>NC_140354.1:17785577-18428077 GCF_963514085.1 Chelon labrosus
GTAGTGCTGAAAGCTGAGACTTACTTGAAAGTTGTTGTTCTTCAATAAAGTTGAAGACAAAAATGAAAAATGCGTGGTTGGCTTTTGTTTTGACTTGTGTGTAACAGTCTACCTTCTTCAGCTTACCGAGTCATTCGTCAGCAGCCAAGAGCGACTACTGGTTGCTGGCTCCTCTGTCTTATTAATTTCTTTTAAATCACTGGTGTCAAACTTAATTTAGTTCAGGGCCCACGCACATCGCAATTTGATCTTAAAGGGGCCCGAACCAGAAACACAATAGCACAAAACCTCTACGTGACGACAAATCCGGATGTTTACCTTTTGTTTTAGAGGAAAGAAGTGCAAGTAGATAATGAAAATGTTTATTTTTAATCCTTTAACTAAAACATTTCATGTACAGCCTGTAATCTCTTAAGTCAAAAAAGTGCAATTTCTGCACATTGCTGCCCTCTGCTGTTTAGTTCTGAGACTCTTGGTGAGAAGGTGCGACCCCTAGTGGACGAAATAGGAATTGCAGTTACTTCTATTGAAACAGTTAAAGTCTGTCCATGTCACTTTGCAAATTCACTCCGAAGACCAGATCGGACCCTCTTGGTGGGCCACTTTTGGCCCACGGGCCTTATGTTTGGCACCCCCACCCGTTTTGAAGTGTGTTTGTGAGTGAGGAAAGCAATGGAAGTATTCAAGGAGGAAAAAAAAAAAAAAAGGAAAAGGCAAAGTGCAGACATTCGAAATGAGATGAAAGGCTAAAAAAAAACTGAGAGGCATGCCTGAAATAGATCTAGAGATATGAAGGAGCTCGGAGAGTGAGAGATTTGTTCTGAGCCTCTGCAGGTCTGTGATTGAAACCATCTCCTGTGTGTGAGCGAGTCTGGATGTATGTGTGTGTGCGCTCACCAATCGGTCAAGGGGCTTGGTCAGGGAGTCTGTGCCTGAGGAGCTTTACCAAACATGGTCACATAACTCAATGAAAAGTTCCTCTCTGCTGCTACTACAGCACACTTTCATAGTGGGCTGAATGTCAGCATGTTTTGTGCGTAGGGAAAACACACCTGCGCCTTACACGACGTCTGTCTTCGTTCAGCTCGACGTGGCACACGTTGGCGATTCTCAAAGGAAGGCCGCGGCCTCTTCGGTGTGTTTGCTTTGTGTCAGATGTTTGTTTGGGAGACATTTTAACTAGACGAATTCTTAACTCTTCCCTGCCGGTACGCAACGCGATCCGGTGCGCAGTATTGAGCAAAGTAATAGAGACGTAAAAATAAACACATCAGAAGCACATGCCTATTTCAGGAGGAATTTATGTGTTAGACCTTTCCCAGACTTGGAGAAACAAAAACACACATTAAAAAAGGGGGGGGGGAAAATCAACATACCAGACTTTGGAGGAGCTATAAACAGAGCTCATTTTACAAGGTGCTTAAGCCCTTGACAGGAGCTGATTAAAATGACTTTAGGACCGGCTCGTTAACGAGCAGCACCTAAGTGTCACCGCCGACCTCAGCCAAAGGTGTCACGAGCCTGTGAGTAAGAGCCAAGACTGGGAGGTGTAAAAAAAGAACTAAAAGCCCAAGAACGAGGCAGATTTACTACAGATTCACATACACCCATCAGGCATAACATTACGACTTCCTAATATTGTGTAGGTCTCCTTTGTGTCTCCAAAACAGTTGTGACTCATCAGAGAATGGACATGGGCCTTCTGAGGGTGTCCCGTGGTGTCTGGCAACAGAATGTTCTTAGTGGGGGCCTTTGGGTCCTATGGGTTGAAGGGATGGGCCTCTGTGGATCATCCCACAGACAATTGATCAGTTTGGCATCTAGAGAATTTGGATGCCAAGTCAGCACCTCTGGTCTAAGTGGGTGCAACATGTCTAAGTAACATTCACATGAATGGATGCTAGGTCCAGCTACAATGATGTTTCCCAGAAGTTTCCCAGCAGAACACTGAAGTGTCACAAGATGGTCGATGTTATGTACTTCCCCTGTCAGTGGTCATAATGTTGTGCTCCTAATGAGACAACAAACGGTGTCCCGGGGTATCTCCTCCCAGGTCTGGACCAGGGCATCTCTTAGCTCCTGGACAGTGGATGGACGGAAACGTAATGTCCCAGAAGTGTTCTACTTGATTTAGGTCAGGCAAGCCTGGGGACCAGTCAGTGGTATCAGTTCCTTCATCCCCCAGGACCAGCCTGCACCAGGAGGAACCCAGGAACCATAGCACCAGTGTAGAGTCTGACAATGGGTACAAGGGTTTCATTCTGATACCTAATCGCAGTCAGGATGCTGTTTTCTAGCCCATAGAAGTCTGTGCGTCCCTCCATGGGTATCCTTGATGGTTGAACGATGTTACAGTCAGCATATTGTTCTCCACAGCTTCTCCAGAACCTTTTTTTGATTATTATTACCATCTCCTTTCCAGCTGGAAACTGAAGCCACTAAATCAATCCTTCTCAAAAATGTCAAACTTTCGCCTCAATCAGTTAGTCTGTTTGTGTTGTTGTGTAACTTTAGTGTATTAACACAGTAGTCCAGCTCCAAATACAAGTATTGGGCCCTAGCTTTCGTTCAGGCAGACCATGAGGTCATGCTTAGCCAGATTTATGGTTGTGAGTCAAATCCACTGTACGACGTAGCTCCGTACCCTATGCACCTCCCAAGAAGTGTGACTACGCGCTGCTGCTACACAGACCACAACAGCTGGGACTGGTCCAAAATGCATTTCGTTGTTTACACATCTCCTTGGCCTCTTTCCGCCTCCTACAAATCATCTTCTCGGACGTCTTCTCTCTTTTCTGTTGCGCTGTTCTCAGTAAAAGTAACTGTTGTTCGACATTTATTCTTGCGGGAGTATAAACCAACCTTAGGCCAACCCGCATCAGCTGATAACTCGGCTGAGGCATCTATTAGTAAAATCTTGTTCAGGGCAACTTATTTAAACTGTTTTGGCCTTTGCACTTTTGCTGTTTTCTCCACCCCAGCTTCTCCTTTAATGGGGAAACTACTGTTTTTTACAACCTGGACCTAATTTCTGGCATAAAATACGATTGTTTACTCACCCATATAACTTTGCTGTCATTTGGAGTCATTTGGACGATATTTAGTTCCGCTTATATCCATATAGTGGGAGTGACTGGGGCACCGAAACACAGCCTCTAAATAACGCATTTTCTGCCACGAAACTCGTTCATTTCACCAATATTTTGTTATGATACACTAGTGCTATTCCCCGTTGAGTCCAGAGTTACCTGTTATCTGTTTGCGGACGTGCAGTGGTTTGTTGTTCTTTGGCCAGCTGTTCCTCTTTCTGCCTCCGCATCCTCCTTTCAATGAGCTCCTCATCCGTATACTCTGGCTCATAACGGTAAGGACATCCATCATAAACAAAGTCGTCATCCACAACCTCAGAATCGGGAAAATATTCAGCCATGTTGCAAAAAACTAGCAGTAGCAAATTACAGGTAAACAAGCCGACCGTCGCAGGTGTGCGCCGCGCTCAGAGATGACATCACCCAGGTCAGATGTTAGTAGGTCAATCTACAGACCCCGGATGACGATATCTGGTAACTCCGGACTCAACGGGGAATAGCACTAGCGTATCGTAACAAAATATTGGTGAAATCGCAGCAGATAATGCATTATTTAGAGGCTGTGTTTCGGTGCCCCATTCACTCCCATTATATGGATATACGCGGCGCTCCGCTGGATCTAAATACTGTATCTTCTGAGTGACTCCAATTGACACCAAAGCGTCATATGGTGAGTAAACGAAAGTGTTTTATGCCAGAAATAAGGTCCAGGTTGTAAAAAAAACGGTAATTCCCCTTTAAGCTGTTTTGACCTTTGTACTTTTACTGTTTTCTCCACCCCAGCTCCTTCTTTAAGGTGGGTGTCACTACTTTATCAGCTGCTAAGTCTGTGTCCTGAAGGGTTTCCTAAGTCAGGCTTTCCATGTTGGCACAATAAATGGCAGAGAGGTCCAAGCCATACCCCCAAAATTATTCACTGCAAATGCAAAGTATTTCTTTGTCTTCCTGACTAAAATATTGTGCAATATCCTGTAGAAATACACTGACTGTGGATGAATACCTCATACAACCCCACCAATTATCCCTTAAAGAGTAGTTTAAGCCTCAGTTGAAGTCCAAACACGGCAAAGTCTTGAAATGTCTCTTGAAGTGTAGTTGATTAGCTGTGCTTGAATTGCCTGTTGAAGCAAAAATGCGATGGAAATCCAAGCACTGAAAGAAGCTGAGGTAAATTATGTGTGAACATTGGAGGCTAAATAATCAAACCCTAAAATGGATTGACGTGTCATTGGTCCAACGGAAAGGAGTCGAAATGTGAGTTGAGGGAGGAGATGAGATGAAAGCCGCGGAAACGTAAGAGTGATAGCTCAATGGAGTTTAACAAAATTGAATTACGTTAATGTTGAACACTGGAAAAGTAAAAGACATGCGACTTCATTCTTAAAGTATACGGTAAGTAAGTAGTTCAAATTCCGGTCATGTCAGTGTCGGCTCAAGTGGAAGCAGATGAAGGGTATGAACAATTGAAGTTGCGAGACTTTGAAGAGCAGTAGAAGTCAGTGAATGTAAATACACCTTTAGTGATAGAAGACAGTATTTCCCATGTGAGTAAAATATCATTGTCCATCATTCTCTGACGTTGACTTGCTAAAGTGTTTGACTACACTTCCATGAAACATTCCTTTGGATGAAAATTTTTAACCCGTTTCTAATCCACCCTCCTCAAAATTTCCATCACCACCATCATTCCTTTTTTTTTTTTTTTTGTCGTCTGTGAAAATTCTCAGACATCAAGGTTATGGTATATCCAAAAAAGAAGAAGCTGAAAATCAGGGCGACTGGACTTTTCTTGAAGACGTTTCATCCAAGTAGCTTCTTCAATTCTAAAGGTGCGATGTGCAATGCCCACAGATGTTCCTACTTGGGGTTTACCCCAACTGTCCACCAGTCCTTTAGAACTGAAGAAGCTACATGGATGAAACGTCTTCAAAAAACTCTAAAAGTCCAGTCGCCTTTCTTTAGCGTGTTTGGACCTCAGATCTCCACCATCTTGTTTCAGAGTTGGTCTGATGTTCTTCTCCTGAAAACCTGACTCCGGTCTGCTCTTACTGGATCCAAACACATGCACACATTTTCCCAAAAGGCCCGGTCTTTGCCTGTATGTTCAGAAGAAGATTCTCAATGATCCAGATTATGCTATATCGCTTGTCTGAGTTTTCTTGGAGATGTTTCATCCGAGTGGCTTCTTTGGTTTTAATTGACCAGAGGAGAGTTTGACCACGGTCTGTTAATAATGACCCAATACTCCCCAACAATTGGACGTTCAGATTAGCCTCGGTGGTATTGTCTACATAACTTTTTTGCTGACGCCTCCATATCGGCGGGAAAACTCTGAGGAAAAGTGAATGGTGCCAGCACTTTAAACAGATAGAAATTGACCAGTACAAGGCAAAACTCGACAGATTATATATCATGGACCCTTATCATGCCCCAGGTTCATGACGGTAACGTAACTACAATAACAAGTAACTGTTTTATCCTGAATATCTTTCTCATTGTGAGTAGTTTTAGTGCTGAATGAGCAACACCCCTTTGTATTCCACGTTATGAACATTAGCCTAACTTGCCTTTATGAAAAGAAATCTGTTGGACATCGTGTTAACAACATGCTAAATAAAAAACGCTGGATTCCGTACCTGATATACACTGATTGCCACACAAGCGAAATTCCTTCAGTTTCTTTAGGGATCCCACCGCTCCGTTTGCGGAATCTTTAGGAATCCTATGAAACGATTTCCACTTTGCCTGTCCCAGACTATTCTGGTGTCCTGGGTCACAACAGCTGTTGACCGTTTTTGGATGCAACCAGTACCAGGACAAGTTGCTCGCAGTTGTCAACCAAATAGTAAAATCGAAAAGCGTGCTTTCCTGCCAATATGGCGGTGTTGTGATTGTCGGTGCAGGGTAACATCAGCAACCGGAGATCTATTGGCAACTGTTTTGTTGTCAAACTGTAGGTTCCAGATTTCCAAATCTTTTTCTGATCATAGACTTGTTAATTTTGGCTCCATCTGTTGTAGAGTTACCAGCAGATCCTGCGGGGAACATTTGGGAGTTCTTTCTTTCGGGCTGGACTTTCTGGAGTTCTGGACAAATCGGAAGTCACTTTTTGAAAATTTTCCTGGTGGATTTTATGGATTTTAAGGTGAGTATATATGCGGATTCTATGGGATGGATCACTATCATGATCATTTATTTAAATTACTGTATAGTAGGTTTCCCACATAGAGTACGTTTTGTGGTTTGCTTGAGTAAATACCCCTTTTAAAAGAGGTCCGTCCAAATGCAGCATGTTGAAAATGTCAAAACTATTTTTGTGTGTTTCCTCACGATTATAACAAGTGAAAGCTGTTGAAGTGTCACTGAAAATGTGAGCGACGTGATGAAAAATCCCTTCCGTCAGTTAATAAACTCCAGTCAGATTTTTAAGGTTTTGCTGAAGTGGCTGAAAGACCAGCGTCCAGAGGACTCGAAAAATACTCCATAAATATTCCATATATATAATCAGATGTCACTATCTGGTGATTGAATGGGTCTGAGATGGAGCTTGTGGTTTTATTGACCAAATCCAGGTTTGTTTGAAGCTTCCTGTCCTACTGTAGCGACAGGTTGGAATTATAATGCCATGAACTCAGCCTCCAGAACTCCTCGGAGCTGGATCTTGAGGCCTTCTACCATAAATAGCCAGACAGAGTGGAGTGAGGAGAGGGGTCGGTGGGTGGGTGGAGGGACGGACGGACGGCTCGCTGTGGAAATGCCCTTCTGAGCTCCGGCTCCAGTCTCCTCCTTTTCTATTCCCTTTCTGCGTTGGAGCCCTCGAAGCTTTCTGTCTAAATGACTTGCTCTCGGTATAAACACACAGTCAGCCGCCAGCCATCCGAGACGTTTCATCAAATTATTTATCGCCTCACTTCGAATCACTCTCTCTGATATGTGCCGTGCTTGTACAGTACTGTACAGTGTGTTTCGGGCTGGAAATTAAAAAACTGTAAAATCCAAACAAAGGAACATTAAACTGCTCCTTTGTTTGGATTGGTGGGTTTCACCATCTGAACATAAAAGCATAAAACACATGCGGCTAATTTAAAGTCAAATTATTATAAATACAAAGCACATTATGGCAAAATTTCTCAGCGAGTCGATAAATTCGTGACACATTTATTGTCCTTAAATGAGTACCCTTTAGCTCACCTGCTACCTTCTCCAAGGCAATAAATGCACCCAGAAGTAGCACCTATTAGCCTAGGTGTTAGATAAACCGGGGCCAACGTAAACAGGAAAAGCCAAACCCTGCAGTCAATATCTGTTATTTTTAGTGCGAGGGATTCCTCGTTCACAAGACATTACATCTCCCCTCTCCCTCTCCCAGTCAGCTCAGGCCCTTCCCTTCTCCCATCATGCCCAAATAAAGTGTCCGAATTCCATGTGTGTGCTTCTTCTTCTCTCTGTGAAATGTTTATAAGACCCTTGCTTGGTTTGTGCGTGGCGCATGTGTGCGAGGGAATGCGACTGTGTGCATAAATGAGCATGGACTCACGGCTTGGGTGAAAAAAATAAAAGAGAGATTTATGCAGAATTCTGTATTCCAGCTGGCTGTTTATGGTAATCTGTCGAGATCTGATGTGATCTCGTTCCGCGTCACAAATTATGAGGATAAAAGCGCTGTGTGGTGGTGGCGGCGGTGGTAGTCTGAGGCAGAGGTTTAACCAGTTTGATTAAGGTCCGTCATAATGTGCCTGCTCACTCTTTTATTGGACTCTGATTTGCTGGTTGTTGGTGCGCAACATAAGCACAATGTGCTGAGGTGATGAGCTCAAATTCTACCTGTGCAAAGAAATTTAATGTGCAGCTTTAATGTATTTAAAAAAGATTTATTTCTGGTGGATATGTAGGAAATGTGATTATTATATTGAAAGCTTCAGACATTCCTTGATTTACAAATGAATGAACATCCTTTACATTCGCGCAATGCTCATTGAGGAAATTAGCACTCGTATTTTGCAGTTTACTGGATTTTTACATCCATTTTCTGCAGCATTCCAGATTAGGAGCATTGGTTGCGTTGCGTTTTAATGTCAAAGTACCCCACAGCAGCCACTGGCACGGTCGACGTCCAATGCAAAAGCCAAGGAAGCGTCCAAGAAAAGTTTCTGATGCGCTAGATTAAAAGCAGAAACTCTCTAATCAGAAGGATTGCAGGCTAAATTGATGGTGACAACAAATAATACTACTTCTAGAAAGCTACAGGATTGTCTAAATAGACAATAGTCTTGAGTTTATATTGTGTTTTTCTACCTGTTAGTGCTCAAAGTGCTTTAGACTCGCAATGACGCACCAACCCACTCGTTCACACAAGCACACACATTCTCAAAGCAATGCCAAGCACTGGCAGCAACCGGGGTTGCAGTGTTTTGCTCACATCGAACCGCTAACCCTTTGGGTCACGGACAGCTCTACCTACCTTTCTGAAGCCACAGAAAGATAGTATACAAAAAGTATAGTGGCAAATTTCTACAGTTTTGAATTCATTTGGGTCGAGCGAATGCACTAGCCACAAAGCCTAACATGTCCAAGAGCAGTAAGATGACATCCATGCCTGCTCTAAGTGGCAAGCTGCAAGACCACATAGCGAAGCCTGTCCAGAGGTGCCGAAAACTGCAGTTCCTTAAATGGCCAACCAAGGCTGGCTCCAAATGCGAGTCAGTCCCCTTAGACCTCCGTGTTAAAATGTCCAGACTTGCGATAGAAATAAACATGTTTCCAAGCAGGTACGGAACCTCAAAGGCTAATTTGCCCCTTTATAACTTACAGAGGTGATTTTTTATTTTTTTTTGATAACTCACCCATTTCAATAAAATCAAGACTTAAAGTTATGCATAATTTAAGCCCCACCCAACCTGAACTCTTTGACCATCTTTGAATCAGCCGGGAGTTAGGAGGACACAGGCACTGCCAAGATGGTGACAGCCAAAGCCACCGCGCTGAGCTTCAAAACCAGTCTTCGGTAATCTTGTTCTTGTGCCATTATGTGCAGTCAATAGATTAATAGGTGCAGTGTTGATTGGTTGGCATGTTTGCAGTCTGGTAGAAAAAAAATGTAGTTGTGTAAGAAGGGGGATGGGGTTAGATTAGCCAGGCGGTTTAAGGAACTTCCAAGATGGCGACGACCAGAGCCACCGCGCTGAGCTTCAGCCGAGAAACTATGGGTTTGTTCATCTACGCGCTGTCCATGAACTGCCCTCTCCAATGAAGAAAAGCCACACCAAAGGTAATCTATGCCATCAATGCTCGAGTTAAGAAAACAGGTAAATGTTATGTCTGTCTGATTAGTCGGGTTAGCGCAGTTCTTATCCCATTGGTTGACACTTCAACTCCTCTCAGGTGCTTTTGTATAATATGGAACCTTATTTTCTTGCAATTTACACACTTCAACACCAACAGAAGTTTCAGCTCGTTTCCTCGGGTAATTCAAGTGCTCTCGTCTCTACTCGACTGACCTTCTGCTTGTTTTTTTAGCACTCAAGGTGCTTTCAGGGACCGAGCTGCGTCTGTGGCTCCCCCGCTATCTAAATGTGACTGGTAAGTGGCTGCGTTTATGTAGCGCTGTTATCCAAAGTGCTTCACAATTTGACTCTCATTCACCTCCTCCTTGTCACTCACGCGCAATGACGGTGGCGGTGGCGAGCTACCATGCAAAGTGCGGGCCGTTCCGAGCAATTTTGGGGTTTCGGTGACTTGCGCGTGAAACGCTTTCGACACGCGGACGGGTCGCCCGGAGTGATCGAACCGCCAACCCCGTGATTAGCGGCAACAGATCGCTGCGTGAAAGCACCGCAACGCTTTCAGCCGACAATTCAACTGCTTTTAGCCTTCAGAAATTGGCTTCTAAGCTGTACTCTAACAATTCACACACACGTCACCTGACATTTGAACTGCCATTGCTCATACGCCAACTGACGCCGCACGATTAAAGTTTACTTCCTTGTGTTGTTTACGGTTCAGCATTCCTTTCAAGTGCTTTCATCTTGCGTGACGGTTCAACTCCTTTCACTGCCGAGACAAACACAAAGGCATTTCATCTGGTTTCAGCCCTTATTCATCAGCTGTTGGACATTTTATTGCTTTCGGAGCTTAAAATTCAATCTAAAATCACAAATGTTTTGTCGACTTCCGATGCTTTTGGATCTCGCGTTTCAAAACTAAAGTCTGTAATGTCTTTAATGATGGTATTTAATGTATTTTAGAGCCTTCTCCACAGCCAAAATATGAGTATGATGGCAGATTACTAAAGTTGTGATATGCTGTGTCTCATAATTCTGCAAACAACCCTAGCCAACCCTTGAAATCACACTAGAACATTGATTTATTATCAGTTGATTGAAACTCCCCAAAAGTAGCTACTACCTTGCACCTCCGATCACATTGTGATGTCTGCAGTTACACCTCTCATATCTACTCCCTGTAATTACCCTGCTTTATCATATCTCAGATCTGGTAGTGGAGGAAACCTTGAAAGCGTTGCTATTAGGTCCCCTTCTATCTCTTTATCAGATTTACACATCCTGGACTCCACTTGAAGCTGTGGGATCAATAGTAATCAGGTGCTGGACTCCTAAAGAGATTTATTTTTCCTGCAGAAAAGTTCTTGTGATATGTTTTTTTTTTTTCCTCTCCTTTGGTCACCTGGTGTTTTCATTCCTCGAGTACCAGCACAGCTGAAGGGTGCCGAGTTGTGAACATAGCTGCACTGTTGTGGTCAGTGGAAGCCTGTCATGCAGACCATCGCTCTCCGCTAATTATTTTCAGCTGTGGGTGTATAAATTCACAACACAGGGTCCCGATTGAAGTCCTTTGTGTTGCTGCTTGTGTTCTGCATTGGCGTCTGTTTGCGTTAGCGTCACATCTACGCTAGAGTGAACGGCTGTAGAGATTCAGCCAGAGAAGGCTACGTAGACACAAGTCCCTAACTGATGACAACGTGGCAAGTTCGAGGGCTGAAAAGTGAGGAAGTCCAACGCAAAAACTTTGTATGGTGGACGTCTGACAGAATAAAAAAAACGATATGTCCAAGAAAAGTTTCTGAACGAGTCAGTCCATCTTAAAATGTTCAACTGCTAGCTGTTTGTTTAGGTATCTCCCGCCCACCTCAGCTCCGCTTACGCTTCACCTCTTTGACCATTTTTTTAGATTAGCCGGGAGTTAGGCAGATTCAGGCACTTCCAAGATGGTGACGGCCAGAGCCACCATGCTGAGCTTCACCGAGGAAACTCTGGGTGACCAAGGCTTCCTTCATCTATGTACTGTCTGCCTTTACTGTAGTCACTTCTTTCAGAACTCTCCAATGAGTCACCATTTTTGAATTAGGAGATGTCAGGCACTGCCAAGATGGTGACGGCCAAAGCACCGCGCTGAGCTTCACCAGAGAAACTATGGGTGACCAAGGGTTCCTTCATCTATGTACCGTCTGCCTTTAGTCACTTCTTTCAGAACTCTCCAATGAGTCACCATTTTTGAATTAGGAGACGTCAGGCACTGCCAAGATGGCGATGGCCAAAGCCACCACGCTGAGCTTCAAAACCACTCTTCAGAGGATTTATACGTCGTTATGTGCAGTCAATGGAGTCAATGGAGTCAATGGCAAGCTCAGTTTTGGTCAACTACTTTGTCCAGACAATGTCAGGGCCAACGCTAAAAAGGAGCTTTCAGCACAAATCTGAACAAGAATAATTTACATATTGAGTTGTTCCACATTTTTTTTGACTCTGCCACCGAGTGGCAGCAGACGGCAACAGCAGGTAGACTGCATCTGCTAAGCGCTGCGTAGCACCAACTCTGTTAAGTTCCTCTCTCTTTCATCGATGCCTGGCCTTTCCAGAATGTTCTGCTCAGGCTCCAGCGGCATGCCTGCATGATCGTGACACACAAACACACTCAAAAGACAAGAGGAGGCGGGGGTGAATCATGCTTGTTCGGGTGAGCCCCCACCCCTCTCCGGCTCCCTGCTACACAAATCCCCTGAATCCGCTGCATTCCTTTCCTTGTCATCTGCCTATGGAGGGAAAGACGAGTAACACGCTAGAGTAAAATAGGAAAACCGCCTCATTGTTAACAGAGTGACGTCAGGCACTCAACAGTAGCTTTCGCGCAAAGGCAAACACATGACAAGCACGCCACAGTCACCCCTACAACAGCGTATAGTGACACATACCTCGTGTATGTTTGGGTTATAAATTAGTTCTTTAAGTACTTCTAATTAAGTTTTGGCTTGAATACTAAAATTAAAACGATGCATGAGTAGAAGAAGAAGAAGAAGGAATCTCAGCTACTGTCCCAGCTACAGCTATAATATTGGTTTTCAACAGATTTCAGTCTTTTGTTGTAAAATAAATTCTGACCTCAGTCAGGAAACATTGTCAGAGAGAAACACCATGTCACGAATCACATGGTGTACGCTGCTATGTACTAGCATAAATGACAATAGCCACATTGGAGTGACTGATCTAACAAGCTAACGCTATGTGCTATTATCTGTCATTTAATTATAAATATTTAGACTGTTACGAGTACACTGTCCATTTTCTCTTAGTGGACTGTAAATATAGAAGTACGCAGTTTGACAAATTAGCATGTTAGCTGCATCGCTGTTTGGATGTAATGCTTGGTTGTCAGTCCAACTGACTGAGATATTTAAGCAACTTTTACCAATGAAATTTTGTACATCTTTGGCCACTTTATAATTTAATGACAATGGAAATCCTTCACTTCTAGCACAAGGTATTAAGAATAAAAAAAATATATTATGCTTTGCAGTTTGCCACAGAAGAGTCCATCTTCTTTTCTCAGATGATAAATTCTAAAATATCTCAATGGCTTCATGTCAAAAATGTTCAATACTGACTCCGGTTCATGGAATGAATTACCTGCAACCGTAGCTGCCTTCAGGTGGTGCCATGTTTACGCGGAAAGTCCACAGGAATTCACTGTTTTAGTTTGGCCCAAGACCGGTCCACTATCAGGGAAGGGGCGGAGCTTGTGACCTATAATGCAGCCAACCACCAGGGGGAGCTCCACATGCTTTGGTTGTCATGGCGTCCACTTTTACTACAGTCTGTGGTTCACACTGTAGGCAACAATAGCAACAATGTGATCAGCGAGGCTAGCTACCATTGTAGCTGGGCATTGAAAAAAAAAGTCTTCTTCGTCTTCTTCGTCTTCTTATTATTATTATTCTTATTATTATGATATGTAAGAACTACATGAACTCCTTTTTATAATTTTATATTTTTTTAAATATTTTTTATGTCAGCATTATTCTTGTTTAATTGTATTCACTCTGTTGTTATTATTATTATTATTATTATTATTATTATTATACCGTACTGCAACTACTCCTTTTTATAATTTGATATTTTTAAAATATTTTTATGTCAGAATTATTCGTGTTTAATTGTATTCACGCTATTATTATTATTATTATTATTATTATTATTATTATTATTATGATATGTAAGAACTACATGAACTCCTTTATGTAATTTTATATATTTTTTAAAATATTTTTTATGTCAGCACTATTCTTGTTTAATTGTATTCACTTTGTTATTATTATTACTATTATTATTATTATTGTACTGTACTGCAACTACTCCTTTTTATAATTTTATATATTTTTAAATATTTTTATGTCAGAAATATTCTTGTTTAATTGTATTCACTCTATTATTATTATTATTATTATACTGTACTACAACTACTCCTCTTTATAATTTCATATTGTTTTCAATATTTTTTTTTATATATATATATATATCTGCATTATTGTTGTCAAATTGTATTCACTCTTGATAGTTATTGTATTATTTATTTATTTAGATTTATTTTCAGTAATTTTTATGTCAGGTTCAGGCTCTGGGTTCACTTAATAAATAAAATAGTCAGTTAATCAGTATTTTATTTTTATATTTTAACAAATATTTCCTCTATAATTTAGATAAAACGCGCAGATGATATAATAATCTTTGTATATTTAGCGAATATTTGATGATTCACACCTTAGAATACAATGTGTAGTTGATCAGATGTTTGTTCGAGGGCTTAAAATGTATTTTGAGACTATGACCGGCGAACATGACGGTGACATAACACCGGCAGAGCGCATCTTAACGCGAGAGTCGTCCCAGGAGCGACGGGAAGGCGGAAAAAGTGACACCGATTAAAAATCCCAATACCGGAGCGGTGACATCACTCCCCCTTCGACCCGGCGAGGCTGCGCCGCGATTGGTCGGCGGCCGCGGCCAATCAGAGCGCACACACATGGGAAGCGTTTAAAAAAGATTCAGAAAAGTGTCGGAAAGTTGTCCCAGAGCGTCCTCCGAGCAGGTTCCGAGCGCGGCTGCGGCGAGTTGTTGCAACACGAGAGAGAAAGAGACCCCGAGGAATTTTTAATTTTTATTTTTTATTTATTATTATTTTTTTGTTGTTGTGCCTGTTGTTGTTGTTGTTGTTGCTTTTTTTGTGTTGAGGACTGTGTGTTGCGACTGCCCTCCTGCCCTCGGACAGAGAGCTGAAACCTGCTTCTCCATTTTTAAAGCTCTCCTCACTGTAAATAGACAGAAACAACAGAATGTCAACACATTTCAGGAGCGGTCCAGCCTTTGGACTTTCTGCCGAGGTCAAGAGTAAGGTAGGTTTATTTAAATGCATTTACAGAATAATAATATTAATAATAATAATAAAAACACTGCAGCTGGAGCTTTGGCTGCTCAGGTGGTCTCCATCAGAGGTCAACAGGAGCAAATCATCTGCAAACACCATATCTGTAACTGTTTTTAAATAGTTTTCCTAAATAATATCTACCTTTAAAAAGTTTAAGAACTCAAATTGTTCTTTATATGATATCTTTAAGCCCCTGGCACAGATTTTTTTTGCATATCAAACTACTGAAAGGCGTTTAACATGATTAGTAAAAGGGTCCGTGCTGTGATCCGGTGCCAGGTCGTGTGTCCTGACTTTCTGGGGTAGAGGGGGGGCGATCGGTGAAGGAGATGATTGTTTTGGAGCCGAGGGCAGGTTCTTGAGTGGCCAAATTATTTGGGGCGATTACGAAAGGTCAGGGAATTTAGCCCGCGCCTGTTATTCCTCTGCTCCCGGGTCAATGATCTCCTCTGCTTGCAAGAAATCAAAGCGAAAGGAAGTCGTGTTAATTTGGCAGATATGAGCCTGTAGGGACGTCGGGATGCATGTGTTTTGAAAGAATGTGCATTTTCCAAATTAAACTGTTCTTACTGAGGGGAAAAGTGCAGATTATTTTAACTACCAGTACAAAAAAATGTGCAAAAAAATGCCTTTTCACTTACGTACTTCTGCAGGAAAAGTGGCACATCATTGCACAGTGCAATATTAGATTATTTAAAATGCCTCAGCGTGCAAACGAGGCTTTGTGTTGGAGCTAGTTCCGTTATGATCTCTGCAAACGCATCAGATTTCATTGGTTAAAAGACTGCGTGTTGGGAGATGTAGTGGAGTGGAAGTAGTAACAACTGTGGGCTGAATTTTTGGCATTTTATTAACGCGTGACAGTGTGCAGATGAGTCAGAGTCTCTTTTCCAGCTTCGTCATTGTCATGGAGGGATGTGGCCTCTCTTCCCTGAATAGTACCGTCTCTCAGCGGTGCCTTCATGTCACACCGAGGTGCGGGGCACTCTGTGAAGCCCGCATTCCTCTCATAACTGCTACTCAAAAGGCGCTACCCTCTATATGGGAGTACAGTGAGTGGAAGTGGGGCTCCATGCCGGGATGGCGAGTTCCAGCGGCGTGACGTCAGGGCGGAGCAGAGGCTGAGGGACTTGACAGGTACATCGGCATCATCTAATGGCCTTTTAAGGAGTGACCGGGCTCTGACTTGGAACATGAGAAAGTGTCCGTACTCTAAACAGTTTACACCAGAGTCAAATATGACAAAACACTGTCCTGACAGAACACAGGTGGACGGGGGGGGGGGGTGGGGGGGCTGGATGGCGAAGACAAAGCGGTGCCAGCAGCTCGCGAACTTGGACGCAGGCGGAGGCGTAGCGTGGGGGCGTGGAGGTATTTCTGAGTTTGTGTGTTTTTTCCAGGGGTTTTCCACGTATCACTTGCAGACAGGTGGACGCTTATTTACCCTCCGCTCTGTGGGCTCTGAGCCGAGTGACACGGTTCCTCTTACAAACTTAACATTTCATACACAGTTCTCTCAGAGTTTTCGGTCCTTCAGCTGGTCCAGCATGACATGAGCTAATGGTGGCTAACACTTTTTTCTTTTTTTTAATACTTCCACGATCCTGCGCTGCGTTCCATCATGTTTTAAACGGACTATCAGTTGAAATGTTTTGACTGTAGTGTTGAATTTTACTATTTAAGCTTTCCTTCTTAGTAGATATAAAAGTAATTTTTCTTTTTTTTTTTACTAAAACCGTGATTTCAGTAAAGAATTATCCAAAGAAGATAAAAATGAAAAACATATGATGAACTAAAATACATCATGTTGCTTCTTAGCCAGTCGGGGCCCATTGGCGTATATTTGCCCCTACCTTCTCAGACATTTAATTTGAGGAAAGTCCTAATTTGTGTTACGTATTTTTCATTTTTCCTTCTTTTCAATCAATCATCATCGCAACATCCCCTCAAATTAATCTCAGATTAACTGCTACACAGATTTTTTAGCACCGTGGTTTGATTAATCTCAACCAGTCACAACAATACAAAGATCTGCAGTCTAATATATATTGGATCGTTTTTATACTTTTGGTACCTTAAGCAATTTAATTTAATAAACAGAATTATTTTTATTTTTTAACATTTTTTTTTATGCGATACATTGAACCCTAAAGAAAACACAAAGGACAGGACATAAGGGATGAAATCCACGATAACTCAGTCCAGATTTGCAGTTTTGTGTTGCTATCTGTTTACATTGAATTCCCAGAATCCTTCACTCTGCAGAGATTGAATAAAGCCAATGTAGAGGCGTCGTAGATGCACAAAGCTTGGTTTCACTGCAGTACAATGATCTCCACAAAGATCTTTAAGTGGTAAAGGTCCAATAACAGAAACTTGGAGAGTAGCCTGCATTGCCAAAAAATAAAAGGTAGACATTGGTGCAAACCGTACTGCAACCTTTTCTTGGTCCGATGTCACCGGCAGATGTTCCTTAATGCTAGCGTGGCACGATGGAGTCCGTTCTTCCTCTCTTCTTGTGCTAAGATGCTTTAGCGTTTAAGCAAACATTACATTGTCTCGGCTGAAGTAAATTATCTCAGTACTTCCAGGTCACAACTGGACCCTTCTAGAGTTTTCTTGAATGCGTTACACCACTCGTCCGTGTTGCGTCTTTACTTCAAAGTTTAGTTTTGCGGTTGGTGCAAACCGGAACCTCGCACGACGAGGGTGCATTAATGACCCAGTACTCAATAGAATTAGAAGATCCTCATTGATGAACATCCTTTTATTCGATTCCTAATGAAAACCAGTCTTTTGGAACTAGAAACGCCAATTGGATGAGTGGTGAAGACGACTCAAACTAGTTAATTTGGGTTTGTTGGGACTTGTTTTGGAGATCTTAGCCTTAGCCTTAGAGACCGGAGGTGCTAAAGACGTGTCCAGTATGAGAATATAAAGGTGCTTTTGGAACATTAAAGCAAGTAAACCTATTGCAGTAGACCCCCAGAATAAAATAATGGCCTCTTTAATATTTCGATGTTGTTTGAACATCACTGTTTCCATTGTATTGTCTATAAAGAGCGCCAGGTGTCAACTATCTGTTTTTACCGTAGGTGAGGTTGAAGCTGGTTGGTGTTCCACTGAAATGAAGGCTTCTAATAGTCTATATTTCTTTTCCTTGCTCTGCCTGAGAGTGCCTTAATTGGTGGACAATTTTTAAATTGATCTAATTGAGCTAATGGCAGGGTTTTGAGTCAACAATATGTCAAACCAGTCCACAAAAAAGATCCCACAAACTGCTCTGTTATTTATTTATTTGCCTTATCTGTGTGTCACGCATCAATTGTCTGTCACGGCTCATAAAAACAACCAGTTCCTGATTCCGTGTGAAACGGCAACACAACTAAACCAAACTTCCTCCGCTGGAAGGCAGGACCTGTCGATCTTGGCCTGCCTTTATCGGACGTGGTTTTGCCTGAGTAGACGGCCCCGCTGTAAAAGGGCAGATTCTGGAAAACCCTGAGGGAGAGCAGAAGGGAGAGAGAGAGAGTGAAAGAAAAAAGAAAGCAGCACAGAGAGAGAGGGGTAATATGAGCTCGGCCAATTGGCGAGGGAGAGGGAGGAGCGTTTAGGGAAGCTGTTTCTCCCAAGTTTGGTGTGATGGACTAGAAGCCACGGTATCCCTGCTGCTTTGAAATTCTTGTTTGTGTTGGCTGCTGGTCCCAGACTGTGAAGACTTATCGGCAGAACATTCAGGAAAAAGGGGGCGAGCGTGCCGGAAGGGGTTAGGGTTAGTGTTGGGGGAGGGGGGGGGGGGGGGGGAGGCTAAGGGCTAGCCTTAAACCCACCCCACACCAGAATTCAAAGTATTGGGGCAAAGTGTTTGTGCCAATAAGGAAATACATGGAGAGAGAATCGAGGGAGAGCCAGTGAGTTTCTACATGCAGGAATGTCCACAGGCCTTTTTACGTTTTCATTTTGGTTCCTGGTCTCTTCAAACAACCCCGTCGATTATAAAGTGAGGCTCTCTACAACCATTAAGAAAATAGTGAGTGCTGTTATTTTAGTAACACAAAACCTCAAATGGAATATTTTATTGAAGTGAGGTCTGCGTTTGGGTGTACCCTTTTAAAGATTTAAGTGACGTTTCTACTCCTTTTGAGGTTATCTTCATTTTCCCATTGATGGCATACGGTGGAAAATATTTAAGCATATTTTTGATTTACAGGTGGCCTTTTGGACATTTTAAATGAGCTGAATGAGAAAAGCAATGTATATTCAGCTCGTCTATATAGCTCAAACTCGGTTATCTACTCTAGATGACCTACGGGTTTTAGACACATCCAACTGATATCCGAGAACTATCGGCAACTAAGGCCGACTTTGACAAAAGAAAGTTACAATTGAATACACCACAAAAGACTGCAGCTCTAAAAGGAGATAAGTCTTCGTACCAGCAGGTGGCAGTAGTCTGGCTTCATTGTTAAAAAGGGAAAACGGGAATAGCTACAATTAGCTGGGAGGCTAGCTGCCGACTGTCGCACAGAGCTGGCCTCTCCCGAACCATGCTGATCAGTTGGTCTTCGGTTTATCCATTCTAGACGATCATGTGAAACTATTCGTGGATTTGAATGTTCGGATTAGATGGAAATGCAAGCCAATCGGAGTGATCTCTCTCCTCAGCTTCACCATTATTTAGCTTGACTAGCGCCAATGGTGCGGGATACGTGGCCAAGAGGTCTGGTACACATGTCGAGGCATTATAGCACACAACTTTATAACTAAATGAAATCTAATTTATATGAACTTTTGTTTTTTTCTCTGAACTTAAAAGTAATTTGTTACCCGCAGGTAAAAAGAAAACGTTACAGGGACCTACCGTATTGGCTCATACGATTATAAAAACACGGAATTTACCGTAGGAGACGGATTTAAGTACGGGTAAATCGTAAATATGAGATAAGATACATCCTCTAAGCGTTTAATCAAAAACTATTTGTTCAAAAAGCTCTGACCAATCAGAGGAGACTGGGCTTTTCGTGGGGGAGGGGCCTTAAAGAGACAGTAGCGAAAGAAATGGGGCATTTCAGTGAGTAGGTGTAAAGAGATACTAAAGAAGTGTCCGGTATGAGGATAATAACAGCATTTATGGACACTAAATCATGTAAACCTATGGCAGTAGACCCCCAAAATAAAATATTGAACTTGTAAATGAGCACAACATGGCCTCTTTAATGTTGTGGTATTGTTTTAATGTTCTAAGTGTGACTTAACTGATGGACCGTTTTTAAAATAACTAGTTCCAATTGTGTATGATTTTTGTATTAAACTGTTTTCTGTGTGTTGCTCTGCCACGTCGGAAAGAAAATTAAAAAGCACAGGTCTGGTCAAGTGTTTCACCGCTGACCTCTGCTTTATTTTTTCAGCTGGCAGGGAAGTATGACCCACAGAAGGAAGAAGAGCTGAGGCTGTGGATTCAGGATGTGACCGGCAAAAAGGTTGGGGACAACTTCATGGAGAGTCTGAAGGATGGAGTCCTGTTGTGCGAGTGAGTGGATAGAGACTGGAAGGGTACATGTAGCCCAGGAACTTTATTATTGAGTGATCCCCCTAAAAGGAGACGCCTCTGACGCATTCTTTCTCTGCCTTTGTAGACTCATTAATGTTCTCCAGCCAGGTTCTGTGAAAAAGATCAACAACTCCAATCAAAACTGGCACCAGGTAAAGTCTTAGTTATCCTGAATGTGATCAAAGTGAAGGTCCTTTTCCAGAAACATGTGGAAGTCGATTCGTCTGCTGCCACTGGCACTGACGACAAAGACTTTTATTTACATTCCACGAAGTTGCTGCCATATCAAACGTAGCCCATCTAAGTGTGGCTTTTATGAGCCTTTTACAGAACCTACAAAAAGCAACCTGAGCTTTTAAGGGTGGATTGAAGCATGTTTATGAAAAATGTCATCGTGATATCAACACTTCTGAGAACGCACGCGCCGTTAAACCGATCAGGCACAACATTAAAACCACTCACAGGGGAAGTGAATACCATTGA
Source organism: Chelon labrosus (assembly GCF_963514085.1). Taxonomy (NCBI): domain Eukaryota; kingdom Metazoa; phylum Chordata; class Actinopteri; order Mugiliformes; family Mugilidae; genus Chelon; species Chelon labrosus. Next base: position 17,806,416 of record NC_140354.1, read on the forward strand.
CCACCTTGTGACAATTTGATGTTCTGCTGGGAAACTTTTGGACCTGGCATTCATTCATGTGGATGTTGCTTAGACATGCACCACCCACCTAGACCAGACCAGGCTCCTTGATGGCAGCAGCCATTCCCAGAAGGATGCGACCACAAAAACGCTTTAGGAACAACTCAAAAAAACATGAAGAACAGCACAAGGTGTTGACCTGGCCTCCAAATTCACTAGATTCCAAACTGATCAAGTATCTGTGGGATGATGCACAGATGTCCCTCCCCTCAATAGGACCTAAAGACCCCCAACTAACACAGGACACCCTCAGAAGACCCATGTCCATTCTGAGTCAGAACTGTTTGGAGGCACAAGGGAGACCTATACAATATTAGGCAGGTGGTCATGCCTGATTGGCGTATTTAGCAATTGTCATTTGTGCTAAGCTAACTTCCAACAAGCTGTTTCTTCATATTAACTGTACTTGTAAGAGTGCAACGAATCAAAGCAAATAAGCTAAATTCCCAAAGTGGAGAACCGATGACAACCATCACAGATTATTGTCTTTGCTGCATAAGGATTAGATTTTCAAGCACTGCACTTGTCAACTGATTCCATTTTCTACTCTCCCTGTTTTTCCTCAGCTGGAAAACATAGGAAATTTTGTCCGTGGCATCACAGACTACGGCCTGAAGCCACATGACATCTTTGAGGCCAACGATCTATTTGAGAATTGCAACCACACTCAGGTCCAGTCCACACTCATCGCTCTGGCTGGAATGGTGAGGGCAGCTAAACTGTTATTCCAGTGAGATCCATTACATTACAGCCTTGTGTTGGTGCCTTACTGTACTCACCACTGTCTGTACACTAGCATCTGATCTTTGTAATTATACACACGGCCGTATTTCCGTCATCTTTCTACCTTTTGAAAAAGAATCGCTCTATTACCGTCATTTTCCTTTCTGTCTCTGCCGCTTCTCCTCCGCAGGCCAAGTCCAAAGGTTTCCGCTCCAAGTACGACATAGGAGTGAAGTACGCTGAGAAACAGCAGCGGCGCTTCGCCCCTGAGAAGCTCAGGGAGGGACGCAACATCATAGGCCTGCAGGTCAGAGATGCCGAAATGCTAAACTTGTAATCTACTACTTTATGACCAGTCTTTCATATGGTAGAAAGAAGGTATCCAGAGAAGTTCTGGTGGCCTGGATGCTTCCCAGGGGGGGCTGTCATTTTACCTCCTGCTTGGTTCACGTTCAATGAATCTTTCTGGGAAACTCTTAGAGGAACATTTAAATTTCTTTGAAGTGGTGTTGTATGAGGTATATAGGAATCTTCACACAGCTGTCCTGATTTGCAAATATAACCTAGGACCAATGTGTTAATGGATAAGCGATAAATGAATAATCTACCACCTTAGGCATTACCTCTTAAATGATTCCCATTCTGTGTACAAAGACTTTAGGGAACAACAATGACTAGACTATACTTAGGCTCCTTTCATTTCACTGCGTCTCCAGATGGGCACCAACAAGCTTGCCAGTCAAAAGGGCATGACTTCCTATGGGACACGACGCCACCTTTATGATGCCAAGATAGGCATGGACAACCCCATGGACCAATCTACCATCAGCCTACAGATGGGCACCAACAAGGGAGCTAGCCAGGTAAGGAGAGATGTATGACTTTACGCTAAAAAAATCGTGACTGAACTTCCGTAACATTCCTCTACTGCAGGGGTGTCAAACCCATTTTAGTTCAGGGGCCACATACAGCCCTATTTGATCTCAAGGGGTCCGGACTAGTAAGACAATAGCATAATAACCTACAAATAATCACAACTTTTCCGTTTGTTTTAGTGCAAAAAGTACATTATAAAAATGTTTACATCCTTTTACGAAGCATATTTCAAATGACCTAAAATGTCTAGGGCAATTGCTACCATCTACAGTTTAGTTCTGGGTCTTAGTGTTGTGTTATGTCCTCAACTCTTATTAAAACGGTGCGAGAACGGTGAGAAAAAGTTACAAATGTAACCACAGTTCTATGAGGTCACCATTTCTGGCGGTCTTGAAGGATGAGCTAAAATTTAGAAAGTGTCCAAGCATTGTTTCTGACAAGATGCTCAAAGGAAGGTGTATAGTCTGAATGAGAAAGCAGTTAACCTGCGAAGGACAACCAGTGATTAACGATGATTTGGTGTTTTTCTTTGAAATGAGAGAGTCAACCGAGGAATTATGGATTGTAGGCGTGCGTCGTATGAACGCATCAACAGTGTTTGTGTATGTACTTTGACTAGTGTATCTTTTTCTTGTTCTATGAAAACCAACACCGAATTATGAATTTGTGTGTCCTCTGACCGAGTACATTTGAGACACCTGGATGTGTCGTTGCCCCGCCCGTTTTATCGAAGGTGTATCTTGAGGTAACCTGTGTGGACTTGGGACAGCCAGGTATCCCCAGAATGCAAAATTGTGGGAAGTTTGTTTTTAGTACTAGTACTAGTACTGTAGTCCCTGGGGCTGAGTTTGATTCCTTGTCTCTAATGTTTACGACCCATTCCAACAGACTGTCCTGCAAATGACAAATATGTTTTAACGCGATTTTCCAGACATCATGAAGTACGTTGATGTTCCTATTCAGAAATCACCGTAGTGCATCCTCCCATCCTGACACCCCATAAGTTGCCAATGAGGACTTTTTTCAGCTATGTACATTTCGTGCTTTCGCTGTGATTCCCAGACTTATTTGGGTGCAAGAGGGCACATGGAAATGTTGGGGATAAGTTCAGCTATTTGAATGGAATTTGAGAGGAATAGAAGTATTGTTAGTACCTTTTATAAATCCCTTAATTAAAAACCCCTCCGTCTTGCTTTCTGTCCCAGGCTGGCATGACAGCTCCGGGAACTAGGAGACACATCTTTGACAAGAAGCTGGAGTTGGAGAACTGTGACACCACCACCATCTCTCTGCAGATGGGCACCAACAAAGTGGCCTCCCAACAGGGGATGACCACCTACGGCCTGCCCCGCCAGGTCTACGACAACAAGTACTGCACAAACCCCACCGATGCCTACTATAACAACGGGAGCGAGGTGGAGTTTGACGGCTACAACCAGTATTCTGACTAAGAAAACCACGGACAGCCTCGCCCCTTGCCTCCCCTCTTCCTCCTCCTCCTCCTCCTCGTTCTTTGCTTTAACTTTTAAGACGACCAACCGCGACTGTCTTTGTGACGAGCAAAACCTCCCAGACTGTTATTTAACACTGATTGACGTCATTGTCGTCTTCATCCCCCCTTTTTTTTTTTCTAAACATGTTTTTATTCTTAGGAATCTATTGTTTGCCTTTCCATGAGTAAAAGAAGACAAGTGTTTACACTGACCTTACGTCAAAGAGTTTTACGCCAACTTCTGTCGCTCTGGTTAACATTATTACTGCTTAAAACACCCACGCACCACTCAAAGGTTGAGATTTATCAACCTGTGCTATTTATAGATTTTTTTTTTTTTTTTCTACGGCTTTTTATACTTTGCATTGTAATTAGAGATTTTTGACCGTGTTCATACCCTTCGCCTCACATCTGAACCCTTCCCATCCAGTTTTGAACACTGATGAAGCCGAATTTAAGTTTAAGTTCCTTGATAGGAAACAAGTGACCGTGTTGGTGCTATAGAACATTGACCCAGTCGAGTTCACGCCCGCACCGGAGGACTCCTCCCCGCGGGACGACGTTGAAGCTCCACGGACCAGAGACTGATCTGGACGCACGACGCAGGAGGACTTGTAGCTTTTGCGCGGACATTGCTTTGTTTCGTGAGCACCTGCGCTGACAAATAGTCATGTTGCCAAGCCTGCAGAGTTACGCACTATGCAATTTTTACAGGGCTAATATACATGTCTTTTTTTTTTTGAGAAAGTATTCTGAAAAAGGTTATGAGAGACATGGTCCACTGTGTTTTGTTTTGGTTTTTTTTTAATATAAAAGGACTAAATGTATGTGCGGTGGTATCCAGTTTGAAGTTTGGTAGTCATCAATAGTTCTTGGGCCGCATGTGAGTCCTGTTTTCCTTTTCCAACCATCCTTTCGGAAACATTTTCTACTTTTCCTTATGCCTTAGAATACTTTCGTCTTTAGGGTTGTTCTTTTGCTCTATTTGCACTTTACCTGGCCTCACCCTGTGTGCAGTGGTGGAATGTACATTTACTCAAATACTACAATTTTCCGACTCTTATCCTTCGGTATTTCCATTCGAAGCCCTTCTATACTTCTACTGCACTGCAATTCAATTGATAGTAGAGTATTTAAAGTAATAATAGTGTGAGTATTTTGTCCAACGCTGGTAGTAAATTGCAATATAAAGCCAGGGCTTGCAGATATTAGCTACTGTGAATCATGGCAAATAATTTCTGCGTCATACTGATAACCCACCGAATTTCTTGAATGTAATGTTATTGTACGGTTAGAGCTGCCACTTTAGGTAGTAGTTATGTATATGTATATGTATACACACTTTCATATTGGCTTTGAATTTTAAATTGCTAAATTGTGCTGCATCACACTCCAGCAGCCATGATTTAGGACTTGTAGAAGTGTGCCATCTAGTGTTGTAAGACTTTAATAGACAGACAGGGGGGAAAAAAGTGCATGTTCATTTACTGTGTTTTAAATTAACGACTCTAAATCTCTAAACGTTCCCCGTGTTAAACCAACGTAGATTCTTCCTTTTTCTTTATTTAACAGTGCATTAATTTGTCTTCACCGATACCCTCTGATACCCAGAATAGTGTTGAGTAAATGTCAAGTAACATTTCACCCTAACGTGTTGGCTTTTTTTTCTCTTTTCCCCAATATCTTTGCTAACTTTTTTTTTCTCCTCTATATGCCTTTCACTAAACATGACATTTGTGCAATAAAAACACTTAAAAAATACGGTCGTGGTTTTCTTTTCTCAAAATACACAAATGTGAAATACACTTTAGAAACTACATGGTTGAGGAAAATTGATTGTTACTCGAGAGAGGCTAAGCCGCGTCTTCCCGTGGACGTCATGGGACCTTTAATTTGGAAAAAATATGTACGGTATTCAATTTTTTGATTCTGTTTGAATTGTGCTATAAATTAATCATATAATGTTTGTGAATTTTTAAAGGTAGTTTAACAAGTCGCGGTTTGTCATAAAACTGTAACGTAATTAAAAAGACAATGGACCCAAAAACTTGCTTACGATATGTCTTCATGATTCACATTAACATATTTCTTTTTCCAAAATAGCTGCCGAAGATTGAAATAAATAAATAAATAGCAGCGATTTTCACTTGTTTCTTTTATACGTCGCGGTGTTTTACAGTCTAAAATAAAACCAAATGGTACAATTTCTACGACAAAACGCGACTTCACTAACGAGCTGAACCGACTCTTAAATCGAATCACATTCACGTCCTTACCGTACGTTTTTCTGTTTTGTGTTTTTCAAAAATAAAGTCCTACTTCGTCCACCAAAGGTGACAGAACTTCGCCTTTCTCTACCAATTATATAAATTAATTTAAGTAAAAAATAAAAGATTTGGCAGTGTATCAAAAAAACAAAAAAAAGGATATCAGTGCATTTGTGACATGATTGAAAATTAAAAAGAAATCTACTAAATACAACATAAATACTCCATTTCTTTTAAACATTAACCACAAAGAATGAAAAATGGACAAACGGGAACGTTCAGACGTACATAATAAGACAGGATCTAATTAAAATAAACTTCTCGCCGATATAAGACGTGAAGACGTTTACACTGAGAACAGTGTGGGAGACGGGTTACTGTCAGAACAGCCGTGCAACACTCTGGCCCAGCCAGGCGGAGCAACGCCGGAGCAACAGAAGACACAAGCTGAGAGTGAAAAACTAAATGTTTTGATTTCGGGAACGAGCAGAAGGTGAGGTTAGAGAGAAGGTGAGTTCGGAGGAATGCGACTACTGGTTGGCTGCTTCACAGGCATCGATCCAGTCGCTGTAAACATCCACTGGCTCGGACAAATCTGTCGAGAAAAAAGGTTAAGGGCGAAACCCAAGTGCACACGCCGTCTCCGCTACGTTTAAACGAAATAATAAAGGATTAAAAGGATACAGGTGATTGGAGTCTGGAACTCTTCTAAGCAAACACTGCACGATATAATCCCCGTGTTGCGAGTTCGCTCCCTGGAAAATTATCAATTACTTCAGTCACGTCGCTCTAATGCACGTATTTATATAACATTTATTTGGGAAATGCAAGGACTTACTTACATTTTGACGTCGCAGGACTTCTCGTGGTTACAGAAAGGGCAAGTGAACTGGGTGTCCAGGTTACCTGTCATCTTCTTCTTGGGAGGCGGTTTTCTCTTTGACTTCCTGCGCCCCATTGCGTCTCTGCAGGTACGGGAAAAAACAGACGAGAAAGTTTCTTCTTTTGTTGCTGTTGTTGTTTTATTTATTATCTACAGACTCTTCCACACCCCTTTGCCTTTTGAACTCTTTTACACAGATAGTTTAAATTTCTCCACCACTGTAGCACAGTGTACTCACCGAGGGGCAAGTGGGGTCACATACACAGAATATACGCATTTGTTTCACTCGATATTCTGTGTTAGTTTGACTGCAAACACTCTGGGATGTGTCCAAACGTTTTGGCCCGTCCTGTATTGTGTATCCTGGCACTGATTGCTTGCCCCTAATGTTTACAACCATCTCCAACAGGGCTGTCCAACAAATATGACCCAACATCGTGTCTTCCCTTGCGCCTCCAAAACAGTTCTGACTCTTCCCTTTAACTCCATAGCTAAGCTCTATGATAATTAAGTTAAAACAAACATGTTTATCAATAACGGCTCAATCATAATCGACTTACACAGAAGGAGCTAAAGTCATGTGATCAAAACATGCACATAAACAACTCAACGTTATGTCATTAATAGCTACTTCACGTAGCTTACAGTGTGCGTTTAAATGTTTAATTGTGTTTTATTAAAGCCACGGCTTGCTGTTTCGAGCTTTAAAATTATTCATTTATTTTAAAATTCACCCAAATAATGACACACATGATCAGCAAACACAAAGCTACCGCTACATGCTAGCAGCTAACTCGCTAACAGCTGCTAGCATGTGTGTAAAAAAAAAAAACTGCTTCAAATAAATTTAAATAAAAAAATTGCTTTTCGAAGTTGAGTTTAAAATGTAAAAGATAAACCGTTTTCATCTCTTTACACGTAGCAGCTTTCCTCGGTAGCCGGTCGACATTACGGCTGACTTACCGAAATAAATAAAGATGCTCGAAGCAGCGGAGGATGCTCTGAATTTCAATTCAATTTGATCCGGATGCAGCATCTCGCCGAGGAGGCCGCTGATTGGTTGGTTGGGATGCAGCTCGGGACGTGATTGGTCCAAAAAAGTATCCAATGGCGGATCTCGTTGTCCGGCTCCCACCGCCAGTTAGATACAAACTGGTAGAGATGGAGAAGTGAGAGCGTTTCAGAAGATAATGAATTTAATAAACGTACAAATGCAGATATAACAAGAACGTATATATATATTTAAATAAAGACGAATAAAAGAATAATTTAAAAATAAATAAATTAGCGAACAAATGTCATTTAGGCGATTTAAAAATCACCTAAACCAGCCAAAATGAATTCAAAACCGCTGACAGTTTGGTTGGCTGCACTTTGCCTACTATTCATTCACCTTTATTAAGTGTTTACATGTTATTTAACAACTGGGAGGCCTTAACCTTTACTTAATCAGTATTTTGCCGTCAAAAAAGTAGACTTACATAGATTAAAACAGCTTTATTTGCAACCATCATTAGCATGGTGTGTATGGATTAAATATTGATCACAATATGTGATAGTACTCTAAAATTTACGCCACAAATTTACGCCAATAACATGTATTCTTGTGTATTATTATTTTTATTGTAACAAACCAAAATTGCACACTTGAAATCGCATTATTTGACGGTTAAATAGCCATAAAGGTAAAATAAATTAATTACATTTTTATTTTTTTTGTATTAAAAACATCTTAACGGTTCTTTCGACCTAAAGAAACTACAGAAAACCGTTTGTGATGACAGTTAAAAAGGGGGGAGGGGCCTGTGAAGGTAAACATCCGAGCAAAACCAATCAGAAACGCCACAATATGACGCGTATCCTTTGCGAGGAACGCCATTGGTTGGTTTTTCTTTGAGGGGCGGGGCTTGGCTTGCTGAATTTTGTGATAGAGGAAGTGTCTCCGCGTTCATCCGCTGAACCTTGGATCCTACCAATTTGTCGCTGTCATTCCGCATTACCCCTTAAACAAAACGAACAAAAGGTGAGTGTACACTTGTTCGCGTGCGCAGTGAGAAGTTGTCCAGGTGAAGTGCAGAAGAAGCCGGCACCGGTGACGAGGTCAAACTTGTGTAACTGTCTTGTTAGCTCAGAGGCTAAAGCTGGTTAGCTTCACCGGCTGTTACTGACACTTTTAACCTGTCACCTGGTGTACCTGTCCGCTGCTTCTCTCTCGTGTTTACCGCTTTCTCTTTAATGCGTTTAGGGTGTTTTCATTGTGAATTTTTGAAATGTGTTTTCCCGCTTTTGCCTCTGCCTTGCCTCTTATCTCACTCTGGGAGTTTATCAGGTCTGCTGCACATGTGGAGGACCAGCCCCCCAGTGAGACTTTATCTCTTTGGGCCTGTTTGCTTAGCCTTAATGTTGCTCTAATTAGTCCTGCACATCAGAGCATCTAAAGTAGAGTATATTTAATTGCACACGTTAATCTGGATCAGATTTAAGATCAGTTTGTGCCACAATTACACTATAAGAAAGTAAGGTTTTATTCTAGACTAACTGTGCGTATACTTTTCTTTGAAGCGACACCATGCCAACAGAGGGGGAGCCAACGGACTTGGTCAAAGTGTCACACCTCCTGGTGCTGTCCTTCTCCTGGGGCATGCAGGTCTGGGTCTCCTTCATCGCAGGTACGTGGAGCACGAACTGAGGCCGCGGTGTGCAGCGTTTGCGTTTTCATAATCTGCCGTCGGTGCCCCGCAGGCTTCGCGCTGGTGAGGCAGGTGACTCGACACACCTTCGGCCTGGTGCAGAGCAAGCTCTTCCCTTTGTACTTCTACTTCCTGCTGGGGAGTAACTTCGTCAACCTGGCCGTGTACGCCGTGTACCACCCCAGAGAGCTGCTGGACTGGCATGAAAGCGTGCAGGTCGGTTCGTCAAACAACACATTTGCCTTATTTTAATAAAAAATCCCGCCGTGTTGCCTTGTGCGGCGTAACGCATCCCCTTCTCGTCTTGCAGATGGCCCTGTACTTCGTGGCGCTGGTCACGGCCGGTCTGAACGCCCAGTGGTTCGGCCCCGCCGCCACCGAGGTGATGTTCCAGATGAGGGAGGTGGAGACGGAGCACGGCCTGGGGAACCAGGTTGGCCTGGGCAGCGAGAAAGAGGCGTACGCCAAGCTCAGAGAGCAGGACCCCAAGTACGGAGCCCTCAAGAGTAAATTCGGCCGCTACCACGGGCTGTCCAGCCTCTGCAACCTGATAGGGTTCATCTGCACCACGACTAATTTGGTCTACATCGCTCTGAATCTGTCCACCATTTAGAGGAGAGCTGGTCGTGCTTTCAGATTAAAAACAATTCTGTTGATCACTGGTAATTAGTTTCAGGTCAGTAGCTGTTTATCACATATTATTATTATCGCAGTATTTCACATCAAGTGACTCAAGACAAACAATAATGTACGTATAGAGTTAAATAAAAGTCTAAGCAGCATTATTTAAATTTAATTACACTAAAAAAAATGTTCTACTTTATCTACACCAAGTGTCCTTATGTGCACGGATGCCTCGCTTTCCGGTGAGCGTCCTAAAAAACCACTGCCGCTTCTTTAGTGGGCTTGTCAGTCAGTGTTTAAATAACGCCACCTCGCAGAATACGATGACTTTTTATTTTTTTTCTCATGTTTGTATTTAATTTTATTGCTTTTAAGAAAGAAAGAAAGAAAAATAATCTTTAAAAATTAAAAATGAGAATGAGGACAGGTGCTTTGTGGGGCAGTTCACTGCGTCTCCAGCAGGGGGTGATGTTTGGACACAAATCTCTTCATAGCACATTTCATTTGTAATAAAATGAAGTTATATTTCATGATATTGTAATTGAAATATGTGTTGTTTTTTTTTAAAATAGTCAGCCATGTTGAATTAACACTGCGATTGTGATCATTTGCATCCACTTGTCTCTATTGTTATCATTATTATCTTTACGCACTAAAACCAAAAACACTTAATGAAATCAGTTTGTAAAGAAGCTTTAATTCTGCTGGTTTCACGCCCACGAGTGAACGCAGACCCGTGCATGTGGAAATAGCCAGGTTTTAATTTAATTACCGGTGACGCACTTCAGATTTTGAGAGGAGCGGCCTTGAAACTGCAGAGAACGGCGCTCTGCCGGCCAGCCACGAGCCGAGGGGAAGGCACTGTCCCTGCGGTATGGGCGCTAATGGATCGTAATGGAGTCATTTCAATATAAAAAAAAAAGCACCGGGGCTGAAAGTAAATGGATTGAGCTTTTTTTTTCTCCCCCAAATGCAATCAGTGCTGGCCCTTTCAAGGCCGCGATCGAGGTTTTTAATTTCCATCTCTCTCCCCCGGCCAATGAAAATAGAGTCGCATATAAACAGACAGAATTCCCTCTGATTGTTTTATCTTTGCTGGGATATCGGTGTCCCTCGTTGGCAGACTCTACGAGGAAGTTCGTCCAAGTGTGTTGAGGAAGCAGAGCGATTAGACACTGCGAGGCGTCTAGTAGGTCTTGAGCTGTCCTGTCAGGTTGCCCATCGCTGTGGCATCAGGAAACAAAGCGTGTTTAAACAGAGAACAAGTTTATCCAGTCACCTCTTCTTGGCAAGGGAGACAGATTGCAGCTGAAACGTTCTTATCTTCAATCCAGCTTGACTAGTTGGCACAACTGTAGGTTAGAATAACTGTAAATCTACATATAAATACATGCACAGAAATATATATATATACATTAAATAGAAAGGTCTAGACACGTTTAAGTCCTGGAGAAAGAACCATAAACTGTTGAAATTCCTGAAATCAGGGCGTGCAAAGTAAAAACATGAGGAAGTGGGGAAACAAAAGGAAGCGCTGGAGACAAGTTCCACCATTCCAGCTTCATTCCTGAGCCGTACAAGGAAATGAATTTCACTGGAAAGTAAGTAAGTGAAAGTCACAGCAGCAGTGGCAGTGGCAGTAGTGGCGCTCTCTGTAAACTTGCTGCTGGTTCAGTCTTGGAGCTTTTTTACCGATACTGCAGAGGAGCCCTGCGGCAACGCGGCGCACGGCTAAATTAATTATGAGTCTGGGAGTCTCGAGCTGCTTTATCCAGTCATCTCTAATGTGGAAATGTAGGGGCTAATTTGCAAGCGTCTAATCTCGGTGATGGATAATGCACCTACGCTGAGCTCCTAATAGAAAGTAGAATTTATCAATGACTGGGCCGCACGGGTTGATACAAACATTCACCACAGACACTCAGAACTCAGATTTAGCTGATCAGCGTCTCTGCAAAATGCACCAGCAAGGCCTCACATACAGAAACATACTTATTTTTCCCTATAATATTTGATGCATATAAGACAAATGTGTGTTATAGACAGATTAGCAGGAAATTTTACAGTGAATTTTCTGATTTACTTCTACTTTTTCACCAATAAATAGGCACCAACTTAGCTCGCCACTCACAACGCTTGCAAAACCACAACATATCGTTTTCACATTTGTTATTTTTGATGGATTAAAGTGTAAATCTTATCTAAAAAGTCACGAGCTACGGCCAGATTGCGCAACTCAGTGGTGATTGAGCCCAGGACTCGGTGATGAAATCACACGGAGCACATTTAATTTACAGTGTTCTGAAAAACTGGGTGTCTGTGGAGACATCTCTTCCTGCCACAGACAGTGGGCGGAGCTAATGTTTATCAGGCTGATGATGTAACACAAGGACACACTTGCAAAATTGAAACTTAGCTTCATGGGTGTTGTGGTTTTAAAATACACTGCCTAGCCAAAAAAAAAAAAAAAAAAAATGAAAGTCACCACTTGGATTTAACTAAGCAAATAGCTACGAGCCTCCTATTGGATAATTACTGCATTGGTGATTATCTTTCAGCTGGCAACAAGTTATTTAACTGATGCAATGAGTAGCTTCTCATTTCTTAAACAACCATGTCTAAAGACACATCCTGTAGTCGTGGGAAAGAAGTTAGTCTGTTTGAGAAGGGTCAAATCATTGGCATGCATCAAGCAGAGAAAACATCTAAGGAGATTGAAGAAACTACTAAAACTGGGTTAAGAACTGTCCAACGCATTATTAAAAACTGGAAGGATAGTGGAGAACCATCGTCTTTGAGCGATCACTTAAACGTTTAGTGAAATCAAATAGAAGAAAAACGACAGTAGAACTCAGGGCTATGTTTAATGGTGAAAGTAAGAGCATTTCCACAAGTACAATGTGAAGGGAACTCAAGGGATTGGGACTGAACAGCTGTGTAGCCTTAAGAAAACCACTAATCTGTGAGGCTAACTGGAAATAAAGGCTTCAATTTGCTAGGAAGCATAAAGATTGGACTCTGGAGCAATGGAAGAAGGTCATGTGGTCTGATGAGTCCAGATTTACCCTGTTCCAGAGTGATGGGGGCATCAGGGTAAGAAGAGAGGCAGATGAAGTGATGCACCCATCATGCCTAGTGTCTACTGTACAAGCCTGTGGGGGCAGTGCTATGATCTGGGGTTGCTGCAGTTGCTCAGGTCTAGGTTCAGCAACATTATGTGTCCAAAGACTGAGGTCAGCTGACTACCTGAATATACTGAATGACCAGGTTATTCCATCAATGGATATTTTTTCTTCCCTGATGTTCACGGGCATATTCCAAGATGACAATGTCAGGATTCATGGGGCTCAGATTGTGAAAGAGTGATTCAGGGAGAATGAGACATCATTTTCACACATGGATTGGCCACCACAGAGTCCACACCTTAACCCCATTGAGAATCTTTGGGATGTTGCACCAACACGTGTTTTTCTGATCTCATTTTAGTCGGTGGGCTAGGCTAAAATTAGCTTAAATGGCAAAAATGGCTCAAGTATAAATGAATAAATACATTTTGGTAATGCAAAAAGTGAATAATGACATTGACGTTTACATAAACCAACTTTTATTTGGATTAATTATGTATTTCATTTATTAATTCCTACATTTATTATGTTTGGTCCTCAGTAGTTTAACAACACCACACACTACATCCACCAGAACAATCATCTTTGAATCTTGAATTAACACCTTTTTGTATTTCACTATTGTACCTAATGTTTTGAAAGTTTAAAAATAAAGTTCAATAATTTTTTAACCACTAGCTTTGTAGATTTCTAAGGCGCTCACCTGTCGCCCAGGTAACGACGTTCAAACATTTTTCTTTGGGGCGTGTGTGCGTGCGTCGCCGCGCGCTCAGGTGCGCACGCGCCGCTGGTCCAGCCTCTCTCTTTCTCAGTCAGGGAGCTCCAGCTTCTCTGTACACACACACACACACACACACACAGACAACCCCGGATCCGGGAGCCGCTCCAGTCCCCCTTTACTGCGAACACCGGAACGCAGAGAAGAAATATCAGCCCGGCGAGGAAAGCTTGGAGCAGCTCGGCCAAGCGGTGCTGCTGTTACCGGAGAGGATATTCACTTTGTAGCCGCGCTTTGACTCTATAAACTCCGGCATCTTTTTTGCCGGACGGAAACTAATCAGAGTTGGACGTTTTCTTTCTTTTTTGAGGTGAGTTTCTGAGTCAAGCTTTTGTTTTCTTCCTGCCTCACACTTCCTGATAAGTAGGAAATAACTTGCTTGTGTTTTTATCCCCGTGGAAGTTAGCCGTCTGTTCCTGACTATCATTTGCATTTTTTTTTCTCCATTATCACCACCCTAAACCTAACAGCCTGTATTGTCTACATGCATGTCCTCCTCCTTCCTCCTCTTCCTCCTCCTCCTCCTCCTCCTCCTAATGAGAGAACAGATGTGACAGCTGCCAGCTGATCAATACAGCTCATTTCCTGTTGAATCCAGGCAGCCTGGCTCAGCAAACAGTGCCAACTCAAGGGACAGGGCTGCACCACCTATTCACCATATTGGCTTCTGTTTGTTTTACTGGAGATAATGGCGCCCCATTGTGCCATAAAGCAGCTCTCATCTAGTCTGCAGCTCAGTAAAACGTCCCGTCATCTGCGCTGCGAGGAGGATGGCTCTCAGTGGTGGTGTGGCAGGTGCTGGTGTGAGACTCAAAAGTCTGGGCAGCCTGTTTTTGTTTTGTTTTTTTTAAAGAGATGCTGCTGTTGCTTCATTGTTGTTGCGTCTGAGTGCATGCACTCGCTTGAAAACACACAAGTGAAATCCCTCTTTAAAACCGTTATCAGAAAGGTGGTATTTCATCTGTGTTATCGTTGTTTAGCTGTTAAAACCGCTGACTAAAGTCGAGAAAATAACAGGAAATTATTGTTCAAACTGAACACCTCCTGTCACGATAGAGTTCAGCTCAAGGCTGCTGTGCTAGAGTTCACTCACAGCCACTAGTGTGCCTAATAAACTGGCAAGCGTTTAAGTGTGCATCTCCAGGGAAGGGAACTTGAGACCGCAGAATTAGGCAACATCACCACAACCGGCAAACCCTTTGTTGTATCTGTGACACGTCTGTAGCGATAAAGAAAAGAAAAGGGGAAGTCAATTTAAGAAAATTCAAGAAAAGTCAACACGAGGCCTTTTTTTTTTTTTGCCTACAGCCATCCTGAGCTGCTCAGTAAACACGGGCGGCATGTGACCGGGTTTACCTCCTGGCCCCGAGCTGAGCCGAGTGGAAATAAGAAAGCGGTGTGACGTTAGGGCGTGTGAGTCGACGCTACGTTGACCCCCCGAGAACTTTTCGCATGGGGCATCATGTGGTTTGGGAGTTGCTAATGTTCTCGGGAGATTAGGGCAGACTTGCTTGAGAGCACGGGGCTTTAATGTGGTGGTAGGTGGGAAGCAGTGTTCAGGGCGTTGAGGGGAGTTTCTCTTTGAGTGATCGAAGTTGCGAAAGAGCGCTGTGGTGTGTTGACGGAGATGGTAAGCAGTTTTATTGCGACATGTAAAGTGTGAATGAGAGTGTATTTTTAGAGCAGCAGCAAAAAACACAGGCCAGGGTTAGGGCTAGGGCTGGGGTTAGCTCAGAGTTGCAAGTCATGGATTCGACTGCAGCCGTGCACCCAACCAAGCTATCAATGCACAAGTATTTGTCCTCACATGCCCTGCAGTGTAATTATTGCAAAAATAAACATGTAGGCACTGAGCGATTTAGCCAGGTCTCTTCTTTTATTCCTCAACAACGATCCATCCCCTCTTTCTTCCATTGCCCTCGGCGGTAGTGTGATCGATCACGCCATCCCAGCTCTGGAGACCTCCGTCTGCCGCGGTTAAAAGCCGAGCGGGGCGGCGGACTCCCTGCTTCGACCGCTAATGGGTCTCGCAGCTGAGTCCCGGTCTGGTCTCCACGGAGACGAGAGAGAGAGAGGGGCGTTGCCGATCTGCACCGATTGATCAGCTTTGTGTTTGAAGGGGTAGACGGGGTCAGCTCCCTCCTCCTCCTCCTCCTCCTCCTCCTCCTTCCACCGTTTGACTGATAGTACAAGGCTTAAAAGGCAGGTAATCCCACACCTGCCCCCAGGAGAGATTACGCTGAGGTTAATGGTTGTAGTGAAGCGGCCTGAACAGATGGCTTTCTTTTCCATAATTTAAGCACACACTGAGCAGTCAGTATTTTTGGAAAATCTCTTAGTGGTATCAAAAACAGAATCAGTAAGTGGATCAGTTTTGACTCGCGTTTGTCCGAAGTATTGAGCGCTAGTGGTCGAAATCTCCACCTTCGATGCACCAAAACATGAACAGCAACAACATCTGTACCTCTTTTCAAAGCATAACAGGCCAATTCATACAGATTCTCATCAATATGAGTGATTTAATTATCCACTGAGCAAATGAAATGCTCCTCTAATGTGAATATACGCAGCCTTTCTCAATTAAATACCAATATAAACTGATTTTTGTTTTGCTTTTGGACTATTGAAAGGTTAGAAATATTAAGTCGGACTGTTTTGGAGGGTCTGTTGTAGGTCCAAATGATAAGCATGCAAGGTTAATTGGGGAATCTGAATTGGCTGTAGCTTCACATCTGAGTGTGAATGGTTGTTAGCCCCGTGGCAAACCGGCAACTTGTCCAGTGTGCATCCGATCTCTTGCCAGTTGACGGCTACGATTGGCGACCTTTTAGAGGATACGGTGATGGATGGACGCAGTCGGCCGTTGGGTCCTGGTGTACCATCATGCGCCTATGGAAATTGCTTTTATGCCCCTAGTTTCTGCATAATGGAGATTGATCCGAAGGTCCCTCTTCCACAGAAGGGATAGGATGTACCTAACCAGTCCAAGAGGAATGAAGCCTTAGTGCCAGGCAGTGACCCTTCGCTCAGGGTCAGGGTTTCTCCCGCCGACAATTCGACACGAAGCTCTTCTGGAAGATTTTATAGAGCAGTTCAGCTGATTAAGAAAATAAACCGCCATAACGCTATAATTCCCTTTTTCTCCCCCCCAACCCTCCAGATGGCATCGAACGACTCGCGGCTCCAGCAGCAGCCCACGCCGAAGGATGCGGCCGACCAGAACTTCGACTACATGTTCAAGCTGCTGATCATCGGCAACAGCAGCGTGGGGAAGACCTCGTTTCTCTTCCGCTACGCAGACGACTCCTTCACCTCTGCGTTCGTCAGCACCGTGGGCATCGACTTCAAGGTCAAGACGGTCTTCCGCAACGACAAGAGGATCAAGCTGCAGATCTGGGTGAGTGGATTAAAGACACAATACACTGGATTTACAATCAGACCATTGATTGTAACAGGCAAACAGAAAGCATGAACAACAGGTTTTGTCTTTAAACTTTAAACTTTAGAGACGCTATTTCTACACTAGCAAAGACAAACAGGTTGGTGACATGGGAAAGTTATATTATTTGAAATGGCCGTTGGCAACTGGCACAGTTATTCCATCTGCAAAGATAGGAGGCTTGAACTCGAACTGTAGGTTGTGCAAGTTAAACCTGTAAACTGTGCAAGTGTTGGTGATTTCCTCATGTTTTCACACTCATTCCTACTTCCTTCTCAGATCTGGAATCTGTGCTCACACTAACGTGTAAAGGGGAGCAATCAACCTGATTAAAGGGACTTGATTCATGTTTAAGAGTTGATGTTAAAAAGCCTACTTGGGGGTTTAAGCTAAAGATATAATGAGAAGCTATTAGTATTTGCCTTTGAGTATGCCTCAAGGGCAGGTTGTTGCCTCAAAGATGCCTTAAAAGTTGAACTAATCTAAACTTTGAGGCAACAACCACTTGGAGTGACGCATCCCAAACGTTTACTGCACGAAAACATAATTTGGTTCTCGCCACTAAATTCACTGATAGCGGATACCGGGCTTGGCGCGTCGGTTGAACCCAAATGTAATGGCGGTATGGTTGTTGATGGAATTTTCTTTTTCTTTGCGCTGCTGACAGGAAGAGCTAGGGTTTGGCAAACTGCAGAGTCACAGAGTCTACCTCAAGGAAACGTTGCCACCACCAGATTAACCACGCAGATAGCGAGGCTTTGAGAAGCGTCGGGTGTTTTAGCAGTGATGGCAAGAAGACCTAGCTCTCGGCAATCCATAATGTACTGCTTTGTTCTAAAAACTGTACAAGGCCTTTTCTTGACTTCTTCCATACACTTGCGATATTTTAAGGTTCTGCTCGTTTCACTTGGACAAATATACGTACGTCCACTACCAACCAAATGTCAGCTACAAGGTGATGGATGACGAGGAAATTTCTTTATATTTGGACAAGGCTTTACTGAGTGTTAGAGGAGGAGTACTTCTCATACGTCTACCTAAGAAATATTAATTCACCATCAACAAATTAGGGTTATCTTTGGGTTGTTCCAGAGCAACATGTCTCAATAAGAAACCTGCACCTTGGCGTCATCTGCAGGGCCTTCATATTGTCCTATGAGGTGTATCCTTGATCAGCTTCCACCGGTCCTTATAGTGCACTCCAAATCCTATTGCTATACGTCGTTAAAGTTGTTCAAACAAGATGATTCATTTGAGCCAACAATCTGGGAGCCACTGTACGATGCACAAACAGTGACCAAAAATGAATCAGCGGCCAGCGAGGAGCCCACGCCAAAGCACACAACTCACCGGCCTCTCGTAAATGACAAGAAGTGCTGGCGGCGTGTGATACTCTAGTAGCTGAAAATGAATTAACCGCGATGATTGTAGGATATTAGAGACTATTGTGGCTGGTTTGCTTTCTGAGAAGGTCAATGCCAGGAAAGGACAGCCTTGATGGAACCACCGACGTCGGGTGACAAAGCAACCTGGTATTTCCTAAGCTCAGGAAGCGGAGGAAGTCCCCTATCAGCCGTCTGACTTATGAAGATATACTGCAGCGCAAGCGGAGCAGTGTGTTCAAAGGGTGTGGGAGCTGCAGAGGATACAAGGTCTTGATACGAGCCCTTCTCTACGTGGCGTTAACAATCAACTCTGCAATGGCCCCGGCTGTTAAAATCATGTCAGCCACCGTCCGAGAGAGATTTAACCAGATCCTCAGACGGAGAGGAGAGCATTGTTGACGAGCCCACTCCACCAGCTGCCGGCCTCGCTTTGTGCGTTGTGGAAACAAGCTAGCCTGATAACACGCCACATGGCCCCCTTTAGCACGGTGAACACACAAGAGCATATGTACAATGTGTTCACGCCGTGCACACATATTGTTTAAATCCCCTCCTTTATTTTTTTTTGTGTCATGGAAATATGTTTCTGATCTTTAAGCAAACACACACCCTTCGCACACTTAGCATAAACACGTCCACACGTATGTTGTCTCACGAGCGGTGTCCCGGGGGACGACATCCTGTGTGCGCCGCCGCAGCTTTTGTATACGCAGGTGACGCGTGTTTAAAGACCGGGGTCTTGAGAGTCTTCGGCCGTGCAGAAATCCTGATTCGAACTCCTCCACGTCTTTCATCACGCGCACACCAGGGAGCAGCTTTGTGTTTACCGGTAAAGGTTGATTGTAGCAACCCCGGAGACTGTCTGTTTGGTTAGTTCTCCCATTACGCTGCCAAATATTTGATCATCTCTGCGTGGATGAGATAAAGATGGACCTGGAATGTTTCGGTTTGCACTTGGACAGAAATAACCTGCGTCAGGAATCGGGAGTCTAGGGAAAGATTGAAGAGTAAAGCCGCCGTCTCAGATGGGGAGGATTTACGCGGCAGACGGTCCGTTTTGTGAAGTGAGAAGGATGATTCGGGCCGATCACCCTGCGCCAGTCCTGGCTGTAATGGAACATTCATAACCCTCAATGGCCTCTGGTTACCTGGACAACCCACCCCTCCTCCTCCTCCTCCTCCTCCACTTTGAAATGAGGAAAACATCAGACAAACACCGAAACACACACACACTCACAAAGGCCTCTAATGCAAATGAAGGTCTCGGACAGGTTACCAAGTAACCATGAGAGTTACTAGACCAACTCTACTACTACCCGTCTGATCTTTTTGCTTTGATGATCCATGAAACTAAACCGAGCCCTTGACTGTGTTATCGCCGGCCATGTCCATTTAATTAGAATTACAATTAGCTTCCAGGTCTTAGTCTCAGTATTGCTCACTGCACAGCGGCCACATCATCTCTGACTCCGAGGGGCTTACGTTTCTGTTATTTGCTGCAATCTGAGACGAGCCAGAAGTCCCAGTTTCATGAGAAATGATTGTGGCTGTCCTATTTGCTAAGGGATGTCTCGATCAAGTTTTTTTTTTTTTGTTGCACTGATCTGATCCAGATCTTTTAATATTCGCTATCAGCTGATACGAGTCCGGAACATTTCCTCCCTTGGAGATTTATAAAGGCTTTTCATAGCTTCTCCTAGATCACGTGTGCACCATGCAACAGGATTAAGTCCAATAAATAAGTTATTGTAGTGTGGAGAGGGTAGCTCGTTCCTCGGCTCCAGAAATGTTCTGGTCGTCCAACGCCATGAACTCCCTAACCCTCTCTCTTTGACACTGTCTCCAGGAAACTTTTCTCTTCTTTTAAACGCAGCGTTCATAATTTGTTGTTGTTATTTCAGTGCAGACTCGCCGTGTTTTACTTATTTATTTATTTTCTTGGTGGCGAATAAAGGTGGTAGTATTGAATGTTGAATGACGATCTCCTACTACCACCTCAACAAGCATCCACATTGCATAATTTTCAAATTTTCTGTCTGACTGACTTCATTTTCCAGAATAAAGTTCTTCCACACGTCATGTTTTGTCACGTGATGTTGGTTCTTCTTCTTCTTCTTCAATATTGGCAGCTTTGACCCTAGCCAACTGCCACTGAAGAAGAAGAAGATGCTTTTTTGACGCTACAAGGATTTTATGGCTTATGGCAGCCCTCAAAAAAATAACTACAAAAGGCTTGGCCGAATCTCGTACCCATCCGATCATTTTAAAAACTCCTCAGTCCCTACTATTTGCCGTCTTCTGGTGCATTTTGTCAGGTGGAAAAGTGGCATTTTGTTGAAGACAAAGGAGAAAAATAATGAAGGGTTCACAGCTCTGTCCTACGCAGGAACGTTTTATTACCTACTACAAATTAAACCAAAACAAATTACATATAAACACGACTCCTGTATTATTGGAAATAGTTTTTAGTAAAGCACAAAGTCAGAGAGAAAACTAAACAGTTTATCTACCCAGTAATACCACTGATCATCTTAGCCCAGATGTTCAAAATCCAGAGCCTGAGTAGTGCAAACTGTTTATATGAAGTTGACATGAAGTGTGTAGGAAAAACTGTGGAGAATGTAATCAGAAAATATGATTTTTAAAAAGTCAGCCACACGTTAAGAGTTTTCCTAGTTTAAAGGAACTAAAACAGAACCCACTTGTATGTAATGAACATCAAACATCCAGTTTAAAGTGTCAGTGACATGCATGTATGGGGATTGATCTGTGTGACAAGTTTTTGGGGAGTGAATTTTATTTGAAAATGCTTAATGTTAGAGAAACTAAACCTAACCGCAACCTAGAAATTCTCAATCAGAGTTCAGAGTAGCACTCATATCTGATCTTACAAGTAGCAAGGGAGTACAAGGGCAAACAAAAGAGGGAGCGCTACAACCAACGTAGTGACTAAACAGCTCAAGTAATTACTTGTCAAAGGCGAAATCATGTCAAACGCGCATCAGACAGGTTTGTTGGACTAAATTAGACCGGATCATTAAAGTAGATCACTGACTCTAATGTCAAACTGATTACTACTGCGGTAAAAACACACATAATGCCTCCTTCTGGTTTAAAATCATGCATTGAACAGTCACAGAAGGGTTAATTCTTTAGTTTTGTTGTTGTCTTGTGCAGCTTTTTAATGAATGTTAAGTGTGTGGAGCATAGTTTGAATAATGTGTGTCTGCAAACGCAGGATACAGCAGGACAAGAGCGCTACCGCACCATCACCACCGCCTACTACAGAGGAGCCATGGGCTTCCTGCTCATGTACGATATCAGCAATCAGGACTCCTTCAGCGCAGTTCAGGACTGGTGAGTCGGAACGTGTTGGGAAAGGTTGAACGCCTGGAGGTTATGTTTGTTTTTGTTTTTTTTGGCCTGGTTTGTCATTTTGTGAGTCGACTGGAAAGTGTGAGGGAGGAGGTATTTTGGTGTGATAGCCCCACCATGTGGTCAGTTATGAGGAGGCCATGCTCATTTCTTTCTGCACACATTTCTGCCTTTTGTAGCTTTACGCAAAGCTTTATCAACATTGCCGTCTATGTTTCCCAAAGATTTTAGACACCACATTATGCCAAATTAATGCATAATGCGGTTCTTACTTCCAGGGCGACGCAGATCAAGACGTACTCGTGGGACAACGCTCAGGTGATCCTGGTTGGCAACAAGTGTGACCTGGAAGACGACAGGCTCATACCCACGGAGGATGGCCAGCGCCTGGCAGAGGACCTAGGTAAAGTCAAGTTGACACTGACTACGTACTCTCTCTAAAACACAGTAGAAAGTAATGCTCTGCAACAATGAAATCTATATTCTTGACGTGAATACATATACTGAGCACAGACAACTCATGTGCTACATACTGTGTGCTGCAAGTATGTATAGCCTGTATAAAAACAGGCAGCAAGTCATCACCATCAATAAAAATGCAGTATTTCTCTGAAGCCTTCTCCGTGCACTGCAGCTAAAGGTCTAATAACTTTAACAAATTGTTGATGTGCTGCCTCCTTCTTTCTGTTACTGCATTGACAGCTGTTGAGAGGATGTGGACCATTCCTCTGCTAGCGTTAGCGTTAGCCTTTCCATATGCATTGCAGTAGTACTTTAGTTGTATTTCTACAAACTTGATGAGCCTCTGCTAGTTTGCTGCAACGACCCGCTGGGCTCCTTGTCTTCTTCTTGGAGGCGTCCATGTCAGCTAATCTGTACCGCCACCATTAGCTTTGACAGTGTTAGCTCCTGGGTGACGTCCGTTTTTTTCGTGTGCTTACTTGTCAATTGAAATCACATTCAGCTCCGTCTGTGCGTCTCAGGTTTCCAGTTCTTCGAGGCCAGCGCCAAGGACAACATCAACGTCAAGCAGGTGTTCGAGCGCCTGGTGGACGTCATCTGCGAGAAGATGAACGAGAGCATAGAAGGAGACCCTAACCTCATATCCAACCACAGGAACCAGGGCTTTAAAGACTCAGAACCAGAGAGCCACGGGGGCTGCGCTTGCTAAACCGTCCGCCTTCTTACCAAGTCTCCCAACACACACACAAACACACACACACACACACACACAATGAAGAACAACTTCCTCTCTGTGCCTCAAACATTTAAAGTGCCGCAACCTCTTCCACTCCCATCACTCGAGCCACGCTGAACTCTGCTTTGTCCACTCGGCAACCATCGCACAGCTAGCTGAGTTCATCTCCATCAGACCTTTCTAATCCACTGATGTGTGTTTTCTCTTCTCTTTTTGTCTCTTCATCATCATTTCTTCTGTGAGCTCATAATAATCCACTAAAACCTGCCCAGGTTTTCTGTCCACACATCATCCACCTTGACCGCTGCTGCCCCACTGATTCGTTGTGCTACGGATAGCGACAAGCTAACGATGCCACTAATGTTGGGATTACAAATAAACACCGGTTCTTCTGTCGTTCACTGTTGTGTTTGAGAGTCATACAGCGCACGTGCTTACGTCTGCACCCAAAGTACCCGGCACTTTTAGCCCCAGGAACTTTTTCTTAAAGAACTTTAAGCATCCTGTATACTGTTGGTTGTTTTCTGCGTTTCCGGGGCGATCTAAAGAACCGCAAAGTTTTAGCGACTTAGTCCGCTGACATGTGAAAAAGCAACAGTACACTTAATTTCTGCATGGACGTCTACAGCTGCATGCTGCACTCCAGTCCAGTAGGTGGCAGTAAAACATATAAATATACCAATAAAGGTAATTCCAGACAGACAGCTTGGAGGAGAGATGTGATTTACTGCTTTAAAAATGGTCTCATTCAGAGCTAGAAAAAGGAACGGATTTAAACAGTAGGCAAACTGAGCTTGACTGTGAGATATCATGCTACCAATAGTCAACGAATCAAATGTTCTTTGCTCCAAGTTCAACAGAAGTACTACCTCCCAAGCAAGGAGGTATTTCGGGGGGTAAAGTAATTTCCCAGGAACTTAATTTAGAGCCTGATTCCTGCCTCCAAAGTTTCTTGAAAGTTCCCGTGGTGGAAACACGTGTTGTCAGGTCAGCTCTACGCTTCTTCAGTAAACGGTAGACTCGACCGTTGAGAGAGAGGTGGCTGGAGCTATCGTTACCTGGGAGACGTTATATGAATGAATGAATGATTTTTGTGCAGCCCGCTCAAGCTCAAGGTTTGGGAGAAAGAAGTGTTTGCTTTCCTGTCGAGGGTTAAATACGCAGATACAGTACGTGTGAGGTAAATGCAGAGCTAGCTTAGCTTAGCTTAGCTTAGCTAAGGGGCAGACTTTTTTTAGTGCTGTCTCCTGTTCCCTTCTCTGGTGAAGGCTTCATGTTCCCTGTACGCGACAGTCTCATCTAAACTAACAAACATCAAACCATTCCTTTAACTCCACTCTTTCTCTGCTGGTAAACCTCAACCTCTTTTGTCCTGCCCCACACACACACACACACACCTGCTTTCGCCATGATACCAACACACACACACACACTCTGCTCTCCTGGCTGCAGCATGGCTAAACAGACGGCATTACAAACCTGCTGTGCTTAATAACTGAGTATTTACAGAAGTTGGTAAATGATCTTTTTGTTGTTGTTGTTCGTAACTGACATGACGCTTGTTTTGGGGAAGTAAGTGTGTGTGTGTGTTAGAAAGGGATTAACACTGATCTCAGAGAATAAGTCGGGGCCACAGCCGTGCGACTATCAGGGGGAGGGTTGCTTTATTCCTCACTGCTGTAATATTTGTCCTTTTTTTTCGCTCATCGAGGTGAATAAAATTAGGTTTTACATTCCGTCGACGTGTTTGTACGTTAAATTGCTTCGACGTGACAGTACTGGACCGTTCATTCATTCATTCATTTTCTGTAACCGCTTGTCCTGTGAAGGGTCAGCAGGGGGGAGCCTCTCCCGGCTGTTGCTACTGGGGCGAGAGACGGGGTACGCACCTGGACAGGTCTCCAGTCTATCTCAAGGCTAACACAGAGAGACAGACAACCATTCACACTCACATCTACGGCCAATTTAGAATCACCAATGAACCCAACGAGCATGTGTTTGGACGGTGGGAGGAAGCCGGAGCACTCGGAGTGGCCTTCATTGTCGACGTGCCGGCTGCTGACTGTCGGTTATTATCAACTGTAGCCTCTGTGCCACGATAGCGTCCCCACGTTGGTCACAGCTAGTGGTCAGCCCACTCCCTGCCATTGTACGGGCCCGTGGTCAGTTATCTCCCCTGTCAGCGCGCGCTGCTCCGTAGCGATACACTTTCACTGATGATCAGATAACCGATGCTATCGTCCGCGCAACGCTGGGCTTTGATGCGGGGGGCTCTAACACAAGGGTGTGCGGCGCGGGGACCCATAACACTACTTGTATTGCATCGTCTGTGTCCATTTTGTCAAATATGTGCAATTTTTAGAAACTCCAAGCAAGTCTTTCTTCCTTTGTCTTCATGTGTTTCGTTCCTTTAACGTTCAGGCTCCGAATGTGTTGGATGGAAGCAGGTGTACCTTAAAAAAAACAACTACTGTCACTGTCTTGAAATGTGTGTATGAAAATAAAGAGTGAATTCCTTGGACAAAACGGCGCCCTCATTCACTGTGTAGGTCTCCCCTGTTGCTTCCAAAACAGTTGTGACTCATCAGAGAATGGACATGGGCCTTCTGAGGGTGTCCTGTGGTGTCTGGCAACTGGGGGGGGGGGGGCTTTGAGGGTCGGGGTCTCTGTGGATCATCCCACAGATACTTGATCAGTTTGGGATCTAGTGAATTTGGAGGCCAGGTCAACACCTTGTGCTGTTCTTCGGGGATTTCGAGAAGACAGGGTGGGATGACTTCGTATAATTTACTGTAGGGACAATAAAACTGAAACCGTTTGGATAAAATTGACAGAAATATATGTAAATGTTTAATAATTGTTTAGAAATGTGCGTTTCTGAAGCAAATAATTGAAAATAATCTACTTTTCAGCCGCAGTAACTAACTAGACTTTCATATCTGAGACAACTATGGTAAAATGCCCTCGGCTGATCATAATATGTTAGTCCACATGGTTCCCTCACACTTGTTGCCGCTTCATTTTGACCTCCTCAGCCTCCATGCTGCTGAAAGAGGTGCCAGAAAACCCCCAAGTGCTTTGCAGAAGGCAGGAACGACTTCACTCGCTTCTGGGAGGAAGATGAGGAGAGGGCTGGTTCTGTGGAGCAGTACTCCTTCACATACGCCTATCAGTAAGTTAATAACAGAGTATGTGGCATAAAACCCAGTCATAGTTGGCTCTTCCGTTTTCCGTTTGCGATCGAGACGCTACTCATGAGTTATTTCAAGTGCTATTCACGAATTATTTTGAGGAACTGAAAATGCATTTCGCAACCTTCAATGAATTTAAAGTCAATGCAGATACAGTGAAAGTCGAGCTGATGCAATAAAAGAACAACTTTTCCCAACTCGGGTGAGGTGGCTTCATGTAACGACAATCAAACATCATCTTTCAATCCTTTGTTTTGGATTCACTACCTGCAAAGGTTGTGACTCATCAGAGAATGGACATGGGCCTACTGAGGGTGTCCTGTGGTGTCTGGCAACTGGGGGGGGGGGGGGGGGGGGGGTGCTTTGAGGGGAGGGTCCTCTGTGGATCATCCCACAGATACTTGATCAGTTTGGGATCTAGTGAATTTGGAGGCCAGGTCAACACCTTGTGATGTTCTTCATGTTTTTTTGAGTTGTTCCTAAACTGTTTTTGTGGCTGCATCCTGCTGGGGATGGCTGCTGCCATCAAGGAGTGTCATTGCTATGGGGTGGGGGTCCCTGGTCTGGTCTGGGTGGGTGCTACATGTCTAAGTAACATCCACACCAATGAATGCCAAAAGTTTCCCCTGCATAACAATGAATTGTCACAAGATGGTCAGTGTTATTCACTTCTCCTGCCAGTGGTTTTAATGTTGTGGCTGATCGGTGTATGGTAAAAGCTGAAGCATGCACACACGGTTAGGTCTTTTGTCGCCATGGCAGCATCTCAAGTGTGATTTATGATCATACATCCGTTTTTTTTTCTTTGTTTTTTTCACGTTTTATCTGAAGAACCAGAAAAACCGCACTCTGCCACAACAATACAGGTTTCCTCATCCTCTCCTTCCTGCCACCACAGACGGTAAGACACAGCTACCTTCTGTGCAGGGCCTCCACTTCCTCACAAAACTGTCTCAAAGGACCGTGGGGGGGTTGAATTGCGCAAAGCTGGTTTATTATCTGCAGCTTGAATGCGTGCGGTCCCGTGTCCACGCCAGGGGTCAGGCCGTCCTCCTCCCGTTTGTACGTGATGCAAAGACGCGCTGAATTGCATTCAAACTGACGGGGATGGGCCCGAGGGTACCTTATCATGGGTGAAGACGCGGGGTCGTCTGCAGCTCTGATAATGCTGGTCAAACGAAGAAAACATGCGTGTGCGGCGAGCAGATAAGAAACCGTTTGGGTCTGCTGCCTGCAGAGTGAGGAATCCGCGGTTTCCGGACACGTGCAGGTATTTTAAAGAGCTTTGTTCTAAGAAAAATACGCCAGCTCCTCAAAATCAATCAATGAATCAGCAATTCAATCAACCAATTAGATGTAGTTTGATTCATTGACTATTTATCTAGATATCTATTGATCCGTGTGCGTATTTACGCACGCCAACTTGGATCACTTTCTCAGTCGCCACAAACAAATTGTAAACATCAATGAGCTCGTGATTCCCGCCCATCAACTAGTGAGTAAAACGTTTTGTAAGATCTTTTCGCTCCACCTCTTCTTCACTCACTTTTAGGAGAACGTAAACAGATCGACCGTGCGCACCTTATCGCTCCCAAGCAGGCGCGTAACCGCGTTGCGCCATCCGCGGTATCAGAACAAAAAAACAAGCGTCACCCAGAGGGAGAGCGTGTTTTTTTTTCCCTCTTCATTATTATTTCGGTGTGTTGAGCTCCAGCGATGCAGGTGGAGGACGGAGAGCCGCAGTCTTTGTGTTCACGGAGAAGACAAAAGGATGACATGTGATCACCTGAGCCGACTGTTGGCACTCTACCTGATCTTCTGCGCCACGCGAACGCTTTCCATCGTCCAAGGCGCACGGGATTTCGAGAAGAAAGGTGGGGTGACTTACTATAATTTGTAGGGACAATAAAACTGAAACCTTTTGGGTAAAATTGACAGAAATAATATGTAAATGTTTAATAATTGTTTAGAAATGTGCGTTTCTGAAGCGAATAATTGAAAATAATCTACTTTTCGGCTGCAGTAACTAACTAGACTTTCATGTCTGACACAACTATGCTAAAATGCCTCCGGCTGATCATAATATGTTAGTCCACATGGTTCCCTCACACTTGTTGCCGCTTCATTTTGACCTCCTCAGCCTCCATGCTGCTGAAAGAGGTGCCAGAAAACCCCAAGTGCTTTGCAGAAGGCAGGAACGACTTCACTTGCTTCTGGGAGGAAGATGAGGAGAGGGCTGGTTCTGTGGAGCAGTACTCCTTCACATACACCTATCAGTAAGTTAATAACAGAGTATGTGGCGTAAAACCCAGTCATAGTTGGCTCTTCCGTTTTCCGTTTGCGACTGAGACGCTACACGTGAGTTATTTCAAGTGTGATTTACAAATTATTTTAAGGAACTGAAAATGCATTTCGCAACCTACAATGAATTTAAAGTCAATGCAGATGCAGTTAATGTCGTACAATCCAGAGCTGATGCAATAAAAGAACAACTTTTCTCAACTCCGTCTTCCTCCGCCCTGAGCAGAAATGAAAACAGCAGCAGGTGCCCGCTCCGAGTCATCCCTGCAGCGGGCGGGAAAAGGCTGTTCATCTGCCACCTGAACCGAACCAAGATGTTCGTCCAGATGGACATCCAAGTTCACCGTGAGGGGGTCCTGGTCCACAACCGCAGCCTTCTCATCGAGCTCGTCTGTAAGGGACTTCATTGCCTTCAAATTCCACTAAAAGTAGTTCAGGTCACAAATTTAGACTTCATATTCACAACCAAGCACATGGGCCGTGGTTGAGGTGGCTTTTTGTAACGACAATCAAACATCATCTTTCAATCCTTTGTTTTGGATTCACTACCTGCAAAGGTTCTGTTATGGCCTCAAACCTCTCATTGGCGTTGTTTTCCGGCCCCAGAAGCCACCAAGAGCCTCTAAAAATCTGAATTTCCGCTAGTTGTGCAACTTCTGAACAGCAGACAGACACGTCTCAGGAGTTTATGGAAAGAAAAACAGAGCTACTGCCTTACAGCTACTAAGAAACTAATCTGTCTTAGGTGTATACACTTGTACCGAGGATTTAGAGTTATTGGAAACTCCAGAATTTCTTTCTAACAAGCGACGTTGTGTCTGTCTGTTCGACAGTTCTTCTGGACCCTCCTGCTAACGTGGCGGTGAGCACCACGGGTCAGCAAGGTCAGCTGAACGTCAGCTGGGTGCCACCTCCTCTGAAGTACATGGATGACAGCATGATGTACGAGGTCCTCTACGCTCCAGAGGACAGCCATGCCGGGCAGGTATGTATGTTTGTTAGCTTAACAATACGCTCTGGGTTGAATACAACCTTGATTGCAGGTTAGATGGCTACTCATGAACCTATTTTACAGTTCGAGGTGGCGCGAGCCTGTTCAGAAATGATCCTGAGAGGCCTGCAGTCAGGTACAAAGTACAAGGTGCAAGTCCGTGTAAAGATGGACGGGATGAGCTACAATGGCTTCTGGAGTGCCTGGAGTGACCCGGTGTTCATGGAAACTCTGCCCGCAGGTATTCGAACGCATCTACGCATAAATGCAAGGCTTTCTTAAAAGGAACCACGCATTCAAAGATGTAACACACTGATCATCCTGTGCCTCCTCCAGAACTTGACCCACTCATTGTATCCCTGACTCTCATCATCTCCTTCATCCTCCTTCTGCTGTGTGTTACCATGCTCCTCTCCTATCAAAGGTCAGTCACAGTCCCTGACTATCCTAAGAAAGATGGAAAAGAGAGTTCGGGTATTATATTCTCAGCATCTGTTCCCTTTTCAGGTTTCTTATCAAGAAGATTTGGCCAACTATTCCAACTCCCGACAAAAAATTTCAAGGTCTTTTTACTGTTTATGGTGGGGACTTCCAGGTAAGGACAAGACTAAAAGTCTTCCAGCCACGCCAGCTTCTCTGTGAAGCCTTACTCTTGACGCAAGGCTTTCTTTTCATTGCGTTTTTGTACAGGAGTGGTTAGGGCACACCAATGGAGGCCTGTGGTTGACCCCGGCGTTCATCTACTCTGAAGAATGCCCCTCGCCTCTGGAAGTACTCTCAGAACTCAGCCTTTGCCCCACGACGCCCTCTCCGCCTCTGCCGCCCAAGGCCTCTAAAGCTCCGACTGCTGTCAGAAAGGAGGACAAGGGAGCGAAGAAGGAGCCAGACGAGCAAGGGCTGTTGGAAAGGGGCGATTCGGCTATGACACATGGGTGGAGACCCATGCCACATGACCACTGGCTAATGGACCGCTTACGGGCGCACCCGGTCCCCTGCTCCCAGTGTTGTCTGCTGGAGTCTCAAGATGCCTACGTCACCCTCAGCGGCAACGACCACGTTGAAGACGAGCGCCCGGATGACAACCTCGAGGAAACCTTACCCCTTGAGGTGCTTTTTGCCTCCAGAAAGACAGTGTTGTGTGAATCTCACTCCGACTTGGGATCGGTGCAGCAAAGTTCAGGGTCGGGTCGCCTTTCGTCCCAGTCCAGCTTTGAATACCCAAACAGTGCCTGGATTTCCAAAGGCCCTGGATACACCTACATGGCGGTGGCAGACTCTGGGGTCTCTATGGATTACAGCCCCATGAGCAGAGTGGACGATTTGGGGAAAGTGGTCATCTATGCAAACGAGTACAAGAATGAGATCCCTGTTCATAGACGACCCTTCCTGACGAGACAGTACCCTGTCCACGATGAAGGCTGAAAGGGAGCTTAATGGACTGAGTCTTAAACCAGATTTTCACCTAAGGCTACATAACCCCTCACATACTGTTAAGAAAGGAACCTAGGAGCTTACCAAAAACCAAAGGGTAAGCTAAAGGACATATACGAAGAATTCTCCACTGGATGTACCTGATCTGTACAGGACACTACCACTACACACAAACGGCAGCTGTGACCCGTCCATTAATATCCTACCCTGCAGATCTGACCAGGAATTTGTGATTCAAGTTGAGGGAGTGAACTCTTGAGTGTTTCTACAGTAATGCGTTCATATCTGGGCTAAGCATCTACTTATTTTAAGCTTAAATGTAAGAATCGCTAGTTAAAATAAACAGTAGACTCTGAAATGACTGTTAACCCTTTTCCTCTGATACGTCTTAGTGTATGTGGTTGGTGAGATCATTCTTTACTATTATTATTATCAGCCAGCTCCAATAAAAGACTTACAAGTATCCAAAGCCTGATGTGTAGTAGCGTTCCTCTGTGCTACACACCAATTTATGAGTGCAGGGCCCAAACTTTTCTCTATAGACAGCTACATACTTCTACAAGTAGTGGCCGGAATACTTTTTTCTGGTCTGGGGTAAAATAATTTCATCAGATCAAAATGTTTAGGTCCTGGTCTGTGCAGTTAAAAGATGCTGAGAACCTCCCAGGGTTCCTAGTCCCTGGAGAAAGTTCCTGCAGCGGCAAATTGGCTTATGGCTGCGTCTACTATAAGAACATTAGTTTTGATGGTCCGTAAGCAAAAATTCTAAATAAATAAAATGATTTGACCTCATTATGGAGCTACACCTCTCATCCTGATTGACAATTCAGTGAATAGTGGTTGACGCATTAGGAAAAGACAGGAAGAATTGGAAGAGAGATCAACAAATTGTTGGGTTTTTGGTCTTTTGTGGAATTTGTGGATGATCAAAAATCTTTAACTCACTGTATTTGTATATATCATGTCTTTTTGTTGATGTTTTATCACTGCTGTTTCGTAGAAGAATCAAACCAACAAGTAGACGTCATTTCCCAAACATAGGATCCTGGAATAATTTAACTACCACTACTACTACTACTACTACTGTAGGCTGTGCAGGAAGGCTTTAAGGAAATATCTATTCTCGGGTAACTGTACTTGTTGGTAAGTTGCTTTCTTGTCATGTTTAAGAGTTTATTTTAGTCACTACTGCCATCTGAAGAGCGCATCGTGCATGACATTTCTATGCAAGACATTTAAATTGCCATACGTTTTATTCGTGTTTGCTTTGCTGGCTTAAGAAAACAAAATTAAATTGTAGTTAAACTTTGTTCATTTCTATTTTTGTACATATACATAAAAAAAACATAGTGTGAAAATTCCTACTATGCAACATATATTTTAAGGTAAAGTCTTAGTTTTATCACTCAAATGGTAACTTTCTATAGTTTATATCTGTTTTGATGTCTTTTATTTTCAGTAATAGTTCAAATAATATTCTAACAACATTTTCTATGCGTTTTATTTTCTATTTGTAAAACTCTCTGTGATATCAGTCCAATGTTTCACACACAATGTTTAAGAAAGACAAATATTCTATATAAAATGTACATTTATTTTAATATACAATATATATTTCAGCATTTCTTTCCCTTTTTAAGGCGGCTTTGCCTCGTTTTCAGGGTCCCTGAGTGAAAGTGTTCATGTAATTTTTCTGTGTAACATTCAACTTAAATGTTTGTCAAATCTTTAAGTCATTAAAAATTACAAATAATTAAACGTTGTGCGTGTAGAACTGTTGTGTTAACGGGTATCTGAGAGGGAGAACAGCATGTTCCAGTATTAGTGGTAAGGTTTAGTGAAAGACTGGTTATGACACATGACATTGTAACATAGAAGTTTCTATTAATGCTTCTATTAAGTCTTTTCAAACCAACTTAAACTCCATTAGACCGTCAGGAAAGATGAAGAGCAGCCACTCTTGGGTTCCACCTGGAGTGTCCTCACAGTCTTTGGCAGAAGAGCCCTCTGTGACTCCTCTCCCAGACAGGTAAATGTGCCACACCTCCTGTACTCCAGCTGCAGCAGCTTCATAGCCTCGGTCTTGATCTAGAGTGCAGCGAACTTGGAAATAGCGGTCGAGGACATCC
The DNA here is from genome assembly GCF_963514085.1 of Chelon labrosus. Classification (NCBI taxonomy): domain Eukaryota; kingdom Metazoa; phylum Chordata; class Actinopteri; order Mugiliformes; family Mugilidae; genus Chelon; species Chelon labrosus. The sequence goes on from NC_140354.1 coordinate 17,839,374, forward strand.
AGGGTGGGATCAGTGGCAGAGGGATCTTTGCTGGTTTGCCCAGCGTCCGCCACTGACAAGAAGGAGGCAATGACGCGACAGGGGGCCGAGCTCGACCCCCGCCGCTCCAGGACTTGTGTGAGAAAGGCGGCTGTGTCGCACAGCAGGGCAGAGATGTGGGCAGCGCGGGACTGCTCTGCCGGGTAAAACCCACTCTGGCTGTTGTTTCCGGGAGCGTCCAGGAAGCCCTCCAGTCTGTCTACTATGATCAGTGAGGGAGGTGTGGGGGATGTGTTGGAGGGCTCGTGAAGTTCGGCCACCTGCTGGAGGAGCTCCTCCACTGTCCTGGGATAAGAAAACTTTATTTTCTTTAAAAACAAAAAAAAAAAAAAAAAGTAAGTTGACAGGGACACAATGAAGAGACCAGTGTCTATGAGGGCTGCAAGGACAGCAGCATTTTGATATACACTATATACTTTGTGAATATATATGTGATAGATAGATAGATATATGTACACACATATATACTTTGTGTATATATATGTGTGTGTATATAGCTATATATATAGATATATATACATGTGTTTGTGTGTATATATATATATATATATATATATATAGATAAATAAAACTCAGACTTTATTCTCATTCATATATAATAAATATATATATATGTGTGTTTGTATATTTTATATACGCATTGTGTATTTTTCTATATTTGTTGTATAATTTGTACATATACACATTGTATATATACTCTTGTGTTTTTAATATTCACTTTGTATATTTTTAATATACAGATTTCATTGTCATTCATATATATATATTTTATTTATATATATTTTTGTATATTTTATATATACTTTGTAACTTTGTACACCTGTTTTCTATATAGTTTTGTTTATTTTATATACACTGTTTATTTTTTAATATACAGACTTAGACTTTATTGTCATTCCTATATCTATATCTATATCTACATATATATATATATGTTGTGTTAAATATACACTGTTTACTATTATTATAAGACTTTATTGCCATATATATACACATATACACACACACACACACACATATATATATATACATATATATGAGCTTTGTATATTTTTATATATACTTTTGTATATTTTATATATACCTTTATACACTCTACCTCACTATTCCTCCTGTCTCTGTGTAATGTTGCTACACTGGATACCGAATATTTTAACTATTTTCCCTCCACAGAGGACCAGGAACTTTATACATTTATTCCCCTAAGTTCTGGGGAAATGGTTTGAATTCCATAACCTTTAGAAATATATATATATATTAAGGCAGAGTCTTAGTTTTATCACACTCAAATGGTAACCTACGACTATGGGCCACACAGTCTGAGCGTTGGTCGACTTCTACCTTGAGACTCTCTGGACTCAGGCTGGGGACACATCTCTGCAGACACACCGGGAGGCTCTGAATCTGTGTCCGGGTGAAGAACACCACCTTCATCCCCATCTCCGAGGCGGCTGTCACGGCCGCCAGCAGCAGCAGAGAGCGGCTGATGCTGTGGTCTCCGAGCACCAGGGCGCTGCCGCAGGCTGCAGCTGGCGGAGGACTGACAGTCAGCTCCTTCTTTAAACCCGTTTGGGGCAGAAAAGTCCTAAAAACAAGTGTCAAAATGTCCGCCATGTCTCATCCTCCAGTATTACACACCGTTATACAACTGTAGCTTCGGATAAGGACGTTTACGCTCTAGTTTCCCGCTTCTGTTTACAAGTTGGACGTTGGTGTTCCAGAGTCATTGCTCCGGGTGAAAAGCGTTTAAGTTGCTCTATGGTTCCGCCTGTGTCCCCGGTAAGTATTCCCGCCACTATTTTACTTGTATATTTGCTTGAGGTGCCCTTGTACATTCAACAGTGCGTTTGCAAATTTTCCTTATTCTCTGCGGGTAAAGACAAGCTGAAAAAATCAGTTTGTATCAGCGCTTCCGGTGCGGATTCAGACAACTTCCTGTGTGTTTGCAGCATCAGCTGTTGTGGCCAAGATGGCGCACCGCCTGGCAGATTTGGATGCTCCTCTGGACGCACACCAAGCCGGGGACCAGGGGAAGGGTGTTTCGAGGCGCTGCAGAGGACGGCCCAGGCTCACGGACTCGGACCGGGCGCAGAGGCGCCTCGAATCCCGGAAGAAGTACGATGTCAGGCGGGTCTACCTCGGAGAGTCGCACAAGCTGTGGAGCGAGCTCCGCAGGCGGACCAGCCTGAGTGATGCTGGGCTGGCTGAGTATCTGATCCTCCTCAACTCCACCTACGGAGAAAAATACCAGCAGAAATACTGCGGGTAGGAATATAAATGTAGATGTTTTATTTCTTTCAGGAAAAACCTTTAATCAGACCTCAGATTAGTTGGATTTTGCAGAGCTGTTGTGATATCTGCTCTCTTAGACTGTACTTTGAGCATTTTAGCCCTTTTTTTAAAATCTCAGCTGTTTATTTTTGCAAAATCTGACTTGTTCAAGTTCTGTGTTTCTGTGTTACAGGAAGAAGATTGCAGCAGAAGTCTCAGTAAAACAGAAAAGAAGTAAGTGTTGCCTTTTAGTGGGTTTGATTAGTCCTTAATGTGTATTTTTTGCCAATTTAAATAAATAAAAATGAGTATGCATGCCTTATTTTACAGTATTGTGACCGCTTTACCTTGCTGTAAAGCAGTATTTTCCTACAGAGGAAGGAAGCCACAATTTTTGTCAATAGAGTCTGGTGACTTTGTAGAGAGCATCGATCGATAATTGATCCTCTCTGCAAAGCCGCCGGACTCTATTCACAAAAACAGCCATTTTATTTCGCAGAGCTCAGGAGATATTAGTCCAACGCCGTCTCGATCGGCTAATTCTGTTGCGTTATTGTGTGACTTTTGTGTTAAAACGTCGGTTCAGGTCCGATTCAATGTGTCACAGCCTCAAATTCTCACAGCGTTGGACCTGTGCTGTGAAAAATAAAATGACTGTTTTAGTCAATGGAGTCTGGTGGGTTTAAAGTGCTTCTTTAAAGTGCTTCTTTCTACTTCTTTAAACAAAAATCAAACAATTGAATCTTTCTTCTGTCCCTCAGGTAGGAAGCAGCGTATGTCCGGCCTCCAGAGTCTGGTGCTCTGGTACCAGGAGCACTCGCGCTCCTGCCCCCACGAGCCCCAGCTCCGAGCCCTGGAGCCCCAGCCCAACTTCTCCACCACTGCCGTCTGGAAGTGTGACTCCAACCACTCGTTCGTGCAGTACCTCTTCCCGCCACCGAGGGAGGCAAGTGACTCCGAGCACGAGGAGGCAGAGGACGGAGACGCCGATGGTGAGGGTGAGGGTGCAGCGAAAGCAGAGGTGCCGGCGTCTAAAAGCATCGTGGGCAGGAAGAGAAGAAAGGACAAGCAGTTCAGAGGTACAGGAGGGTGCATTTGGAGATTTGTTGTAGCTGGTAAATCCTAAAATTCCTCAAAGATTTCTTTGTTATTATATTTTCTCTGCAGATGTGGGAGAAAATGTGGATGTTGAACAAACTGTGAGCCCAAGAGAAGAGGCTGCAGCCCTAAACCACCAGCCCAGTTTAGAGGCCTCTTCTAAGGACGCCCCACTGACAGAACAGCCTGTCTGGGAAATGGCGATGGTTCAGCAGCAGAGCTCGCTCTCATCAACATTTCACTCCATCCCTGCAGAAGGGGAGGAAGGCGAGGAAGGGGAGGCAGAGGAAGAAGAGGAGGCAGAGGATCTGAGGCGAGGCAAGGACGGAGGTGAAGAAGGAGTGAGGCTCAGAGAAGAAGAAATCAGGACTGTTCAGCACGATTACGAGTGCGTTGCCATGTCGGCGTCGTTGGCCGAGGAACTGGAGAAGGCGGACGAGGACTCGGCGTTGTCGCAGAGCTTGAGCGGATCGGTGACGCTGGGAGCTCAGCCGGAGCTGTCGATCCCGCCGGCCATGCAGGTCGAAGAGCAGCAGGGCGAACTGTTCGACCCTCAGACTCTGCAGACGGTGGTGACCGGCTGTGAGATTCCCGATTCCCAGAGGACGACTCTGGAGGGCTCTCAGGTAGGTCCGTGAGAATCTTAAGACATCAAGGATTGTTTTTATTGTTTTGGTTTTTTTTTTATCGTGCCATCTTCTCCTCAGTTAATTATCATCACGGGCCCCAGCTACGAGGCCCTGGCATCGGAGGGGATCCAGCTCAACATGGGCGGCGGGAGCGTGGAGGAAGTCACCTGCACGGTCATCGGGGGCGTCACCTACAACCAGGTGTGCTCGTCCCACTCGAAGATCAGAGCGACGGACGACGAAGACTCCATGACAGGTGGGCTGCATTTGGGTGTGGAGCTTCATTGACTCCAGGAAGAAAATTTTTTGAATATTTCTGTGATTGTTTCCCAGGCAACAGATTCTGTATTTACAACAGATTCCTGATTGAAGCTGCTTTGGGACAGGGGCATTTCAGCTTTCTATTTATAACAGTGCGGTTATGAATGTAACCACAGTTCTATGAATTCACCGTCTCCAGTGCTCAGAATGAGTGAAACAGGATCTAAGAGTGAGTTTCTGATAATCCAGACAAGAAGGAAACTGGAAGATGAATTACAATCAAAGAGAAGTGTCCTGCGTGCATGTCCGTGTTTGCGTAGTTAGTATCACTAAATGTATGTAGCTATAAACCTAAAAGGGGAACTACCGTTTTTTACAACCTGGACTTTACTTCTGGCATAAAATACGATCGTTTACTCACCCATATAACTTCTGCGTCATTTGGGAGATATTTAGGTCAGTGTATATCCATATAGTGGGAGTGAATGGGGCACCGAAACAGAGACTCTAAATAACGCATTATCTGCCACGAAACTCGTTCATTTCACCAATATGTTGTTATAATACGCTAGTGCTATTCCCCGTTGAGTCCGGAGTCACCTGTTATCATCATCCAGGGTCTATAGATAACAAAATATTGGTGAAATGAACGAGTTTCGTGGCAGATAATGCGTTATTTAGAGGCTGCGTTTCGGTGCCCCATTCACTCCCACTATATGGATATAAGCAGATCTAAATATCTCCCGAACAACTACAAATGACACCAACATTATATAGGTCAGTAAATGATTGTATTTTATGCCAGAAATAAGGTCCAGGTTGTAAAAAACGGTAAATCCCCTTAGCCTATGCTTCCCGCAACTCCCTGTGAAATAAAAGAATGAAGGTATCACATAAATTACACTTGAGGAAACAAGAATCATTTACTAAAGATGTGACAAAAAATCCTTTACTATCTTCATGCCACTAGCCCTGTTTCTGTACCACACTCCTGACACTAGTATACAATAAGGACACTGTCCGTTACCACGCTACTGACGTCACCAAAAGAACTGCACAAACACCAGATGGAAATTTATGTTCCATGCAAACACAATGTCATTTGACCTGCTCTGTGTTAAGGTGTCGGTTTCAGCTTCCGTCATACATTGCAGTAGTTTAAACTTGTGTCGCTCTACGTTCTGAATTGCTGCAGTGTGCTCGTTGCAAATCAGGCGAGATATTTGCCGTATACGCTTACGCTTTTGGAAATAAAACACCGAGCAGTGCCGCCACAAAATACAGCAGCAGACAGTAGTTCTGATGAAGGGTTATGACAGAAAGTTGTCATACAGTTGTTTTGCACCACCTTCAGTTTTAGCGATTCAGCGCTGAACCGAACATCTACTGCAGCAGCTCTGGAGAATTTGCATTAAATTTACAAAAAAAAACAACCTTTGAATGGAAATACTGGGAATCTTGTTCCCTGCATATTCAGCGTTCTTGCAGACCTGATATAGAATATAATAAAAGTGCTCGAGTGCCCAATCCCCAACTCCTGAGTTCTGACTTTTTCCTTCATAGTCACTTCACAGTCGTCGTCTTTCGCTCTGTTTCGCTGCAGGTCTGAGCGACAAACAGCTGCTGCGTCCCACCGATGATGACGCTTTGGAGCTGAGTAGCAGCAGGGAGCTTCAGAGGAGTCTGAGCAGGTTTGAGAACCACATACTCCATGTGATTAACAGAGAATCACTAGCAAATCGTTATCAGACACATTGGAAAAGATTCAAGGTCCGTGAGATCTGCAAAGACTGTATTGCAGCACCCCTTACAGTGGCAAAGATTAGCACTAAAGGTCACGGATAAGTTACATTAAAGTAGTCAGTTATTGGACTTTCTTATCTCATTCTGTGAGCAACCTTTATTTAGCATTTTGTATAGAGAGATTATGTTAGCAGTAACCTATCCTCCTCAGGTCAAAGAGAAGCAGACGAGGTCCAGTCATCGAGGCTGATGGGATGCTCAAGATGTTCCACTGTCCCTACGAGGGCTGCAGTCAAGTCTACGTAGCAATTAGCAGCTTTCAGGTGAAATAACATTCCCCAGTTACACTTCTGATTCATTCGGTTTTTCTCGAAGAAGGTTAAAACAACTGCAATCTGTTTGCTCGCCGTAGAATCACGTGAACCTGGTTCACAGGAAAGGGAGGACAAAGGTTTGCCCGCATCCCGGCTGTGGGAAGAAGTTCTACCTGTCGAACCATCTGCATCGCCACATGATCATCCATTCAGGTGGGCTCGCGCAAACTCATTTTCGCGTCGGAATGTCGCCTTCGAACCCTCGCAAATGTAAACGTTGGTCCTTCTGCAGGGGTCCGAGATTTCATCTGTGAGACTTGTGGCAAATCGTTTAAACGCAAGAATCATCTGGAGGTTCACAGGAGGACGCACACGGGAGAAACGCCACTGCAGTAAGTTACAAATGCACGTTACTGTGGCACCTTTGGCTGCTATTACATAGTATCCCATTAATAATCGGACCATAAAATGCCTCATGTAACTATCACAGCTGAATTAGATTCCAGATAAAGGTGAACAAAGATGAATGGAGCTGCAATCACTGTTGCCACAACGTTGAAAACATGACTTCATCTTGGTCATGTTCCTCTCTTGAATGAATTCAGTGTTGTCAATAAAGTTGAGACACAGTTTCTGGCATATTTCCACTCTGCACATGCATCTAAACACATATTTATTTCATGTAGTGTTCCTGTAAATAGCTAAGTTGGAATCCCTGGTCAAAATTATTTCATTTAGGAAATAAACATACGTGTTGACTTGTTGGAGCTAGATTTATTTAAAGGGGAACTACCGTTTTTTTACAACCTGGACCTTATTTCTGGCATAAAATATGATCGTTTACTCACCCATATAACTTTGGTGTTATTTGGAGTCCATCGGAAGATATTTAGCTCCAGTGGAGCGCCGCGTATATCCATATAGTGGGAGTGACTGGGGCACCGAAACGCAGCCTCTAAATAACGCATTATCTGCAGCGAAATTCGTTCATTTCACTCATTCAACTCATTCATTCAACGGGGAATATCACTAACGTATCATAATAAAATATTGGTAAAATGAACGAGTTTCGCAGCAGATAATGCGTTATTTAGAGGCTGCGATTCTGTGCCCCAGTCACTCCCACTATATGGATATACACGGCGCTCCACTGGAGCTAAATATCTTCCGAAAGGATAACAAACAAATAACACCAAAGTTATATGGGTGAGTAAACAATCATATTTTATGCCAGAAATAAAGTCCAGGTTGTAAAAAAACAGTAGTTCCCCTTTAATGTCCAACGTCCTTATTTTTTCTATCTTCCCACCATCAGATGTGAAATCTGCGGCTACCAGTGTCGCCAGCGTGCCTCCCTGAACTGGCACATGAAGAAACACACTCCGGAGGCCCACTACAACTTCACCTGCGAGTTCTGCGACAAGAGGTTCGAGAAGCTGGACAGCGTCAAATTCCACAAGCTGAAGAGCCACCCGGACAAGCAGGCGACCTGAAGCAATCAAGACTGTGGGAACTGGTTGAACCCTCAGAAACCAAAGGAAGACTTCCGGTGAGGAGAAAGACTTGTTCTTTGCTGCGCTTGTCGAAGCCTCCAGCGTCCGGGATGAGAGCGAGAGCATCTCCGGTGTTCATTCGGGGCCAGCGGATAATGAAGGTAGAAGTGGACTGGTCTAACAGCTGTGCAGGTCACAAGCTGTGTTGGAGGAGGGCTAATTATGGGTTTTGGACATCCTGTATTCAGTGCTGTGTTAAACCACTCCCAAGCAATTCCTGACCTTTTTCAAGTGACTGTTGACTGAGCTTGGTAACCTTAGAAAATGGTTCTAAGGTTAATTTAACTAAGGTTTTGTTATTTTTAGTTGTTTTACTCTCTCTCATCAAAAACCCCAAATTACAAAAGCATTAAAGCTACATACGTTAGCATGGAGAGCTAACTGGCTTGCTAACTGGAGTAGTAATCATTGCTTTTTTAGCTAATGGCATTTCACACTACATTATTATTTGGCGTTACAGATTAAGTTGAAGGAAAGGTCACATCCATAACCAACTCACACACTCTATAGTGTTGCCTGACTGTTCGGGAGTCAGTCCAGAGTTTAGGCTAATTTTAGCGGCTAAATCAATTTTTGCTAAACCACTCCTGAGCAATTCCTGACCCTTTGTTTAAATCATCTTGGTAACTTTAGCAAATTGAACTAAGGTTAATGTAACTAAGATGTTGTTTTTTTTTTTCTGTGATATTTTCAAAAAAACAAAAGTACAAAAGCAAAATTATCAAAAGCTACATACGTTAGCTTGGAGGGCTAACTAGCTTACTATTTACACTAGCACTCATTGCTTTTAGGAGTTACGTTCAAGAAAAGGTCACATTCATACACTCTACAGTATTACCCAACTATGGTGGAGTCAACCCTGGATACTCAAGTTAGCTTAAGCTAATTTTAGCAGCTCTATATTTTAAGCTAACATTCCAGCGAGCCTTGCTAATCTTGCTAACATTTTTGTTGGCTTTGGAAATAAGCAGTGATCTTTTACATGTTTTATTACATTCTCTCCACAAATGGTCCCTTTAACGATTCAGTATGATTGAAATGACACCAGGAAAGATTACTGATAAGCGTGTTGGGGAAATACTCAGACACCACTCCAAATGTTTATTGAATATATTCAAACTTATGGCTGTGACACTGACAGTGGGCTTTCAGTGTTGGGTGTTGCACTACTCTGCTTTGACTGATGCAAATATTGGTTCCTCAATTTCACTCATTCAAAGTGAGTACCTGTTTTAATTTCATATTACCCCCTTTATCTCTTTGATCACCAACCCAGGGTCACAACTCAACAGGCACCAGTGACAAAGCATGTGGGTTTAAGGTGACGGTTTCTCAGGTAAATTCACCCCAGTCCTCCTGTGTCTCATTGTCTTCTTCTGTCTTTGATTCAGTTTCAAAGCAAATGCACTTTCTTTCTCTTCTGTCACTTTTGTCAACTGGTGAATCACAAAAATATGTGAAAATAACTCGTATTTATACCGTACTTTTCTTAAAGATATTTGATGATTAATGACGTGAAATGTGTGGTTTTGCCTCTTGTGTAATGCGCTCTAGGGTGTGTGTTTGTGTTTGGGTGTGTGTATAAATCGTGAGAAAAAACAATGCACAAGTGTCACGACACGAAGTAATGATGACAAATACCGGACCTTTAGAGTCAGATAAATGGTGGACACGTCAGTGGTTTCAAGTCGTTTAAAGCTGCCCTGCGGAACATCTGTATCCCCCTTGTGGCAGTGAGAGCAATTACATACAAACTGTTGACCTCGTTCGGTTCAGAAAGTCCCGCGCTCATGGTCTGAAAGAGAAATTTCCACATTCTAATTATTCAAATACACAAATCGAACATAGCATTATGACCACTTCCGTGATATTGCGTAGGTCTCCCTTGAGCCTTCAAAACAGTTCTGACTCATTAAAGAATCGACTTGAGTAAGAGTGCAATAAATAAACTACAGGAAATCACCGACTAGAACAAAAGCAGCCGACCGCCCACCCTTCAAAGAGGTAGAGACAAATTCTAACCCACACACACAAACCATATTTAGACATCTTTACATGTGCATTGCAACTGCATGGGATGCGGGGTGTAATAACACCAACACTTTTGCTGAAAATTAATTCCACATAAAGCTAATATCGCCAAAGAAATATATGAATGAGTCTGAAAAAAAAACATGCTTATGTCAAGACAGGTTGACAGCCAGTTATAAAGTCAAAGAAAAGGGAACAAACTCTAAGTAACTAATGCTGCTTTCAGTAGCAAAGGGGTTCTGAAACAGTTTGAAGTGTGAAACCAAACCGCATTAAGCCATGCTAAATAAGTTAGGTCAGGTTTTCACTTCCCTTTATGTACTGGTTACCTTTTGTGTAATTTTGAGGGAAATAACCAATATCATTTACATATTATATTTGACATTTTGTTCAAGGGGATGGATGAAAATGAATGTAAACATGGCACTACAGTTTTTTCCAAGCCTTAAAATGGTAAATCTTTGGTTTAAAAATGTCCAAACAGTTTGATACGCATCAGCACATTTGACACCCATCGCCGAATCATTTATCATGATTGCTTCTTGTAGTTACTAAGTAGCTATGAAATGTAGGTTTATAGTGTCTTTTTACTGGATGGTTTATGTTTGTCTTTGTGTGTACACATCAAGCTGTGGTTTGAATGAGCACAAGCCATCCTTTTGTTTGGATAAATTTTAAAGAGAACAAGCTTGTGCAAACGAGCACACCTCAGACACGTCATCAAGGTAAACAGCTTCTTTTACCTTACCGTGCCATGCTGGCGCAGAGAAACCCCATTAGGTGATAAGGTAGCGTTGGCCAGACCTTGTTTTGAGATAAATGAATGAGCCAGTTTCTCCATTTAAGCTGCTGTGATTATTTTGAGATTAATTTCCAACGTCACTCATGGTAAGTAAAGTTGGCAAACTCCATGTGAATCATTTTAAAGGATTGCCGTGATTTTTAAATTCTTAACTTGTTAACAAATTGAGAAAAGTATGTCTAATTTTATGCATCATGTTCTTCTGGTTCATTCATTGATTTGTAAACTCTAGGAACGAAAACATAAGCCTGCATTTTAAGAGTGAAGCGTTCTTTTGGGGTAATAGACCACTACTGTTATTCAAGGATTTAAAATTCTGTTTTTGAATCTACCAGTAGCGAGTGACAAGAAACTCACAACATATGAGAAATATGATCTCTTTCTAACTCCTATCAGAGCTCTTGCTGAAAGATTTTGGATCGCCTCGAGGCTTTTCAGAGAGTTATTGGGACATCATGACAATGAGGAATTACACAAGTCCAGCCAAAACAAAAAAAGTAGAAACAAGTGAATAAAGGCAGTCTCAGAGATTTGCTGTATTTGTGAGTTACCATATTCTGGTCAAATTCAGAGTAATACCATCTAGAGTAACTGTATCGTCAACAGAGTGAGGCATAAGCGTTGTCTAAATTTAAAAGTAGAAAAGTAAGTCATCCAGGTCTCTCGATTTAAGACATGCATGCAGATAAATATAGCTGGGTGTCATCGGCATACAAGTGCACATTTATGCAGCGTTTCTTGATGTTATTAGCAAAGAGAACTATGTATAATCTAAAAAGTATCGGCCCCAGAACAAAACCCTGAGGAACTCCAGGATGATGAGATGGTCAGACTGGAATCTACCGGATAGATATGACTTATATTCTTCTGTGGTGGTACCGCCAATCAAAACAGAACGCTCCCGTCTCTGTTAGAACATGTACAATTCAATTTTTTGATTTTATCTATACGGCGTCAATAACAATACAAATTGTCTTAAGATGATTTACAGAATCTGAGACCCCCAGAGCAAGCACTAAATTGACGTTGACAAGGGAAAAACTCTCTTTTAACAGTAAAAACCCAGTTCACATGAGGGGACCCATCTGCTTGAGGTCGGCCGAAGTCTCCCCAAAAATGTCCCAGACTAGCTTCATACAATCAAGTCATGTCATGTTGTTTGACGTTTTGTCAAATGCTCTGATGATCTGGCAGGACGAGCATAGAGACTAGTCCAAGAGATTTTTGTACTATGAGAAATTCCTGCTTAATTGGTCAACCAACTGACTTGCAACAGCTTTTACAAGCATATAAGAAATAATCGGGAGGGCAGATGTAGGTCTGTAGTTGCCGAAACCACCAGGATTAAGCTTTTTAAGATAAGCTTTTATTTCGTCAACCTTAAAAGCCAGCGTTCTGTAGCTTGTAAGAGATGTGTTGATGGTTAGGATGAAGAAATTCTTGAGGTCAAGCTCCGTCCGAGAGATCTATCTGGCAGTGCTGGTGAAACAATGCGATTATTTTTTTTTTTACTTCTAAAGAAGCTCATGAAGTCATAGATTAGCGGAAAACCACTTCCTTCCCAGCTTTCACGTTATCTCCTCTGACTCACTGCTTTCCTTTTCAGAGCCTAGAAGTACCATTAACAAGCCAATCATCTTGGGTAAGAGAGGAGTTTAGGTCTTGACCCTCCTAAAGTAAATAAATCAGCTAATAGTGGAATAACCTTAAGTTCTTTCAACATCTTTCACACCAAAGGTTCACTGTTTAATAAAGTTTAACCCTCGGGTTAATTAACAAGCTTGAGCGAATGACTGCTCCAGCTCCTCCTCTGTTACCTCCTGCGACCTGGTTTCAGCAAAGACAGAATAAATTAATTTGACCTGTTATCCAATATATTGTAATTTTAAAAAAACAAAAAAAACAACTCAGGGTTGCCCCCCCCCCCCCCAAACATTTTTGTCACAGTCCGATCTTTCTTCTAAACTCTAAAGATGCTATTTATTTATTTAAAAAAAAAAGAGAATTACCGATTGTTTATTCACCCATATAACTTTGGTGTAATTTGGAGTCATTCGGACAATATTTAGATTCACGTATATCCATATAATGGGAGTGAATGGGGCACCGAAACGCAGCCTCTAAATAACGCATTATCTGTCGCAAAACTTGTTCATTTCACCAATATCATGTTATGATACGCTAGTGCTATTCCCCGTTGAGTCCGTAGTTACCTGTTATCATCATCCGGGGTCTGTAGATTGACCTTCTAACGTCTGACCTGGATGATGTCATCTCCGAGCGCCGCGCGCACCCGGGACGGTCGGCTTGTTTACCTGTATTTTGCTACTGCAAATTTTTTGCAACACGACTGAATAGTTTTACGATTCTGAGGTTGTGGACGACGACTTTATGGTGGACGTCCTTACCATTTTGAGGCAGAGTATACGGATGAGGAGCTTGTTGAAAGGAGGATGTGGAGGCAGAAAGTGGAACAGGTGGCCAAAGAACGACAAACCGCTGCACGTCCACAAATAGATAACAGGTAAATCCGCACTCAGCGAGGAATAGCACTAGCGTATCATAACAAAATATTGGTGAAATGACCGAGTTATGCGGCAGATAATGCGTTATTTAGAGGCTGCGTTTCGGTGCCCCAGTCACTCACACTATATGGATATAAAAACGGTAATTCCCCTTTAATTGTGCATTTTCCCGTGGCTAGAATTACAATTTAAACCCTTCTGGGGCCACACTGTGTCCCCTGCTGATGGAAACTCACTGTAAATGTATTTTTTCCCAGGAAGCCTTGAGTTTTACCCGCGTTGACTAATTACACATTCTTACAATCACAGGTGGTGTTATTACATGATCATGTTTACCAGCTGTGTTCAAATTAACACCTCGAAACAGACGAACAGAGTGTGTGTCAGGAAGTCAGTCAGTGCTGCTCCGCTCAGGTGATACAGGTGATACTCCCTCTCTCTCTCCCTCTCCCAGGAGCTGGCGGCCCAGCTCCATGGTGATGTGTTATTATTCAGCCGCCACGGTCACACCCACACACTCACCCCTCCCCTCGCGGCACTTATAACCAGCCGACAGCCCGAAAAATAAGAGCAGAGTGCTGAGAAAAGTCCTCCGCGGGCTCTTTTGTGTGCGTTACAGAGTGACAAAAGCCACAGGAAGCAGGAGACAGAGAGCATATTGTGGGCTACTTTCAGGGGACGGAAGAATAATACACTCCTGTTGCTGGTGTTATCTCACAGAGCGCTTCCCACAGCAACAGCCTCCAACGCAACGGTGAAGGTAGAGGCTGTGAACAAGTGACCCAGCCTCAGAGCACATCCCTGGATTTCTTCTTTGAAAGGTAAGAAAGGAAAGCTTTACAGTGAGTGATTTTGATTGAACGTTAGGGAATAGTTTCTTCTTCTTCTTCTACTTTTGAGTTTTTGGTTATTTTTCAAGAGCGGTGCCAACATAGGGAAAGGATCCATCCAACAATGACCCTTTTGTTGTCCTCCGGAGACCTGCCTGCAATTATTCCTGGTCAATGCCGTCCTTTGAGATCTTTGTTTTTGAGTTGATTAGCCGGGGGAGAGTTCAGAGGATTTGCAGATGTGAGACAAAAGAAAACGCAAAACCGCACTTGTGTCATGCAGTTACAGTGTTGGATGCATCACCTCCAGAGCGAGAGCGCTCCGCTATCCGCTACGAGCCTCGTCTCGTGGGCGTCTTTTCGGATCCACATGTGACTCGGGGCTTGTTAATACATCAACGAGTGTTGGTGTCGAGAGCGTAATCGCTGACCACAAGGAAGTGGGAAAGACTCGAGAGGGAGTTTGCGGGAGTCAAGGCAACATCTCATAATGTCCTGGCACATCAATGTATGATTAACTTGATGACAAGCAGCTTTACTGTTAACGGAGCCAGAGCCTGACAAACTACTTCCTGCTTCGGGGGTTAATTTGATGTTACTTGTGTGACAGATATTTAGGGAAGCTGTTAATGAATAAAAATAACCACGAAGGCCACGCCGGAACAATAAGGCATAAATTAAATGTTACAAGGGGGAGGCCACGAGGGATATTCCAATTCTAAGAAAGGAGCCCGTTGCTGTGCACAATAAGGGTTCTGCTCTGTCATTGTCATCGGGGGATAACAATTTGTCTGTTTTGTCACACGACACAAAGGGCACTGTTCCCCCTCTGGGCGGTCTAAACACACACACACACACACACACATATCTGAAAGCGACAATCTTGCAGCAGCTCAGAGACGAAGGTGTTAAAACTAAAGCGGGGGAGGGGGTTCAGGGATGGGTTGCTGTTATTTTTTAGTTCCACACTTGACTTGTACTTCAGAAAATGAAGTGTTAAGACGCACAGAGGTAGTTAAAGGGTGTTTACTTCACGCTCTCTGAAAGTAGTGGAGGTCAAAGATTGGTTTGTTGGCTAAGCCTAGAGTTTTCTTTGCAAACACTAGAGTCTTTTATTTGTTTGATGTGTGCTTTAATATGAAGGGTCCATATTAGGGTCCACGTCGTCCCCAGGCTGGTGGTTTTAAACATAGCGCAGTGTTTTGAGTTTTAATGGATAAAGGAGAGGGATATAGGGAAGCAGAGGATGCACATGTGTTGGTGCTGTAACTCCACATCCACTCATTTGCATGCCACTGGCTTTTGATTTGTGTATAGAAAAACTTTTCCTCAACGGCCGCCTCAGTGCCCTGCATTTTAATGTTAAACAGAAACCCCCTTATCTGAGTTCCAAGAGAGGCAATATGCATGCCGCAAATGCCCTTACTGTAGAAATGGAAGGGCACGTCGAGTGTTTGAGGAAGATAAAGGGGGAAAAGGTGAGGAGCAGTCGGGGGAAAACGGCAGGTGTTTTCCCCCCCTCTCGCCCTTTGGCCCCCCTTGCCACCAGAGGACAAAGTGCATAGCGATGTAGCGGGACTGGTGACAAACACATCGGCGAGATGATTAATGCTGTGTGCACAAAGGAACTCTTACGTGTGAACAAACCCTTTGTTTAATTGCCGTTGAGTAAGCAAAGTGTTCAAAGGCAAAGTTTTTACGAGAAACTCTGCATCATGGAGGCCTACGTCACAAATCACTTTAGTATCAAAATAAACACAGTTTTCTATTTTTTTTTTTTCCCCCTCCGTAGGTTGAACAATCAGCAGCAAACATGGGATGCTTTGGATTCCTCAAAGGAATGATGTTCATTTTCAACGGCATCATCTTCGTAAGTGAAGGCTTAGCGCTTGGAATTTTACTCTTTTGCCGCTTCCTGCTGTGGCCGCCGACAGTACCTAGCATTGCACTGCACAAAAACAGTGCGGCGCAATGTCATTTGATGACTTTTGACACAGAAGTCAGTCAGTGGTGCTTTTCACAACAAGAGCCTGAGACATTTGCATCGAATTTAAATGTGCACGTGAGCGAAGCTATGTTTAGCTGCGGACTGAATCAGCAGACGTCCATCCTGTTAGCTTGTCTCTGATCTTAAAGATGATATATATTCAAGCAGTGGTTGAGCAGCTATAATCAAACTTGCATGTAGACGGTGGTAGCATAATAAAAACGAAGAACTGAACAATATTACCGCCGCTTGCAACGGTGTAGGCCTCTCATGTAGTTTAACGATGAATTCTCCGTGTAGATCTGTTTTGCAGGAAAAGCTTGATTAGCATCACTTCCAAAAGTTTCAGTTTTAGTGGCCCTAAAATTCCAGACTGTTGTGGAGTACAGCAAAGGTCAGGCAGATCAAAACAAATATGTGTTAGAGTGCTTGAAGCCTGAGATGTAGGAGGCTCCAGTTCTCATAATTCACCTCTTATATAAGACTCTACCACCCACTATGACAAAACTTTCACTATGAAACCTGCAAAGTGCTCCTTTGACCCTAAAGTCTCTAAACTCTCTCCTTTAGTTGGCAGGTGCTGCCATCCTAGGCGTTGGGATCTGGGTAAAGGTGGACAGCGGTTCCGTCCTCAACTTCCTCGGGAAAATTGAGGACGTACCGTCGGAGCTCAGTCAGGTGCTCAATGTGGGCTACTTGCTGATTGCATTAGGGGCTCTGCTGGTGGTCATCGGCTTCCTGGGCTGCTGTGGAGCCATCAAGGAGAGCAAGTGCATGCTGCTGCTGGTAGGTTTTGGTTTTCGTAATATATCAACGTTCGGGGGCTTGTTCCCACTCATTTTCTTGCAGAGAATTATGGTGCATTCACGTGCTCCTTGGATACAATAATGTACTTTTGAGTACAAGATGTGTTTTATTGGTTTTGCTTCAAGCTTTTAGATATGTGCTGATACCTGTTTAGGAAAAAACTAGCATTTGCAAAGTTTGGCTTACTTATGCCCGTCATGTTTCCGCTTGTATAAAGTCAACAACAAGTCGTTATGGAAATATTTCACACAACTGCATTGTTGTTAGCCTGGGAGTGCCTTTACACACATGAACAGAGAGTATAACACTTCTCTTGACTCTTGTAGTTGAAAGGGTGAAATTTCCATTGCTTAAATACTTTGGTAGATTTTTTCTTAACCTTTGTTGAGACTTCTTGTGTGAACGCATGCCAGGCTACTGAGCGTGTGAGGTATCGTGTAAACCACAAAAAAATACAGTCTGGATTTCCTGTGCCTTCATATGGGGTTGTTTTTTTTTTTTTAACATTTTCACAGTCCACGTGAACAACCGTCTATTGTGGTATTCACAAGTTTGAAAATGAAAATGTTCTGAAGAGAGTTTCTGAGTTTTGACTTGTTCAGAAATGATGAAAACCATGGGAGTTTAAGTTAATATAAAAAAAAAAAAATCGTTTTTAAATTATTATTTAAAAAAATTATTAGTTTAGCTTTAGCTAACTAAATTATTAGCCTCAACAGCTTGAGGTTCTCAGACTTTACGGCTGATGTTACCACTTGAACGCCAGACATTTTCACTTATTTCAAAACCACAAGCTCACAAGTTCAATTTGAAGGCAACACAGAATAGAATTTAGTTAGATTTAGAGGTGCTGGTAGGACGACTTAGTTTGAGTTTGTAGCCAAATGACCTAACTAGCTCCACCTTGCATAGAAACGCTGTTTGTGCTAAGCTAAGCTAGCCAGTTTCTGAATGCAGCTTCATATTTAGAGTATGCATAACACTGGTATTAGTCTTCTCATTCTTCAGAATAAAAATCACTTCACACAATAAATAAGTTCAAACTACTTTTGTGTTTTAACGTTGCCATCTTCTCCCTAGTTTTTCATCATCGTCTTGCTGGTCTTCATAGCAGAGATTGCAGGAGCCGTGGTGATTTTGGTGTTCAGACCACTGGTAGGTTGTTAAAGTCGCCAGATTACTAGCAGTCAGTTGTTGCTCTTTGGTATCTGGATTCAAAATCCTGTATTTCTTTGCACATTAGGCAGACGAGTTGTTTGTCAAAGTTGGCACGGCAGCAGTTCGAAATATTAAGAAGGACTACGGGAAAAATCCTGACATCACAGGGCTATGGAATACCACAATGACCACGGTAGGTAATTTTTCTCAACCAATTAACCAATGTTTTTTGGTCGGCAGTAGATGGAACCATGTTGCCGGCATTTCAGTTGATTCATCATGTTGACAGACAAGAGATCACTCAGATTGGCTGTTCAGCGAGGTTCAAAGGACAACCAGATGACTTTTCTCCTTTTACATCTTCATCTAATCTGAACATTCAAATACACAGATATTTTCTCAACAAGATGATCATCTAGAATGAATACACTGTAGACTAAGTGAACGGCATTTAGGAGATTTTAGCTCTTCCTAGCTTTCTAGCCACCCAGCAAATAGTAGCCCTTCCTAGCTTCCTAACCTTCCAGCTAATAGTAGCTCCTCCTAACTTCCTAGCCACCCAGCTAATAGTAGCTCATCCTAGCGTCCTAGCCTGCTATCTAATATTAGCTCTTCTTTGCCACCCAGCTAGTAGTAACTCTTCCTAGCTTCCTAACCTCCCAGCTAATAGTAGCTCTTCCTAGCTTCCTAGCCTCTTAGCTAATATTAGCTCTTCCTTGCGACCCAGCTAATAGTCGCTCTTTCTAGCTTCCTAGCCTCCTCTGTAATATTAGCTCTTCCTTGCCACCCAACTAGTGGTAGCTCTTCCTAGCAACCTAGCCACCCAGCTAACACTAGCTCTTCCTAGCTTTCTAGCCACGCAGCTGACAGTAGCTCTCCCTAGCTTCCCAGTTTCCGGTCTAATATTAGCTCTTCCTAGCTTTCTAGCCCCCCAGCTAATACTTGCTCTTCCTAGCTTCCTAGCCGCCCAGCTAACAGTAACTCTCCCTAACTTTCCAGTTTCCTATCTAATATTATCTTTTCCTAGCTTCCTAGCCACCCAGCTAATAATGGCTCTTCCATGCTGATGTATGTTCAAGTATCTTATTGCACCATAACATGTTCTCTCTTTGCGTCTAGTTGAAATGTTGTGGATTCTACAACGTGTCCGACTTTGTGGAATCTCCGTATTATAACAACCACAACATGACATTCCCACCGCTGTGCTGTCCGGGTTTTGCTTCCCCGTGTAATATAACTGTGGCCGAGAGTGACAAGGTATGAATAGTAGCCGAAAAAAATAAACATGCACATCACAATTCAAAACCATTTTAAATGTTTATCCTAACCGTACTCTGTATTTTCCTTAGGCAATCACCGGTTGTTTCCCACAGATCAAGCAGCTGATTGATGATAACACAGTGGTTATCGTGGGAGTAGCACTTGGAATTGCAGCTTTAGAGGTAAAACAAGTAAATCATTGAAATCATAAAATTACTGTTTAGTGGTATGTTTTACTTATATACATATATATTTCCCCCTCAGATATGTGCCATGGCTGTCTCAATGATCCTCTACTGCAAAATAAAATCCTAAGCACTAACTGGCCATAGAAGGATCCCTTTAATCACTGGAGTCTTTCTACTTCCTGTATTGCCTACTACAATGCCTCATCATTGAAGACAGCTAATGTCAGTTCTTGTGCAATCAGAATTACTGAATGAAGCAACCAAATCTATTTTTACTACATTTAAATCTATCTAATAGGCGCCATTTATGAATGTAAATTATCTATTTCTTAAGAACACTTGTCTTTATAAAAACAGATTGTGGAGGAGTGCTCCCACTTTCAACGCTTGGCTAGTTAATGAGGAGTTACGAGCTCATTGTGATAATGAAACTGAAGCTGGTATCAATGTGGGAGACAGGGAGCACAACTGTGAATGTTACGATTGTTTTTTGGGCTTTTTTTTGCAGCTTGTAAAATAGCAACAGAAGCGATATATTGTCTGTTTGTATGTCCACTGTGATTGAGTTTGAAATAAAGTCTGGATTCTGGCGATTTTTTATTTATTTATTTTTGAACACTTTGGAAACATTTGTGGTGTTTTATGAAACATAGAAATCTTAAATTTCCTCACTTGTTGCACTTTTACTGGCAAACTGGCAACAAACACGGGTTAAAAGCTCATTTTCTGCCTAAATTTGTAATTGTTGATGTTCAAGTAAGATGGCTTTTGCTTCTTAGGCAGCATGAATTAGGTGTTAGATGTGCATCGGTTTGGACTCTGGCTCCACTTTCAGTTCCCGGAAAAAAAAAAACTTCCTCGTTCTGGGCTAATGCCCGACCTCTGGAATCTGCTGGTTAATATCAGTGTGGCACAAGTTAAAGGGGATCTACTGTTTTTTACAACCTGGACCTTATTTCTGGGATAAAATGCGATCATTTATATAACTTTTGTGTAATTTGTATTCCTTCGGGGAATAATTAGATTTGCGTATATCCATGTAATGGGAGTGACTGGGGCACCGAAATGCAGCCAATAAATAACGCATTATCTGCTGCAAAACTCGTTCATTTCACCAATATTTTGTTATTGTACGCTAGTGCTATTCCCCGTTGAGTCCGGAGTTACCTGTTATCATCCGGGGTCTGTAGATTGACCTACAGACCTACTGACCTGGATGATGTCATCTCTAACCCAGTTTACAGGTAAACAACCCAATCCTCACTCGTGTGTGCTGCGCTCAGAGACGACATCATCCAGGTCAGATGATAACAGCTAACTCTGGACTCAGCGGGGAATAGCACTAGCGTATCATAACAAAATATTGGTGAAATGAACAAGTTTTGCGGCAGATAATGCCTTATTTAGAAGCTGTGTTTCGGTGCCCCAGTCACTCCCACTGTATGGATATACAGAGATCTAAATATCTCCCGAAGGAATGCAAATAACACAAAAGTTATATGGGTGACTAAACTGTCCAGGTTGTAAAAAACAGTAGTTTCCTCTTTAGGATGGCAGCCTAAGGCTATTAATAATAGCTGGCATCTGTAATTATTTAAATTCACATTGAATGCTTTACTCCGGTCTTAATCTTTACAATACAACAAACCAATAAAGACCATGCTCCAAACATTTGCATGGTCGTGTCAAAAAAGCATCTTTCAGCTGGAAAGAATTATGCAAATGTCTGCTGTAAACACATTTACAGAAAGGCCACAGTCATGCCTTTATTTGTTTAACAGATCATTGCAATTTTATTATTAACACCTTGTAATAGCAGCACAAAAGCTGCCGAGCAGCAAAACTTGTGTTTTTGTGACAGTAAATTTAAAAAGACTTTAACTGAACTGGATATTTAGGGGAAAGGAAGTTTTGCAGCTGGTCTCTGGCTGATCTGTGCGTTCATAGACTGTTCAATTGTTTGCAGATGACTACATGTTTAATAGATATATTAAAAAAAAAGAAAACATAGTGCTGCTATAAATTAGACTGACACATTTAAACACACATAACTGTAATATAAACAGTACAACGGCATAGAATACATGCACATGAAAACTATATATATATATATGTGTGTGCGTGTTATAATAACACCTGACGGATGTATCTACCATTCACCGACTGAATTCATCTATTACTTTCTCTGCAGAACAGCGGCGTTTAAATTACAATCCGATTTTGTGACGTTTGTGGATTGAGACTCGTTCAAAATGTAAATTTTAATACAACCTTTTACAATGCGGTTTCACAAAGCTGCTTTCCATTGAACTGTACACAAACAAATGTTCACACACAGTCACATCCCAGTGCAGCAGAAGCCGACGATATGAAGGGAGGTTTTATATTTGAGCACATGTGTTGTTGTTTTTTGTGCGTTTGCCATCTTTAAATCTCACACAGACATCAGTGACATTTGACAGTTTCTCTTTGTCATGGAACAAACGGGCAGATTTTTTAGCATGTGGCGCCACCGTGTGGTTATATGTGTTAACTCTTGAAACTCGGATCTAAAAATCACACTTCTTTTTTTTCTTTCTTGGATAAAATATAATGTCACACATATGCTGGATGGGAATTATGTTCAGACTCATGTAGTTTAACACGGCAGCTACACATCTTCTTGATTTCAGTTAACATACACAATACTGATGTTACAGCAGAATCCTTTGAAACATTGTCTATTGGCATCAATCAGAGACTACAGGGGCAACTAAAATGACATTGAAAGCTCTCAATCTGCCCCAATTACAAAGAATAAGAAGTTTTATTGTCATTGTCCGGTGAAAAAATACGAAACACAGTAATTAATCAACACAAATATCCATTCAGATGCACATAAAGTCTAAAAGCCCACACCTGAGAACACATCCAAATTAAGTTTACTGTGCAATGGTAAATTAAAGTGGCCATTAAAGATGATTTTGTGTGGAGTTTGCATGTTCTCCCTGTGTCTGCGTGGGTTCTCTCCAGGTACTCCATCCAAACCGTCCAAAGGCATGCTCGTTAGGTTAACTGGTGATTCTAAATTAGTCGTAGATATGAATGTGAATGGTTGTCTGTCTCTGTGTTAGCCCTGAGATAGACTGGAGGCCTGTCCAGGGTGTACCCCGCCTCTCGCCCCAAAGACAGCTGGGACAGGCTCCAGCCCGTGACCCTTCACAGGACAAGTTTCCTACCAAACTGATTGATTAGTTGTTTCAAATGTCACTATATATCATGGTAAACGTGCAGCTCTTATTTAACAGAAGAAGAAGTAGGGTTTCAGCATTCAAGATTATTATTCTGGTGTAATAGTTTGCTGTGAAACTGAAAAGCAAATTGAGTAACACATTCTGTCTGCCAGTCTTTTCTTTTTTTCATCTTTTTTTTTTTCTTTGTCCCCTCTCATGTATGATGTTCTGAACAAGTATTTGCCCGCTACTTTATTGGGACAGGAAGCCAAGTTAGTTCCTTTGTTCATGAACACCGTGCATGTACTCTAAGTCCTCGTTTCCTGTTTTCATGTTAACGGAAGAGGCAATGTTTTACTGAAAATATTGTCTTTAACAGCTCATGAAACTCCTTTTAGTTCATCTGATTCATTCGTTCATCTTTTGAGTGCTGTCCATCGTTCAGTTGTTTTCCTTTCACAGATCTAGATGTTACGAGGGTTAAATCCTTCCAGCTGAGGTTTGTTTCTGCACATTCTTCATCATTGCCTGCCACACTTCAGATAAGAGGACGGCATTACTAACCTTGGTTCCTGTCATCATACACGGAAGGAAGTCATCACCTAAAATGGAAATTGAAATACAAAATAGACAGATACTAGCCTGGCTGACGCGACTGCACATCTCAATGAGATGCTGGTCTGGAAACTACGTGTTTATTTTCTCGTATTTGAGGCGTGGTTTTACAAATGCCTAGAGCCGTTTATTGGGCGCTATGAATGTCTATAATTCCCATGCTGCTTTGCGCGCGATTCATAGCCAAAGCCTGTTGGTAGCAGAGCAAACACATCCTTCTTGGCAATGAAGTCTTTCAACGCCAAACGTTGCTCTTTTTTAAAATAAACTTGCGTTCTAAGCTACTTAAAACACTGTCTAAGGCTGCATCGAACGGTAACGTTAGGTCCGCTGCCATGTTGGATTAACACACTACAAGCTTCGGTGTCGCGCATAGACGTCGTCATCGTCTTGCTGCCCCCCCCGTTCTGTGATTGGTTCCCTATCTCAGGAGAAAATATGGGCGATGGTTTCCAGACTGCTTTTGCAGCGAGAATGAAATCGCGCGCAAAGCAGTATGGGAACACCCAGGCTAGACAGATACACCAATCAGGCATAACGTTACGACCACCTTCCTAATATTAGGTCTCCCTTGTGCCTCCAAAACAGTTGTGACTCATCATGAATGGACATGGGCCTTCTGAGGGTGTCCTGTGGTGTCTGGCAACAGATTGTTGTTAGTGGGGGGTCCTTTGGGTCCTATGGGTTGAGGTGAGGGGCCCACAGATGCTTGATCAGTTTGGGATCAAGGGTGGTCACACTGTCACGTTGGCTAGAGTCTACTGTAGGGCCTATGGTGGTGTTTAAAGGAGTTATCGAAGTTTCTGTAACGAGTTGTTTTAGGGGTTTTGGGGTTGTTAGCCCCACGCCCAACCCCCAACCTGGAGGGCCAGGTGCTGCTTTTCATCCGGCCTCTACTTCTGGAAACCTTCCCGGCATTAGTTGAACCTGCTGAGGGTATGAACCCCATCAGGTATAGCCTTCAGAGTCATGGAGGAGCGCAAGCTTTGCCACCACGACAAGGTAGCAGCACAACAAAGTAGCCCTGAGATGGACCCCACCTGGAAAGAGGAAACAAGGGAGGCCAAAAACCACCTGGCGGAGAACTGTGACCTCAGAACTGAAAACGGCAAACCTATCGTGGGGCAAAGCACAGCATGCTGCACAGGATAGCACCAAATGGAAGCAGATAGTCGCAGCCTTATGTTCCACCAGGAAAGAAGAGGATTCAGTAAGTAAGTTGGGATCTGTGAGTGAATTTGGAGGCCAGGTTAGGTTGAGTTGTTCCTAAACCGTTTTTGTGGCTGCATCCTGCTGGGGATGTCTGCTGCCATCAAGGAGTGTCATTGCTATGGGGTGGGGGTGCCTGGTCTGGGTCTAGGTGGGTGCTACATGTCTAAGTAACATCCACATGAATGAATGCCAGGTCCAGAAGTTTCCCAGCAGAACACTGAATTGTCACAAGATGTTATTCACTTCACCGTCAGTGGTTTTAATGTTGTGGCTGATCGGTGTAGATAGAGTTACTTTTTAAAGTTCAGACAAGATTTTGGACTGGTCTACGTTTGACATGCAGAAATAGATAGCTAGATGCCATCAGTGCTTCTTCCAGGTAGAGCTACAGTGAACTGACGCGTGAATTTACAGTAAAGACTCTTCCCTTCCTCATTCTTCCTCAGTTAAGTTGTATTATATCTCTCTCCCTAAATTAAAGTGAAGCTCTAAAGTCTCACTGAACTGACTGCTCTCTTCCATATGTCATGAGATGCAGCAGTGGTGCTTCAGCCTTGAGGGGGAAATACTAAAAAAACTAAAAAACTAAAAAAAAAAACTGTGACATTTAAAGACAGCACTAATAAAAGTCACCACCAACGGTTGCACTGGATTTAGTCCCGATCTGAAACTGAACTATCCTGATCCGAACTCTTTGTGTGTGCGTGGCAGTGGCAGCGCCGCGGAGGAGGAGCCAGCAAAGTTGCTCAACGCGCAATACCTCCTCAAACTGCTCTATGCGCACCGACGAGCGCATGCCTTCACCTCCCGAGCTCCTCCTGACCTGACCACTTTGACGTCAGTTTTAGCCGAGAGCAGGACGCACTCCGTGGCCCGGCCGTCAGCTCCCAGGTGTAAAAAAAAAAAACCTCCTCCTCCCCCCTCCCCACGCAACCCCGGATGCGTCTTGGTTTTTCCGCGAGTGCCGAGGAGCTGCTTAACAGGTGTTTGGGCACGCCGCCCGGGGAGCGATCATGTCCAATGGGAAAGACGCGAGTGGTGCTGAAAGGTGAGTGGGAAAAAAGTTTGCTAACTAAAACGCTGGGTCGTCGCGGTTTGTGGTGGCAAATGGTGACAAAGCAACGTTGCTCTGGATGTCTGTCAGTGAGAGTTGACTTCAAACTAGTGGCAGGTAAATAGACCGAGGCTGCACCAGGAAGGAGCCTCCTTAAGTTTTGCATTCTTTCAAGCTGAGCGAGACAAGTCCACAATTTTGCCAAAGAGAAGTCATATGTATATCCTTGAGACTATTTTGCACTAATCTCACTAATGTTTCATGAATAGGCAGCTTCATATCAAAAGATGTGAACCCTCCACTCTTAGAACACACATGTGAGTTCACTTGCATCATTTTCTTGTGTGTATCTTTTATTTTTTTATTGAATTTGTGCACCAGCTCCTCAGAGATGACCCTCAAAGAGTGCCTGGACGAGTGCATGGAGGCCTTGGACCTCTTCCTTAACAACCACTTCAACGAGAGCCTGGAGATGCTGCGACCAAGGTAACGCGACAAATCCAAAGAGGCCCTAAGCTGAGCCGCCCGACTTTCGTCTCAATGGGGAACCCTGTTCTCGTTCTCAGCTCGTTCGCAGTGGTATGATTTAGCATGATCTCAGCAGTTTTCGTGCCTCTGGTGATGTTAAAGAGACGTATGTGGTGTGAACTGTGAAGTGGCGTCCTTCCTGTCAGGCTTCAGTTCTCCAGGATATGAAGTGTTTGCCGAAGCTGACGCCCAGAGGCTGAGTGATTCAACAGCTAACAGACTGTTAGCCCTGCAAAATAAACACGAGACCGAGCGGGATGGCGGAGGAGATAGAAAGAATAAAGATATTTACTCTTATCTTTTCTCTGCAGGAAAATGGAGGTTATACAGAGGCTGCACGTTGCTGTTATGCAGAGTTTGCTTACTGTATGAGGTGTGTGATGTTGATCCCGTGACTCTGTGTGCCCTGTGCAGAGTGAATGAGAGCATGTACCATGCTCTTATCTACGCCACAGTCCTGGAAATGCAGGCCATGATGACTTTCCAGCATGATGACATTAGCAACGCAGGGAATACGATGAAGAGTGCCCAGGAGGTCTGTAAGAGGTCAGCGAGACTCGATTATTCTCAACAGATATGAATGAAATGACAATTTTTGTGATTTGGTGGAATTGAAAACAACTCTTCAACAACAAAATCCACGACAAAGAGAGGTACATTTTAAAGCGGTGCATTTGCATTTATGGCTCCACTGTGACCATACTACCGATTTGCCTGCGTTTGCATGAGAGAAGCGACAATAGCCGCTGCTAATGTAGCAGAAATGGTGGCATTTAATTAGAGGATGAGCTGCGTGTCAGGAACGACGTGTTTACCACAGCAGAAGTGCTAACACCGTGTTTGGTGTTTCAGGTTTCGACGGAAAACCCAGGCTTTGGCTAACAAGTCAGGAGGGGACCCGCTCTCTGAAGGTAAAAGGCTTGAATGTCTCACTGGTGCAGTTTTTTGAAAGAAGAATCATCCAAAAACATTGAATGCATGGATGTAAAAAATTGATTTACTGCCCTCATCCCAATGGATTTATGGAAATAACGCATACGAATGATATTTACATTGGCGTTAGACACCATGTATACCTTTTGTTGGCTTAGAATTACCCATTGACACCTGAAAGCATTTCTGCAAGGCCCATATGAGCAGTGATGCTCACAGTAAAGCATGTCAATGTTTACCACGTTAACCATTTACAGTGTTAGCGTGCTAAGGTTTGCCGATTAAGACAAAGTACATGTGCGGCCGACAGGTATGCAGCAACGTGTACATAAACCAGTGGTCTCAACAGATTAAAGGAGATGCATGACCGTACCAAATGTCATGAGAAATCACTGAACAACTTATATGTTGCTGCCATAGCAAACTCTGGGGATGTGATGCATCATAATCAGGAATTCTTGGTACTTTGTACGCACTGGGAGGCAATGACTTTAAAGATGTGTGGGTTAGTGGGGTCGTCTTGTTGGTGTAGGGGTTATATTGTCATCGATTTGCTAATGTGGGGAATTTAAACTCTTTTCAACATGTGCGTGGACTAGCAAACCTGTTGTAGCATCCCTCTAGTCATGCTACAAGTGTGGCTAAAGCATTACTTTAGAATTATCAGCCTATTAGTGATGGTGGGAAAATAAAGAAGAGTGGTCCAAGCACCAGTCCCTGGGGTACACCAGAGATTAGTGCTTATTAACCGATTTTTTTCCCATATTATTTAGCACGAATGCCAAACAGGATAACAGTTAAATAATATTCATATTTGAACGAGTGATGCCTCATTGAGAAGATGGACGATGGTAGTTTATGTATGTGCAAATTCAGCAAGGGAAGGAGACACGAGATGTGAGGAATTTGTCTGAATTTTACGCATTTCATTATTATTTGTTTTCGCATTTTTTGTTATTATTTAACGTGTGTGTCTACGGTTGTGCTTTTGCAGTGCAGCTCCATGCAGAAGTGTGTTACGCAGAGTGTCAACTCCAAAGAGCCGCTCTCACCTTCCTGCAGGTGCAGTGGGATTATATACTTATTAAAACACAAAGGCAACTGTATCACCTGATTGTATTAAATAACACAACACAACCAGAGTTTCCAGCCACGCTAGTTTTCCATGAGTGTGTGGTTTATTTTTATTTTTTTATTTTTTGCAGGATGAGAACATGGTGAGTTTTATCAAAGGAGGGATCAAAGTACGAAACAGTTACCTGATTTACAAGTAAGTGATCAATGGGGGAAAAAAATGCATGTATTAAATGTTTGAATTTAAAGAAATTTCGTTTTATTCAACATAATTTTATGTTTCACTTTGGCCACCTGTTAATGGCTTCAGACTTCTACCCCCTCCAGTTGCATGTGCAACACGCTCATGAAGTTATTTTTAAGGGGAGTTGACGCAAGAAAACGTCAAGAGACCATGAATATTAATGAAGGAAACAAAGTCCACCACTCTGGTTGCTTCCATAGACTGTCTCTTCTTCCTCCCATTGGGAAAAGTGAGGCTAGAATTCAAGGGATACGGGCGCCGCCATCTTGCAAGTTTGAAGCCAGAGGCTGAGCCATACTGTCGATGCCATACTGTCTCAATATGAATCCCATAAAGGAGTGCGCCGGTGCATTGGGGATAGCTTCACGGAGTGGCGGTCAATGGCAGTTGTCAATAACAGCTGAAATAGCGAGCTGTGACGACAACAAGAGTTGTCCGTACACTAGTTATGTCTTTATGCTTTGTGCTTGTTTCATTCAAAAACATACCGAAGCAACTAGGGAACTGAAACGCCCGCTAGCAACCAACTGTCGGCTACAAAGCAATGGGCAATGGGATTGTTTTGACCATGGATAACCGCGCTGCGCTACGCCGTAAAGAAATTCACCACATAACATTAGCTGCAGTAGCTGTATGGGTTGTTGACTTGTCTAATGCTAAAGTTAGGTAACATTACGCTAGCTAGCATTATTTGCGTCTGTTTTATTAGAAGGAAATTATACAACTACATATAACGTGGACAAAATTATAATGCATTTACTTGTCCTGAGTCGGATCAGGCAGATTTTGATCAGCCCACGTTACTTCACGACATCATCAAACTACGCAATGTGTCGTTGTTGTGATTGAGAGACCCCTAGTGGCAGGAACTTGCATTACACATTTTACTATACATTTAAGTAAAATGGTAGCGGTGTATATAATACATTATGCACTTAAAATTATATATAAAAAATAACATATAGATTGTTTAATGCCCAAACGTACTGGAATTGTAACAAATGTGTTTGTGTCAATATTGAAGAAACTCCGCCAGTGAATTTGCAAGCTCAGTTTTCTAAGCAAACGCATTTATTATAAAGAGGAAGTCAAACGAAAAGAAAAAGCAGGAAGAATTGCATCGTGGGAAATGTAAGTTTTGGTGTATTTGGAGCGTCGCCATTTATGAAAGCTGCCATTCTGACCATTCTTTTTTTTAAGATCTGTCTTTAAAAAAACATCTGTCAATCTTTTATTTGCCGTTGTGCCGATGTGTTTTTCGTAATCGCATGTCATTAATCTCTGCAGTAATTAGGTTAGGGTGAGCCGCGTTGTTAAACGACTGCCATATTTGTCTTTTATCGTCCAGAGAACTGCATTCCTTCATAAATTCCCACAACTGTCTCAAAGGACCCAGCCACGTTCACTTAGAAGGAGGAATATCATTTGGAATAGGGGCATTTAATTTGGTATGTCATACCTAACGTATATAGAAATTTCCACACTTGTAGAAATGCATCAGGTCTTATCAGGTCTTCTTTGCTTCCAGACGCTCTCTCTATTTCCTCCACGGATACTCAAAGTTTTGGAGTTTGCAGGCTTCTCTGGCGACAAGGTAAGATAACTGCACATACATTTCCTCAATTATGCATTTATTTACTGACACCCTTATTAATGTTTTCTTTTACATGTTTTAGGAATATGGTCTGTCTCTTCTGCATGATGGTGCGACCGGATTAAACCTGCGCTCCATGCTGTGCGCTCTGCTGCTGCTCTGCTACTACACCTTCCTCACGTTCTTACTAGGTAGTGTTGTACTCGGTCCGAACGTTTGATTGCGCCAGCTCGTGGGAAAATGTCTGCGTCGTATTACATCATGTCATATTTCTGTTTTCATCATCACAGGAACCGGTGAGGGAGAAGTGGCTGAAGCTGAACAATTGCTGAAACCTTTCCGGCTTCGCTACCCACGGGTGAGTCGCGCTTAAGATAATCTTTTTATAGATTAAAACAGGAACTTTCTGTCTGGCAATGAAGGTGATAAGATATTTTGTTATTCTCATGAAAAGGCGGCATCGGGGACTTCTGTAATGTGCACAGCAGTCCGAGCATTTATTTTTTTTTATTGGTATTTCAAGTTTGCTTTTAAAACCAGAAAAGAAATTTCGGAAAAACTATTATTACCAAAACCGTAAAAAAAACAAAAAAAAAAACAACGAAAACTGTTTTTGTACCAGGCTGTAAACATATTTATTTCTGCGTTGCAGTTGGACCTTTTAATATGGAGGTCAATGGGGACTGACTCACTTTACGAGTCAGCCTCAAGTGGCCATTTGAGAAACTGCAGATTTGTGCACATAGGCGTTAGCCTTGGAGGTTGCTGCTTGATTATGATATGCAGCCATTTACAAAAGTAATGTTAAAGGGGAACTACTGTTTTTTACAACCTGGACTTTATTTCTGGGATAAAACACAATCGTTTACTCACCCATATAACTTTTGTGTCATTTGGTGTCGTTTGTCAGATATTTAGATCCACGTATATCCATATAGTGGGAGTGACTGGGGCACCGAAACGCAGCCTCTAAATAATGCGTTATCTGCCACAAAACTCACCACCACCAATACGCCGGACTCAACGGGGAATAGCACTAGCGTATCATAACAAAATATCGGTGAAATGAATGAGTTTCGTGGCAGATAACGCGTTATTCAGAGGCTGCGTTTCGGTGCCCCAGTCACTCCCACTATATGGATATACGCGGATGTATATATCTGACGAATGACTCCAAATGACACCAAAGGTATATGGGTGAGTAAACAATCGTGTTTTATGCCAAAAAAACGGTAGTTCCACTTTAAGTAACGTCGCTCATGTGCCATTTTTGCCTGCTTCTCATTCTGTCGCAACTTTTTCAGAGCACAATAATATTTCAGTGGACATAGACATTGAATTATTATAAAGTTTAAGCAATAAGGCCAGAATATGCTGTTTCCAACTTCATTTAAACTGAATATTTTATGGACATAATTATCTGTAACTTATTCGAAAAGGAAAATTGGTCGAAGCCGCAACTGTGCTACGATTTGGGACATGGCCAAAAAAAGAAGTAATATGCATCAACGGTTCAATTTTGGCCTATTGTACTTGCCGTACTGTTTGTTTCATATGCCTTGAGGGTTTATTATAGTGGTTTCAGCCATTAGTGTTCGAAGAGAGTACACATTGACTGTAATTTACAGCTATTTAGTTTCTCGATTGTGTCATTATTCATGTAATCTTTCTGTTTCCACTCCTTTAATTGTGCGTTCGGAATCATCCACACCCTGATTGCTTTCTTCTCATACTCCCCTTCGTGCCATCGCCTTACCCGCCGCCCCCACCTGACTCACATTCTTGTCAAATCGCAATCCCTGTTACCACTCCACCTTTTACCCACATCCCAGCCCATCCCAGAGAACAAACTCAGAGCTCCTTCACACTGTGTGCCAAAGCAAAAAATGGAACCGTCTTGGTCAAACACTGCCAAGAATGATTGTTGAACGATGCGCCTTACAGCAAATATGAGACGTTTACACAGACGTTTTCCTTTTCTGTTCAGGGAGCGATATTCCTGTTCTTCGCCGGGAGAACTGAGGAAATCAAAGGGAACATTGATGAGGTGTGTTTATGTTTCTTATTTTTAATACACCACTTTCTACTTAACATGAGAGGAAGTAAATGCACCTTCTGAGTGAATCGTGAAATGGTTTGGTTGCCGCGGTGTGACTGTTGCGTCAGCCTACAAGCTCCAAAAGACCAGCGCCCAGTGTTAATATTTAATTCACAGGGTATTGTACCTTAAATGCATCGTCACAAATGCTTATCATTTCTGTCGAATGGTGTCGTTGCACTGCGCTACCAGGCGGTGGCGCTCTTCGAGGACGGCTGCAAGGCCCAGCAGACGTGGAAGCAGTTCCACCACATGTGCTACTGGGAGCTGATGTGGTGCTTCACCTACAAGCGAGCGTGGAAGATGGCGTACTTCTACGCCGACCTGCTGAGCCAGGAGAGCCGCTGGTCCAAGGTATGGAAGGAAGTCAGGATGGGAGGAAATGTACAAGTCAAACGTCTCGAGGAATAAATGAATCGTGTTTCTGTCTGGTAGGCCATGTATGTGTACATGAAGGCTGCTTACCTCAGTATGCTGCCTGAGGAGGAGTCCAGGCCGTTTGGGGAGGACGAGGTAGAGCTGTTTAGGTAAATACACACTATGATCATGGCTTTTCTTTACAAATGTGCAGTTGAAGTCGGACATTTACATACATGTAGCTTGAAGTTTGACATTCAATTTTTTTTTTTAAACGTTCTACAGATTTCTTGTTTTGTCAAGTTGGTTAGGACATCTACTTCATGCGTGACACAAGTAGTTACTTCTAACAATTACATTCATCACGAGTCTGCCTTTACAGTTCCTGAATATTATGTCATGGCTTTGGAAGCTTCTCATTAGTCATCATTGGAGTTATGACATGGCGCTTTAAGCAGCCACTAGTCACTGATCACATGACAATAACATCAAGTTCATCAAGTTTGTGGAAATACTTCACTAAAGATGAAGCCCATGCTACCGTGACATGTCAGTCCTGAAATACAACTAAAGTACTACTGCAATTCTTCTGAAATGGCCTCCGCTAATACTAACAGAGGAACGGTACAAATCCTCGCAACAGCAGTCAGTTAAGAACTTTACCAAATGTCCTTTGAGAGAGAATAAGGCTGCACATCAATTTGTTGGTTTGTTGGTGAATTTCATTGTCAAAGTTATTAGACCAGTACTCAGAGAAGGCTTCAGGGGAATTACCGCTTTGTTTTGTTTGTTTTTTTTGAAAAAAAACAACCTGGCTACACTATCCCATCTTCAAACACGCTGTGGAGTACTATTATATGCTATTGATGGTGCTGAGTTGCTGCCTGTTTTTATACAGACTATACATATCTGCAGCACACAGTATGTAGCATATGTAGCTGTCTGTTCTCAGTATTTGCATTCAGGTCAAGAATATTGATGTCATTGATGCAAAGCATTACTTTCTACTGTGTTTTTAATAGCGACATCATCAGAGACTAGTCGGTGTCGATTTTAAAAAATCTGAAGTCCTGCAACGTATAATTTGAGTTAATTGGAGTTGTACTACAGGATGTACCTAACTACTATAGAAACTCAGTACCTCTCTGTTTGACATCATGGAAACTTCAAATGGCCTCAGGAAAATTAATGGATCTCCAAGTCTCGTTCATTCTTAGAAGCAATTTGCAAATGCCTGAAGGCACCACCTTCATCAACAGTACATTGCAAGTATGGGTTGCATAGGACTACAGTACCATCGTACTGCTCAGGATGGAGACACATTCTGTCTCCTAGAAATAAACATACTTTGGTAAGACAAGTACAAACCAAAGGACCAGTAAATGACCTTGTGGAGACACTGGAGCGAATATGTACAGAAAGACCTATAGCCGCAGCAAAACAAGTCCTACATCAACATAACCTGAAAGGCTGCTCGGCAAAGAAGAAGCTCAGCTATAAAAATAGCTAGACCGAGGTTTGGAGGTGTACGTGGAAACAGAGAAATGTCTTCTGGTCTGATTAAATAAATATCTAGCTGTTTGGCCATAATGTTGAACATCATGTCCAGAGGAAAAAGGTGGAGCAAGCCAAAGAACACTGCCCCAAACTTAAAGCACGGGGGTGGCAGCATCATGTTGTGGGGTTTTTTCGCTGCAGGACGGACCATCGAACTTGACCATTGAAGAAAGTTCAAATGTGGATATACTGAAGCGTCGTCTCAAGTCACAAATGGGTCTTCCAAATGGACAATGACCCCAAGACTGGGAATGTTAGCAAGGATTTAACTTAAAGGTCTTGATTTGAACTGTACGTTCAGTGGGCACTTTCTACTTAAAACAGAGGAATGAAAAGTGTTAGATTAGGCCCGAATCACGTCTGCTTGACGCTGAGCTCTCGATTTTGTACGTCCCAAACAAAACTCTTAGAACAGCCGTACCACTGCAGATGTGTCAGCCTTTAAATATAGTTGTGTTCTTTTTATAGTTTGGCCACAGTCGTCTGTTGATGGTTTTCACGAGTGAATACATTCACTGCGGGTTAGTTTGGTCAGTTACTAATGTAAAAATATTGACCTGTGCAGCTTTAACAAAGAAGTAACCCTCAACTGTTAAGTGTTTTAGTGGTTTTCAGACTGATTAGCTTAAACACGCTGCCCTAGCAAGACTAGTTGGTCAACACAGACCAGCTAAATTTCCGTCCAGAGCGTGGCGGAGACCAAAAATAGAGTTTAAAGAAGGTTGACTTAAAGCTCCCTGTTTTGTTTTCTTTGGCGCGACTTTTGTTGGATTGCAAATGCATGTTCAGCGTCAACTCAAGACTTCCAAACGATCTGTTAGCAGAAAGACGAGCGTCGCTAACTGCGTGCAGCAAACGCAAACACCCAGATCCAAACATGTTAATAGGGCTGTCATGTATAATTTAACCTCAGGCATCTTTTCTGCTGCCTCGTTTGGTTAGAGATAGCGACTTAACACATGAAAATCAGGTAGGCGGATACTAAATGATCTCTTAATGTTTGCTTACACAATTTATGGGTGGTCATATTTTGTGTACAGCTTCCTACGTGGGTAAAGCGAATGACGTATTAACTTGGACAAATTTGTCTTTATTCTTTATTCCTCTTTCTTTAGACAAGTGCACACCTTCAAGCAGAAGATAGCGGGGAAGTCTCCCCCAACGGAGAAGTTCGCCATCCGTAAAGCCAGACGCTACAAGGCTCCCAGCCCAGTCAGGCTCCCAGTACCAGTGCTGGTAAACCTTCACACAAGAAAGAAGACACAAAATTTATATTCTTGTTATCTTTGGTATTTATATTGGTTCTCTTATAGGAGATGATGTACATGTGGAACGGCTTCAGCATGATAAAGAAATGTCCGGAGCTGACTGAGGGCATGTTGCAGACTGTGGTGGAGGCAGAGCGCACTCTACTGGAGTCTCCTGGTAACGCCGCTTATTCCAGGCTAAAAAATCTGGAAGAAAAGGAAACTCTTTAAGTTGCTTTTGAGAAAACTGACGGCGTCCGCTCTTGTCTCTTGCAGCGAATGAGTACACGATGGACGATCGCTGTTTGATCCACATGTTGAAGGGCCTGTGTTTCAGGAACCAGGGTCTCCTCCAGGCTGCAGAAGACTGCTTCAACAAAGTGTGTTCATGGTGAGCTCCTTTCAGTTTCGGTCTCTGTGCTGCATATGACACATACACTCCATATAATCCATCTGACAAAAGTCTTCAAACATTAGCATTTGCTTGCCTTTTGTGAAATTCGTATCTGCAGCACGTCTGCAGTGCAGCCTCTCTAGATCTCTATAACTGGATGTGATGACGGTGTCGTGTTTGCTTAGCAACTATAAAATGTTCTCAGCTCACTAAGTCATACAGTGAATATTTGCATGGCAATCAAGAAGGACTCTACGTCTTGTTGAAAACACACTGATGGTGCTTATGTGTGACGAGAGGCGCTTGCTTGTTCGCTTGTTTGGCGACTGAACAAACCGAACAAGCATTGCAGAGGACGTCTCATTCGGTACAGGGAAATAAAGTTATCTGTGTCTGTCTCTGTCTTTGTGTGTGCTCAGTGAAAAGAAGATCAGGTTTGACCACTACCTGGTGCCCAACACTCTGGTGGAGCTCAGTCTGCTTTACATAGACCAAGGCAGGAGGGATGAGGCTATTAAACTGCTGCACAAGGCCAAGTAAGTTAAAGCTGTTCATGAGAATTCACCTTGAGGTGTTTACACTAGTGATCTGCTAATAATCAGAATAAAAATGCCTCGTTTATCAGAACATCCACACAATACAAATATATCTTTCTCTCTGGGTGGAATAAATACATTATTTCTGCAATTGTTTGGTCCACGCGGAGTAAACGTAGTGTGGAATCGATGTGGGCGGTGCCGTTGAAAACGTGGGGTCCATCTTGGACAGCTTCTTCTTTGAAATAAATAGATTTAAAGGGGATCTACTGTTTTTTACAACCTGGACCTTATTTCTGGCATAAAATGCGATCGTTTACTCACCCATATAACTTTTGTGTCATTTGGTGTCGTTTGTCAGATATTTAGATCCACGTATATCCATATAGTGGGAGTGACTGGGGCACCGAAACGCAGCCTCTAAATAATGCGTTATCTGCCACAAAACTCACCACCACCAATACGCCGGACTCAAAGGGGAATAGCACTAGCGTATCATAACAAAATATCGGTGAAATGATGAAATTAAATTTCTGTAATTTGTAGTCATTTGGGAGATATATAGATCTGCGTATATACATATATAGCGGACAGTCGGCTTGTTTACCTGTAATTTGCTACTGCTAGTTTTTTGCAGGGGTCTGTAGGTCAATCTACAGACCCCGTATGATGATAACAGGTAACTCCGGACTCAACGGGGAATAGCACTAGTGTATCGTAACAAATAATTGGTGAAATGAATGAGTTTCGCTGCAGATAATGTGTTATTTAGAGGCTGCGTTTCGGTGCCCCATTCACTCCCATTATATGGATATACGCTGATCTAATTATCTCCCGAAGTACTACAAATTACACAGAAGTTATATGGGTGAGTAAACGATCGTATTTTATGCCAGAAATAAGGTCCAGGTTGTAAAAAACAGTAATTCCCCTTTAAAGAAACATTGATTACTGTGTTTATACGGCATTGTCGTAAACGTAGTCCGTTATCCAGCACGTCCACCACAAATACTGTACGTACATATGCTTGATAACAGGTCTGTGCATTTATTTATTTATTGGTATTTCAAATTTTGCTTTTAAAATCATAAAACGACTGCTATGTAGCTCTTCCCCTTCGTGTCCAATGCTTAATGCTAAGCTAAGCTAACGTAGCATTTTGTGACATTCGTCTAAAATGTTCTAATTTAATCTAATTTAGTTCCAACTATTACTAACATTGTTTGCTGAAACATTGTATCTTGGTCAATATACTGAATAGGGATGTCCCGATCAGGTTTTTTTGCCCCCGAGTCCGAGTCCGAGTCATTTGATTTTGAGTATCTGCCGATACCGAGTCCCGATCCGATCCAAAGTGACGTCATGCCGCATACGTTGTTTCTGTGTGGAGTTGAGACGGTCTGACTCTGTACCACCACATAACAGCAAATACTAAGCTGTTATTTTTTCCATTTGTTTTGAAATATTATAGATCTGATAAAAAAAAATAATGAGAATAAATATAAATATATATATATATATATATTCGATCCCTGATCGGGATGTAACGTCCGATTCCGATCGAGTCTGAAACCACGTGATCGACCCCGATTTCCGATCACGTGATCGGATCGGGACATCCCTAATACTGAATGTCATTTAAAGCAGGGGTGTCAAACATATGGCCCCGGGGGCCAAAACAGGGCCACCTGAGGATCTCATCTGAAAGACTTTGAATGCATTTTTTTTGTTTCAGTAAGAGTAGCTCAGAACTGAACAGCTGAGGGCAGCAATGTGCCGAAATTGCAATTTCTTTAAAAATTTTCAGGTTGTTCATAAAATGTTTTGTAAAAGGACAGCTAAAACAAAGGGAACAATTTGGGAGTTGTCATTAGTTATTTTAGGTTATTATCCTACTATGTTACTGGTCCGGCCTGCTTGAGATCAAATTGGTCTATATGTAGCCCCCCTGAATTAAAATTAGTTTAACACCCCTGATTCAAAGACTGGTTTCTTCGTGTAGAGCCACTGTAAGGACACTAGAGGTCGCTCTCTGCCTGCGTAAACACAAATATGACCCATGATCATCTTTAAAGGTGCCCTTTTGAAAACCCTTCTAACACTGTATCTACTGTTTCGACTTGCAGACACAACTACAAAGAATACTCGATGGAGTCTCGCACGCAGTTCAGGGTACACGCCTCTCTGGCCAAACTCAAGGCAAACCCCGGGGAAGAGGAGGACACGCACATGTAGGAGGACATTTCTTCAGGACTGACTGCACAGGCTCCTCACGCCGGACTGTTTTAGCTCCACACCTGGTTTTAACATATACATATATGTATATTTTCATTAAGTTAACACCGGGTTCCCTTTTTTTTTTTTTTTTTTTTTTTTTAAAGAACTCAGATTAAGTGTCACAGAACAAAGGTAAAACCTGAATATTTACAAGAGCGTTACTGTGAGACAGGCCTGACTGAGGGACCTCTGGAGATGAGTATGTACAGTAGCCATTTTATTTAAATTGATGATTAAACACTAAATGGTAACGGATTTGAAAGCCACTAGACGTATCTGATGTAATTAATTTTAAAACTCAATGAAATGTATATTTAATTGTATTTAAAGAGTGATTTTTAACCTAATTAAGCTGAGAACACTGTGCTACTGTAAAGGTGTTAAGGTAGAACTCGAAACCAGGGCGTGAAGACGTTTAAAGTCTGCAGCCGGTGTCCCGCCACGTCCGCCGGAGTGTCCCATTCAGCGCGGGATCAGAGGGAACGCACGGAGGCAAACCGAAGGTCGAGCTTTTGCTTATTTCTGTCAACATTCGCAATTTTGGAGAGTTTGAATTCATCCTAACTCAGCAGTGAGGCATGTTTTGATCGGGGTGGGCACATTGCAAAAACTTGAAAAGTGTAAAAAATTATTTTTGCATAAATAAACTGTCCTTATGAATGTCTGTGTTTGAAGATAACAGTTCAGCAGTTTGTAATATTTATATTCTTCCTTTAATGGTATATGACAAAACACAACCTGTACAGAGATTATTTTACTTAATCCAGGTCATTAGAAAAACGATCTGGCTAACACAAAACACAAACACTGGTTCCATCTCATGAAATACATTCAGTCCAACGCTTATTTATGCCTGAAACGACTCGGCCCAAGGCTACGACGATGATGAGGCGGCGGCGGGAGGGCTATCGTCGCCCGCCACCTGCTCCTCCTTCAGCCTGCGTTTCATCAGCTTCTTCTTCTTCTTCTCTTCCTTCTCAATTTCCGCCACCATCTCCAGGAACTTGGGGCTGCGGGGGTCCACCGTGTGGCCAAATCGCTCCCTGGCCTCAGCCAGCAACCTCGTTCGCCGAGCCTTCTCCTCCTTCAGCTTCAGCTTGGACTCTCGCTTTTCCCTGCGCCAATCCGCGACCATCTTGGGCATTTTGGCCATGTTTGCTGCTATGATTTTCTCCCTGCGGAAAAAATAAAAATAAATGGAAAAGATCAGTATAACGGATGATAACAGGTGTTGAATTAGGTAGAGATATTCATGTATGCATCTTAGAGCCTTGTAGATATATTGTTTGGCCAGTTTGATCAGCAAATATCTGCCTCTTACAGATAAAAATATTGATTTATTTCATTTTTACAGAACATGAAGCAGAAAAATATGCTAGAGGCAACTTTCACATAGTTTGTCCTGCAGATTGCACTTAGATGAGTTACAGGCGGTTTATACTTCTGCGTTAAGCGCCTTAACTGGCGTGCACCTCCTCAGAAATGCAACTACACGCCACGGCAACGCAGTCCGCAAGAGTTGCTTTAGTATTTCCAGTATTTGGTATCTCTGCAGTTTTCAAATTGATTGTTTTTTTGGTCAATAAAGATGGAACACATCGAGGAAAGGTCAACTGAGGAGGTTCAGAGATACAAACATTTGTATGACTCATGTTTGGGTGGTGTTGTTACAGAGTGAGCCAGACTGATGAGAGCACAAGTTTAAACAGCTCGCACTGTCGTAGGCTACGTACGTAGGTTGCTCTGCACACAAATCCTTAAAGTAGACAAAGAAAACCCAATCAAACAAATATTATACTTGTGTATTTGTTTTGTTTTCAGGAAAATGAGCCAATATTACATATCAAGGCCTGTTCGTTTAATCCGAGGAAGCATAAAAGCAGGTTTTTCCTTCAACTCCAGAGACTTTTAACGGAGAAACTTAACAATTCATGAATTAAAAAAACCTAAACTGGTCAAAAGATACAAAGGATTCGTTTGATAGTTAAATTGATCCCCACAGGTTCATACAACCTGTCTGCTAATACGCAATTAACTACTGAATGAATTTATACAGATAAAAAAAGGCCTGGTATCTTGATTGAAAAGGGGACTTTACAACTTTGATTAAAACCATCCGGCAAGACAAAATTCAACAGCAAAGACTCGTGTCGTCTCTTTTGTAGACTGAAAACAGTTATTACAGAACTGCTAAATATATATTTTTTAATGTTTCATGAAGCCATGTGGATCGTTTCGTTTCATAAAGTCTGTTTTTGTGCCATCGTTGAATCATCTACAGATTTTCACCACTTTAACGGCTTCCACGTCCACAGGTCAGTTCAAAACTTTATCATAGAGTTATATTCCTCGTATGAAAGCCTGCGTCCTCATTTGTAAGACGTTTTGAGCTTTAACGCTTTAGTCCAGAGATTATAAGCGAAACATCTGATCACAGGAGAGGAACAGAGCTACGCAGCCACCTTGATGTTAGAGAAGACTTTACAGATTCACCAGCCTAACATTTGGGACATTTGATGTAGGTAGGTAAAGGATAAGGTCATATGGATATATAATTTGTTCTCAAGTCTTATATGAAACACCTCTTGATCACTATGAGGCTTCCTGAATAAATAAAAGTTAAATATGCAGACTGTATTACATTAAACCTGCTGTGAGTAAATAATATATATATATTTTAAATAATAAAAAAAAACATCTGATATTTTAGACACATTGAACAAAGATAAAGTAAAATGCACAGATTTCATGTCCAAGGTCATATAATCTAGTCAAAACATGCAATTAGTATTGGCTTGTGTATAATTAAGCCACTTTTCTTTGGTTCTACTTCCAACTTCTGCAGTAAATAACCTTAAATTTATTCTATTTCCACAAACACGTTCAGTACTCTAGTAAATTTTTTATCTCTGCGACTCTCTTTACTGAAATAATCTCACAGCCAAGTCACTGAAGCCTGAGGTGACAGCGAAGAGACCAGGTTGTCCGATAATTAGCGCATAGCCGTTAGCTTTAGCCGAGTACTCACTTCGCCAGCCGTTTTTCAGTTTCCTCCTTCTCCCTTGCTTCTATGTTCTTCAGCATAACCTCCAACGGGGGGTTCCATTCCTTTTCCTCAGCGATAATTTCGTCCAGCTCCTTACGACTGGGCCACAGAGCGGCAGGGTCGATGCCCGACGCTGAGCCGTAGCGACCGTAAAGCTTCCTGTCATAGCGGGCCGTCTTCTGCCACTCCGGCGTCTCCTCGCTGCTCTTGTCCGGGATGTACGGGTCCCGGAGGTTAATCTTTAGAGGCCTGGCGTTGTAGGACGCTGCCTGTAGTAGAAACGGACAATGGGAGTTCACAGAAAGCGCACCTGTTGGCGGTGAAATTCCCTTTAAAGTCCTGCATAACGCAGTCGTCCTGCTCCGCAACATGGACGCCGCCATCTTTGTTCGCCTACAAGAAGGACCCGG
This sequence comes from Chelon labrosus, assembly GCF_963514085.1. Taxonomy (NCBI): domain Eukaryota; kingdom Metazoa; phylum Chordata; class Actinopteri; order Mugiliformes; family Mugilidae; genus Chelon; species Chelon labrosus. The sequence continues at coordinate 17,881,258 of NC_140354.1, forward strand.
AGTGAAGTCAGAGGTGCCCGCAGCGGCGCCTGTACGCAGCGGCAGGTAAGTTTTCCCGTGTGCTCTGGTATTTGTTTGCAAAGATTAATATCAAGTATTGACACGTTACATGTTACTAACTAACTGATACTGGTTTGTTGTAGCATATCCACTGCAAAGAGGCATTTTCAAGTGGTTGCTATGAGGTAAAAGACAAGAAAAACTGTAATAATTTGAGAACCAATGAAAGAAAGTGTGTGGACCTAAAAGAAATTTTAGCTAGTTTTATTAAATTGGGTAAATATTCTTGCCAAAAAAGGTTAGTCATTAATAAACTGTTTGTGTAATGACAGATTTTACTACTTTATGAGATTTCAGTGATTAAGTAAAGGCAATAAGCTGGGCAGAAATGTGTTGAAGAGACTGCACTCTTTTAGGTATTACAACAAAATGGACGCCTTTGCAGTTTCTGTTTTTAAACATGTTTCTCATGTCATGACAAATTGTTTAAGTCATGTTCACCATGGTAATGGACGATTGTGGCGACCAAGGGTCAATAGGTTCACAGCTTTTCAGTGCAGCGCTCAACGCCTCCGACTCTCGAGGAGTTAAATTCAGTGGTCCCGGTTGACTTGGACTTTTATATACAGCCTATGCTTGGACGTGGTTGTGAGCAGGTGGGCTGTGGCCAAAACACCAGAAACAAGGAGGGGAGCTGAGAGTCTTTTAACACCTTCTTTGAACATTTAGGGACCACTGGGCCGCGGAATAAACCTTAAAAGAAAGGATCTTTGTTTTAACCTCCTTAGCTCCACGTCCTCCTTCCCCTTTTAGCAGCCTCCGCCCTCCCTCAACTTTTATATTTGATTTCTTTTCAAGAAGTGGAGATGGAACAAATGGGGTTGCTCTGGAGTGCAGCACTTACAGAGACAGATGTCATCGCTTTTGTGTCGTGGGAGCGCGCAGAGCTCTCCATCGTCATTAAAGATTTAGGGTTCCCATGGCAGGGGTAGCGCTAGACTGAAGGTGGGGGTGGGCATGACAGAGGCTTAATTTGGCTTAGGAGCGATCTGGTGCCAAGCCCGGGGCTTTAGGGATCACATCAACGTCAGTCACAGGCAAATAGGCTTGTTAGCAGTTAGATGATAAGGGGATGGTGGCGAGATGACAGGTCTATTTCTGAGTAAGTGAGTAGGAGGGATGGTGGTTAATACGTGTTTAGGGAAGTTATATAGAACATGCTCACCTGAATTATGTCTTGCTATGTTTCCCTTTGGCGGTGACTTACTGTGTGTCTTTTCAGATGCATTTCATTTAGCACATTAGTCTTCAGTGCGGTAGCTACAATGGTGCAGAATACTTGCTCAAAAAGTTTTTTGGGTCCATTCATTGAGGTTAACTGTTAGTAAGCACAGAGGGTCTGCCAAGCACAACATCCTGGACTCCGCTGGTGTTGGTCAGAATGCAACAGCACATGAAGACACACTACGGATGGTTTAGAAGAAGTTTGTTAGGGTTGTTCTGGATTTTAAGCAACATTTCAAGTGGTTATTACAGAAGCATGCCGACAAATTAGTCTTAAAGTAGTTTTGCTTGTTTCAGACTCACTTAGCACTTGTTGTTTGAGGATATGTATCCAGAAGATGAAAGTGTGACGCAAACATGTATTTTAAGTAGGGATGCACAGAAAATTTTCGGCCGAAAGTTGTTGCGGTTGTTGCTTGGACATGTTGTTTCGGCGATAAAAGTCCGAAATTTTTCGGCCGAAAAGCCGAAAATGCACTCTCGGGCCATTTTCGGCCGAACATTTATTGCCGAAACTGGATGTTGTGATGATGCAAGCAACAACCGCAGCAATTTTCGGTTTTCGGCCGAAGATTTTAACTAAAGTTTAACTAAAACCCCTCTGGTTTGTAGTTATACGTTCACCAGTTCATGCCTAACCCTAACCTCAATCCACACTTTACCCCTAATCCCAAACAGGACCTCAGAAATTAAGTTTAGTCTCACGGCCCCATAACACCCCTTAGTGCAAAATGCCATTTAAAGGGTTTCTTGCATGTACGGCTGGACTAGGTAATTGCTTAACCCTCCGTTTCTTGCCTTCTATCCATGCCTTGGTGGTTTTGTAGTGTCCTTAGGTTCCGGTTTAACTTTCAGAGCAATGGCCTCAAAGGACCCTTAATTCCTCTTTGTGTTGAATTCATAGCTGAATCAGTGACTCCAAATTGCAATATTTTCTCTACCATCATGCTTCACAGTTGGTTTCGGGTTTTTCTTCTCTTTTTGTTCGCGCCAAACGTGTCTAATGTTACTTGTGGCCAAACAACTCGGTCTTTGATTTGTCTGTCTATAGCGTACAACCCCGAAAGACGTGGTCTTTGACTGTATGTTCGTTGGCAAACCTTAGCTTTGCTCTAATGTTCTTTTTGGACCTCTTGGGCTTTTTTCCTGGCGCTCCTCCCAATGCAGGTCAAAGCTGTGAAGTCTCTTTCTGATTGTAGACATGTGCACTGTGACACCCGACAGCTGTAAGTGTTACCTTCAGGGGGGTTTTTTGGAGACGTCTTATTGCGTGAAATGCTTTGCTCTTGGGTTTTAATTTGCAGGGGTGGCCAGTTTTGAGTCTGCGCCCCTCGTACGCGACTTTCCCTACAGTGGAATGATTTATGTAAAACAATTTTGTGATCTTTTAAAATCCCTTGTCAGACTCGCAGGCATCCACAAGCTTAATTCTGAAGTCCTTAGCGAGTTCCTTAGATCTTGGCATGATGATACCACATGCTGCGGTGGGTAAGAGAACAGTAAACCCTAGATGGAAGAAGTTTAAAACCACCACCTGTCACTCTTTTCAGGAGGTTGTTATCGTTGGCGCTTAATCTGGAAACCTGATTCAAATTTTAAGGTGTGATAAATGTAGAGGTGGACCAATGTTTCCCCCCTTGACGGATCCGTTTTATAATGAAAATGGCAACAGAATGTCAAATTTATGTGTTAACCGTTTGAGGGATATCAAGTTATGAGTAGACGCTGTTTCAGAGAGGATCAAAATATGTCAAAAAAAAACCTAACAGTTTCCATTGGACGTACTTAGTTTTTCACATGACTGTTCTTGCTCACACACAGGCAGAGCCAAGGTTCGGTTTTGTCTTTCCTGTGAAGCAATTTGCCAAGCCAGTGTTACTATTTGTTGAAACAAAGAAGAAATCATAATAAATTGAGTCTAAATGAACCACTCTTTTGTTGGCCTTAAACAATGACGGGGTTTTACTCAGAATTCTGGCACGGGAATTAGATTTGTCAGCATCTCCCCCAGAACAAGGAACGAGGACAAAATCCAAATAAAAGAGAGCTGAGCCTTAAAATATCTCCATTTCCTGGTAATGACAGCACACCGCGGCCGTACGGCGCAAAGTAATAGAAAAAGAAACGGGGGAGGAAAAAAAAAAAAGCCCTCTTGGTAAGATGAGTCCCCACAGAGCTGGTGATAAATTACATCTTTCCGCGGGAACATCACACAGAAATTAATAATCCAAAGGTAAGTAATGTTGTCCTTGGCAACGGGGATATGAATTACCCATAGACAACTTAAGCTTCCTTCTCAAACACGTGAAATCTGCACATCTGCGTCCTATTACTAATTTCTAAAATTGTGACTAAAACAAGACCATCCGGCTCACTGCGAAGAACGAAGAAGATTTTTTATTTGCTTTTCTCGAGCATGGCTGTAAAGACGTGTCCTGGTCTCCGCATGTTGGTTTTTAAACACCCTAACCGCACCCCCCTCAACTAATGTTAAACTTGGACTTGGCCCAATTCAGAACTGCCAGCGTAAGCGGTCCTGTGAAGGGAGCTGGGGTTGGTGGAGTTTTAGGGCAGCTAAAGTGTGAAGGGAAAGTGGGAAAGAGCTTTCAGTGGGGAGATAGTTTCACAGTAATGGATGTACCACATGGAGATTCAGTTTGTGATGCGTTTGGAGCGTGAAGAGGGTGAAGGGGTTTCTCAATGCCCTGCTGCATTCTCCATTGTGGAAAAATGCACGGGGTGGCGGCGGCTTTTGAAAAAGGTTCATCCACCTGGGTGCAGAGGTGATGGAGAGGCTGGTGGGGGGTGGGAGTGCAGCAGTGGAACCACCAGAGAGCTTTTATTTCTGCTCACTTTGCAGCAAAGAGTGCAGCACGAATGGCGCGCTGGGACTCCCTCAACCGCCATTGCATTTCCTGCCACATAATGGCGGTAACATTTTATCCAAATTATCTCGCGTCGCAAATCTTTATATCTCACGATCATGTAAACACCTGAGGAGAAGCGCATTCCTGCAAACACACTCTGGGTTTACATAAGGATTTGGCATTTGTTCCCGGTCTGTAATGGCACCAGATTCCCATGGTAGTAAACAACCGTGCCACTCTCAGCCCGTGATACATTAAGATTTTTTTCCCCCCTACAAATGATCAAATAGCCTTGGGAGTTGAACAGATTGCGGTTTATGAAAAAAATGTGTATCTGCCCAATTTGACAGATTTGTAAACAGCAATGATAACATCCCCGAAATGTTTTAGTTATGATGGAGCTCTGAGCTTCTCCTTTCTCGTTGGGAGTCCTCAGGCCTTTACAGCCCAATCCAGGGTCCTAATGAGATGATGAATGGGAGCATACGGACTGATAGAGGCTCTCGATCCACTGGTGACTGCTAATTTAAGGGGGAGATTCATCAAATGCGGGCGTACACTCAGAAGCACCTTCATAAAACAGTGCCGGGGTCCAGCGAAGATGAATGGAGGTAATTATCAGCTCTACCTGTTCACAGCCTTCTGTGTGGCTTCCTGGGGTTTCAGGGCTCGTAATCTGTCTGCATGAGAAGCCCATGTTTAAATCAAACTCCTCTTTTTACTGATAGATCTCAATTGAGTCTGAAGTGAGAGATTGTTCCACGTTACACTTATGCAGCAGTTTTGTTTCTCTGATCTGACGCAGATCTGATCTGAAGTGCCAAAATGGACGCCCCCCCCTTATTCTGCACATTGGCGCCAATCGATCTCAAAGTGCTGCTTGTTGTAAAATCTTTGTAAAATTGAAATGATTTGTATGAAATCTCCTCCAGCAGGCACCGGATATGCTCCTCAATTACCAGAATTGTAACTGCAGGTAGAGCTTTAGGGGGTGTATGTTTCTGTGCTGGAGTTTCTTATATTTTCCAGAGCTACCCTTTAAATATTCCACTTTGGTTAGCTAAAGAGCGGCACAAAGATTCTGTTACCATTCATTCAGCGCTTAGTGAAGGCCTGTCAAACTTTAGATTTATCCACTGTTGTGCGTGGGGTTATTGAAGAGATGGGCAGCTTGTTTCAAAATCAAATGACACAAAGATGAAAGTAGTTAAATTGATTAATGGGTTTTTGTTAGCCGTAAATGTGTAGCATGGCTTGCCAATTTAATTTTATGTTGCTGTCAAATAGCATAACATCCATGGCCACACGTTTCTATTAATAGTAATTTTAGTCGTTGGAGGTCATTTTATTTTTACTCCGCATTTTTACCTACACACAGTTGTACTGTTCAAGTTAGCTAAACTTTAAGCTAACGTTAGTAGGCTGCCCTGCCCTGCCCATAAAAAAATATATGGTATATTCTCTACTTTTTTATTACAGTTATCTTAAACTGAAATTCAATAACGCTCTTTCTAAGTTTTTTTGTTTTTTTAATTTTCTTCTTTAGGTAATTTCTTCTAGCTAGACAGCTGGTGAGGATGTTAGCAACGTTAGCTAAAAACGTTATAATCAGTACTTTTGGACATTATCATGTACGTGTTGCTTTATATTTATTTTTACACGGTTGTGGTTTCAAAACAATTAAAAAAAAAACCCTGCTGGAGACAGCATTTTTAGATAACTTGCGGAGACAACGTTAGCAAATTAAGCTAGCTTGTAAAATCTGCTAAAATCAGCCTCTGTTTGAAACCAGCAAACCATTTTTTTTATTTTTTTTTAAAAAGGCACTAACATTTTTGATAATAAATCTACTAATTCTATCACTGTTTTCTTAATAGTACATTAGTAATACTGTTGAATAAAAAAGTACTTTCTGCTAACAATCCCACAATGCAATGCTCTGCTTTTATAGTTCCCTATTTGACCGTTACATGACTCAGCTTTTAACAAGTAAACACTGACTGTATAGTAAGATGGAGCAACCCACTGTGACCTCCGCCACAGGTTTCCTGAAGAGCAATTTTGAAGCTCAATGCGGCGAGTCTGGCCGTCGCCATCTTGGCTTGACTCAGCATAACTCTGGGCTAATTCACAAACGGGACAAAAGGTTGAATAGGGAATTACCTATAAAGAACAAAAACTTTTTTTTTACTAGGTTATAAACATGTTTATTGCTGCTGTAAATTTAGAGCTATTTTAACGTGTATTTTCAGGGGGTTCGACTCACTCTCGGAGAGGTCATTTGAGGAACTTTAGTTTTTGGCTTCATTCCTTTTAGCCCCACAAGTTGTAGCTCGGTTGTAAACCCGTGCAAGTATGGAAAGCTTGAACAGAAACCAATTTGTCCTCATGTGCCCTTGTGTAACCTCCTAATGTGATAAGGGTCCAAGATCCAAGCTTTCGCCTGATTTAACCTGGAACACCCAGATCCATGAGGCGGCACACATCTTTACGTTGCAGAGGCTCTTCCCGTAAAGTGTCGAGTCACTGCATGTACATATTTACATTCAGATAGATATCCGCACATAGGTACACACAGACACTCTCCACTCCCCTCATTCTGGAGATTTTGGATGGGGTACTCGGTAGTGCAGAGGGGGAATTTAAGAGGGAGGAGGGGGTGCATGTGGCACCAGCCTGGCGCAGACATCGTTCCCGTTGCTCCCTTAGCTGCGCCGGCGCCATCTGTCATCTGCGTGAACATCTGCAAACCCAAGGTGCCCTTGTCACCCAATGTTAGAGCAGTATGTTTGGCTTTTCCATTAAGGAAACCTGGAGTGATTCACCAGAACAAAACCTATTAGTGGATGGTGTAGTGGTGAATCAGCTGGGTTGCAGAGGCACATTAAATAGTAGGATTCCTCCTCAGGCAACGCCGCCCGCCTGTCTAGCGTTTCTGGCTAGCATGACATCTCATCCACTAACTGCCTGACAATTTGGCCTGAGTCTGCCGTTTCTTTATGAGCTCCGGCTCCTCCAGATTTCATCTTCTGTCTCTCTGATTCTACCGCAAAACAGATGGCTTCAACCCGTCCTCGTATTTAATCTACCTCCTCTCTGTGCACTTGAGGTTATGAGCAAAATTGAAATCATATTCATGTTAGAGATTTAATGGCTGTGCACTGTGTTATGGTCCTTTTGGAGGACAATTTGTACTTCATCCCGAATAAAAATGGGGAAAAAAAAATGAAAAGAATTAATTAATACACATTTATTTATTTATTTATTTATTCTAGAAAATAAATTTTGTAATTTGATTTAAATGGCGATACATTCAGACTCGGAGAACCGGCGGCAGATGGATTGCTGCGCTAACTCTGGACAGTCTATTATTCACCGCTGCAGCTCTCTAGAGAGCGTTGCTGTCCATTGCATATGGTGCTGAGCTGGATTACGGCAACAAGATCACAACAATATGCTCATTGTCCACCATGCAGGGATATAATCTCAAGGATTACTCTCAGATGAAACTGCCTCTCCGCTGGATGATGCGCAGCGATATGGGAGATTTTGCGCGAGCCTCGACTAGAAGACTGGAAGCAATTTTTATTTATTTATTATTTATTTATTTTTATCCCCAGCGTTTTATTTCAATTGTCCTCATCTTTGTCGCCTGCACATGAAGCTGGACGCAGCAGTGGGCAAAGCTTTGCCTCCCACAGCTGCCTCTCCAAAAGAAATGGGCAAACACGTGCAAACAGCAAGCTCGCTACCATCTGCTGCGGTGAATGAGCGAGGGATGCTGCTGTCAAGTTAGTTGTGAATTCGAAACAGCAGCTGAGAGGACACACTGTGCCCTGACCACACAGAGTGGCACCGCCGCTGCCCGGCTGCCTGGCACAACAGGCTCCATCTGACACACTGATGAATTCACACACACACACACACACACGACGCGAAAAAGACTGTTTTGGCCAAAATTACGGGACAGGGTTTCCATGCGGTGTGAAAGTGAAAACATATTCTTAGTCGAGATCTTAGCTCTCAACGCCGCCGGAGAAGAAAAAATAAATAAGCATCGACTTGTTATGCGGAGATTTATAATGATGAATGGCGTTATTTCTGTTTGGGGGTTTGTTTCTTTTTCTTTTCATGACGGGGGTGAAGGGGGAAAAAAAAACTGAGCGGAACTCTTTGTGAGCGTGCTATACGTTTTGGAAAGCCTTGAAAGCATTCTCGGGGAAAGAAAGAAGAAAAAAAAACGGCGCACTTAAATAACAGAAGAAAAGAGAAATAGGTATCAAGTAGGCATAGACACTGAGCATACAAAACAGAACCCAAACAAACACCCAGGGAGCCCGACATTCAACACCAGCCAAGAAGAGCCTGGCGGAGAGGGCCGCCTTTGAAAAGAGCACCTGCGTGCTATAAGAGTCCCAAAAAACAAAAACTCCAGCCTCAACAACTCTTTACAACACTAACAGTCCCCAGTTTTCTTGTGGGCAAGTTTGTATTTGCGCACAGAAACCCCCGTCAGGGCCGCTCGCAATTTGTCACCTGGCTTGTTTACTTTTCTTTCCGTTCATTTAGGGCCCACCTTTGTCCTAATGGGCTCATTAGCAGCGGCCTGGTTCCAGGAAGAAACCACCAGGTTAGGGCCGCGCATTTTCTGAACCAAGCGACACGGCCCAGGCGCCGCACTTTAAATGAGGCTTGGCCGCTTTTCTCGTGGGGGAAGCTGCGGGGAGAGGAGGCCAACAATGTGTTTTCACTTTTATGTATTTTCATAAGTCATCTGGTTGGCCATTAGAGTCGATATTTTTCAGAAGAAATTGTGTCTTTTCCAGAAAGCAACGTGCTCATGCTAAAATTAACTTCCCCTTTTTCTTTTTCTTTTCTTTTCTACTCGGGTAGGCTGTTGCTCACAAAAGTTTAACCTACTTGCTCAAACAGATATCATGCCCGAGTCCCAGAGGTTTCAACATCTGGCAGCAGCGGCAGCCTCTCCTTCGTCTTCGTTTCCTAATAGACAGCCTTGAAATACGTTTAGGAGATAAGCAACATTTACCTTTATGACTCTGCTGGTGTGTCATGAGCAACGCGCTTCTTTTTTGGAAGTTGTTTTCACTGCCTGCGCTCATTTATCTGAGTCTAAACCAAATGACGACATCCTCTTTGTTGTATTTAAGCGTTAAAACAAAGTGTGTCATTTATTTTATTTTATTGTATTACCGTTTATATCGTGCGTTCTCAGGACGACCGCGGTTCGCCAACAAATGATCTCAACTGAACTTCAACGCCGCAGAAAATCACCTTATGCCGTAATGTAATAAGTCAGTAATCACAAATGACAGAATGTAAACATAGAAAAAGGCATCGAGGAAATTAGGAAAGTACCCTTCAGGTAATTTCAATCAATCGAAATGGAGTTTAGTTTCAGAACGGCGGAGCTAATGAAGAGCTTTGAACTGAACGTCATTGTCTTTTTCATGCTGACTTCCTTCCAGATGTTCAAAACCAAACCAGGGATGCTCAATAAAAGCTACGAGCAGAATAGACGATATGAAAATATGTACGGCCCAGATACCGCGGGGCCTGATCTCGCTCCGTAAAGTAAATGTACCAAAAGGCGCTTTGCTGTTTTGGGCCGAACGGTTCTGCAGACCCACTGAGGTTGACTGGAGAGAGCTCCGTTGTACCCTCCACAAGGCCATTATTCTGTTTGCATTCACGCTGCCAATAATGAATAGTGAAGTGACGAAATCCTGCTGGTGGTTGGTATAGCAACGCCACTTAGTTCTGCACAACAAACTCGCATATTGGCTAGATGAAGCCTGGACTTCACTGTCGGTCCATCTCCCTGCGTTTCGTTCCATTTGTTTTAGTTTTTTTTTTAATGCTAATGCTACGAGATGACGTCTACAGACTTAAAGGTTCTTTAAAGGTTCTTCTTGTACTCAGAAAACACCTACCTTGAATTATGGACTAAATAAAGATTGTTCTTGCAGTACAGCCGCACAGAAAATACTTTATTTCTCCAACGGTTAATATTTTGAAGTTCTAAAACAGTTCCTGCGCTCCGAAAGCGCCTAAAATTAGTAGAGGGATGGCTCGAATCGTATTCTTTAATTTATTTAAAGTCCTGTTTTGACAAATGCAACTTTATGACCTCCTTTTTTTAACACCGGCACAAATAATTTAAGCTGCAACGCCCCCCATATAATTCACGTACAATCCCTTATCTGTTTGCGCTGACCTGAAAAACTGTCTAAAACAATTAGAGCTCGGTCGTTCGTATTTATATTGTACACCGTGGAAGCAATCAGCGGGCATTCGTTCCAGATGCCTCGGCTGTAAACAAATGATCCCGGATGAAACGCGGACGCACGATTAAACCGCGCTTTTCCGCGGTCACGTGGCGCGCCCTCATACCGCGCCGCTTTCCAAAGACGTCGTACCTGAAGCTAATAAACGTCCGTTCGATGTGATTTCTCCTCACTTTTAATTTCTTCCAGGTACCCAGAGGGTGCGAGGAGCCAGGGCATGATGGGGAGGATGTCAAACTGATTTGATTGGTGGGAAGAAGAAAAAGAGAGAGAGTGAGCGAGAGTGAGATGGATGAATCAGGATTGCAGAAAAAGAGAGAGAGGAGGGGATCGGCTGAGAGCAGACAGAGAGGGAGGTAAAACTGAAAGCAGATGGCAGAGCTGGCACCTGTCTTACACTAAAATCTGTTTGGAGCCGTTTTCCACATGTCTTAAAAAAAAAAAAAAAAGCCAATTCGGCATATTATGCCAAAAAAAAAAAAAAAAAAAAAGACACTCTCAGGTTTTAACCCGTTGTGACCATGCCCTCCCTTTAGCTTTTCAGTCATAATAGGATGCCCCCCTCTGAACAGGAGGAGATACAAAAACCCCCTCTCAAATCCTTCCACTCTGTCTCACCCGGGCCTTGTAAGCAAACAGAGGGGGCATTCAGAACAGGAGAGAGTCCCATTTAAAGCGTTAATCTGCGGGCCACATGCTGCACAACAGCGGAGGACCAAAGGAGCACCGAAGTAACAGACCTGACAACACACACTCATGCGCACGGATACTCGGAGCAGCCGGGCGGGCCCCGGCTAAACATGGCATGTTCCTGGCAAACGAGGAAGCCTGCTCCAGGTGGCTGCACATATACGTTGTGATCAGTGTGAACCCCTCTGAGGTCACTCAGGCTTCAGCCTCGGATATAATTTAATGTGTTTTTCCTTCCACACAGGCGGCCGCTAGTTTCTGTTCACATCACGTGCAGTGTTAGGAGGGAAACTTTTTAAGCTTAGCATTTCGTTACAGATTTCAGATTGAATGCCCTTTAAATATAATTTGTGATGTGTTCTGAATGGATTTGAAAGTTTGGCATTTTGACATTTTTGACCCATGTCAGTAGCTCGACACGGGAAGGTCGAGTAAACAAAATACTGGGTGTTCAGTTGGCAGCGTTAGCCCTGGGTTGTTAAGAATGCCATCGCTAGGCAACAGCTAACACGAGGCTAACAGTTAGGAAACTAGCGGCCATGCTACTTAATTTAGGAAACGCAAAGACACAGTTACAGGATGATGCTGTTCAAGGCAGACAAATTAAAAAGCGATAAACAAAGCTCTACACGACTAAAGTACGATATATTAACTTAGCAGTGACCTCCGCCATTTTAGAAAACGTTGGCAAACACGTCCCGTTTTGACCTTTTGGGAAATTTGCACATGAATACCACAAGACGGCGCTGGTTAAAATCACCACATGAGAAGTCAAATGGACAAAATGCCAGGTGTTCAATGGGCAACGTTAGCCCTGAATCGTCGAGAACGCTGCTGCTGACGTCTAGAAGCCACCGAGGCTAACCGTTAGCAAGCTAAAGGCTATGTTACTTAATGTACAGAAATGCAAAGACATAATTAAAGGATGGGGCTGTTGGGAATATAAACATTTCCTTCCAGTATATTATAAAATGATAAACAAACTTCTGCATGACTAAAGTACGATATATTAATTTAGCCTCCGCCTCCAAAATTTCTAAAAAAGGTCGGCAAACGCATCCCAACTCGTAAATTTGGACTTTTTGGGTAATTTGCACTTATAATCTCATGAATATGTTAACATGGTTAAAATTACCTCATTTGAGAGCAAGTCAGAGATGTTAGCAAACTAGCTACTATGCTGACAATGCTAACCAGCTCATTTGCTAGCTGCTAGGCTAAGTGTAGGTGACTCACTAGGCAAGAAATTTAACCAGCAAGTGTTAAACTTCAGCTGGACTAATATAAAACTTAACCTTAAGGCGTTTCTTTAACTTAGAAGTGAAGTTGTAGAACGTGAAATGCTAGTTCTCTAGGTGGTGAGGCAACATTTTATTGGACAATATTGAATTTTAAACAGAAATGCATTCTGCCTCCATTGTGTTAACAGCCTACAACAGTGCAGATACACTTGAGGGCCTTGTTTTAAACCAGGAGCAAATGGTAAATCTAGAGTCTTGACCTTTTTATATATTTCTTTTCCCCCCTCCATGCACCTTGGCAGTAGTTGAAGTCGCGCTAGATTTCTTCTGGGGAATTTGTACGGCCGTTTAAAATTTCAGAACAAACGATGCAAAGGTCAGAAAAGTGATCGCCTTGATTTGAATTTGAAGTTGCAACTAAATTCACATTGGAATCAGTTTGTAAAGATATAAAACGTGTTTAATTCATGCAGCGGCTTACTTTGTATAGAGTACGTCACACAAAGGTTTTTATGTGTTTTACAGAAGTCTGTTTTATTTTTTCAGAACAGAAAAAAAAATGATTAATGACTTTCTACTGCCTTTTAAGTACAGCTTTGAGATATTTTATGCCAATTTATAATCCACCACATACTCTGCTTTTTACTCTTTTACTTGGCAGGTTAAGAGTATTAAAGTAAAACACAATCAACAAATAAATTACTATTTATTAGTTTATATCACGCTATGCAGTAGAATTTAGGGTCATGGATTTTACACTGCTGTTATCACCTCATCATTTTTCTGAAATGGGCCATTTTTCATAGCCAGAGCGTTTCCTTGTAATTTTACACTGCTGCAGTATAATTTATTTTACTCGAGTGCAATTAGTAGACTTTCACCACCGTTGATAATTAATGCGCCAAACACATGAATGTTTAAATAATTACGAGTTTAGAGTTCATAAATGTGAATTCACATATTTGTATGACACTCATTTTGGTGAAAAAGAAGAACATAATCTATTTTTGTCACAATACATTTTGGAGAAAATAATCCACCGAAACCAAAAACATCTCGTAGTTGCCAAGTGAAAAATCGGATGGAGGCGGGGGATGGGCAGGGGGGGATGGGCAGACGTTTTTTAAAACTACGTCACCAGTTTAAGGCAGAGAAAAACAGAAAATAAATAACTACCAGATATTAAATCTAATTGCGTCAACATTACCGGAGGCTGTCTGCGTTGATGGCTAGGTCATGAAGCAACATGTTTGACCTCCCCGTTTGAGGGAGAGGCCTTAAACGCCGCTCGGATTCCAGATAATTTGCTGCTACACATGCTACAAATTGCTGTATGAAGTAACTGTGAGTTAACATGCATTAATTGTGGATTCATTAAGTGGTCATTAGTCACACGAACTCGCAGCGAGTTGATCATTTCTTAATGTGAGGAACTAATGAAGCGTCTTGCATTTAATCAACCCAAGGCATGAATATTTAAACAATTTCTTTCAAAATTACAAAAAAAAAAAAAATGCAGTTTTGCGGCGCAGTTTTGAAAACACGCCAGTAGAGTGCGCCACATGTCCCACCTAATCTGCAGCCCCGCAGCACTCGACTCATTCACGCTCTAACCAGCAGACAAAGGTTACACCGAGCCAGAGAGCGAGCACACCTGTCAGAGGTTGCTGTCACCCGGGCGAGTTTCAGCTCCCAACGAAACTTTTATAAGCCGAAAATAGCTCCTTTCCTTCCCTCCTGTCGTCCTCTCGAACCACAAATCACGTCCAGATTTTCACACATAGTAACTTTAGTGTTTTTGGGCTGATTGGAACTGAAAAGAAACCTGCATCGTACCCAAATCTCCTGTAATAGATGTGACGAGGAAAGACAAGAAAATCAAAAATTTTTGGTTGTTTTTTCTTTTTTGCCTCAGGTTATCTTATATTGTGGGCTTATTTTCTAATTGTTGCGGCCGTTCTTTTGAGCGTGCTGTGCATGTTTCTTAGTAATTCCCTACTTTTAAGGATAATCTGCTCAAACCACTGGACAGGAAAACCGAACAAACTAAAAAAAAAAAAAAGAAAATGTCGCTGCATCGTTCCTGATTTAGGGATGATTGCAGTGTCCTGACGCTCGTGCGTTCCCCGTGAGGTGATGTGAGCCTATCGGGGTAAATCAGAGTAAGACCGATTGATGAAGAGGAAGGTTTTATGTGTTTTATGTGGCGTTGCAGGCTGGCACTGCCCCGTGCGAGATTTGAGCTCCTCTCTAACGCTGGTGGTGCCCAGAGGTTGTTGCCATGCAACTCAAATGTGGCACACACACACACACACACACTCTGACACACATGCACAGATACACAAGCGCCAACAATGGTCTGCTTTATGAGGTGCCCACCGATGCCATGGTAACCTCCTCGTTCTGGGCAAGACGGGCAGAGCGGTGTGCCAAAAAAATGCCATGGTTCTTTTTTTTTTTTTCTCTCTCTACCCCCCTTTCTCAAACCACGTTGCCCAGAAACCTTTTGAAACTTAATAAGTGAAACCAGTGGGCAGACAAATTACGACGGGAGTGTGTGTGAGTGCGAGGGAGAACGGGGGAGTGAGTAAACTCTGGAGTTTTAGTGTAACCTGTCGAGGCCCGGGCAGATTATTTAGAGTGGGAAAAAAAAGATGAGAAATTCAAAGTGGCTGTGCACAAAAAAACCCAGAGTAAGCGTGCATGATATGATTGACCAGATAAGCTTTTCCCTGCAGGTCGTGCACTTCGCCCAAATATGATCAGTGGCTGTTCAGCGCGAGCCGTTGACCTCTCGGGGCCGAGCATGCCGGAGGGAATCTGGTGCAGTTACATAACCGCGGCCTTTCTGCAGAGGTAGCAGACAAAAGGGCTCCGAAGAGTTGTTGCTCTGCTGGCAAGAAATATTTCAGGTGAAGCACAACGGGATGAAAAATGAAAGAGTTGACGGGCCTGTGTTCGCGCTAATGTAAGCACCGCGGCGTGCTCCACGAGGGACCGGCGAGTGGGGCCGTCCATTTCCATATAACCCGGGGGGTCGTGCAGGCAGGGAGGCAGGGAGGCAGGCAGGCAGCGCTTTTAGGTCCCGCTGAGGCCTGGCCAGATTAAAAAACAGGATTTGCTCATGACTGGAAGCTAACGGTGGGTGGAGGAGGCAGCAGCAGCGAGACGGGGGTCACACAATAGAGACCCAGTCCTTTAAAAATCCCTTAAAACGTGGGGAATCCATGCCAAACGTGGCCCCGTCAAGCAGCCTATTACACTACAACTGGCCCCTGTAATTGCCACTCGTCCCACACCTCGTCCCCCTGTGGTCACCCGCTACATATGTAAAACATCAAGACACTCACAGCACGATAACCACGGGGGGATACAAGCAAACGTTAATGGTACTTTCCCTTCGCGAGCTGCCTGTTAATGAACCCGTGCGTACATACAAGGCTCTGTGTTGTCTAGCAGCGCTCAGACAGAAAGAATTAAACGGAGAGAGAGAGAGAGAGACAAAGAAATAAAAGGCGGACAAAATCCAGGCGGGCAGCGTCGTACGCCGGCGAGCAGACTAGGGGTGGAGGGGTGGTGGGAGGGGGGCATTGATCAAATAGATCCAGCGCATCAGATAAAATCCGCCGTTCCATCGGATTGAGCGCGGAACTCAAACAAAGGGGACGGGCCCCGGTTTCGCTCTCAGACGTTTCTTTTTATTTTCTATAATAGGCGTGACCGAATAGAATCCACAATAATGTCGTCCGCATGTGGAAACGGCTAACTGTTTACACCGCGGGAGAAAATGATTTTTCGTTTGTTTTCACTGCGCTCATGAGCAACAGATTGCCCTCTGGTCTGCATGCACACGACGAGGAAGAGGGTCTCGGTGACGACGCGGCGCTGCAGACGGGAAAGGAAAGGAGATGAATTGGGCACATCTGAGTGGGAGTAAGGAAAAAAGACGACTAAACACACTACACAACTTTTACAGTCTTTAAAGATTTTGAAAAGACTAGGGGTACACACTAACAGACTGGCTTCAGCTGATTTTTGACACCTAACAACACTCCCTGTTGTCTGGGTCGCTAATCAGTTCACGCCAAATCCATCGCGTCCAGATCCAGCTCAAAAAATTCAAACCCATTTGATCGACTGCGACTGAGATCGGGTCAAGTCTTTCCCCCTCACACACTAACAGATTTTCGTGCCCGACTGGTGATCCTGGGTAAAATCTGAGCTTGTCAAGTCCAAGCATGCAAGTTCCAAGTTCACATACTTGATCGATACATAAATAAAATAATAAACATCAGAAAAACTCCAACAAGTTCAGCTACCTATTCAGTTTTAGCTTTATTTTTTTGGTAAAACCCTATTTTTATCTCTTTCCAAATGGAAAATTTTATGCCGATTAAATTTTCTCGACAAATTTGTTGAGAAATTTAAAACAATTCACATTTAATCAACAGATAAATGATTAAATAATACTATGAATTAAGCATTTTTAGAGCATTACTTGTATTTCTACATTTTAGTATTGCTACTTTACTTAATGTGTCACTGATAATGTTTAAAAAAAATATGAACCCTTGAATTAATGCAGAAAAAAAAATTTATTGGCTCATCATCATCAAGAAACTGACTTTTGTGTTTAGGTGATGAATCTGAAGTCACGTGGGATCCAGTAACATAGAAAATGTGAGAATAAAAGTTTTTATATTTTATAAATCTGACTAGAAGTCAGATCTACATGTTTCTTTTCTACGTGGGTGTTTCCTCAGCTTAGTCTGAAATGCACACGGGCGTTGGCCAATGCTCAGCCGGACTCCTGTCGCAGCTTTTCGGCATGTCTCTGATTGGCTTCTGATTAGCGTATACCTCAATGAGACAGAGGTCAAAGGGCAACTTCATCTCAACAGTCCGTAGCTCCTTTAGCTTCCCGGCTAATAGCAGCTTTTTGTCAGGTTTCCCCCTTTTTTGAACGATCAATGCAGACTCCTCGGCCGCCTCCTTTCACTCGGACGAGGCGCCCGTACATGCCAGCTGGCGGCGTGCTGCGGCCTTTGCGGCGTTTTTTCAAGTGCACAACTTTTCTGCCCAGACGCCGGTAGACGTAAGGCGACGATCGCCCTTTGTTTGGCGGCAATGCAGCTTCAGTGATTTATGCGCGCAACGGAAAATTTTGTGCACACGTTTTGAAGCTGAATTACAGCTGATTCTAATGCATTGGACGCGTTTAGCGTTTAACCGATATAACCGAGCGTTAGAAATGGGAGAAATCGCTTTCAGTTCTGACCCGCCATGTGTCCAATGGAAGCCCTTCGGTGTCATCCTGGCTCAGACTTCTGAGTTTGGCCCGGGGCCTTTTGGAACATGTATATCAGCACAGACCACAGCGGATAGAGATGATTGTTTTCCACCGTTTTCGGTTAGTCTTATAAATACTTAGGAATATATTTATATCTACATATATATATATATATATATATATATTGCAGAGATGTGACCATACCGCACATGTGCACGGCGTCGGCGTCTCAGCGTTCGCCTCGGCGTTTCGGTGCAGAGTTGGTGGCTCAATAAGTCTGCACATGGCAGCAGGAGCAGTTGGACTGGCGAAGCGAGAGGCACAGCTGCTTGGAGAGGGTCTCCGTGGCATTTCTGTGTCCCTTTTCCCTCCAAACACACACACTCTCACACACACACACACACACAACCAGAGCATACATACAGTATATACACCCACACATACACACACACCCCTCTCTATCACTCACACCGCAGCAGCAGCATCCTGGTAACGGATAGCTCCTGATTGGTGACTCCATCCGTGTTCTTCCCCTCATTGACCGCGCTTTATATATTTATATATATTCACCAGCAGTCCCAGGAAGAGGATTTCTGGCGTTGGGAGAGGCGGCGTGGCAGTGTGTGGAATGGCGTGGGACAGGCAGAGTGACCCCGGGCTCAGGTGGCAGCTGTGTTATGACTTCTCTGCCAGGTCATGGTGGATGGTAGGATGGATGCTCCCCGTCTCTCCCTCGTTCTGTATCGATCAGTCTGTTTCTGTTCTTGTTTGCGCTCTTGTTTTGGGTGAACTGTCCCTCTGCTGCAGAATGTAACTGTTATGTTGTGCACGCTGCATGTTTCTACTCATCTGAAAAGACAGTTGCTCTCTATATATACATATATTTGTGTGTGTGTGCAAGAAGTTTGGTGCTGAAGGCCGAAGCAAAGACAAGTTGCTGAATTTGTGCAAACTCTGTGATCACGGTTATGTACATTTGGCACATTTCTTCAAGCTATAACGGTAACAGTGCTACTTCTCTCTCTCCCACCCCCTCACCCCCCCCCAAAATACACTTTTCTTAAATCACCACATCATTTGGGTGATTGACTCCATCAAACGTATCTGGGGCTTATCCCAAAGGATAAGACATTTTAATTAAAACCTGTTTTTCTCCCACCAGAGGAAATTATTCTGAATATTATTTAGGCCATGATATACTTTCGAGGCAACACAGATATGCGTGTTTTCTTTTTCTTCACGAGCAGAACTATTTAAAACTGTACCGTATTTATTTATTTACCTTACCTTTTTACCGCTCTGAGCACCGCTGCTCTCATTTTCTTGTTTTTCAGAACTGCAAAGTACTTTTTTTTCTGGATTTAGTTGGACTGAGCTGTCATTTCTGCGGTTGCTGTGCTGTTTATTTGTTTATTTGAATAGATCTACATTAGCTTAGCAGATGCTAAGCTAGCTGGGCAATATCATAAAACCATGTATGAGTGCGTACTATATGTATAAAGCCTAAAGCTAAAGGTTAACTGCAGGGCATTTAATCCGAGATCAGCTTTTGTTAGCTGCTGTTTTGTTTATTTGTTTGTTTAAATGGATCTCCATTAGCTTAGCAGATGCTAAGCTAGGTGGGCAATATCATAAAACCATACATGAACGCGTACTGTATGTATAAAGCCTAAAGCTAAAGATAACTGCAGAGCATTTAACCCGAGATCAGCTTTTGTTAGCTGCTGTTTTGTTTATTTGTTTGTTTAAATGGATCTCCATTAGCTTAGCAGATGCTAAGCTAGCTGGGCAATATCATTAAACCATACTGTATGTATAAAGCCTAAAGCCAAAGGTAACTGCAGAGCATTTAATCCGAGATCAGCTTTTGTTAGCTGCTGCTTTGATTATTTGTTAGTTTAAATGGATCTCCATTAGCCTAGCAGGTGCTAAGCTAGCTGGGCAATATCATTAAACCACGGACGAATGCATACTGTATGTATAAAGCCTAAAGCTAAAGGTAACTGCAGAGCATTTAATCCGAGATCATCTTTTGTTAGCTGCTGTTTTGTTTCTTTGTTTGTTTAAATGGATCTTCATTAGTTTAGCAGATGCTAAGCTATCTGGATAGCATATAAAGCATGTCATCGAAAACCAAAGATAACTGCAAACCAGTGTATCTGAGTTCAACTTTTGTTAGTTGTAAAATGACTTCTCTTGTCCTCTTTATTTATTTCGATCCCAAATTGATGCCATTGCGTTTTTTGCTAAACTTCCTGGGGTACATCATAACAGCAAGCAAGTATTGTTGCTAATTCTCTTATTGCGAGAGACGGTTTCTTCCACTCAGATTCGCAGAAAACGACTCTATGACTGAGGGATCGTTCAATGATTTAAGAAATGTGTGTGTTTGATGTGGATATTGCACCCGACGAGAAAACTAATCTCGCACCTGACGATGTTTGTTTCCCTTCCGTCCTCTTGACCTTCAGCTTCCCAAACGTCCGCCGTTTGGGTCGGATCACAGAGCCGGACGATTTATTCCAGATCCCGCGTATCGACTGCATCAATCACGCCGATCTCTTGGTAGCGCTCGCTTTTTTTATTATTTCCTCTCATGCGGGCGGTCGGTGTTGATCACAGAGGTGTCTCGAGGCCTGACACAGTTTGTAAACCCGAGGGTTCCTCCCAGCGCCAGCCTGCTGCGCTCGCCGCTATGTAGGGCAGAGCTGGGCCCTCCGCCTGGGTTGGTGGGTGGGTGGGTGGGTCGGTGGATGGGTGGGGGAGGGAAGCAAGGGAGAGGGAGAGAGAGAGGGAGATGGAGAGGGACGGCAGCCAGCACTGGGGCCCCTTGCAGGGATGCAGGAGATGGAGAGCAGGGAGGAGGGGTGGAGGGGTTACAGGGTGCTACAGGGGACAGAGAGAGGGGCGCAGGCTGGGCATGGCTGGCAAACGAGCATTCCCTCCGTCTGTGGACACTTCTCAGCGCCGTGGTGCACAAAGCCCGGGGCTGCTGCTTTCACTGGGATTAATAATTTCACTGCTTTCCTAGAAATGTTACTTACATTTCAGAAAAAGCCGCGACAAACAACATTCAGTTTATTCCTTTCATAAAATAGGTAGTCGTCTATGTCGGCGGAGCTTTTATACGGTCCAAAAGAATAAAACAGTCCAGTAAAACCAAACAAAAGATAGTAAATGCTCAAAGAATTATGTGTCAGGACTGCAACTGATAATCAAACTGACCCGAGAACTCTTAAAAAGCTAAAGTAACGGAGCGTAAAGTCGTTAAAACTGGTTCCACAGTAAAAAAAATACAAGTATTATATCAGACGCAGGGTCCGTTTTTAGCAGCACGTTAAGTAAAATTTGCCGATTATACAAAAATTTGGCGTAATTAATGAATTTGCTTTACATTTAATGGCGTTTCTTCCACCAGAGCAAATGATTACACACATTTTAAAGGACATATTTGATTTAGTGTCTTTAAAGTTGTCTGTTTTTGTTAAATCGTGAGAAAACTGAATGGAGTTTGGTTGGCGGCTGTGGTTGACGGATTGTATAAAACAAAAACTTTAAAGTCAGGTGACTGTTTTCATCCTCGTCTCCCCCGTTGTCTCTCTCCAGGTTTTTGTCTTTCATGCCCCCACCCACCCCTCGTCCTCCACCCTCCCCGTCCTCCTGCCACCCTCTCTCTCTCTCTCTCCCTTCTTCTTTCAATCTGTCTGTCTCTCTCCATCCCCCAGACAGACCCTCCCATCGGTGCCCATTTCCCTCCGTCTGGCTTGTCCCCTTCCTTTTCACCCAGATGACCCCGCCGCCGCCCCGCTCCTTCTGTCCGTCTGGCTCCCCTTTACCCAGATGCCCCCAACCACTGCTCACTCCGCCCCGGACGCCAGTGTCTACATGCGTCCCTCTTCCTCGTCCCCGTCTCTTCATCCCCCGGTCTTCTTTATCTGTTTCTATCTTCGCGCTTGCTCGCTATCTCTCTCTTTTTTTTCCCTCTCCCACTGCACAGATGCCTGGCTTGCTTTGCAACAGCTGTCTCGCCATGTGCCACTACCAAGTGTTGCCTACGACTGCAGGGCCGAGTGCTGCTGGTGGTGGAGGTGGTGGTGGTGGTGGTGGTGGTGGAGGGCGCAGAGTGGATTAGTCATGAATATTCATGCTCTCTTGGATGTAGTACCAAACAGAAAATGGCACCACAGAAGAGACTCCACCCATTAAGAAAAAAAAAAAAAAGGATTGGTAGAGTGGTGGGTGAGGAACGGAGGGAGGAAACAGGAAGGAAGGATAGGGACACTCGGGGAGAATTGATGGAGAAGTGTGGGAAATGCAGGCAGACGGAGAGAGAGAGGGGAGGGGGATCAGACTGAATGGCAGGGATCCATAAAAAAATGATACCCCCCTCCTCCTCCTCCTCCTCAAGAGGTGTGAAAGAGGGAGCACAGCGAGTCGGGGGCTCCGGAGGAAGTGGCAGGAAATGGAAATTTAGCAAACGAGACGGGAACATTTTGTACGTTAAGGACATTCCTTAAAATCTTTAAAGTGGCGCAGGGAAATATCAAGGCGCGCTATCAGCTCTGTGAATCTGTGCTAAGTCTCGGTTTGTTCTGCCTTTATGTGTGTTGAGGCGATGATTACGCCACCGGAACTCCGAAGGTGGGATTTCCGATCCGCTGGGTTGGGTTTCTTTTTGTGCGTTGAACAGAGTTGAACAGCTGTCATACTAAATTCAACTGGACAGAGGAAGAAGGATGTGGAATTTTCCTGCGGAGAGACATGGACTGATCACAGGTTGCTGTGACATGTAGTTGCATTTAACGGGGAGGTACACATATCCTGTAGACTTGGCCATAGTGGTGCTTCGGCCTAAATACATTCTCACACTGGCCCTGTTCAGACCTTGAATCAACATCCGTCCTGGGCGATCTGAACCATGAACAGCGTCATGATTGAGGCAAAACTCGGCTGACGCAAGAGCGCCCGGTTAGTTGGCGGTCTTTAATGTGACCCAGGACGTGTTGTGTGTTCACTGAGGGTTGTACGTGCTAGTCGACTAGTCAGATTGTCGATTTCACCCCTGTGCCGTAGCTCTTTAAGCATCATGTACGCCTCAGAGACGCCTACCCAAGCAATGCGGACAAACGTGACGCAGACCGTCTCCAAATGTGGTCAGGGATGTGATGTCTCTAATGCGACTTCAACGCATCCTGGGTTAGTTAGTCACCTGTGATTGGATTCCCCAGGACGGACGTTATTGAGAGGCATTGCTAAAAGATTTACTGTACGTTTGAGCTTTCCACCACCTCCTTTTCCGTCACCTTCGATTGCTGGCATGCCAGTGTACCCCACTCCTCCTGACGCCTGCTGCCGGCAGCCACTGCCCCAAATTCCCTCTCTTTGTTGTGTTTCTAAGGGCTTTCTGGGGTGTCGGGCCATCAGTGAGTGACTGCAGCCCTAGTTGTTGCCCTAGGTGCCCTGTTGGTGCCTGTTGGCTGTAGTCTTTGCAACCCTTTGGTCCCATTCACAGGTGACGTGGCGTGACATCACAGTCGGCCTTCATTGCCGGTAGTTCTGTGCCGTTGATCTGGTGTGTCCATGTCTTAAAGCAGGTGTAGTGGGGTGTTGTGCGGAGACACAGGGTCTCTAGGACTGCGGTTGTGACCTTGATGCTTTATTAACCCGATGACAACTCTCTGCGCTTTTGGCTGAACATCGTTGCTTATAGGACGATAAAAGTAAACCCCAACACATTCCTGGCGTCCTACATTAAATAAATAATGTCTGTGTGGGTTCTCTCCAGATACTCCAGCTTCCTCCCACCGTCCTAAGACATGCTGGTTAGGTTCATTGGTGATTCTAAATTGGTCGTAGGTGTGAGTGTGAATGGTTGTCTGTCTCTCTGTGTTAGCCCTGAGATAGACTGGCAACCTGTCCAGGTTGTACCCTACCTCTCGCTCAATGACAGCTGGGATAGGCTCCAGTCCCCAGCGACCCTTCACAGGACAAGCGGTTACAGAAGATGAATGAATGAATGACATTAGATGCTAAACTTCTGGGGAGGTGCATGTCAGGCTATGGTGGAATTCAAAAATCCGCTTGGGCCATCGCAGGGTTTTGGCCTAAATGCATTCTCACACTGATAATGCTAAAAGATTTACTATGTGTTTATAGGACTTTTCACCGGCTTCACTTAGATTGCTGACACGCTAATGTAACCCAATCCAAACAAAGTTCATCAGCGGCCGGTGCAAATGGGATTAGGATTGGACGATGGCACTGGATGATACCGACCACCAACAAGAACCTTGTGGTAACAGTGGCGCTAGTAGAAGAAAAGTCACCGGCATCGTTACGATTCTGTCTTCGCCAAGTTTTAGCCCAATCCATCAAACTTTGTCAAGGCATTTTCCAAATATGTCAAATGAGGCTTCAGTGGAATCTATCATCTGGTGACCATGAGCCCCTGATGCGCCAACGATGATGATCCCGTCACGACTGGAGCTCTCGTCAACGTTGAGTTCTCAGAAGTGGCTAAAGCCGAGACCGTAGATGTTTGAGGAATGATCACAATGGACGGAACTACTGGGGGATTCTGAACGGGCGAGCAAGAGACGACAGATGAAGAGCTTGAGCGAGGAGGAGGAGGAGGAGGAGGAGGAGGACGGATAGGCGGCGGAGAAAAAAAAAAAAAAAAAGAGGAGATAGAAGATAGACAGTTGGGGTGAGGGGCAGCAGATCTAAGCGGACCGAGGCTCTAGTGGCTCTTCCTCTCGCTTTCATAGAGAGCCAGGAAAAGAGATTATAGCAACCGTGCTTTCTCCTATGTGGGGATTGGGAGGAAGGGGGGCAAACTCTTCACTCCCCACCCCCCTCCCCCGACACTCTCTAGCGGTACCGGCTGAACCCAAACTGGAGCAAATCATGTAAGTGAGCTCCACTCTGCTGGAGGAGGAGGAGGGGGAGGAGGATTGTGCTCCAGTTAAGGTGACAAATGGTGTAATTTCGGGATTTTGAGTTTGGATTTTTGTAATGCATCACGATCGAGAGGGGGGGGGGTGTCTCTGAAGGGCGCTTCAACACATGCACATTCAACAACCCCAAGAGCCTTTTGTGTTACTTCCGGGTTGCCCCCCTGAGCTTCTGGAGAGAGCCGGGACTCGGTGAACAAGAGGTCCGGACGTGTCAACACCTCACTCACAATCGCCCATTAATACGCAATTATACACCTCAGCTCTCTCTTCTCTCCCCGTGCAGCGAGTTAATCAGACCTATAAACCCCTCCTTGCCGGTAGAAGATAAGCCTCGTGCTGTTAGGCCCGCCGCCCTCCCGAGAGCGGCGCTCCTCTAGCCATGCCGTGGAGCTGCCTGATAAGGCAGGGCAGCGTGGGACACCCTGAGAGATCCACGCACACACACTCAAAAGGCTCGGCATCAGTTAGATCCTCCGCCCGAGCCAATCGGCGGTTAGCGGGGGGGGGGGCCCGAGGCCGCACCAATCGCCTCTCTCCATCAGGCGTTGTTAATCTCAGCGCTGCTCAGCCTGCAGGTGCACATGTACATGTATTAGTTAGGTGTGTTTCAGTAAATTATGCTAATGCGAGCTGATCACAGGCGCCTCCGCGAATCATGATGCTGCTTTAAGGTGCAGCGTGGATCGTATGTGTAAGATCTGTTATCAAAAAACCCACTTTATTCTTCAGTCAGTAAACACGTCTGTGTTTGAAGTAAGCACCTTTAGTCTAATCCTGCTCGGCGGCACCTTCCCACCTTCATGTACAAAGGGCCCTGCGCACTTTCTCAGGGGTCTTTTGGTAATTAAGTACCATTTCTTAACGGAACTAATTAAGCCTCAATCTGTGTTTCAGAGGGCCGCCGGGAATTCCCGCGCAGATGAATCAGTGTATGTGGAAATACTTCAACTTGTGTCAAAACACGTTAAAAAAGAAGAAACGAGTAAAGGAAAGAATCGATATCAACCTCTCTGCAGAAGGTTTAGAAAGAGCAGAAGGAGTGAGGGAAAGGTTTAATTGATGATGCACTTTGGATTCATCTTGTTTTTGGGATAATTCAGCTTTCGAGTGTTTTTGTTCTTTTATTTTTCTGCTTAAACGTCCAGTTTCTGGTCGTTTTAAAGCTCGACGAGGACCAGATCATCTGTCACATCTGTGCAAGGGTCAAATGAGTGTTACCGTTGCAGGATGCTGCTTGTGCACTAAAGAAAAACTTGCACTTTTCCTTCCTGTAGCGACCTACATTTAAATAGACGCAGCTAAATATATTCGCTTGTAAATGCTGCACAAGAACAGTTTCCGGGCGCTTGAAATGATTTCCATTTTGACTTTGTGTTAACTACGTTTCATTCTCCTCAACATTAATCTGACAGCTGTGGATTCAACTTTTTAAAAATTATGCTTTTTTTATGGACTAAGTTAAACTTTCTGCAGCTCGGTCAAAGAAAACTGAACTTAAAAATGGACTTTAATAATATAAAATGATCATTTTGCTGCAAGTTAAGTTTAATTTTTGCCCTGATTTTTATTCCTTACATAAAACAGAATATTTTAGAACAAGAAAACTTAATGCACCAGGTAGCTGGGTGGTATTAAACCCCCTATAATGAACTTTCATACTTTCTCCCAACTTTCCTGATTAGTTTCCACCTTTCCAAATTTCATCTCAGGGCCGCAGCTGGTCTTTTCGTTCGTGTGCACTGAGCAGCAGCAGCACCACCACCACCACCAACACCAGTCACCTATAGCCGAGGCTCCGGCTCCAACCGCCGCGCCACCGTCTTGGAAGCTGGCGCAGGTCAAATGCGCCTTAATTCAAAGCGAAAAGAAAACGAGAGAATGGGCCGCGAGTCGAGCCGGTTCCACTGGCCCTGCCAAGGTCAGCATTCCTCCACGGGCCGTTGCCTAGTGGAACTTTTGTTCCACAGGGTTTTTTTTTTTTTTTTATTTGGTGGAAACCTCCAGGGAGGGACGGTATATAGGAACCGGGAGCGGAAGAAAAGGACAAATGTGCAAATGAGCGCTTGCCTGGACGAATCTGATGTGCGCAGATCTGAGTGGCGTGGCGCAGATCCCCAGCTTTTATTTTTATTTCTAACTTTCTAAAATGAGAGGTGGCTATTTAATCACACGGATTGATTGAGTTATTGGTGGCGTCTGCTGGCTCTGGAGACGCTCCTGTTGTTTAATGTCACTGGTTTGACGCATTGATCCAAAAAAATACTGCAGAAAAGGAAAAATAAATAAACACATTACTGGTCTGTTTTTAGTTTAAGCATTATGACAAACACATTAAGTGGCTTTAATATGATATTTAAATTAACCCATATTTAGATTTAAATACCCCAAAAAGTTTAGGAGATTTATTCCCGTAAAAATAACCAAAGATGTAAAAAATTCCGAGTGTTTTAAGGCGTCCGTAAATGCAACTCAAGCGGTTCAGTTTCCACGCAGGTAAATTAACAGACTGCAGGCGTTTATTTTTCTTTTTTTGATTTTTAAGGTCAAACAGGAGGTAATGTGGACAATTAACCAAACCTTAAAGTAAAGAACTAATATGAAAGAAAAAACAATCACAATTTATTTTCCAGTTTAAATCTTCACACAGGCCTGAGGTTGCTTTAACCGTCAGCTCTGTCTTCTCATGCAGGCCGCTCCCTGGAAAAGGCCACACGTTAATATTTACAGCATAAATAATTAAACACCTCGATTATAAACGAAGGAAATCCGATGTAATTCGTGCATTTTTATTTATTTGTTCCTTAATAACGTGAAAGACATCCAATCAAATGAGCAGGTTGATCATTTTAGATGTGTATGCTGCTTTTTATGGCCTTTTTAGCTTTAAACATTTAGATTATTACATGTTAGCACATTTATTTATCGTTTCACATAATTAGTTGGAGGGTTTTTTATTGAGATACTTGACATACTTGAGGTTTAAATGGTTTATTTGTAAGTGTTTGTTTGTGGCCTTTAAAATAATGAATATTTTTCGATTTTTTTTAAAGAAAATTTTAAACAATACAGACTTAAATCTGAGCCTGGTGAATTAAAACGTCCGGACGAGTTTGTGACACATTTGGTTGGCTTAAATGGGAACGGATTCAGGTAAAATTTGGATTCATTTGTGGAGACTTTTTTTATTATTTTTACTTTTTAGACGAAAATGAAAAATGGAAAACCTTTAGAGAAACAAATAAATAAATAAATAAAAGTTGGAATATCCTTTTCAGTATTATCAGCATCCAAACAATCAGATTTATATGTTTTTTTATTCCAACCTCACTTTAAAATTAAAACCCTGCCTTATCCTGAAAAGCTTTACATTTAAACTGCGCAAAGAGACTCGAGCTGCGCAAACTCTCTGGGTTTGGTGTCAGTTTGAGGAGCCACGACCTTTGAACCCTTGAACCTTTTTCTCTTTTTATTTATTATTATTTTATTCCTCTCTCTCTGGGAAGTGATAAAGTTGAACCGGCGCACAGTGAACTGGCAGCAGCAGCAGAAGCAGCAGCAGGAGGAGGAGGAAACCATTTTGTCGCCGCTCATCATTATTTATTTGGCGTGACGTCGACGGTTGCGCACTTCCGTTCATTTTTTTTTTTTTTTTTTTTTTTTTAAAAAGCGTTTCCCATAAAAGGTCAAAACTGTATTTTGGTAATTTATTCACGAACGGGCCTCTCTCTCTCTCTCTCTCTCTCTCTCTCTCTCTCTCTGTGTTGAAGGCGTATCCGCTGAAATTCCGTCTGAACTAATTGGATATTTGTGATGAATAAATATTGGGTCCGTGCTCGCAGCCAGGAGTCGCGCACCTGCGCTCTCTAACCTGTAACTTCTGCCCAAACCCGGCTGATTTATTCATTCGTGGCAGAGAAGAATGAGCCGTCTGAGTGGAACGGGATGGGTTTTCTTCATTTCTTTTTTGGGTTTTGATTGTAAGCTGCCAGGCCTCTGTGTCAGTTTGAGCTGCAGGTCTGTGCGTAAAATCTGGGAAAATGTGACAAAGGGGGCCACAGGTCTCCTTTAAAATGTGTCTAAATAAAAACCATACGCACGTTAATGACTATTAAAGCTGCACATTTTATAAACAGCAGCCTTCACTTAATACAAGTATGATATATTTTTACAATGATAATTAAATCAACCCTGGTCAGAGGAGGTTTAACCCTCATAGACTGAAAGTTTTTTGGAACAACTTAAGGAAATTAAAGCATTTAAATGTTTGATAAAGTCTTTAAATCAAGAAAATAATATTATTTGCTATAAAATAAAATAAAATAAAACATAAATGTGGAGTTTAGTGTAATTTGGGTGTTGCTGGGGGTCTCATTCTCCATCCATTCTGGATGTTTACTAAACGAACTGCTTTCTTTTACCTACACACACTTTTTTTATATACACATATATATATATTTTTTTTTATTTGGGTTTCTGATAACCTACCACCTCTGCCGCCTCCCCCTCCGCTCCCTCTAACCTCCGCTCCCTCCCGCCCTCTCCGTCGGCCCCGAGCTGCCCCTACACTGTTGCCGGTGAGCGCTACTAATCCCCTGCGTCCATGGTTTACTCTGAGCCCGTATTTAATTCCTCTAAACCCCCAGCTGCCGCCCTGGTTACTCACTGAACACGACAGCCTGCGAACCGCTCTGGTTATTAATAATTCACCAGCCCTCCCGCTCCGCTTGCTTTCTCCGGCCGCGGCCGCAGGACACCGCGCGTCCTCCGCTCCCGGTTGGCTGGTTGGCTGGTTGGTTAGCGTGCGCCGTGTTTTCACCCCTCTCAATTTTTTTTGTTTACTCGGTTCTAGCAGCTCGGCGTCACGCGCGCACGCATAGACACACACACACACATATACGCGCGCACGGGGGGGAGAGGAGAGACGTTTCACCTCCTCCGCTGCTGGGTTCAGTCTGCAGACGGTCCCGGCTGCCTGGCATTGCCCACTGAGGTCCCGCTCTAGTCCGCCTCACCGACTCTGATGTCTCTGGTGTTGCGACATCGGCGCAGCCACATGAGTTTTGTTCCAGACGCCGCGCTCTCCGCAACTTTTTCCCGGACACTGAGGAACAGGTGGAGGAGCGCAGAGTAGGAACTTTTTTTTTTTTTTTATTATATATATATTTATATATCCCCCCTTCTCTCCCTCCCTCCCTCCCTCCCCACACCGTCTCCGCAAAACCCGGAGCATGCACAAGGAAAAAGCGCGCGGCGTCGTCGTCGTCCCCCTCTGCTGCAGGAGCAACAGCTGATTCGGTGAGCGCGTAAGCAGAGAGTGCAGGCTACTTACTGTCGCTGCACAGGCGAGACTTCTCTCCTCTGTCGCCGCTCGGGCTCAGACGGTGTGCGTGTGTGTGTGTGTGTCGGCGGCGCACAGCGCGGACACTCTGTGGACATTACGGTACCGGGGACCGATATCGTGGGCGAGAAGCACCGCGCCGCCGCTGCCAGGCGCCCTCTCAGCCTCGACGCCGCCGACGGTTTTCATGGAAATACCACGAGCTGGAACCGAGCACAAACACCTTGCATGAAGAAGAAGTCGGGACGCGGACGACTTGGATTATACTGCCCCGCTGCCCCGTTGACTTGACTGAGGAGAGTTCGCTACAAATTGCACCCCCCCCCTCCACCACCACCTCCCCCCTAGAAAAATGTTTACCGGGCAGCAGGCCGTGTATTAGGGCTCTTTTGCTTCCGGTATAAGGCCCAGCTGAACAAGAAGCCGAGCACTTTTCTCTCTCGCACACACTTTTTTTTTTTTTTTTTTTTTTTTTTTTTTGGAAGCCGAACTTTTGAGAGTGGAAAATGGGTCTTTGAGAGTGTTGGCACATTTCCTCATACCACAATGGTACGTGCTATGTAAACCAATAATTTGCTCATTTGTGCAGTCAGCTTTCAGATCCGTTGTAGTTGTTCATAGATTTGATGATTCACAGGCAGAACTTTTTCATTTTAGCGCAGTTTGACTGAGCGTGTGCGTGTGCGTGTGTTTGTGCGTATTTTCATGTGTGCCTGTCAGTCCGTGTGCCAAGTCCCCTCTACCTACCAGTCTGTTTACTGTCACTGCTGTTTGTCTTTAATAAGTGGAGGTTACATTGCTCAAATATTACGTTTAAAGGGACGCTGCGTAAAGCAAAACACAATCAATCTTGTTTTAATAGTTGCGTAACGCGCTGCCAAAAATTTCTTTCCAACCTCCTGGCCAAAAAAAATCAGTGTCCAGCCCTCGATGCCCACTGCCTTCTGCCGTTTTATCCACGCGGAGAACACGACTCCTCTCGCTGCGGTGGTCTCTGATACGGGCCAGCCTTTTTAAGACTATTAATAGCAATATATATATACGATACAGGCTATCGCGTATCATTCAGCGTGAGCATCTAATGGGGAGGCATCGGAGGGTATGAAATGGTTATATGTGTGTGTGTGTGTGTGTGTGTGTGACCAGAGCTCGAACCCACCTAAAAGAGAACCCGAACAAAGTTTGGAAACTTGGCTACGGGGCGGGTGGAACTTAATGTTTGCGCCAGCATTCGATTAAGAGCCTATTTGATTTGTGCGTAATTACGCATAGCGGTTTTGGCTAATTCCCTCATTACGCAGGTGATTTATTTGTGCCACGCAGAGAAATCCTGTGACATCACAAAGCGAGATTTCTTTTTATGACACTCCCTTAAGGTCACTACTTTTAGAATTTCTTTTCAACCTTTTTTTTTTATTTATTTATTTTTAAGATTCAATTTGGTCCCCTTATGATCTGAATTAATGGAATCCGTCCAAAAGAAAATCTTTTATTGTTCCCTGTTTTATCCCCATTCTCCCTTAACAGGAAATATGGTAAATCTGGTCTCAGAGGCTCTGAAGAGCGTGCACAGGAATGCTTCCAGTCGTGTAAAAATCAGTAATTAAAGGCAGAATAATATGTAGCTCGCACATCCTTGACCCCTCTGACAGATTCTTTTTCTGGCTCCGAATGAGTCAAGTCAGGCAATAGTTACAGGAACCTCCCACATACAACCTTGAAGCCGCTTAGACACCGGGAAGGGATCTTATTTGCACATGAATATGGAAGATTATTAGTATGAATAATTATTTGTTTACGAGCATCCTCGCTCCGTCGTGGCAGCTGCCCAAGAAGCTCATCAGTAAAAATGATGCAGAATTCAGGACAGGGCCTCACATGGGATTATCTCCACTTGTTATTCTCTCCCACTTATAGCAGCAGCAACTCACCTCTTTTTTTATTTTTAAATAAATAAAATAAAAGGGTATATCGTGAATTTGTGCCAAACGAATCGGTTGCGCGTTAGTTTAGTCAGAATGCACTGGAGGCATCTGTCAATCAGTGTCAGTTAGTTTTTTTCCTCCCCGGAGGCAGATGCTCCATCTCTGACGCCCAAATAAACACTTAAACACCACTTTCCCATAGAGCTGGTCGCCTCCGTCGGTTAAAGGGTACGTTTTACCCGTGGTTAAGTGTAAATTGGACCTTTAGGTAAATTCAAAATGTGCTCTGGCAGCGGTGTGATGTACAGTATAGGAGGTTAAGCTAAAAAAATGTAATCATTGAGTGCTGTGTAAACAGTTGCGGTAATCGTATCCCCTCTGTGTGTGTGTGTGTGTGTGTCGGAGTGTGTTTGTGTGTGTGTGTAGCCCGCCACATGATGATCAGACAAGCGGTTTTCCAGCCTTGTGTGATCTGCCTCTTGGCCCCGCTGCTGCCAGTGATGTCACCCTCTCACTGTATACAGAATATTATGGCGTTGTGTTTGTCCTGGCCTTGACGTTTTCCTGGAAAAATAAATACGACTTTTAAGCGGGCTGTAATAGCTTATGCGGCGTTAAAGCTTTTGCTGTAGCTTAAAGATGGAAACTCTGATAGGACGGGGGGCGTAGGGGGGGTCAAGCAGCGTAAAAATATTAGGATAGTGAGCTCAGATGGGCTCGACAGGTCGATTGGCGTCTGAGCCGTTGTATTTTAACGCGGTTCAGCGAAGAGAAAGGCTGCAGAACATCTAACCGGAGGCGTAATTTAGCTTCTTTGACGTAAACAAATCAAAGGTTAAAGGGTCGCGTTGTTGGACAAACTTTTTAAAGTGTCTGGGGAGACGCGGAAAGTAAACTCAGGGATGAGCTCAGCCTCTCATTTCACAACTGGCCTCATTTTTGACCCTAGGAGTCACTGATTTAATCAAATCTCCAGCAGGAGTCTTAAAAACTAACAATAAAACCATTTTTTAAAAATGTATTTTACGGTGAAAACGCGTATATTATCCTCCCAAGTTCACATAGCTGGCCGTAATTGCCGTATTTATGAATCCAGGTGTTCGTTTGTTGATGTAATCCTGGCAACAGGGTAGACGTCCTCTCCTTTAAGGTCAAGAGAGAACTACTCTCTAACCAAAACCAAAACAAGTAGCTAAAGGAGGCTAAAGGACGTCGTAGAGCAAATGTTTGCATCTTAGAAACACTCTTTGAAAAACTTACATATTCTAATCCAGGCATTCATTTGGTGCATCATCCACTCTGGTTTAAGTTCCTGAGAGAAAGCCTACTTTGAACTTAAAATGACGCTGAGCACTGTAAAAAAATAAATAAAAATCCAAAACAAAGCGCTGAAAGACGCTAAAAAGGCAAAGAGTTGGGAGATTATGTCTTGTGATCTAATATTTAACTTCCGTCCAGTCCGTAGAGCGGACAGCAGTTCAGATATTCGGACGATTTAGCCTCACAAATGTTGAATCCTACATTTCCCAAAATGCAACACGGCGGAAACTAATTGAACCTCATTTTTTTTCGTTAAATGCCCCTTTAAACTTTAAATCCCATCTCTTATCATCGAACAAAGCCAAGAGTGCTAGCAGCCCTTAGCCCGAACCTGCTCAGATGTAACGTAATGGCGTAAAATGAGATTTGGAAAAGTTTGCAAAATGTGCCTTTTAGTGGAGTATTGTTCGTATTTAATCCGCGATATCATGTCGAACTAGTCTTTATCAAACTTAACTAATTTTTTTCTAATGCTTTAAACAACTGCTTTCACACGCTGAGTCAGTAAATCAATAAATATATGTAAAGCATATGAAGTGGCCCTTTAATTTTCAGATTAATGAGTTTAGGACGCCGATATCGAGCTTCTATAGGTTTACACAAAAGTTTTCCAAGCAGATTTTAGCATGTACACTGAATTTAAGTCCAAACAGACACCCTAAGCTTCTATGGAGTCAAAAAATACACTAAAATAATGAAGTAATTTCTACTTAAAAGTACTGTAAAGGAAGTCAGGTGAAATCTTTTTTTAAACTTCCCTTAAATGAAAATATACAGCGTTTTAAAAACTGGTGAGCGAGATAATCTCACTTAGTTAGTTTAAACAAATATCCGTGTCGTGAAATAAAGCAGGCACATCATTATGAGGATAATTTGACTTAAAACCACGGATCAGATCAGATTAGTCTGGATCAGCTCTGACTGATTGCTTCAACTTCTCTCGGCTAAAAAAAAAAAATCTAAGACTTTCAGATGGACGTTTTCATCAGCGTAAAAGAAGTCTTACTTTGTCTCGTCGGGCTCGGTCGGATCACATAACCCCCCCCCCCCCAACCCCTCCACCACCCACCCCCGCCCCTCTCTAACTCTTCCATCTCATTCCTAACCCTGCCTCAATTACTTTATCAAGACTTAACCCTCGCATTAATTGGTTTCACAAGACACCCCAGACTGCACACCAGCTGTGTAACCGAGTAATTTGAATCAACTTAATTTGGGAAGGTGCTGGTATCTCCTGCCTTCCGAGTTTAATTTGGGGAAGGGAAAAAAAAAAAATAAAATATAAAAATCCCCCCCAAAAAAAACAATACGTGTGTTTTCTCTCCTCTTTCGGGCCTTAATGAGGAATTAGAGCCAATAGCATTATTCATTAAACGTGGCTTGCCAGCTATTTATCACTCTAACGATATTAGCATATTTGTTTAAATTTTTTTTGTATTTTTTTATTTTTTTTATAGCATTCGTAACCAGGTTTAGCATATTTTTTTGTAATTTATAATCTGGCATCGGCTGCATCGTACCAAATTGAGTGCAGAAAAAGAACCAGTGGCAAGCCCCAGAAACATACTAAAAAAAAAAGAAATCCTTTCTAAACACACACACACACACACACACACACACACACACACACACACACATGCACGCTCCTCTAATTACCGCCTCCCCCGCTCCCTGTCTCTTATTCTGCACCTCCTGAGATGCAGGTGTAAAATATCACATTTTTCCAGCATTTCTCCCTGAGGTGGCGCTGGCTCGGACTCACACAACGTAAATTTCCCCTTTCATACACCACCCCCTCCTCCTCCCCCCACATTTATTTATTTATTTTTCTTCTCCTACTAACAAGTTCCCCCTCCCCATCCCTGCCTCTCTTTGATGTGCTTGCCACATCTGCACAGGTTTGTTAGCTCGCTACCAGGTGAAGAATGAGGATACAATTAAGGCTGAATGAAGCGGGACTGGGTGGGACGCGAGACTCCCGGCGAAAGTGTCGATGCTGCGAATGATTAGGACGGTACGATCAGAGGGGCTGTTAATCGCCGTGCGGCCCGTCCCGCCTCTCGTGGACCGCTGTGCGTCCACAGATATGAAAACACAGGTGGTTTTCTGGTCGACACAATGAGAAGGGTGGGGGGGATATGTATATGTGCTCTGATTAATCCAATCCTATGAGAGGCAGCCAACTTAGGTGTCCGTCCCCCTTTTTAGATGTAAGCGAGCGCGCTACTGATCATGTGCTGTAGTTACACAACTTAATGTTTGGCAACCCTGCGCTTCGTCTTTGCAAGCCTGAAAGATAAGAAGTTAGCCTAGCTTAGCATAAGGACTAGCTAAAAACCTGTCTTGCTAAACTTTAAAAAAAATGCCACCTAAAAACATCTAACTGGTTACCGTAAGCGTGCGCTTGAATAACATCGCTGCCGGCGCTGCACGACTTCAGGTTTTGGACTGTTACGTGATGAAAGTCGACACCGGCTAGTCTCTGATGACGTCACTAATAAAAACACAGTAGAAATTAAATCTATATTCTTGACTTGAACACATATGCTGAGAACAGACAGCCCATGCGCTACATACTGTGAGCTGCAGATATGCATAGACTGTATAAAAACAGGCAGCACCTCAGCACCATCAATAGCATTTAATAGTACTCCACAGAGGTTGCGCTAGACTTTTTCGTTGTCGGTCATTTTGACTGACAGGGTCATAAAAATCCCATCTACCTGTCACTTTAATTTTTTAAAATGATAATGACACGTCTTGTCCGTACTCGGAACGGGACTGCTAGCGTAAACAGCTCTTAGACGGTACCGTAGGGTTGAAGTGCTTCGGTGGTATGTAAATTCCATTTTGGTAGCTGTTAGCTGCATAGACACAGACATACATATATATTGTACATATGTCTATGGTTTACGGTTAGCCGAGCTCTGACGTGTGCATCAGTGTAATCGGTGTACCAGGAAATCGTGCACCGACAAAAGTTCCGTGATGTTTGGAACGCAAACTGCGATGAGAGACAAGAGCCAATTAATAACGTCACTCGCCACCAAGTGGTCAGGGGTGTGAATTGCAATCTGTCAAAATGACGGATGGCCTTCAGATTTTTCCGTCACATTTAAAAAAAAAAAAAAAAAAAAAAACGGTCGGTCAATGACGGAAAATATTCGGTTAACGCGACCCCTGGTACTCCACAGCGTGTTGTTAGATGCCAGCGTTAGCGGATGCCGTTTCAGATGCATTTCAGTAGAACTTTTGTTGTATTTCAGGACTGACATGACATGACATGACATGACATGTCATCTTCAGTGAAGTATTTCCACACACTAGTTTGCTGCAACGACCCACCGGGCTCCTCACCTGTCTTCTCGGAGGCGTCCGTGTTGTTACCGTCATGTGATCGGTGACTAGTCGTCAAGACGCTTAAAGCGACACGGCTCAGCAGTGAGTCAACAAACTGACTAGTCTGTACAACCCGTAGGGTAAACACATCATTGGTGAGCGACAAGCACGTACAAGTAATTTCCCAAAACTTTGCACGGCTTCAACAGGATAAAACAACAAACGGACAAAAAATTGTGTGTTAGACAGCTTTACATGTGTTAGTATATTTATTTTGTTAGACAGATCTTAGCTAGCCGCCTCCACTAGTTTCTAGCCTTTACGTTATGCTAGCTGAAAACTTGATTCATACTTAGCCTCATTAGCGACCCTAGGACTCTATATGTTCAGTCAGATAGAAATGTTACTCATTTAACTTATGTTTTTCATCGGAAATTGGCATTTTAAAATTTACGTTTTTGGGGAAAAACTAAAATATCATCATATTTATGGTATTGCAAATCTAGTCAGTAATTTGTAATTCTGGCAACTGGATGCACGTCGTTCCCTCTCCTTTAAGTTCTCGAAGGATTTTTTTTTTAGGAACAGCTGCCTCCTCCAGAAGAAACTGACGCTAACTAAAGTTTAGCACCATAAAAACCAAAACAACACGCTAAAAGAGGCTAAAACAGGCTTCGCATAGCGGAGCAAAACCAAAAAAATGCGCACAGGTATCCTGTAGGTTGATGACGTGGCCCCAGAGGTCGCGTTAACCGAATATTTTCCGTCATTGACCGTTTTTTTTTTTTTTTTTTAAATGTGACGGAAAAATCTGACGTTATTAATTGGCTCTAGTCTCTCATCGCAGTTTGCGTTCCAAACATCGCGGAACTTTTGTTGGTGCACGATTTCCTGGTACACCAATTTTACTGATGCACACGTCAGAGCTCGGCTAACCATAGACATATATACAATATATATTGTATGTGCAGCTAACGGCTACCAAAAGGGAATTTGCATACCACCGAAGCACTTCAACCCTACGGTACCGTCTAAGAGATGTTTACGCTAGCAGTCCTGTTCCGAGTACGGACAAGACGTGTCGGCAGCCGAAAAAAGACTTTTTAAAGTCAATACTGTTCTGAAAAAAGTACTTAAAGTTAATGAAACTTTAATGAAAATTAAATGCTATCGAATATATCTTTATTATCATTTAAAAAAATTAAAGTGACGGGTAAAAATAGATTATGACGGGATTTTTATGACCTTGTCAGTCAAAATGACAGACAACGAAAAAGTCTAGCGCAACCTCTGTGGAGTACTATATAAATACGTCGATTACAGTTTTTTATTTTAATAAACGCATATCTCCTCAAATGGATTCAAGTGCGAGCGAACGTCTGATCTGCTCAGAGGTAA
The DNA here is from genome assembly GCF_963514085.1 of Chelon labrosus. Classification (NCBI taxonomy): domain Eukaryota; kingdom Metazoa; phylum Chordata; class Actinopteri; order Mugiliformes; family Mugilidae; genus Chelon; species Chelon labrosus. The sequence continues at coordinate 17,919,211 of NC_140354.1, forward strand.
ACAGAAACTGGGCTTTGATTTATTTTTTTTTACCGAGCGACGAGGTCAAAAATAGCTCCACTTTGTACTCGCAGTCGGGAGATTTATATCTTCTCAAGCTCGCTTGCAAAAAAAGCGAGCAGACGGGCGAACTTCCCAAACTATCCAGCCGCCCCACACGTACGTAACATGGAGGCGCTGGCGTCGACCGAGACCAATGTGTTTTTTTTTTTTCTTTTTCATCCTCATTTCTCCGTTTGTTATTGTTTGAGTTTTTTTCTAATTTCACAATGCTCTGTGATTGTTTCTAGCTGTAGGCTCGCCATATGGACTGAGCATGTGTTGCATATGTAAAGAATAATACTTATATATAATTGATACCACGCTGCATTAAAGCCGATATAGACGGCGGAGGGGGGGAAAAAAAGGGGGCCAGTGCTGCAGGGAGCTACATAAAACATTCAACCTCAAACAATACCCGTCTCCGCGGGATGCAGATAGAGAGATGGAGCCTCTTTATTCACTAAATGACCCATGTTTTATCCTTTCCTTATTTAGTGTTTAAGCTAACTCAAGTCTGGACGCCGCTCTCTGCGCGGCACAAATAATTTTTCATCCTCAAGCGACTAAAGCGTGTCGGTGGCAAGAGGCGGCTGGTGTGCCATGTTTTGTGCTCCCCCTGTGATTATCAGCAGAGTAAAGTATATCCTTCAGCTGGACCGGGCAGTTTAGGAGCTTAGCAGAAAGCCCGGGGAGCTCGACAAGGGCACCATTTAGTGGGACAAATGGTTTCAAATGGTTTTCCTCCGGTGTTCCCCCGCATATTGACGATGACAAGCCAGGAGGGCGAGCGCCGAGGCCGAGCGCCACGAGCTGTGTTTTCTTAGCCACTTGGACGGCTTGAATTCCGCTTTAACCGGGGGCCGAACGCTTCACGCATGCTAAATTTATTGCGAGCAAGGGGAAGGCTAGGCTAAACGGGTTAGACCGGGGGTTTTCAGCCTAATCGACCCGCCCGCTCGACCTTCTCGCAAAAAAAAAAAATAAAAATCACACGCAGATCGCCTTCCTTGCGCTGCAGCGAAAGGGAAAGAGAAAAGGCTCGAGCTGTAACCTCTCATTCTGGAGGATATGAATAGCCTGTGTCTCCAGCCGCAGCTCGGTTAGCCCAAGTCTGGGACTTATTATAGTGCTGTGTGTTTATGCATGTGTCTCCGCATGTATTTGTTCAAGGGCAATCCCATGTCACCCCGCGCATTTGTGTGCACATGTAAATGCTTAAGTAACCTAACGTCTGTTTGAAAACTGTTTATCTCGCGTGCCCGCTTTAAAAAGGTATAACGTTACACTCCCTTGCTGGCTACAAGCAATGTTTGTTCCTGTTTTTGGGGACGCGTGTTTGTTCCCGCTCGACGTTGAGAGATAAGAAGGTTTTTTTGGGGGGAAAATGGGATTACTTCCCCTCTTCGGGAAAAACTTTCCACCTCTAACTCACGGTTATTTTTATTAACCTAGCAATTTTTAGCCGTCGCCCAGCTAACAGGTTTAGTCGCTTTCGAAAAAGTTCAGCATCCAGACGATCCAGAAACACTCAGTCTGTGTTTCCCCCCTCGCATGCATGCATCCGTCCATGTTGTCTGGCCCGGCCGCCTCAATTGACAGCAGAACAGCAACGGACGCTCATTCAGGAGCCCTGCGAGTCTGTGCCGGCGCGTCCCGCGGCATACAAATGACCCGCGCTGAATGGAAACAAACACTTGGAAATGAACGCTTTAGCCGCATCTTTCAGTGGCCTGCGTTTGTCAGTTCGTGCGTGCAGACGTATGGCATCTGTGCGCAGTATGTGACTGCACGTACGCTATGAAAATGTGTGTGTGAATGATTTGTGCTGAATCAGTGCACGCTGACAGAAAAGTGACCATGCAGGTGAAACGGCAGGGGACGGGAAACGCCATTGTGTCGGAGCAATTGTGCGGCGGCTAAACACTCTGCTGCCCGTTCAAGTGGCGGCGGCGGTGGTGGTGGTGGTGGTGACTGGCAGGGCCGGGCCTCGGGCCTGTGCAGCATATGGCCGGACGCAGGCGGGCAGCACACACCGTCGACTCTCTCTCTCTCTCTCTCTCTCTATCTTTCTCTGTGTGTGTGTGTGTGTGTGTGTGTGTGTGTGTGTGTGTTTTCCAATGTAAAGACGGGAGAGGCCGTCGGTTATCCGGCGCTGGGACTTGAGGATGATTTTTTTTTAAATAGGTCAAGCTGCAGGATGAGGAGGATTTTAACATGCAAAATCTGCTTTTTGCGGCTTTGCCACCGGCTTTTCCCTCAGTGTTTTAAATTCCCCTCGCCCCCGAAAAATACAGTGTCGGCCGATAAATTAACGACTGTTGTGTTACATTTCCAGGCAACCGAAACCTTTCTGTTGAACGAAGAACCCTCCAGAGGTCCTGGGATGCCTGAATGCTTTGTAGTATCAGATTCATACAGGGTATGCATCTTCTATTATTATTATTATTTATTTTTATTTTTTCATGTGTTGGTATTAAATGTGTTATTGAAGTCATTGCTCATTACCATGACTGACAGTCTGTTTTCATGCTCTTGGTAATTGCACCACAATCATAATGTCATTCACAGCTCCCTCTACTCAGCTGCAAACCATTACAATTATTATTTCCACACGCACGTTTAAGAAAGTAGGGGGGGAAGGCAAGAAAGAAAAGAGAAAAAGAAAACGGGGCCTTTGCAACTCCACCGAAGCGCCCTCGCCCCATGGGAGTGGAAATTACGACGATAATGTGCAGCGCGCCCGCTTGTGTAAAACCCCCGGAAAAGGAGCGCGGCGTTAAAGAAAGTCGACGGCTTTTGCAAGAAAAGAAAAGTCCGCCCCGGATGATCGGCGCGATATAGAATGAAATCAGAGGAGATGGGGAGGAGGGTGGAGGTGGTTCTGTGGACGACTGCGATTGTTAATGAGGTGGGAGCCGGTTTTTCTAGGCTACGGTCTTTGTTTCCCCCGGAGTTAAGGCGTACGCCAAGTCTCTCAAAGAGAATCTGGGTTGCTGCTGCGGTATCGTGTGTCTCGGGGTACGGGAATGAACCATTATGGCGGTAATTGAGTCGTACGGGCCGGTACAGGAGAGTTTTGGTGGAGGAGGAGGTGGTGGAGGAGGTGGAGGGTTGTATTGGATTGCGGGGGCAGCAGGTTCAAGAACATCCACGGTGTCCACGTCCAGCTTCTCACCAGGAGGTCTGCTGCCGTCCGGAGCGCGTCATAATCCCCTTCTTCCGATGTCGGGACGTTCCTTGCGCAAATTGTTTGCAACCATTCCGACCTTTGACCCTCTCCAGATGAAGACTTAAAGGGATAGGTCGTTTTGTTTCGCGGTGTTTTTTTTTACGAGGCGCTTATCTTAGATGGGAGTTTGGCACGCCTCTGATTCGGAGCAATGAACCGCCGTGGGTTTAAAACGCCTTTAAAAAAATTAATATAACCGCTCCACCTTGCATTCAGGTGGATTTTATTGACGAGGAACCGACAACGTTGCCCCCGCGCTCCTCGACGCCACCAGACTCCATTGAAAAAAGCTGCAATTTTACTTTTTGCAGATCGCTGGAGTCGCTGCTCTACGTCTTAGTGCCTTTGCTGCTTTAAGACTTTAATGCGGGATCTTAAAATGCTAAAGCTGCACACAAACCGAACTAACTCATGGAGACAGAAGTAAACCAGAACCCCCCGCCCAACCCCCCACCCTCCGTATTTCGCGAGGTAAAAAGAATGTAGTCTGGCAAAAATAACGAGCTCAGAAGGTGTAAGCATTTTCGCCGGGCCTTGTTTTAGTTCTCGAAGCGGTGGTTCTTCACCGTCTGAGAAGGTTCTCGGTCATCCAGGTCGAGGTGCATCCAAGAGACGAGATGAAACTAAAGCAACTGGACTTGTAGGGGTTTCTTGAAGACCGCTTATCCAAGTAGTTTGAGCTGAAGAAGCTGCACAGATGCCTTCAAGCAATTACACAAATCCAGTTGTTTTAGCCTGCGTCTCGGCTGCTCCTGTCTGGTTCTCCGAGCTGGGGTCGTGCACCGAAGCGCCACTGAACATGCCCATGGATAAGTACCTTATACAACCCTGACTTCAAAGAAACCAAACTATCCCTTTGAGAAGTCTAGGGCAGTAAATTTGAGCAAGTTTCCAAAAGAAATCAACTGAAGCGAGACGTAAGAAGAAGAAGAAGAAGAAGAAGAAGTAGAGGAAGGAGGCTGGCAGCAGAAAACACTCGAAACAAACTGATTTATATTGGGAAAGAGTGGAAATACTCTCACGGCACTTGTTTTTCCTTAAGCCAGGAGATTTTGAGGACACAAATTACAAACATGTCTCGGTCGGAAGGGAGATTTCGACGAATTCTCCCAAGGTTGCGGGGAGCCGCTAGTTTAAGCAAAGCCCCCCCCCCCCCCTTTTTGCAACTGCGCTTGCACGTAAACGGTGCCGGAGCCGACATCTGCTCGACCACGCTCGCACTTATCTGCCTCCTGCCGCATCCCCGTCTCCTCAGACAGGTGCGGTATCAGCGGCGATCAGTCGAATCCCTCGTTTCACCCTCGAGTAACCTGCTCCGCACGAAAGCGCCGTTGACGTAGCGGCCTCGAGGCCTCCGACGACGACGACGACAACCGCCGCCGCCGCCTCCCTAAAACGAAAGCCCCCCCGGCTCGGACGCGGCCGCCCAAAATTTGAGCGCCGAGCCGCTGGGTGAAGTCATTACGGCGCTGGCCACTCTGGAGCAGTGGTAAATATGTATATTCGGAGCGTGTGAAAAAGCTGAGCCGCAGCAGACCCACCAACCGTGGCATATGGCTCTACCATGTGTTACTTAATGAGAGATTTACTCACACAGACCACAAAATGTGTGGCTCATTTAAGGAGCCACGGCAGAGGAGCGCTCGTGTTGCATGCAACTCTATAAAGGAGAGGTTTCTGGTCGCCTGTAACCTTTTGCACTTTTTTTAATGGCGGAGCTGGAAACAAAGAAAATCCCTCAAAAGTTGCAGCCTGCGCTTATGAGGTTAACTCACCTGAACCGAAAGGTGTGCGAGCGAGTGTGTGTGTGTGTGTGCTGCAGGGTGTGTCTTGTGTGTTTCATATTAGTCATGTATCATGTTCAGAGAAAGGAATGCCCGCTCTTATAACCCAGCACGGCGGCGAGGTACGGGAGGTTTTGCAGCGTTCGCTCCTGACCGCACACTTTCTCCCTCCCTGCCTCCCCGGGCTCTCTGGCTCTCTGGCTCGGTGGCGCGCACGCCGCGGCCGCATGGTGCAGTAATTGGCCACATTGAGCCCAGATCTCCTTTGTTTCGGCCCCGCGCGGAGGCTTGCGGCGAGAAAATGCACCCGAGCAGTAGGCCTCATAAATCTGCGGGACTCCCGACGTCGGGCAGGCCCAGAAAATTTTCCAGCTCCGCTTCTTTACAATGACTCCCGCCCCAGAACCCCCCCGCCGTACCACCACGTTAGGGTCCAAGCCTTCATGCGCGTCGCTCGCTTCTCCTGAGACGCGGGAGATGCGCCGCCGGTTTTAGTATTTTGATACCGCTGGCGGGCTGTGATTATACGTCTGTCTTCAGCCGTTTGCTAGTTTGCTACTTCATAGTGAACGCTGCAGTGAGCTGTTTGGCTTGGACTCACTTCACTGGCTTTTTAAGCTACAGTTGTGGGTTCCAGACTGGGTCAAGTATGGTTCAGTAAATAAATAGACTTAGCTCCGCGGCCGTGATGAGATGACGCATCGATACGAACGCCTGCAAACGGATTAAAGTATTTCATCCACTGTGCAAACTTATTCTTTTTTAAAAAAAAAAAAAAAGGCCTCGACAAAGTTTCGCAAACCTGACGTGCATTATTAATAGGGGGCGCGCTCACGTGCCAGTTCATTAGGCACGCTAGGGAAAACAAACGCGTTCCGGTCCTGCAGTAAACTTTGCGGGTTGCGGGCGCTCGGCATTTGTTTAAAAGAACAACGGAGCTGTTGATCCCGTGAACCCGTGCTTTTGCGTTTTGGAGGCTGCGGTCTGCGTTTCTATTATATCGACAACAAACACACACACCTCTTCCACAAAACTTGCCACCTCTCTTTGAGTTTAGATTTAGCTTCCAGGAGTGTACCTAATGTTTTGGCGAATGAGTGCATTCTGTCAGTCGGAGGCCTCCTCGCAAGTTTGCACAAGTCTTTTGTATTTCCTGGTGATGCGTTCGCGTGCCCTCCCTCTCTCTCTCTCATCTCGCTGCTGCACCCCCCCCTCCCGATTATTATTAGTTGCGCAAAATAAACGTGGCGTGGCACGGGTCAGCGAACGCAACTGGAGCGTAAAAAAAAAAATTCAAAAACATTTTTGAGGCTCGGGAGAACCGTAAAATGTTTTTCAAAATTTAAATAAAAAATTTAAAAAAAAAGAGAAAAAGGAGGTTTCTAAATCCCGAAAAGTTCCTTTAATAACACCTAGGTGGATTTTAAAATGGAGAGACAAAGAGGGGAGCGATTAAAAAAAAAAAAAAAGAAGAAGAAGAAGAAGAAAAAAAGAAAAAGCCGAGCAGAGAGAGGAGAGAGGAGAGAGGGGAGGGAGACTAAAGTTTTTTCCCTGAAAGTTTGTGCAAGCTTTCACTCTCTAGGCGGGGTTACTGTAAGCTGCAGCAGCATGGAGTGAGAGAAACAGGACGGCGAGCGATTGCAATGCGGCACAATACCGAGCTTCCATCCAACTTAAATAAGCTCTCCAAGTCTCCTTTCTAAAAATAACCATGTACTCCCCGTACTGCTTGACACAGGTAAACTGCCTTCTCTTATTTCATTGTTCTGGTTGACTTCTGTATTCTTGACGCCGGGGTCTTTCTGTCTTTCTTTTTCTTTCTTTCTCCTCTTTTTTTTTATTATTTATTACCGCGTCGCTGTTCTTCTTCTCCTCCTCTCTCTTATTTCTCGTGCGTTTCGCGAGTTGCGTTCACTTGTCTTTTTTTTTTTTTTTCCTTGTCACTCGGGGGCTCGGTTCAAGTTCTCTCCGCCACGCTCGTCCCGTCTCCCGTCTTGTCGCGCGTCTTTTTCACCCCCCCTCCTCCTCCTCCTGCGCACTCACGAGCGCACGCACGCACGCACACACGCTCCTGCGAGGAGGAGGAGGGAGGAGGAGGGAGGGGAGGGGAAGAGGTTAAACTTTTTCTTGCGCGTTTCCATCGCACATGGTTTTTAGGAGAGAAAATGGCGCTTCTCCCGAAATGTATTTCATATTTAAAAAAAAAAAAAAAAGAAGAAGAAGAAGAGGAAGAAGAGGAAGGGGGGAGGTGGTGGACAAAATGACAAGAGAGAAAGACGGGAGTTAAATATTACCAAAGGTTTCTCCGAGTGTCGTCGGGGCCGTGGGGCTTTTTTTTTTTGGTCGCTGTTTTACCCGGGGAGAGGTGGAGTGTGAGCGGGGCGCACTCCGCCGCCTCTGGGGCCGCTTTCATGTGGGACGGAGGCCGGGAGGAGCGAGGAGCTGGAGCTAGTGTGCGCCCTTCTATGTGTGTGTGTGTGTGTGTGTGCGTGTGTGTGTGTGTGTGCAGTCATAAGAACAGTAGAACACCCTGCACGCATCTTCTGAGATTTATTTATTTATTTATTTATTTATTTTCTGGAGTTCTGCATGCATGAGCTGTACCACCAAGTTTTTTTGCACTTGAATGCAACACGTGTGCACATGTGCAGTTTTTATAATAAGAGATGTTTTCTTTTTATTTTCTTTCTTTAAAAAAGAAAAAAGGAAATAAATACGGTTGTGAAATTGTGCGAATTTAATATTTAAAAAGAAACTAAAACAGCTCCCCGTCACGTTTTAATAAGAACAGAAGCGCCGCCAAAATAAAAGCACAAACTCCTGCTCTTCTCTTATTTAAACGTATGTCACATTTGACTAAACCTGCTCTTGTTGTTGTTTCTGTTTCTGTGAAAGGACGTGATCTGGTGCGTCTGAGCTTGAAGCGAGTCGTCCTCCTGCCTGTGTGTGTGTGTGTGTGAGCTCTGACAAAAAAGTTAGATTTTTAACAGGTTTATCTCACACCGGCTGTGCCTCCTTCCTTGTATATATATATATATATATATATATATATATATCTCCCCCCCACGCCTCACTTGTAGGAACTGATCGCGTCCCTGCGCCACGTCGCTTCACGTTTCTCCTCAAATCTTTGCTTTGAGGAGAAGTTGAGGTTTTCGGATCAGCGGAGGAGCTTTTTTAGTTTAGCTTCAGCATCCTCCCTCTCAGGCTCTAAAAGCACCTTTAACACTTTATCGCTACGCCTCCGTGTGTTTCCCAAATTACAAATGAAATCCTTAATTAAAACTGATCCTATATCCTTCATTTACCGTTTAGCATCCAGCCATTACCACGTTAAGCTGGGACTCCCATAAAGCGCTCTCTTGCTTGTTTATCCCTGACAGTCGACTGCCAGGCCTCTGCGTTTCATGTGTAATTTATTTTATTTATTTTTTTATTAAAAGGAGGTTTTTCCTCCCATCACAACGCTCACGCGACGGCTCTGCTACCAGAGGCGGAGAGGATGTTCTGGGCTCCTCTCGTTGCGGGCACCAAGTCTGGTTTCCATTCAGAAACATCAGCAGCTCGGATCGTAACGCCTCGGCCTCGCGTTGACACCAGAAAAAAGAAAGAGAGAGAGATGATTAATTTCCCCTTTTAATTCTTCATTTTATAGAAAGAACTAATAGTGCGTTAACTTCAAAGACTCAAGAGGGGGAGAGAATATAGACACACACACACGTCCTAAAGATCATGATTTGCTCTAAGATGCAAAGACAGGCCTTTCTTTATTCTTTTTTTCTTTTTTTAATCTGTGCAGACGTTTTCTGCAAAAACAAATATTTCCCAGCAGATAATCCTTTAACAAAATGAGCATTTATTTACCTACATAAACCCCCCTCCCCTCCTCAATTTAAGCGGCACCAGAAGCTCATGCAGAAGTAAATGCAGCGCACATGTTTCACATAATGCTAACTTGCAGTGTGTCATTAACCGGGATTAAAAAAAGAAGGACAGAAGCCCGCTCCGCTCTGCTCGAGGCATGAATGCAGCGTTTCTTGTCATTTTCAAAATTTTTTATTTATTTTTTTACATCTTGTCTGCGTGCAAAAAAAAAAAAAACACTCTGACACACACACACACTCCCACACACACACACACACATCCACCAGCATTCCCTTGCAGCTCCGTCTGCAGACGGGAAGGCACATTTTGTTTATTCAATTGCTGTTAATAATTTAAAAACGGAGCTTGGACCTCGGATGCGGCAACAATTGTAAACAATTGAATGAATTATTAACTGTGATTCAAAAAGAAAGAAGACAGAAGCTCGGGACGAGGCGGACGCAAGAGACGGAGAGGAGTGTGTGTGTGTGTGTGTGTGTTGGCTGTGAGGCATTTAGTGTTAGGGATGACAAAATATCTTTACACACACACACATATATATATATTTATATATATACACGTATTTAAATATGTTTTTAATAAATGCATTCAGCTCCTGTTATTTTTACTTCCCCGTGCATTGAAAGCCACATTTACGCCCAAATTTTTATCATAATTACAAAATTTTATAACTTTTTTTATCGCTTTCCCCCCACCTCCAAACACTAAAGCGCCCTCCCCTCCCCCGCTGCCCCCTACCCCTCCCCCGTCTCCTGCACCTTCAGAACCAAACACACTGTTTCACTGCTTTTTGTAAATGTGTTCAGATTTTTATCATTCTTTCTTTTTTTTTTTTAATGTTGTCATCTCAGACTGTTTTCTCTTGGTGCGACGTTTTAACTTATTCCTTCCCTCTGCCACCCCACCCCACTTCCCCCCACTCCCCTCCCCTCCCTATCCCTATGCCCGCCTGGACGCTGACCCCTGCTCTCCTCGCCTCTTAACACCCTCTCGACACTAAAGTATTACCCTACTCACCTTCTAAACAATGCCTTAGTGGTAAGTCCTGTTTAGTCCATATTTATTCAGCATTAGGTGTATGTGTTTTCTTCTTCTTCTTCTTCTTTTTAAAAAAAAAAAAAAAAAAAACATATTCCATATTGAGTGTTTTTTTGTTTTTTTTTCTTTTTGGTGATATTCCTGCAGGGCATGCAAACCTGGACTAACGTGCAGGAAAAGCAGGGTTTTGTAGTTTTTTGCGCAAAAAGTGCAATTTTTTTTTGGAAAGCCATATTTTACCCCCGCGTAAAACGAACAAAAATGGCTGCAGCTCCAACACTTTTTGAAAAAAATTTTATGTATTATTTTTTTGTCTTTTTAATGTTTGCATGTAAAAATCAGATCCTACGTGACTTCGTAAACGTTAAAAAATGTGTCCTCATGCATGGTAAAGTGTCTTCCCTCCTTCATTAAGCATCAACTTCTTATCTGTTTAGGCTAATTATCAAAAAATTTGTTGACTTTAAAGGACCCCATGAAAGAAAAATTTTTCACCCTGGTCTATTTTTACAAACGGTCAAGAAGTTCCTCGAGGTCACAGTCTCGGCTCCGTGACTTACCGCGCTCCCCTCCCCCTTCCTCGTCCTCCTCCTCCTCCTCCTCTATCAGCGCTATATGTTTCTCCAGGAGGATGTATTATATTTTTCTTACGTCACCGCCGGCCGTTATCTCGCCTTATCGGAGCGCCGTGTTTTCACTGAAAATATCAAAGCGCCGTTTAGAGAGCGGCGGTGGAAAAGCATGAGCTCGTTTGTTTTATGTGAAAATCTGATTAAGTTCGTGTAATCAATAGTCGCCGGACTTTGAGACATATTTTTGCCGGACCCCGCATCCCCATCCCTTACACCCCTCCCCTCACTCCCCTCCCCTCCCTCCCCTCCCTCCCTTCCTGCTGTCTCCCTGTCTCTTCCCATGGCCTGGAAAATGAGTTGGAACAGCTGTTCGGAGGATTAAAATCTGATGGAACCGCAGTCTGAATAAACAGAAAAAATGTTGGATTTTTCGGAATTAAAGACACATGCGTGCGCGCAGGAAATGCAAACCCGAAGGTGCCGTCGCATGTCTTTCTGTTGGGTTGCGAGTCTTCGGTCCAAAGCCCTCATCGTGGGTTCACCTCGGCCCCAAACTCGGTTGAGGATGATATCACTGCGGGTTCTGGTTCCGTTTATCGTCCCAATTCTGCATATACGGCCTTAGCATAACTCGGTTAACTCGGATATTTGTGCAGGAAAGTGACATTGGGCCAGTAAGGCACTTTGCTGTTGGCGTCCAGACAGAACCGTTTGATTGGCAGGTGGGGCTCGTCCATTGTGCTCTGTTGCAAACCGAGTTGTGTGTGCGCGCGCACGTGCAATCGGAGCGCGCGACTGGCCGTGCCGCTCCTCTTCGCGGGACACCGGGAGGTCGTAAGGTCAAACGCCTGCCTCTGCGCGGGACGCCGTGTTCCATTTAGACCTCTCGGGCAAGTTACAGACCAATCCATCTGCAAAAGCCGCCGCGATAAGATGGAAAAATATTAAACACGCTCTTTTGCTCGGCTCATTTGCGGCGGCGGCGGTATCAAGGTGCCTCGCCTCCGTCGGCGAGTTCAGGGCTTCGAATGTCGGCTTTCTACACTGGTAGCAAGTTGCAGATCATTTCCATTCTGAGTACATGTTGTATTTCTAAGAGGCTTATGAAAGGTTTCTGTGATTAATGTCTTTGTCACTCATAAATTTTCTGTTTATTGTCAGCCGGTGACTTGGGGGGGGGGGGGGGGGGGGGCACCGTGCGTCAGCAGTGGCAGAATTTACGGCAATTTCAATTTATTTATTTCGCTTTTTTTCGCAAAGAAATTCGCCGCTCTCTTTGGTGGCGGCGGCGGCGGGGACAAAGACGAGAGATGAGCCGGGGTGCATTTTTTTGGCAGCGGGCGATGTAGATTTGAATTAAGTAGCATGTAGTTTTTATCTCGAGCCGCATGCAGAGAGAGAGAGAGACAGAGAGAGAGAGAGAGAGAGAGAGAGAGAGAGGCAGAACCAACTGTGTCTCATTCAATATCGGCACAGCTGTCCCAGCATCCGTGGAGAATGGATTCCTACTGCTATTGCCATGGGAGGCTCCAGCCAAGAAGAATGGGAGGATATCCAGTGTGTGCGCTCATGTTTTAAGAGGAAGGCGAAGAGTTGGGGAGGGGTGGTGGTGGGGGGGGCGACGAATATGCTGGTGTGCGCACATGTCTGCTTCTTTTTTTTTTTTGTGCATGCGTGTGTCATGTCGTCTCCGCCCGCCTCGCTCGCTTTTCCCTTTCGCTCATGTCACCTCTGGCACGGATTAGTCTCTGGCACGACCCCGGCAGCGCCCGTGGGCCCCAAAGTGCGGCTCTGCGGCCGCCGATATGTTGTGCCGTTGCCATGGCGGCACACACACTGGTGCTAAATTACATAATTGAGCTAAAACATACAGAGGAACACGAAATACTTAGTGCACAATATGAGAAAAAGGGAAGAAGAAGAGGGGGGGGGGGGCGGCGGCGGCGACAGAGCAGGGAGGCCCGGAACGAACGGCGAGCACAAAAGGAAGAGATGGCGAGTGTTTGAGAGCGCTGTCGTAAATCAGAATAACAGCGCTGCCATTGTGTGGTTACCTGCAGCGCTGCGGCGGGCAACCTGACGGGGCGGTTGAGGCTGAGAGGTGTTTGGTGAAGGTGGCGCACGTGGCGGTGAATGAAAGAGAAATGTGTGTGTCCGTACGAGAAAGGGTGTGGCGGCTCGAGTTTACACAGATACACCACGAGACACTTATGTTTCCTCTTTCGCCCCCCCCCCCTCGCCCTCCTCCTCCTCCTCCTTTATGGATTTGGGGTTTGCTTTGAATGGATTTCCGTCACAGCTGCCTTACTCTGGAGTGGGTGAAACCTTTGAGGTGCAAAGTGGCGCCTCGTTCTGGGTTTGACGAAGTCCGTCGCAGTCAAACACGCCACCCAGAGATGTTTGAAGACACTTTGTCGAAAACCGCTCCTTCAAGCTCAAGTGGCGTCGACTTCCCGAGGCTCAAAATCAGATTTAAAAAAGCGTTCATTATCCTGCACGGTGAAGCTGCAAGTGACATCCAGGCAACAATAGGCAAGACGCCGTTTTCGAGTGTCTTAATCTGATGTTATCTGTTATATGTAAATTCACGTCTGCAAATTAATTTGAGATCCACGCATCGGTTATTTATTTATTTATTTACTCTGCAGCTACTATAATAACGACTCCGGCAGCCAGAGCTGTCAGCGCCGTGAAGGATTGAACTTAATAAAGTCGCGCTGCCGAGGGCTCGGCGGGAAAAGACGCGGCGCATTTTCCGCCCCGTGTTTGGTTTAGCTTTGTTTCGTGTCTGGAGCCGCCGAGGACGAGCCTGAGAAACGTCTCTCTGAGCGTGCTTTGTTCTCGCGTCGAGCAAATCTGAGCGAGTGCCAGGATCAACACACGTTCGACGAGCGAGTCATCCTCCGCTCTTTCTTATTAATCAACAAGTTTCCTTAAAGAGGCCCGAGGAACCCCGAGGGCTCGAGCTCGCGGGGCCGGGAGCGCTCGTCTGAGTCTGTCACAGGTCGACGGGAATAGATAGAGGGTTGTTGTTGCGGATCATCGACGGGCCCACTCAAGGTCACTCCAGTGTGGGCAATCTGGGCATGTTGTTTGGCCTGTCCTGCCTCCCTGTCTGACCTACATCCTCACTGCACCGGCTAAATATATACAGTAGACCCCTCATTACAAAGCTTCCAGATTAATCTGGATGAAATCTGAGCACCGTTCTCCCTCCCGGTGCGTTTCGACTGCAGCCTCCCTGTGCAGACTTTCCATCTCGATTCAGTCACGCACTCTCCAAAAATAAAGAATTGAAAAATGGCAGATGTGGGCATTCACACAAAAACGCGGCTTTATCAACAGTGCGATAGGAGCTCCAGCCTCGTTCGGCGAACCCATTCAGAAACAAACCGCCTCTCCTCGTGCGGCGCGGTTCGCCTGTTTCAGTCGAGTTCTGACTGAGTGTTACAAGCTAGGGTTTGTTGGGGCCTCATGCATAACGCACCTGCGCACAATTAACGCACATGAAGCACAGGTGTGCATTCCTTCTGGAAGAGAGAAAAAAAAAAACTCACACCCTAATGAATGTGTTGGAGCAGAAGACACTGTACGCACTTAATGCAGTAGAGAGGACAGTGGTTCTTAATCTTCTTTGTCTGGAGTACTTCTACAGTCCTGTCAAATGAACTGTAGTATCCACATGCCCTTATCCAAGTACGGTACTGAACGTAACTGAAACTGAGCTGAAATGGTTATTTATCACCTTTGATTATAAGCATATTTTCTCAAGTTCCTATCTAACTATATCAACACTTTATTGGCTGTATCCTTAGCTAACTATTTAAACCATTTATTTAGTATTTAGACATTCATCTATTTGCTTTAGCTTCAGTATTTGAACACTTTATCCGTTATTCTTAGCCATCTACAGTATTTCAGTGGTTAATCTATGAGCTTAAGTTAATTATTTCAACATTTATCCATAAAGTGAAGCCTTTTCCAGATGTTTATTTGTTCCTTTGTCTATTTATTTCAATCATTTGTCCAGTAAATGTCCATTTTGTTTTAACTTTTATGTATCTGTTGCTATATCGGCCTCATCTGTGACTTTAACTAGCTGGACTGTAGCCATAGCTGAAGTCCCTTGTCGTCTTTCGGCGCTCTTTGACGATGAAAAGCAGAGCGAATCCGTATTTGTTTCTCTGCAAACCTTCATCTGAATGCCAAACTTGTTTTTTATTTGGATCATTACAAAGTTGTTTTGAAAATTGCTCGGCTTCTGTTTTGTCCTTCCTGACGTCCAGAGACGTCGGATTCATAGAACCCAAGTTACATCCGTAACTCCTAGTTGCTTGAGGCTACTCCGTCTCGGCGGCAATGGTTGCTCCCATAGACTGTATGAAAAATGGACGCCATGACAGCTCCTCAAAAGTTATTATAACTGTAAACCTTGTAAAATGGCGTCCATTCAAGACTGCAAGAGTGCACGCTTTGCTTTAACAGTCAGTGACAAGTAGTTCAAAAAGAGCTGGAGTTGCAGCTACTCTCCAGAACACGTCTAATAAAAATGTACCGCATTATACGTTTAACAGAAGGTTTATAACACTCTTGTACGTGTTTGCACAAAGAACATCTGTGTTTTGGAATCTGAAATGTCGTTAACCCTTTACAACCGAAATTTTTGCCAACGGCTCGTTTTTTCCTGCACTTCATTCATAGAACCCAAGTTACATCCGTAACTCTTCCGCCGCTCTCCTAGTCGCTGTAGGCTGCTCCGTCTCCGCGGCAATGGTTGCTCCCGTAGACTGTATGAAAAATGGACGCCATGACGGCTCCTCAAAAGTTACGCCAAAGCATGTGGAGGTCCCCCGGTGGCTGGCTGCGTTATAGGTCATAAGCTCCACCTCCTCCATGTTAGCGGATGGGCCGAACTAAAACACTAAACTAGACGTCAAATACATTTTTTTGAAGATGGTTTCTGTAATTTTAGATAGTTATTGAGTTAGTTAAAATGCTTTTAGTTAGTCATTTGTTGCTATAGAAACAGGATGCCATATCGTGAGGTTTAACAATTGCCCTGACAAACGCACAGATAATTAGCATAGTGTGAACTCGCTTGACAAGGTCTTGATTATAGTGGGCGTTCATTTACATGTGCCACTCCCGGACTGTAGCGGTAATCTAGGGTTACCACTGACTTGATATGTGGATATATATATATATATTAATCTACATTCTTTGCGTGCGTCTCATCGCAACTGCGGAAGTACCCCCAAGCGACAAGTTATTATAGGAAGTCGGCAACACACACATTCAGCAATTAATTTATGGCGCTTCTTGTGTTCCTTTCCATACATGAATTTATTACCGTGCAAATGAGACGCGTCTGCACACCTGGCGAAGCCTGGGGGACGTAATTGCAATCACTTGTAGCTACACGGAGGACAAAGACTTCATCTAGGCCCGGTTAATCGAGAGGAGGCGGCGGCGGCGGCGGTAATGGTGGAATGACATCGCGCGGTGACGCCACTGCATTATGTCATAGCCTTCATCATCTTTTTCTCTGCTTCTTTGGCTTTCCTCTGAGCAGAGGAGGGATAAAGAGGCATTGATTGGCTCGGCTGATTGTACCGCAAATTTCCCGAGGCTTCCTTTCATCACCGCGCCGCATTACCTCATGCTCCAGCGGCGGCAGAGCAGTCCTAGGTAGGCTGATCCGGTGACCATGCATGAGCGTAATTCACTTCAGCCATTTAGCAGATAGGATTATGCAGCGGTCCGTGACTCTAGCTTAGCGTCGAGAATTTGAGATCTGCTTCTCTTCCCCTTTTCCACGGGAACCTGGTTTCAGAGTTGTGATTGGCCTTAATATCGGGCATTTATTGGGTTAATGTTGGAGGGAAAATCTTTTCCTGTCTTGGGGGTGGGTGGAGGAACGTTGACGCTCGGAGGCTTATGAACCCGCAAGTCAAACAGTAATGAAAACAGTTGTGACCTGATTTCAAGAGCCGGGGAAAAAAGACAGAGTAGAAAGGGGGAAGGAGGATTTTAAGACGCAGACAAAGAATTACTATCCGAGGTTGACAAAGCGTCGTGCTTTTGTTTCCCTCATTCCTCGTTCTTTGCTTTCTTTCTGACTCCTATCTTGCGTTCCCTTTCATTTCCTCCTGTTACCTTCCCCGTGTTTCTGTCTGTGTATCTAATTCGGCCACCCCGTCCGGCAAGGAATAGCTGTCACCCCAGGGAACAAAGCACCAGAGCTCGCTCTTCGGAGCAGGAAGCTGGCACACGGCCAAGGGTGGAAAATCTATACTCGGTTGCATAATATAACATATCTTTACCTCAGATGAACTCCGAGGAGGCCTGGCAGCTGTGAGCAAACAGAGCTGGAGGGCGGGAGTTTGTGTGTTATTAACCGACTCTGTTGGCGTGGAA
Organism: Chelon labrosus; assembly: GCF_963514085.1. Taxonomy (NCBI): domain Eukaryota; kingdom Metazoa; phylum Chordata; class Actinopteri; order Mugiliformes; family Mugilidae; genus Chelon; species Chelon labrosus. The sequence goes on from NC_140354.1 coordinate 17,936,178, forward strand.
GTGTCGGTGTGTGTGTGTGTGTGCGTCGGGTATGAGTGCGCGCTCTATGCTCCTCGTAACTTGTGTTTGCTGGCCCGGTGCTAAGGGCCCGAGGCTGTGTGAGACCCCCAGTGCAGTAGAGTCAAATAGATCTTTGAATTAAAAGAAAAAAGAGCGGAGAGTAGAGTGCAGTAGAGGCAGCCGAGGCCAAGCAGGGCTCAGGGTTAAACTCAAACACAACTTTGTGGCTTCTCCTTTCGCTCCAGCCAGCCAGTAACTACTATCCCAACTACAGCTGCAGCGTGCCCTGTGATATAAACTTTCTGCTCTGTTTAGGCTCAGAGAAATGGCTCCGGGATTAGTGTGCGTTACATGGAAAGTTGTATATTTGACTGGAAAATTCAGTCCACGGCGAGGAGGATTTCATGCCCCCTGCTAAAATACAAAACGCAGATGGTGCAGATTAATCGGCGAGCCCGCGGAGAACGGACAACCTCTGCTCTTCAAATACTCACCGCTACAGTTTATAAACCCCCTCCCCCGCCGCGCTCGCGTCCGAGTCACCTACGTATCCCGACAATCGAGACGTCTAGCCGCGTCCGTCGCAGGCCGGGGGCTCTTATTGTGACGTGAACGCCCGCAACCACCCGTAACGGAGACGTGGCTACTTCCGTGGCTTAGCAGCCGCTGTCACTCTCCCCGCGACGTCTTGAGGCAAAAAAAAAAAAGCCCGGGCGAAACTTAAAACTGGCCTCATTACGGTCATCATCTGGAATAAAGCGCAATCATCTCCACCACCTGTGGCAAGCTGCGGTTTAAGGAGAAACTCTCACGCCGCCTTATGGACCTGTCCGTTTCGCCTCGCATATCAATTCCTGCACATTTATTCTATTCATTATTTCTTTTTTCCCCCCTTCTCTCTCTCTCTCTCTCTCTCTCCATCTGCACACCTGAACGCTAGCATTTCCAAACCAGAGTTAAGGCTCATATGGGGACCACAAATTGAGTGTATGTTGCAGCCAGACGGTTGAGATTTACGATGGAAGCGGATAGGGATGGTGTGGGCGGGTATGCAGAGGTGCACATTATGGGCCTCCTCTTCTTTTTTTTTTTTTTGGTGTTTTTTTTTCCTTTTTAATACTTCTTCGAAGAGGTCGTATTCTTCCTCTTTTGCTTCCTAAAGATTATAGACAGAAATAAAGCACAAAGAGAGAGAGAGAAAAAAAAAAGAGAAGGGACGGGAGAGAAGAGAGAGGGAAATGGGCGGGAATGAAAGAGGCCATAGTCTGTGTTGTAAATACAGTAGACTGGGGAGCATTCCACGTCCTTTTTTATTTTTTATTTCTTCCAACCCTGCACGATTTGTTTGATTTACTCTCTATCAATCAGCGGAGGATGTATTTAAACGAGCTCGAAGTATATTTGAGAAAGCCTCTTTATGGCCGAGGCTGTTTGCATTCTCCTTTTACTTTCCCTGGAAGCGGGCCGTGATTAAAACAGACGATATAGGCGTATTGTGTTTCCTGGGGGATTGGAAGGAATGCAAATGCATCATAACCATATTATACCAGTTAGGAGCGGTGCGCGTTGCCAAGCCTCTGGATACAGTAGAGAGTAGTCGCTCCAAAGAGTCCCCGCAAAAGAGCCAGGATCCCACAACTGCAACAACAGGAGAGGACATTTGACACCGCTGGACTATATTTGACATTTCACAGGATATGCGCGGGGCTGAGGCCTTTTTCGCAGAGCGAAACTTGACAGAGGAAACCCCGAAAAAGAAGTCTTCCTGCGCGTACGTGCGTTGAGCGCCGCAGAATCCGTTTGGCATTTTGTGTTTGTGAGGGAAGCATGTTGCTGGTGGGACTTTGGCCTGCACAATCCCTCCTCTGTTAAAACAATGCGGCAGTTGTCCTCCCTAACCTAATTACTCCCTCCAGGGGGAGAAAGGCAACAGCACCAAATCCCATAGTTAGGAGCTCTGATCTGTAAGAAAAGGCCTCATTCATTTCTCTCCCCTCCTTCCACCGCCTCATGCACCGACACACACACACACTTTTTCTATTTTTCACCGCGATCGGGTTTGGCCCCGGCTGAGGCTAATTACGCTCTAATGCATCCTGATATTCCTCCTGATGTGTGTTTTCCTTGCCGTCTTTTTTTTTTTTTTTTTTATTGTTGTTGTGACGGCGAGGACACGATTGCGTCTAAAGGTTGCGTCGTAATGACACGCGGCCGTGAGCTCAGCGTTGTAAACCGTTCTAATTTTGAATGGTTCACGTGTGAAATGGCGTCCGTTCAAGACTGCAAACGTGCACGCTTTGCATTAACAGTCGAGTTGCAGCTACTCTCCAAAACACGTCTAATAAAGGGTAAAAATAAAAGAAAATCTACCGCACTATACGTTTAACATAAGGTTTATAACACGACATAATATCTCCCGAACTTCTTTGACCAGTTCACCAAGAACTCTTGTATGTGTTTGCACAAAGAACATCTAATCCTGTGTTTTGGAATCTGCAATGTCGCTAACCCTTTACAACCGAATTTTGTTGCTAGCGGCTCGTTTTTGTGCACTTCATTCATAGAACCCAAGTTACATCCGTAACTCTTCCACCGTTCTCCTAATCGCTGTAGGCTACTCTGTCTCTGCGGCAATGTTTGCTCCCGTAGACTGTATGAAAAATGGATGTCATGACGACTCCTCAGAAGTTATGCCAAAGCACGTGGCGCTCCCCCTGGTGGCTGGCTGTGGTATAAGGTCATAAGCTCCGCCTCCTCCGTGTTAACGGATGGGACTTGGGACGCACTAAAACATTAGGTAGTCGAGTTAGTTGTAATGCATTTAGTTAGTCATTTGTTGCTGTTGTTTTTGTGCACTTTGTGTTTCCGTAATTACGATTGCGAAAGCGAACAAATGCGTTTTCTCAAAGCTGAGACGTCGCGCTTTTAAAGCCATTACGGTAATTCCGCTTACGCCTCTCTCGGAAGGTTGTTAAACTCTTGTAACGTGCAGGAAATGTAAATAACTGCAATATATTCAAGGTTCGAGGTTATTTTGGGAGTAAAACGTGCAAAAGCACCTACTCCCAAAACCGTTTTATCGTCAAAATAAGCAAAAATAAAAGTCCAGGTGGACGTTTGGAGGCTACGCACAATCAGCTAGGTGTCATAAAGCATTTATTACATGTTTACAGATGCTAATCTTAAAATTGGAAGTACAACTTGGTATCAATCATTCATTTCTACGTCTGCCCTTTGTTTTGCTTTTTCTCACCCTCCCTAACTACTCGTCTTTCATCACCGCCCGCCATCACTTACTGGCACGGCGCAGGCTTTTGAAAACTTTATTATAGCGACTTCAGACGAGGAAGTCCGCATAGGAAGAGGGGAAAGGTGTGTGTGTGTGTGTGTGTGTGTGTGTGTTAGCGCATTGGCCATAAAAAGGAAAGGCTGTTAAAATCTTAAGTTCTCCGTCAACCAACCTGTTTGGTTTCTGTTTATTTGCCTCGCCTTCTCTCGGGAAGATTAGAACAGCCATTGTGTGGAGGCTTGGGAAATAAGGCTCCGAAGTTTATATTTGGAGATTGTTGCGGTGCTGCGCTGTTGGTTTAGACTGCCGGGGGTTTAGACGTCTCTGTTTGTTTATGTGGAGAAAGAAAAATTCCGTTTATTGCCACCGAGACGGGAGATTTCTTTCGCTGTTCGCATTTGCTCGCGTTTGTTTTATTAAACGGTTGAAATTTATGGAAACCTTTCACATCACCCCTTGGTAGCCTCAGGGACACCACATGGTTGCCGGTGCTCCTGGGGGCATATAAGGAGACAGGAGTGTTTGTGCATATGTGCGTCTGGTCGTGCAGTGTTTGTCTTAGGTCCTAGCTCCTTTCCTGTGGTGTGTGTGTGTGTGTGTGTGTGTGGGCTCTAGTCCGTCCGGCTTGTGTGGACCCTGCGCCCTACGGCAGAAGCGGAAGCTCTGCTTTAACAGCATTAGCAGGGCTCTTCCTTCAGCCTCCAGCCCACTTTATTAACCCTATCACTGTCCCCACAAATCATGTTGTCGTCCGTTTTATTGGCCTCTCAGAGCTTTTGTTTGACAGATCTTTTGTCCTCTGTTGCCTTTAACTCTTTAGGTCCTTTCTCTATTAAATCTATTACCCTTTCCTTGTTTATTCACAACCCAGTCGATGGCAGCCTCGATTGACTTTTATCACATTATTAACCCTGTCGTTTACTTGAAGCCGGGCCGAAGATCGGTAAAGATCTGCCCGGAGGATCAAACCAAATGGTTTCTCCCTGGCTTTATGAAGCAGTAGTGGTCATTCACGTCACCAGAGCGCTGTTGAGTTGGTTTTGTTAAAGGGGAATTATCGTTTTTCACAACCTGGACCTTATATCCGGCATAAAATACGATCGTTTACTCACCCATATAACTTTGGTGTCATTTTGGAGTCATTCAGGAGATATTTAGATCTGCGTATATCCATATAGTGGGAGTGACTGGGGCACCGAAACGCAGCCTCTAAATGACGCATTATCTGCCACGAAACTTGTTCATTTCACCAATATTTTGTTATGATACGCAAGTGCTATTCCCCGTTGAATCTGGAGTTACCTGTTATCTATTCGCGGACGTGCAGCAGTTTGTTGTTCTTTGGCCAACTGTTCCTCTCTCTGCCTCCGCATCCTCCTTTCAACAAACTCAGAGATGACATAATCCAGGTCAGAGGTTAGTAGGCAATCTACAGACCCCAGATGATGATAACAGATAACTCCGGACTCAACAGGGAATAGCACTAGCGTACGATAACAAAATATTGGTGAAATGAACCAGTTTCGCGGCAGATAATACGTTATTTAGAGGCTGCGTCTCGGTGCCCCAGTCACTCCCACTATATGGATATACGCAGATCTAAATATCGTCCGAACGACTCCAAATGACACCAAAGTTATATGGGTGAGTAAACGATCGTATTTTATGCCAGAAATAAGGTCCAGGTTGTAAAAACGGTAATTCCACTTTAACAACAAAAATGGCTGCCATCGGAAAAGCAAGCTTTTTTTTAGATTTACGCCTTTTTAGGACCAATAGTTAACAGCAACTAAAGCATATGTCACATAATTCGTTCTTCTGATTGGTTGTAGGGCTAGCCAGTTGTGTTAAGGTGTTTTGTTTTCTTTGTATCGGTTGAAATACACCATAAAACTCAACTTGGGGGGGTTAGGCGGTTACTCAAGGCACCTCAGCCATATACCTGGTGGGATGCAAACCTGCTTCCTTAGCCTCTACACCACCACTCCCCCCTTATATATATGATAGCTTGCTATTAGCTATGCCAGGTTAACCCCTCGTTACTCTCCAGCTCTAATAAGGGGCTGCATTTTTTTTATCTTTAGACTTTTCTTTGCGACGATGCCTCATTTCTGCAAACGTTTCAACAAATGGAAATGTAATACGACTAATTGCGAGAGTTCATTTTTTTCCCTTTTCCCTCTCCTCCTTTACGCCCTCGTTCTTTGTCTTTATCCTATTCTTTTCTTTTTGCCAGGAGATGTCCTTCTTTATCAGGGCTCGTACAGACACATACGACCACACCTCTGTGAAATATTCGCCCCTGGTCGGAGCCTTTTTTTTTTTTTTTTTTTTTTCCTCGACCTGAGGAAGGCACGAAACAAAGCCGGCGAGCTCCGCGTTTCGCCTCTTTCGCGACCCGTACGCGCATCAGAGTGTAATTAAGAACTTACGGCTACGGCTTAAGGTTGTGGCCCGTTTAGGCATAAACGTACAGAAGACAAAAAACAAAAAAAAAAATAGATATATAGACGGGAGGCCGTGAGGGGTTGGGTGCGCACAGACGTGGAGGGTGAGACAGTGGGGGTTGTGAGTAAGTGATGGCGGCGGAGCATTTGCATAAAGGGCAGGGCAACATGCCCAATGGTGGAAGAGGTTGGCATCACGCCTTTCAGACTGGCAGAGAGGGAAGACTGGAGAGAGAGAGACAGAGAGCGAGGGGGGGGGTGTAGTCAATAGTGCATCCCTTGTTCAGAAAGAGGAGGTCCCTAGCTGTTGGCAGGAGAGCAGGCTAAATCTCTAGTTTGATTGTGTGCTAGATTGCCCCTTTATTTGTGTGATTGCAAAGCGTTCAACACTGCATTAGTAGTGGGCTTTACTTTCCCGGAGCCTTTATTCAGGAGGGAGTTTTTTTTTTATTCCCCCCCCCCCCCCCCCCTGCCTTGGCCTGCGCCGTGATTGTCGCTAACACATATGTCTCAGAGTTTAGATTGTGTGCAATCAGCGCATCGGGGCGATCTGGGAAAGTTTCTGACCTGTCTTGTTTTACAGAGGCTCCCCGTTTCGTCCGCAAGCCCGCCCCTCCCCCGCACCCACCACCCCGAACACGCCAAAGTTAACGGCGCTGTTGATTTAACTCGACGCCGCATGTAGATGTAATTTCTAAGATAAATACAGGCCGGAAGACGAACAACCGCGGAGAGGCAGCCAGCGGCTTTTTTTGTCCGTGTGTGTGTGTGTATGTGTGTGTGTTTCTTACCTTCTGTTTCTCAGAGCCACAACACTGCTGTTCCCCTCGTGCCGGCTGTGGTTGCGGCGATGCGACGGTGGCGTGGACAGAAAAGGGACAGTTATTTAGTCTGGGGCGAGTCTTTTTTTTCTCTCTGTCCGTAAACAATGCACACGCAGCCTTATCGTTCCCCACATTGCTGGCCGCCCGCAGAGATGCCTGCAAACTCACTGCGGCCGTAAACCTCAACAACCCCTTCTCTTTTAGAGCTCTGTGTGCGCGCCCATTAACGGCGGCCGTGGGAGTTTGCGCTGACTTTTATATCGTGGAATAAAATCCGAAGGAATTCCGTGTTTAAATACGTGACTGTGGCGGAGCCGGCGAGGCCGCCTGCGCCGGTTCCCACCCGAGAAACGACCTCATTACAAGTAAAAAGATGATTAATTAAAAGTATGGCGAATATACACTTACATGCCAGTTCATTAGGAGTGAAAATGAATGAAGTCCTAAAGTGGGGTTGCCAAAATAATAGAAACGAGCGCAATTCGACAATACTACAACCTTCATGAGGCTAAGACTTAGTTCAGGACATTAAAATGTTTTCACTAGTGTACCTAATGAACTGGCAAGTGAGTGTATATCTTAAAATAATACAAAAATTATATATATATTACAAAAAATCAATCAAAGCAATACGTAAGCTTCATTTTACCATCGAATATAGATTCAAATGGCATTTTTTTAACAGGTGTAAATCTTGATTTGAAAAATAAATAGTAAATGCATCTGACAAGAGCAAAGTAGAGTAAGAAAACTGGGTAAAACTCAAATAAAATTCTATTTCTCTTTGTGCAAACATCATATAACTTCACTGAAGAGCTGCAGAGGGATGATATAGAATATACGTACAGGTTTTGAAGTCTGTTTAAAAACAATACTCGTATTCTTGTGACTTTAACTTGCCGTTCTCACTCATTTGGGGCATCAAGAGACGCCTTAAATTAAGTGACAGTCTTTGTTGGAATCGTTAAAAGCAATTTATTACATTACGTTTAGGTTTTACGTAAAATCCGCGGATGTTTCGGTCGCAGCGCCGCCCCCCAAATTACGATGCATCATCTCCTTGCAAAAAAAGTAAAATAAAAAATCATATCAAGACATTTTAACCTTATTTTTCTTGTTTTTTAAAACTGTTTCTGCACAAATTCATTAAGAAACAACACTTTTGTGTGCACATACCGCTGCAAACCTAAATTAATTTGGGTTGGGAGGCTTTGCACAACACCATATGAGCAATAATTCCCCCAAAACTACATTCAGTATTTCATTAGCTGCAGTTTTACCACTTGCACAAGATATATACCGCTTATATACACACACAGGCAAACAACCAAGCTCCATGAAATGGGCCGTTCAGTGACACTTTCAAGTAAGAGCCTGAACGCATTTCATTAAAGGTTTAGAGTTCTTTTAAATACGAATCGGCCCGTTTTTATTAGCAGTCCTCGGGCAGCTCAACGAGGAAACGCTAAGAGGAAAACGCTTTATCCACTTGATTTATTGAACGCCGTTGAAACGCTGGAGGTTTTGCATAAACCGCAGGCTGTGATTGCGTCTCTTCCATTGGGAAGGAAGCTCTTAATGGAAAGTGAGAACGAGGGGAACTTAAAAAAGTGTGAATGCATCCGAGGAGGTAAAACGGGACGAGACCTGACATCTTAAGGAGGTGATTATTAATGTTTTTCAGCGCTGATCAGAATCAGAGGCGTGACTGAAGGCGACATATATATCATAACGGCGTAAGCGACACCAGCCGAGAGGCTTTGAGGAGCGCTCGTAAATCCACCAAACGTCGTGTGTGCACCTGGTGGAGGGAGGATGGAGACGCAGCTGTATCACTCTCAAACCACACCGAGATCAAACGTCACAGGAGCGTTTTTTCCAAAAAAAAAAAAAAAAGATCGTAAAGCTGAGTGTAAATTGTGATCTCGGTTTCAGAAAAACAAGAGAGGGGTTTCAGGGGGGAGCTGCATGCAGTCGGGGTTTACCTCCGCAACCAGCGCCGCCGTTCTGCTCGAGTGCTTTATCTGCCTCCGGTTTGAAAACACAATTGTTTCAGCTCACTTTCTTTTTCCAACAGTGTGTGAAAGGCTGACTTTGGCATTTCGCACTCGTCTCCCTGAGAAGTGGAGTAAAGCCCTACAGCTTTGCTAAGCGGCAAGTTAACACATGAACCTGAAGATCCCCTTTTTTTTTCCTCTCTCTCTCTCTCTCTCTCTTTCGTTCGAGGCCGTGTTGAAATTCTAATGCAAAGAGATCTTTTCATGAGAGGGGTTATGGTGCAACATCCCTCAGCTTTGAGCCTGTTGATAAATCAGTGTCACAGCTCTCCGCGATTTACGTCAAACCGCGCCGATCAAAGGCGACGGTGCCATATACGCTGCTCGCTGACGTGCTGATCGGCTGATACGATATCTCACCTCCAGCGTGGCGAATTGTGCATCAAAAATCTATCACCTTTTATAAAAAAGAGGAACAAAGAGAATGAGAATTTGCTAAAAATGCATCGCTTTGCTGCAGGTCGGGCGCGATGTGTTTATCGAGGGGGGTAGGAAATTAGCAGCAGCACTTAAAACGCTGCTTAAAGCTGGCTGTGGTTTGCAAGTTCGTCCCCCCACTACCAGCCTCTTTGGCAGCTTTAGGTTTGGTTTAAATATATAAGAGATAAAACGGCAACAAAAAAAGGCACAACGTCTGAGCGTGGTTCAGTAGTATCACTGTTACTGAGTCTGCACCGGCAGCGGAGTGAGCAGCAGTAGCCTGTTGGCTGGCAGAGTGAGAAAACACAGTCATGGCTGTTGTGGTGCTGAGTCGGCCTGTCCCAGCATGGCCAGTCACTCTCTCTCTCTCTCTCTCTGTCTCTCTCGCACTCGTTGCTGAGATCCAGGGCGGCTCCTCCGTCGACGCATTCTTTCGAGACAGCGGCAGGCGGCTCTGGAGACGTTTCTGAGCGTGTGTTTGCGTGTGCATGCATGTGTGCAGAATCGTTTTTGCAATAAAAAAAAAAAAAAAAATAGAAAAAGAAAGTCACGAGGCACGTCGCCCCGGGCTGCGAAGACTTTATATCTTTATATCATGTGTGACCGCACCTGTAGCGCAATCAATAAACAGCCTCATTTGCATCCACGCACATCTGCAAGCCTCCACCTGCGTTACTCCTCCTCGGGCCGCAACAAATCATCGTCTTTGTTATGGATTCGTGTCGTAGTGCGTAGTTTGATTTAAAGATTAATGCACCGAGCCGGAGCCTAAACGCCGGTCGGCCTCCCGGAGTTAGGGGCGAGACGGGGGGGGGGGGAACCCTGAAGTGGGGGGAGGTTCGGAAAGGGCCCGGGCCCAGCTCTGCAGCAGAGCAGCTCCGTGAGACTGGAATGTGCCGTGCGTGCCTCTTCCTCGGCTCGCCCCCCTCCCCGCGCAGCCCACCCCGAGCACGTTAGCACGCAGCCACCGCAAATTGCTTGCAGATTTTTCACACATAGTAACGTGCCGGTTTGTAAACTCGGATAAGTGCAACCAACGCGGGGGCACCGAGCTCCGTGGATCTTTATGCGTTGCAGAGAAAGTGTGTGTGTGTGTGTTCAGAGTTTCTGTCTTTTCCCCCCTTTTTCTTTTCTCTCTTTTTTTTGTAAAAATGCAATCCTGTGTCCACCTGGTTCTAATGATTGCTGCGTGTGATAACACTGGAAGGTCAGGCAGCAGGCTACAGAGCTTGTTCACATTACAGTACAAAACCACAGCGAGCTGAAGAAGACTTTCTATAGAATCAGGGAGTTTTGGAGGAAACCGGAGAACATGAATGCAATTTTATCCTGTTCCACACTTAAATAAATACATCCTTAACTACTGGAGAGGATTTCATCAGTTGTTTGTGGCTGTGAGCTTTAAGAAAGCGATTCCTCCTCCACCGTCCTCGTGCCCTGGCTCTCCATCAGCGCTCTGAGCTTAGGGGGGCAAGTGTCAGGCTCCGTCCAGGGTCAGGGACGCTGAGCCGGGCTGGAGAGGACGCTGCCGAGGACCCCGCCTGGCCCTTCATTAGGGGGGCCCCTCAGGTCGCCCGGGCCCTCGGTTTTAATTGGCCCCGACGAGACGCGGCCTCCGTAGAGGTCGGAGACGCCTGCCGCCTGGTCACAGAGACAGAGAGAGAGAGGGAGAGAGGGAGAGGTAGACTTTCATCACCCTCGCGAGAAAAACGACACCATCCAGAGAAGTTGCTCTCATATTCCGGGCATTGGAGAAATTATTTACATGGAGCATTTTTAAACGGCGGTCGGAAAAACAAAACTTTCAAGCCAAGGGATTTATCATAACAAAAGAAATACTGCGTTTCATTGTGCCAGAGTTTTGATTATTTGGCTTGAGGATTTGGACTTTAATGCAACTCCTACCTCCAAAAAAAAAAAAACGAGTCAAACAAGGCTGCCTCGCTAAAAACTTCTAATTGCTACTTTTAGCTGCATGCATTCGACCGTTTTTTATTTATTTATTTTTTTACGTTTGAGGATCTAAAGCAACTGCAGCAGGCAGGACGGCGTCCCGCCACTTTTATTTACGTACGAAAGCCTTCACTTGCTGCCTTTATTTATGTGATCATCTGAAAATCCTAATTCTGATCAGACTAAATGCAATATAATTATTTTCTGGATAAAACACAGAAAGAAAATATGAACTTAAACCATAGAATCCATTTATAGGATCATAATTTGATAATATTTTATGGAAAAGTAATAAAAAACACAGATATTTTGAATGCTGGAGTAATTGTAGATGCAAAAAGCAAAGGCTCACTAATGAGTCAGACAGTTTTTTTTTTGTTTTTGTGTGTGTTTTTTTGTTTTTTTCCACAGTTAAGAGCCTTTTCTCTCCTCACTGAAAGAGTTAATCTGAAGTTGGCAGCCAACTCCTCTCAGTCTCGGTCAGACGTGCGGAGAATTGAAAAATAAAAGACTTAAAAAAAATCTTTTCCTGTGTCTCGTCATGGCCCGGCTCCGTTCAGGGTGTTTAATAGAAATAATGGAAAAAGAAAAATCCCGAAAATGAAACTGACGCGTTTTGCGACGGAAAAGCGGCGTTTTGCGGGCTCCGCTTGTTGCCATCGCGACAAGGTTTTGTTTATTTTTTAATACGCCAGATGACTTTTACGGGCGTTTTACGTTTTTGTTGGGTTTTTTTTGTTTCTTTTTACACTTAATATAAATCGCGATTCATTTCAAGACTTAATAATAATGTCGGGTTGTTATTTATTTATTTATTTTTAAATGCACGCGCTTTTGGAGTCTCCTCTCGCGGTATTAGTCTTAATTGAGGTCGGGTTTTAGTAACGGTGGAGTGCAAAATGCGTCGCTTGCGGATATGCCAGCCCGTCTTTCTTTCTTTCTTTCTTTCTTTCTTATTTAATTATTCCTGGCAGAGTCCATCAATGATGTCTTCCCTCTTTTTTTTTTTTTTTTTTTTAATTTAAGCATTCATATTTTAAGTGCCCTATGAGAAGAGAGAGAAGAAGAAGAAGACGAAGGAATAGGAGAAGAAAAAGAAGAAGAAGTCATGGTGCATTTTTAATTGTTTTGGCTGAGTTTTTTGGTCTTATGATGATTTTTTTTCTGGAGCCAGAAAATCGTGTTGGTTGGAGAATAATCCATTAATTTAATTGGAACGATACGAGTCTATTAGTGAAACTCGCAAAGGGATTATTTGTCTTATTTTCTTATTTAAATCGTGACCTATAACGTGCGCAGACCGGATGATTCTTCTTTTTTTTTTTTTTTAAAGGGGAAACTCATCCTTTTTTTAGTTTGCACCTTACATAAACACAACTGCTAATTGATAACAAGCTCTCAAATCGAAGCTAAAGGTCTTAATTTAATTTCCAGGTAAGGAGATTAACCTGAGATTATGCCTGTCTCCGTAAACTAAATGAGCGTATATTTAAACACACATAAACCTGAGCCATTATAGCTCCATGTAGGCCAAGGCCTGGTGTGTTGCAGGAGGTGATAGGAGAGCAGATCACCCACAGAGAGTTTGGATGTGGCCTCTGCTCCCTCCAGATTTGGCTTCTTGAATGAAAAATGAAAAAAAAATAAAACAGGTAATCCTGGAAAATAAATATAAACGCATCTTTTTTTTCATCCCTTGGAAGGCGAATAGCATAACTAAGGAAAATGACTTAAAACCCGCTGGTAGTCAAATTGCACTGACATGTGAATGGTGGTTTATTTGCATTTTGGCAGGGTCACCCAGGAAGCTTTAATTCATATTGAGAAGCACAGACACATGTAAAATAAATAAATAAATAAATAAAAATCACATTTAAGCACCAGAGATCATCTCCTGCAACGGTAACTTTAATGCAGCAGTCCATTGTCGCGTTGTCTAGCCATGCATCAAAAGAACGAACGAGTTGGAGGCGGAGGCGGAGGCGCACACCTCAACCTCCGTCCTCTTGCTGGTGACGGCTCAGAGCCTCGTCAGGCCTGTGTAGTCTGTGATGGAGCTGGGATGCGCTGCAGGGCGGAGGCTTCCATGTTTTATCACTGAGCGAATGGTTTGACCTGCTAGTTTGCTTGTTTGCGCGCGCAGTTTCTCCGTCTTACGTTATTTTTATTTGGCAAATCAAACTACAGCCGGTGCTCGGCTAGTCCGTGGCGGTTTTGGGGGGGGTCTGTAGCACGTTCCTGAATTGAAATAACCGTTGAAAACACTCATTTAGAGCTGCAGAATCACTTATTTCTGCAAGATTAATGTGTTATTGGTGCACAAAAATGTGACAGATGTGTGTTAATAGCTTTGAACGGACAGAAAGATTGCAGCAAATCATCAGATTCATATATCTGAGAAGTAGGAAGTGACTGAAATAAGTAGAAGTCAGTTAATCTTTTCTCCAGAATGATAGTGGACCCAGACATGTACCTAGGGGTACTCCCTTGTGATGCATTGAACTTGGAAGGCTGTCCCCCCCCTTCGTAGAATGTGTCGGTCATTTTCTTGTTCACGGTTCGGCAGCAGCACTCGTGCCTTCAGACTAGCCGTCTGCAGAGCAGGTGCAGCCCCGAATGACATGCTTCACCGTGAGGGAACGCCACCGCCGCCGCCTCCGACGCTCCCATGACCGAACGCCTCCAAAACCTCCCGGGAGTCGAGGAAGGCGGAAGGCGAAATTTTTTTTTTTTTTGGGGAGGGGGAAGACGCCGCCGATCGTTCGTCTCCCACTTCCCTTTAAAACTGTGCGACCGTCTCTCTGTGCTTGTGCCTCTAAATCATTCATCCCTGTGTGTGCAGTGAGACGAGTGCGGCTGCCCGGGTTTGTTTCTCTGCCTCTTTGTTTGCTGTGGTAAACCCATGAGCAGCTGCCGGTGGTGGGGTCTGGAGGGATTCTGAAGCTGTGTGTCCTCTCTTTGCCATCCTCTGCCAAGGTGGCATTATGCAAGCAGAGAGAGGGGTAGAGAGAGAGAGAGAGAGAGAGAGAGAGAGAGGGAGAGCAGCGCAGAGAGGAGGGCGGGGGTTTGTGGTTGAGGTGGGGGGAAGAGGGGGTGAGGGAGGGAGGGAGGGAGGCGGCCATAGTAAAGATGGAGGCAGGGTGACGGCTGTAGGGATTGGTGCAGGAGAAGACTTGCTCCCTTGAACTTTGCCTCCGTGTCAGAGTGGAACTTGTCGATTTGGCAAATTGTGCAGCGTCGGACAAGGCAGCGCGCTCTCTTACACTCCCACCTGCTCTCCCCCCTCCTTCCCTCTCTCTCTCTCTCTCTCTCTCTCTCTCATTGCCACTACCACCCTCCCCCTCCTCCTCCTCCTCCTCCCCCTCCTCTCCTCTTTCTCTTTTCCCTCCCTTTCAGCTCTTGAAGCTAACGCATTGGCTGGGCTACAGGCATCTCGTTGCCAAATAGGTGGGCCCTACTCGGCGCTGGCAGAGGCTCAAGCAATGGTTAGGGAAAGAACGCGGAGAGGACGAGAGACGGCGAGCGAGGAAGAGAAAGAGAGAGAGTTGGAGAGAAAAGGGGAAAAAAGAAGCAGCACTCGGCTTTGCCAGCGGTCGTATGCGCTCGTCCAACATTGATTGGGCTCTCTATTTTTTTTTTTTCTCTTCTCCTTCCCTATTCTGCGCTCTGCTCTCTCTGGCCCCCCCATCTGTGTGTGTGTTGTGTGTGTGTGTGTTTGATAGTGTGTGTGTTGGGTTGTTGTGAGTCTTGTGCCGGGGCCCAGGGATCAGAACAGACACCACTACCAATTACACTTTGCCAAGGATTTTTTATTTTTTTTTTTTTTCTCCACGGTTCAATTTTTTTATTTTTTTTTTGGAAAGCACAAAGGACGGTTTATTTTAAGTGCATCTATTCCCGTTGTTGAATTTATTTTTTTTATTTTAATTTTTTTTTTTAACCATAATTCAATATATTTGTATTTTAACCTAAAAAATTTTGTTTCGTCTAATGAACTTTTTGGCGTTGGTCCAAACTGCGGTGAATTTTCCGCCTCTCTAAAAAATCTTGGGCTTGTTTGAAACTTTAGCCCACTGTTTGTCTTTTTTTTCAAAATTTTTTTTTATTATTGAAAACCATATTCTGCAAATTATTTTTATTTACACCCCCAAATTTTTGTTTTTTAAAATTTTTTTTCATGTGCTAATTCTTCGCACCCTGCCAAAACCAGCGCTTGCTTTACATTGGGGAGCGCAGGAGGAAAAAAAAAAAAAAAAGAGAGAGAGAGAGGGAGAGAGCGAGAGAGAGAGAGAGCGAGAGAGAGGGAGACTGGTGCAGGAGATTTTTTTTTTTTTTTTTTTTCACTTTAAACGCTGTGCCAAATTTATGATGAGAGTGCAAAATGGTAACTACCAGGCCGTCTGTCTTCCTCTAGCAGTGTGGTTTTCTGTGGTGATTTCTGTCTGCTTTCAGTTTGTTGTGGAAATGTGAGTCTGGTTGGAGCTCCCTTTTTTTTTGCATGGTAGCGCAGGATAGGAAATGGTATGGCTGATCTCTTAGCGGCACATTTCAACAGTGGTCTAGTGGCGGCAAAGCTTGGCGGTGGGGAGCGACCGGTGTGTGGCAACCCTGGCACAGGAACGCTGTGGCGAGATCTGGGCTTTGTCGCCCAGAGATATGTAGTGAAGGTATTATGGTACAGCAGAATAACTTCTCTTTTTGCAGCGGGAGACCCGGGGAGCGCAACTTGGCTCATTTTTTTCCACTGCTTGCTGCTTTTGGATTTGAATTCGTTTTCTTATTATTTCTCGTCTTTGAACGTTTTTACATTTTTTAAAAGAAGGATGCTTTACATTGTACCTTTGCATCTTACGGTTAAGATTAATATTTATCGTGCATGGTTGCATGTTTATTTTTATTTGAATCTGAATGATAAAAATTTGTAATGTTTTATTAAAAATGACTTTATAATTTAGATTATTATCATGCATGCATTTTCACAATTTCCTCTTTTTTTATTGATTTTATTTAAATGTGTTGCATGCTGCCTTTTCAAATTAAATCCTTTTTTTTATTTTTTATTTTTTCAACCCTCCTAACGCCACGTCTTTTTTCTTTTTCTTTTTTTTTTATATCTCGCCAGGATGAATTTCATCCCTTCATTGAGGCCCTCCTCCCCCATGTCCGTGCCTTCTCCTACACCTGG
This sequence comes from Chelon labrosus, assembly GCF_963514085.1. Classification (NCBI taxonomy): domain Eukaryota; kingdom Metazoa; phylum Chordata; class Actinopteri; order Mugiliformes; family Mugilidae; genus Chelon; species Chelon labrosus. The sequence goes on from NC_140354.1 coordinate 17,952,353, forward strand.
TTCAACCTGCAGGCCCGCAAGCGCAAGTACTTCAAGAAGCACGAAAAGAGGATGACCAAGGACGAGGAGCGCGCGGTGAAGGACGAGCTGCTCGGCGAGAAGCCGGAGATCAAGCAGAAGTGGGCCTCGCGCCTGCTGGCCAAGCTCCGCAAGGACATCCGGCCCGAGTTCCGCGAGGACTTTGTGCTCACCATCACGGGGAAGAAGCCCCCCTGCTGCGTGCTGTCCAACCCCGACCAGAAGGGCAAGATCCGCCGCATCGACTGCCTCCGCCAGGCCGACAAGGTGTGGCGGCTGGACCTGGTGATGGTCATCCTGTTTAAAGGCAGCCCCCTGGAGAGCACGGACGGCGAGCGGCTGGTCAAGTCGCCCCAGTGCTCCAACCACGGCCTGTGCGTCCAGCCGCACCACATCGGGGTGACGGTCAAGGAGCTGGATCTCTACCTGGCCTACTTCGTCCACACACCAGGTATGTGAAAGCCGACATGTAGCGTACAGCCTCTCACACAAACACACACACACTTCTTTGGCAGAAAGAGTCCCAGATTAGACCCTGCCCTTCACTGTGTACCGACCTGAGCCAACGCCAGGCTTTGATAAACCCAGTCAGCGCCGAGATAAGGACCACATCTTGACATTTAAAGGGACCGTCTGTATAATCCTTAGAAAAAAAAAATAAATGTTTTCCCCCCAGATTGATGTTTCTATCTGGCCTAAAGAGATCCGGAGAGTTCGACAGTCAGGTTTAAAACCCGTGTTTACACTGAGATATGTTTGCATTGGTACATTTGTTCAAGTTATTTGTGTGCAAATTTGCCCAAATCCAAATGTGCATGTTTCCCGGTGCCATCCGTAAACAAAAGCATCTGCAGACCTGTTTATCTGCGCGTGGGTGACGCGCGCGAGGCAGTTTGTCATGTGTCTGTAATCCGTGTGTGTGTTATTGTGAGATTGGAGTGCATCGGCGGCGGCGCGGCGTGTGTGTGTGTGTGTGTGTGTGTGTGGCGGTGGTGGTCTGGAGAGCGCAGTGACAGCTGGCCCAGTCCCAGGTAGTTTAGGAGGCAGCCTGTCTGCAGCCTCAGCCTCTCTCTCTCCACGCACACACACACACACACACACTTTAACAATCACAAGTGGACACACACTCACATACGAACGCACCCTCGAGTTGCACCTCAAACACCCAAGCTGTGCCGCTCGCCGTCCGTCCGCCTCGATTGCTCCGATCACGTACGAGCTGCCTCTGTTTACGTCGAGGGGGATGTTTTTTTTTGTTTTTCCGTGCTCACGTGTTTCCGTGAGTCCGAATAGAGGCGGTGGAAGGAATTTAAGGGTCTACAAAACCTGCTGTGAGGGATGTGATCCATTAGAGCGAAATCTAATAGTTCAATTGTTATATTTATAATAGTTTATTTTAAATTTAGCAATGCAATTTCATTTTTTTTTATCTAAATCACAGCATTGAAATGTTAATTCTACATTTACACAATTATAGTAAATTATTAAATATATTTTTATTGCTTTTGCAACTAAAAGAAACGCAAAACAATTCATTTTAAGCAAATAAATGTCTTTAATAATTCGCCCAAGCTTCATTTTCACAACAGATCTGTTTGCAGACGTCGTGCGATCAAAAATAATTGATAAAAGTAAAATTAAAAGAAAAAAGGTGACCCACAAGGTGCTTTAAACGTGTAATTTGAGCCTAGCTGCACCACAGTTAGCAGAGATTAGCCGTATCCCGTGGAACGATCTCGCCCTCCTTCACCGAGCCCCCCTCCCCAGCGGCGGCGAGTTTTTCCCCGTCAGGTGTTTGCAGGTGGAGTCGTCAGGTGCGTCCGCGCGACAAACACAGCTGCAGCTCTTTCTTCGGCTCTCCTCCTCCGTCCTCCCCGGGTTCCTCTTACCGCAGACTGGCATACAGTTACAGGACCTTAATTCTTCTCCTTGGCAGGGAGGCGCAGCGCTCCTCTGTGTGACGGAGTCCCCCCCCCCTTCTCCCACCTCCCCCGCCCCACCATGCCAGGCTCCTTTCAGCCCAGTGTGTAACTCTGCTTGAGTTTACGGGGCCTCCGCGAGCGCCTCTTCCCGTTCAACAATGCGCCGTGGCGAGACCGCGGCTCAGATTAGCTCCCGGCGCAGCCTGGTGCCCCTCGGAGTAAAACCTCTTCTTTCTTTCCAGCAGCCACGCTACGTGCAGTGGACTCCTCTCCTCATATAAGAGCTCTCACTTATAAATCTGTTTGCAAACTTAGATTTTTAAACGTGGGAAAGGCTCATGGAAGTGTTCGTTTGCGGTGGTTTGGACAGAAAGACCTGCAGCACCTTGCGCTCAACGAAACAATACGTTAGCGGCTAACTAAACTACAAATCCGAGCACGAACCGCTGTTTTCCGGGCCGGCACGCCGGGGTTAACCAGAGGACAGGCGGGCAGTGGCTCCGTCCTAACCTTTGGGGTGGCAGCGGTACAGTTTTATTCTTAGCCCCTCGTTCCAGGGTGTCTGTGTCTTTTGCGGAAGCTATCAGTTGCCAGTTGCCCGATGATTGGACCGCTGCCGCGTCACCCGCCTCGTCCCCCGTCCGCGGCGTTTCAGTTCTCTTGTCCCCGCTGATGTCACTGTCGCCAGCTGCAGGGTAGAGGGGAGGGGGGGCGTTGGGGAGGGCTCTGCCTTCAAGCGGCGTGATTGACAGAACAGGAGATACACCCCCCTTCACTCACTAACCCCCCCTCTCTCTTCCTCTGGTTCTGCTTCCCCACAGTACAGTATGTGTCTCTGCTTTTGTCCAATTATAGACTTGGGCCCTTCCAGGCGGGGGAGGGGTGGGTTGGGGGGGCTGGCGAGAGCAGGGACAGATCAAAGCTGCCCCATACTCTAATCTGCACTTCTGCACCGCAGCTGCAAAAAATAATAAATAAATAAAAGGTCCAACGACTACGACGAGCCGTTTTTTTTTTGACGACTACCTGGCTGGCTCGCCAATTCTTGAAAACAATAATGGTTCAGGGATGAGGAGGAAGTGAGGGAGGCAAGGAGGAGGAGGTGGATCTGATCTCATCTTTGATCACAAATCAAAGTCTGGCCCGCCAGTTGGGCGCTGCGGGGCCTCCCTCTACCTAGAGACCCCCGGCTCAGGTCATGTTTTCTCGAAGCGACGTGCTATTTTATTTGTCGGTCCTGACGAGGCCGCGCAGCTCCGGCATTAGTCATGTTTGGACGCCGAGCTCCCCTCCGCCATGCGGCTTTCATTACCCGTTGCTGTTATGATAAAAAGATGTTTTCTGAGAGCGCAGCCTCCGTATCTGCAGACAGACAGACAGACAGACGGAGCGGAGAGGTGCCTGGGCCCCGTCCCGAAAGCCGGCTGTGTGTGTGCGCACATGTGCTCGCCAGACAACGCCGCGCGACCGCGCAGCCCAAGATGCTCGTTTGCCCGTAAATGTGTCTTTGTGCGCGGTCCAGACGTTACAAACTAGAATATCTTTTTAATAGGGACAGACAAAAGAGAAGGGGTGAACTCGGAGACAGGCCGAGAGACTTAACGTCACGCTAATCCGTCAGGCGCATCTTATCTGCTCTGCCCAATATCCTGAGCTTCAAAAGGAGGTAACATTATCAGATGCAGTTACGTAATGAAGAAGAAATCAAACAGGACAGAGCGGGGTTTGTTGTTTTTCTGCAAATGGGATCTTTCTGTTTAGGCTGAACATGTGCCGCAGAAAAAAAACAAAATACAGCGGTCACGGTCCCGTGCACTCAGGTTAATGTTGTCATGCCGCTCGCCGAGTGTTTGCAGGACACAATGATTAACAGAAAAACTCTCAGACTCCTCTTTTTCTTGGCCGCCGTGCAGAGCAGTGATTTCTGGACAGAGAGCAGAACGAGTTGTGCTCCAGCGTTCTGGCACCGGCCCGTAACCCGGGCCGACGGGAGAAAACAGAGAGCGCAGAGGGAGAGACGCATTTATCTGGTGTAAAGTAAAAAAAAACAAACAAGAAAAACGTCTTTACGCTTTGTTGTCGTTTTGGAAATAATGCGCCCGGTAAAGTTTCGAGCTTCAGTCGAGGCCCCTTTTTTTCACGACGGGACGGTGACACCGTGGCGCTTTCCGTTAAGGCGGAGGGGCCTCCTGCAGCCAACGAGCTTGGCCCGTTTTCAGAGCTTTTCCAGTTGCTTTTTTTTTTTTTTTTTGTAATGTGCGCGCGTTATATAAATTGAAAAGAGGGAGCGGAGTGTGCGGAGTGTAAGGAGTCGCTGGTAAACACATTATTCCAGCGTGATCTGGCTTCCAAGCGAGCCGGTGAAAAGACGGTCGCGCCGGCGCTCCGGCCTCCCGGTCCCCTGACCTCCTTTAAACCGTTCCTCGCAACTTTCCGGCCCCTTCTATAGCTCGGCGGGCTTGGTGCCGGGCCAGCCTGCTTCGTATTCTCTGTAATTATCCAGTTTAGTGAATAATACTGGAAAAGATACACACAAAAAAAGGCTGAGGGTATGATTGAATTATGTCTAATTCTGAAACGAAGGTCAGGTCTTAGCTTTGCAAATAGAAAAATTCCCTGTAGCAGAGAGTGCTCGTGGTGGGCGACGTGGAGGAGCTTTATTTCCTAATTTCACTGTACAGTGATTTTTAATTAATTGTGTAATTAAGGTTAATAAATAAATGTTATGGTGTCTCTTTAGCAGATCAGTTCACTTTGTTTTGCTGCTGATTTAACAAAGAGAAATGTATTTATTTCTCAGGAAATTAAATATGCATTAGCAAGTCTAGTAAACAATTAAAATATATATATATTTTATTATATTTTTGTCTAAAAAGAGCCTGCTATTTTTTTATTTTTCTTCTTTCCTCTGCGGATTATTTTTAGTCTCTTAACACCGTTTCGTTTCAGCGCGTGAATCTGCGCGACCGACCGGTCCTCTCCTCCCTCTGTGCAGGCGCCAGGCCCGAAATCTGTCCGTCCGCTGAAAACATACGTGTCCCCCGCGCGCAGGAGGGGCGGCTTTGGCTCCTGAGCCGGGCCCGGGCCGAGGGGCAAAGAGCAGGAGGAGAGAGGAGGAGAGAGGTGAAGGCAGCGGAGGGGGGTAAAATAAAATAAAAAAAAGGAGGTAGAGGAGGAGAGGACGTCTTTCCTGGGCCGTTTCCCAGCAGCCGGATTCTGATCGGTCCGGCCTCGCGCCTCGTTCCCTCGGTCCAGCGGAGCGGAGCGAGCCGAGGCTTGCCCTGTGATTTGGGACAGCTCTTTTCCAGGACCCCAACAAATTCACACCCCCTCCCTCTTTTCTACCTGGATCTTTTTATTCAAAACTACGCAATTTTTTACGCAAGCTAAATCCTCTTAAATGAAATAAACCGAAGTAAAATCCTTGAATATTGAATATTGAATAATGGAAACAATTTAATTTCCCCTCTGCTCGGTTGTTCTCTCCTTTAAAGGTAATAAACGTCACTCATTTCTGTTGGGATGATATCGAGCGCTGATATAAAGTAAAAAAGAAAAGCGTAGAATAAAGATAATGCAAAATGCCACGGCGAAAACAAAGAGAGAGGGAGGGCAGATATTCAGGCTAGTGGGGCTGGTTGGCAGCGTTTGGCACCCAGAGCTGCAGCTCTGTTTAGAAGGTGCCAGCTTTTCAAACCGACACACAGTCCCCTGCCAACTTCTCTCCTTCTGATCCTTTTTCTTTCTCCCTCATTTTAACAATTTTTTTTTTTTTCCTCTCCCCACCCAATATCCTCGTTTTTTAACACTTCCTCCACCTCTGCGCGTCCCCTCGCGCCCCCTAGCTCCGCTCCTATGGATGCTTTCTCGCAGCGGGGTGCTAGACCGGAAAAAAAAAAGAAAAAGAAAATGTGTCTAAACCGAGGGTCGTATTTTGCGGAGATGTCGGCACGTCGAATAAAAATGCTATCGGGTTACCAGACAGGTTTTTTTCCTTTCTCCCCTTCCTCAAAAAAAAAATATTTTCCACTGTTTCTTAGCAGAGCGATTATTGCTGCTCGCTGCGATGGTGCTTCGTCTGTGGATTCAGGTCCAAAACAAAATGGAGGATAAAGCGCAGCTCCTCTGAATGAGTCAGAATAATTCCTTCTTTTTCCTTTTTTTTTTTTTGTGAATATATATATTTTTTTATTTCATAGACGGAGCAGGAACTTGCAGTCAGGATTAAACGGATTTAAAGGAAGAACATGCAGTGTAGATCATTCGTGACAGGGACCCCGGGGCCCCCTTTCGGAGGCAAGAACGTGGCGCCGTGAGTGATGGGAGAAAGCGTTAAACGCTGGGTGTGGGGGTGGATGGAATTACTCAATAATGATCAGAAAATTAGAGCCATTATTGAGGGAGAGTAAACAGGCCCCTCTAAAGTGTGAAAGGCCCCCATTCAGCCGGGACCAGGAGCAGGACTCCTTTTCTTCCTTTCACGGATCCACCCATGGCCTCGAGAGCCCTGCTTTTGTTCCCTGAAATAACAGCGTGAATATATGGGGGTCGCAGAGGTGGTGGTGGGGGTGGCTGGGGGGGCTCGCTCCCCGGGCCGATCGCAGCGTGGAATAAAACTGGTGATTCAGGTATTCTGGCTCCCGTCCACGCTTTAGGATTTAAAGCTGCCTGCCTGGAGCTCGGTGAGGAGCTCCTTTGCGATTTCGCCCGGGTGTCACGTCGCCGCCGCCGCTCGCGCATCCGGGGGGAAAGGTGGGCGTGAAGCGGGCGCCGAACGCGGCTACTTCTTAATTAATCGGGCAAATAAAGAAGAAGCCTCGGCACATCGTCTCCGAGCGACTGAGCGGCGAGCGCAGGCACTCAGACGGGAGAAATGAAGAGAGGGATTTACACTTTGAGCAGGGCGTCGGGGAGAATAAAGGAGCGCTGTGTTCCCTTTTTGTTTTCTTTACACCACTTCCAAGACTGATTTAAGATCGGGATGAGTCGACGTTATTAATAATAACTGTAGCACTGTTGTTTTAAGCTTAAGTCGTTCAGATTCTTCCTCTTCAAGGAGGATAAAACCAGTTTGTGTAGCTGTCACAGTTTCTGGCGTTCCATCCTTCCTCAATATTTCTTCCGAGGACGCTCTCCAGGGCGGGGCACCCACCGCCACTCGACGAAATCACCTGACACTCTTCTCCTCCGTCTGTTTGCCTCTCGGGGCGGGCGGGCGGGCGGGCGGACGGGCGGGTGGGCGAGCATCTCCGTTTCACCGGCGTCGTTTTTTTGGACGGCAACGTTCTCATTATACCCGTCAACTGTCAGCGCCCAACTCTCTCGTCTATAATTTCGCACTCATTTGAATTCTTATTGGCAGCTCCGGCGCATAAATTTCTTGAAAAGATGGAGAAAACAACTCATCGTTTTCAGTTTTTTTTTTCTTTCTTCCGGTCTCTCCTCCCTGGCGAGCGATAAAATATGGAGGAGATTAGGGAGACAGGAGTATTTGAAATCGCATTGTTTGTTGGGATTTAGGAAAACACATATCATATTTTAGCTTTAAGCATTTTATATCTGATAAAAAAGTTCCTGCTTTAACCGTCCAAATGCTCCAGAATGGCTTTAGTGCGTTCAGGAGGGTTGCTATGGCCACGTAGCTTTGTTTTTTTGTCTCTGTGTACCTTTCCTGGGCGATATCCAAGGAGTGTCAGCGACTGGCCTGGTTGGCACGGCGAGTGGCCATGCAGCGCTGGGCTGCTTTCTCGTGGCACTTCCAGCCTACTGTGTGGGCAACCAGAGCACGGAGCCCTGCCAGAGGAATCCACTCAGATCGCTTTCACTCTATAGAGGGCATCCCCCGCACTCATGCAAAGAGATACCTATACAGCTGAGGCTCCACAAAGTGCAGCGCCGCGTCCAGGTAGCTGCTCCGCCCCCTCCGTTAGAGGCCGTCGTTTGCTATTCCTGGACAAACGCTCGTCGTTGGACACGGACCAAGTGTATATTGCAGATTTTTCCCTTAATGTCATTCACGGGTTTTTTTTTCCTCCCTTAGATATAATTTAATTACAAAAGCTGTGATATAGAAGACTGAACACACAAAGCGGCTTCGTGGCTTGTCGTGTTTTGTTCGTTGCGTCGGCTTTGCGTCTTCATTCGAGTCCGACTGCTCTACGCGTACAAATATTTACTGCTAAATCTAATTCATCAATGTCTAGAGAGAGGCGCTGCTGAAGTCGTAACCCGTCTTTCTGCCACAAACTGTGCTCGCGCTTTCGTTTGCCCAAAAAAAGTCGTTCGCGCCGCACAGATAAATGTGCGTATTAAATTGCAGCGTGACGCACGTTTGAAGTCCAGCAAATGCACTCATCGGGGGATTTTGGAGGCTTTGCAGATGCAAAAAAAAAAAGGTTCTTTCAGGGCCAATCATTGACGTAAAGCATTTGAAATTTTACATTGGAGCTCCTAGAGAACCAACATTTTCTGCAGCAGACTTCTGCAACGTGTCGTTATTCCAAACTAATCATAAAGTTAGGAGTCAAGACGAGTCAGCTGTTAAATCTGCTGCTTTTGCCTCTATAAAATAAGTCAACGCCAACTAATGCTTTGCAACAATCAAATCTATATTCGTGACCTGATTGTATGCTGAGAACAGACAGCTCATGTGCTACATACTGTGAGCTGCAGATATATATAGTCTGTATAAGAACATGCAGCAACTCAGCACCATCGATAGGTTTTAATAGTACTCCAAAGCTAGTGTAGCCAGGTTAAAAAATGCAGTATTTCTCTGAAGCCTTCTCCGTGTACTGCAGCTAAAGGTCTCATAACTTTGACAATGAAATTCACCATCAAATCGTTGATGTGCAGCCTCCTTCTCTTTGCTACCGCGGCGTGAATTTGGACCGCTCCTCTGCTAGCGTTAGCCTTTTCAGATGCATTAGTAGTTTAGTTGTATTTCAGGACTGACATGTCACAGTAGTTTGGGCTTCATCTTTAGTGAAGTATTTCCAAATACTTAATGAATTGCCGCTAGTTTGCTGCAACGACCCACTGGGCTTCTCACCTGTCTTCTTGGAGGCGTCCGTGTTGTTATCGTTACGTGATCGGTGACTAGTCGACATGATGCTTAAAGCGTCATGTCACCGTATGTTTAATGGTAATGAAACTGTTGCATGTGTCTCCTTTGTTGTTTTTTTTTGTGCTAAAAGTTAAAGCCTACGTCCACAGCAGCTCTCTTTAAGTCAATAGGAGCGTTTGAAATATTAGGTGTTGTTTGTGTCTGCACTCCGACAGATTGTGTGTTTGTGCATATGCTCACGTGACAACAAACACTGTCTTCAGCCGAACATATGAGTGTCCTCTCTGGATATACAGCCAGCACCTGAACCTTCCTCCTCCTCCCCCCGTTCACACCTGACGCCTGTGGGCATTGTAGGTACACATTTGCAAGCGAGCGCAAAAAAAGAAATATTTCTGCGCCGATATGACCCAGCTGGAAAGTGCGGATGCGGGGTGCGCAGCACTCCAACTGGATCCCCCTCGCTGGTCTTTGTCTGGGTGGAGAGTTGTGAAAACCATATGAGCTCTTGAAAATTCATCAGAGTCCTATTTCGCCCGGGAAGCAATCTGCGAATAATTTTAAGGCGCTGAATGTCACAATTAAACTTATTAGTCAGAATTTCACTCTCTCTGGTATCCATCGAAGCCGCAGCAGAAGTCATCCGCTCTGTTATTTGCCCTTTGTGCGGTAACATTTGATTGGTGTATTATTAGACACAGACCACCCTGCCTCTGAGCCCCACTTGAGTTTCCATTCTTCTGCCGCTCGGCTTTAATGTCAGGCTCTCCTCCAGCAAACCCAAACATACGGGGGTGAGGGCGCGCGGAGAACGAACGTAAAGGCGCAAGAGAGGCGCAGCCGCTGCAAGCGCGTTCTGCTTCGGTGGAACGGAGATAGAGAAAGTAATCCAAGCCCCTGTGTTTATTTTAAGAGCCGATGATCTAGAGATGGCCATTAAAAGGAAAGGGCAAACAATTTAAGGGCAATAAATTTGAATGGAGGAGAGAGGGTGTGTGGGTGAGAGAAGGGAGCGAGGGAGGGAGGGAGTGACGGAGGATGTGGGGTTTTCTGCCACTCGCTCCGTCCCGGCCTCCTTCCACGCAGGAAAAAAAAATAAAAATACTTGAGATGACAGTGAATTAGAGCAATCTGGCCTTCATTCTGTGGTTAGATTTTTATCTGCGGTTTTGGCCCAGAAAGCATCACAGATCCCTGCTTTCTTTCTTCTTTTTTTTTTCCCCCCTTCTCCTCTGTCTGTTCTTTTATAGTTGTTTCTGTTCTTTTCATCAGAGTTTACGTTCCCTTATGACCTGGCTGTAAAACGAACTCTAATGAGATACCGTTTCACACCGAAAAGACATCAGAGCTGTTCCCATTGACTTTCGTTTTCTGGGGTCACTGTCCTGCACCAAGACCTAAACATAGACTACATCCAAAATGTGATTACTGCAAGTCCAAGTTTTCCTGCTTTGATGGACCGAAAGAGTTTGTCTTTGGGCATGGATTCAAATTACCCGATGTTTGTAGCTACATAGAGAAATCCTTATGACAATATCCAAGACTTTGCATAAACAATGGAGTCTGTATGCATGAAACATAATTGCGCTCAGTTTTGTTGGACTGTCAGACTACATCTATATACCCAGGGCTGTTTGTAATGCAGGGAGTACTTTAACAGTTATCCTCGTACTTGGTTTAGGGAGTACATGGAAAGACAGAGGTCTAGTACAAAACACTGACAGTGCTTGAAGGCTAATTCTCAAGCTTGCACAGAAGCTGCAAGAGCTAACAATGCAGTAATTAATATTTAATTAGATAAATGTAATAAATAATGCTTTAACATAATGGATCCATACAATAATTGCTGGTTAATGTGGTTAAATAAAATAATAATAATAATAATAATTGTTTAAAATATCTAAAAGTGATAGATAAATGGTTGAAGTAGCTAACAAACTACCAGTTAGGCTGTAGTTAGCTTAATGTAATGGATAAATGCAGCAATTGCTGTTTGATAGAAATAATAACTAAATGGCTAAACTGCAAAAATAATGGATATTTGGCTAAAAGAATAAGAGTCATAAATGGTTTAAATATCTCCAGATAAATGGTTGAAGAAGCTACAAGTGATGAACAAACAGTTAGCTTGTATTTAGCTTAAAGTAGTGGATAAATACAATATGTTTTGCTGTTAGCTAAAAATAATGACTAAATTATGAATCTGCTACAACAATGGATATAAGGTTAAAATGATAATGATATTAATATATGATTAAAATACTACTAAACATAGTAGATAAATGGTTGAAGTAGCTGAAAGTGATGAACAGTTAGCTTGTTGTTAGCTTAAAGTAATCGCTAAATACTACAGCATTTAGAGATGTTTAGCAATGCTTGTAAATACAGTAGATGAATTAGTTGGCTAAAAATAATAAACAAATGGTGAAGCTGTGGGACACAGTGGATATATGGTGGTAATATTAAAATTAATGGCTAAAGACAAAAAGTTAGCTCTTAGCTAGCTTAAGTTAAATACATGTTTTTCGCATGAATGTATAAAAAAAGTGTTAACTAGGCTAAGACCTTCATACAGTAGCTGAATTAGGTTAAAAAATAATTAAGTGCGAAACAGCACAATTATGAAATAGAATAAATTAAATATAGATGAATAGGTTACTAAATGTGACATATATAGCTTAAAACAGGGGTTAAACTAATTAAATAGTTAGCTAAAAGTAGTGTGTTTTTATTATATTTAGTTAAATACCATTGAAATACATCATAGGTTGTTTGTAAAGTAGTATTTTATTTCATTAGACGGAGGGTTCTTCTGATTAAAGAAAAAAGTTGGGAACCACTGCTGCACATCATTATCTACTTTCCAAATAGTTTGCTGTAAATGCTGATTGATGTTGATTGAGGCTGTCTTTTTGGCACTGTAAAAATTTGCTCATAGCTTTTTCGCTGTGTTCTGCCGAAGCCATCGTCCCAGCGAGACACATTTGATACGTTACCAAAACCCAACTTACAAAAAGCTGTGGTTCCCCCCCTCCCGCTTCATGCCTCTCACCCATCTCCCTTTCACTGGTCTTTAGATGTGTGATGAAGTAATCCTGACATATTTTATATCTTAATTCAAAATAAACACAGCCAAATTACACTCATTCGTCCCCCCGTACTGACTCGTCGAAGCTGCTAACCAAATAAAGCTCCCCTTTTCTCTTTTTCCCTTTCCATTTCGGTTGTGCTCTCAGTGGATCTGTCCTGGCTAGAACTCTTAACTGAAATAGCCCCAAGCACAGAGCCTCTTTTGTGGTCAGGCTTTTTTTCTACAAGGTGTTTGTGAAAAAGAACAGGATTTTCTCTCCTCCTGGGCTCAGGTCCCTCCATCGTTCCAGTTGCTGTCTGGTCCAGATTTACTCTGTTAAAAAGTTGTGTCTTACGCACACTGTTTATCACACACGGTGGTGAAATGTAACCGGTTTCATTTTTTGGAAAAGCTCAGGTTTTGCTTGGAACACATTTTCTCCTTCTGGCTTTTTTCTGTACGAGTTCCCTTTTTTTATTTATTTATTTATTTTGTATGCTTCCATGCTAGCGACAGCCTTGGTCGGAGGCATTGTGTTTTCAGGTTGTTCGTCCGTCCTGTTCTCGTAAAAACGCAGCATCCCAGGAACGCTTTGCGGGAATTTCGTAAACTTTGGAACAAACCTTCTCTTGGACTCGAGGACGAAGGGATCAGAATTTGGTGGTGAAAGGCGAACGCTATCGTGACCGTGCAAAACAAATTTCTTGCCATTATTATGACAGAATTTCACACAAATGAGTCACTGTCTTCACTCAGAACCCCCTGGATTACAGCTAGACCGAGGGGCCTCCAGTTTCTCTGGTAGGGTGCACCATGTGAGGAAGCTCTTTACCCATCCCCCGTTCTCCTCTGCCTCCAGTAATAACTTCCATCTCGCCAGAAATACACTCTACGCCTTTTCTTAAATCCTTTCTAAGTCTTCACCAAATATTCTTTATTAGTCTGGACAGATATGGATGAAAACATGACTGGTTGGCGAAACCATACCACTGATTTTCTTTCTTCTACCCAAGTCGTTGTATGGCCTGAATGTAGAGTACATGCCAGGCACGCTAGGTGTGTGTCATGTGAGGACATCTGCTCGAAGGTCGATCTTTGGCCTAGCTAGTATGCTAGCATAACGCGCCATCAACTTCAACATGAAGATATTATGGAGAGAGACATGAAGTAACGTCCAGAAGTTGACCAGAAATTCATGGTAGCACATGGTATGTGTTGGCCAGATTTAGAAAGATCATTGTAGCTTTAGCGTTAGCCATTGTCTTGTAATTTTAGCCTTGTTTCCATGTACTATTACAATGATTTTTGAGTGTGGCATTAAAGAAAGTTTAGCAAAGACTTATTGAACTTAATGGAAACAGGTAGAAAAACCCTTTCCAAATGAGTCTGGACCAGGTGAACATGCAACTCACATGATCGGTCGACTTCTAGAGAAGAAGAAGTCTGTTTTTTTTTGTCGCTGAATAATACAACTTACCCATCGAACCAAAAAAAAGCAAAGCCTTGTCTTGATTTTACTCTCTTTCCAGGTCATGTTTACAGTTTTTCTTCTTCATCTGCTTTTTAGCTTTAGTTTCCTTTTCCGTTTGCAACCTTGCACCTTCCGACGACACTCTCAAGAACCAGCTGGAAGCTAGCTGTTGAACAAATGTTGACCGTAGATGGAAGTTTGGGCATTTGGCAGCTAAAGAGACGGGAGATTTTTCTTTCTTTCACAAGATCTTTCTTTCTTTCAGAAGTGTAGAACCAGCTCTCCAAAGAAAAGCAGGACAAGAATAGACATCTTGCACGTGCACACTTGCAGTTAAAATCCAGCATATTGACGCCCTTGCATGGTTAGCGGAGGAAACTTGTAGTTGTTGGTTGAACGGCTGGTGGGTCATGTCCTCTTTCTTTTTTTTAAGGGGCTGCAATTAAACAAACGTTAGGGACTACTTTGTTAGACATCCTGTAAGTAGCTAGGTTTTTAGGTTGCGCCGCAAAATGTAGAAATGCTAAAATTAGAGGTTGCATGTGTACACTCTGTGCCCGTAGAGTGTTGCTTTGTGGTATGCATGATGTACCGTGCATGTGTCCCCGCTGAGAATAATATTACTTGGTTAGCTAAGCCATTTTTTAGCACTGACAAAAGCACAAACACACACACACTCCCTCACTCAGGCGGACATGTGTTCCGCACAGCCTGTCATTACAGAGGCCTTGATGTGGTCAGTGGGTGGCACCGAGGCCTCTAATTATTGTTGTTTTATGACAACTTTCACTCTCTTGTTCTGCAGTTTCCCCCCTCCCTCCCTTCCTTCTTTCTTCCTTTCTGTCCTTCTCGATCTCATGGGTTCCGTTCTTGCCTCTCCTTCTTGCTTCTTTTCCCCTCCAACCCTCCGTCTCCCAACTTGTCCAAACCCACATCCATTTCTCTTGCTGTTGCAATGGGACGCCTGTTTGTTTTTAGTGTGTAAACCATCCTGACACACGTTCCCCAGGGCAAAGGGCGGATATAGGAATATTTCTTGGCGAGGGGGGGGGGGGTGTGCGCCAACAGTTCGGTCTCCATTTGCAGAGGTATGCATTGAGGCGATGGAGACGCTCCAGGCCTTGTTCCCAGCTTTGTCGATTGCGGCTGACAGTTATTGTTCTGGGTTTCTTTGAATAATAGGGTTGGTAACTGCAGGGTGACATCCCACCGTGGCCCCGCCGACGAGCGCGCTCCGCATATGTCGGGGCTTGTGTTGTCACGTGTGAACTAAGAAAGACTGGTTTTACGCAAGTTGCGATCTCGAACGCTGGCTCGAATATTCCCCTGTTTTCGCCTTCCACCTCTCCGCCTGTCACCCTTCTGTTTGGCTTTCGGGATTTATGACATTATGATTTGTTTATTCTAGGTCGTAATTCATTATTCTGCTGACTGAAGTTGAATAAACCGGACAGATTGCATAGCAAGAGGCTGCGGCATCGGGTGACTGCTGTTACAGAGGCCTCTCTGTTCGAGCGCAACGGCAATAAATACGCTGGATGTTCACAAGACTCTGATTTGATACTGTCAGATAATTCAATATAAATGGAAAGAGTTTTTTACATGGAGACTCGCACACACACACGCAGAAGGCTTTGCGTGTCTGCACCTTAATTAACAAGGTCTTTGGGAGTTTAGGCCCCGCAGCGGTGTAGGGTAAATGAGTGAAACGAGTCACCTAGGGACAGCAATAGGTAAATCCTGTTTAGATCAGCCCCAAGGCGCTACTTGCTTCCTAATTTGACTATGAACTCACCCCTCCCTCCCTCCTCTCGCCCTAATCACCTCCGCAGCTCTTCGTAATCTCGTGCATGCACCGTCTCCTCGTTTCTTGGGGTTTTCTTAACTCGTTGCGTTCGTTTTTTTTAATATTTTTTTTAATCTTCTTCCACCTGAAACTCTGCTCGTCGCACGAGGCGCGGCCTCTGGCGTGTTGGTAAACAGCTTGCCAGGTCGAGCGAGGCGACAAATGTGGAGCAGTAGGGCAAGGTGACACTGACTCTTGTTTTGTCAACGCCGCCGCAGCGACAGAATCTGCTCGTACAGTCAATGAACTGTGCGGAGGCATCGGAGAGGCTGGCATATTCAGTTAGAAGGATTAAATTAAGTGGACTATCTACTCAGAAGTGGAGTGAGATAGCATCGGTTCGCCCCTCACCCCCCACCCTCTTCCCTCCCCTGACCAGACAGTTTGCGTGAGTTTGTAATTAGCACCTCTAACTTTGTTAGAGCGCCTAATTTCATTTTCGTTGGAAGCCCCGTGACTAACCCCACTAACAATGCATTACAGCAAAAGATACAGCACACAGGGCATTACAGCCTCACAGCAGCCTACTGCTCCTGGCATGCTGTTCCACTTGGATCACCAGTGGGGAATTTCGACACGCCGCTTCCACCTTCTCATCTAAACCCTGCAGGCACTGATAGCTGCAACTGTGGACGTTGGAATTCCTTATTCCTTAAGCTGTAATTTAAAAAAAATAAGAGGGAGAGAGGTGCGAACGGTCCGAACATTAACGGGAATCATCAACTAATATTTCAGACGCAAAGTTGCTGCGGCAGCTGCTGCGTGGCCGTTTAGAGCGAGGCTAAGGGCCAATAGGATTCCAGCGCTCCGGCTTGATCCATCTGTGCTCCTGGTGTGAGTATAACTTACAGTAGCGTGGAGGGTCTCCTGAGGTCAGGGAGCTGAAAATCACGAAGACATGTGGAATGCTGAAAGTTGGCCAATACAAACAGGCAGGCCTTGCTCTCCATCCGTGCAGAACTCGGCAGCCACCAGCTAGCCCGCCGCGGCCCTCGGAGCAAACCAAAAGCTGCATTAACTGAAGTGCGGGGTAGCAAATATGTTTACAGACGCAGGCTTATCAACAGCTAAAATGTAAAGCATTAAAAAAGGGTTCACATCACTGCTTGGTGATGGTTTGTACTACAGATCTACGGAAATTGTTGGTGTCATAAATCTCGTTACTTTGGTTTTGCATCTGACAACCGCTGCTGCAAACTGGTTGCACAACTGCCCAACCAACAGCAGAGAGATAAAGTTAGCAGCTGGAAGGAGAATTTGGAGAAAACGACTGAAAGAGGATGAATATTGGCGTAGGGTTTGAATGTACTGTACGATGGATCGCACCAAATCACATGATATCCACAGAATGGGAAGCCAAGAGCGCAGCTATTGATACCCCACCAAGCTAGCCTAGTTACTGGATATTTGAGGAGCCGTAATCATCTGAAATCGACCTACGTCTATTAGAGAGACTTAAAGAGGTAATTTAGCTTAAGCTAGTGGGTGCGTTTCCAAGGGACGGCTGTGCCGACCTCATCCAAGTCATAATTAGGTGGAGACATGAGCAACATATTTACAAAAATCGAGGGTTTATTGGTGGTAGAGACGTCGTGAGCTTCTGTAGCTCAGTGACGGTGTCCTTTCTAGGCCTTTCCAGCCGTGCCCTTTTATATACACCTTCTCAGGTATCAGGTGTGGCTGATTAGGACAATTAAAAACCAATGAACAACTCAAAAGCACTTGCCGCTGCAAGGCCAGCATGAGGGCAGAGGGACAGTTGACAATCAATGCTGGCAAACGCAAGCAAACATGAACGACAGCCAAAAGTTAGAGGTTAAAGGTAGTTAGATGATGAAAGAGCTCAGTACTTTAACTCTTACTGTTACGAGCATAGACTGTTTATAAATATGGACAATGCGTCCCTACTTCCTTGCATTGGCCACACTGCTTTACGGAGCGGTTGGCATGGCAATTGGTGGTCGCCATTATGTCACATCCTGATTCTGTAGCGTCAAATAACTAACTAAAATGAAACTTATGCAAAAAAATTAAATTGACACTTGTACACAATTTGACATGTATTTTAATGTGTTAGTTTGGCCCAAGTCCCATCCACTAACATGGAGGAGGCGGAGCTTATGACCTATACTGCAGCCAGACACCAGGGGGAGCTCTACTCGCTTTGCCTTCACTTTTGAGGAGTAGTTCCTCATGTCCATATTCATACAGTCCATGGTTACGACTCATCTCGAGGGCCGCAAAATAAAGAAACCAGACGACAAGGGTTAATTCATTTTAAGTAAATCGCATTTAAAGTGCAAAAATAGGCACGGTGCCTTCTGCGGCTGAAGACCACCGGTGTCCTCCTCTCTCGGGCTTCTCCAGACATGTCTTTACGTCCACACCTTGTCACGTGTGGCTGGTTAAGTTAATTAAAGCCCGCACGCGAGCCAAAGACACTTGCGCCGCCGCTGCAAGAACGCTGGGGATGCAGAGGGGCGTAACATTACACATTAAAAACAACTTCAAAGTCCGCGGCTGTAATCTGAGCCATTAGTGAGGTTTTTAGCACGCCGTCTGCTTGCTAGGTAGTACGACATTCCTGTAGCTGATATTTGCTTGATTTGTGCGTGTCGTCTACATGGTGGAAGCAAACGTAAAGTTTGAATTTTGAAGGAGCTGACTCAGTTTCTTCCTCGTTTTTTTTTTTTTTAATCAAAACCATTATGAGCTTCACCCACAGAGGGACGATCCATGAGGCTCAGTTTCTCTCCACGGCACACATCCATAACAATAGAGGGCATTTTGGTCCAGCAGAACTCAGTTGGCTGCATCAAAATGAAGGGAGCAGTTAGGGTTTCACTTACAGAGTCAGAGAAAGAGAGCAGGGGGAGTTGGGAGGGGGGGTGCGGCAACGAGAAAACAAACACGCAGGGATTGTTGAATTATGGGTAAAGACAGCTGAGGCTAACCAGGTTTGGTTTCCACGGTGCAGTGGGGGGCTTATTGAAAAACAAAAAAAAGTCTATGACTCAGTCTTGCTCTCAAGGAGGCTCTCCGGCTGCAAACTTTCTCTCCCCAGAAATTCAACAAAAACACGTGCAACTCAAATATGAAGGAGAACACCTTCAAAAACATAAAACCCCAGGGTTCAATATGGTCACGAAAATGTTCCACGTATCCTCACTGTAAATGCCAAAAAGGGAGGAGGTTGGGGCTGGAGGGGTGGTGGTGGTGGTGCTGGTGGAGGAACGGAGGGAGGGAATAGAGAAGGAGAGGAGGGATCTTTCCTCACATTTGCTATCAATTTAGCGCACTGAAAATAAGCACCAGGTTTCACTGGAGCCGAGGAGAACACCAGGAATGTTTTTCTATATAAAACGGAGGGAGGGAGGGACGGAGGGAGGGAGGGAGAAATTGAGAGAAATGGAGCTGGTAAGAGAGTGAGAGGGGGAAAAAAAAAGAAAAGAGATAAGGAAAACGGGGTAAAAAAAGACAAAGCAAGAAGGCAAGAATGCTGTTTGACAATAGCACCTTGGGTCCAGATGTGAAGCCGCAGTAGTTTGACAGCTCATGGGGCAAACGTGAGGCAGACTGTGAGTCATGGTGACCTGAATGACCCTGTTATGAAGGACAGAAAGTCTGTTTGATAAGTGAGCCGTGTCGTGGATGTGATACTTAGGTTTTTTGTGTGATAGTATCGAGATGGACGGTTGATAGTGACACACACACACACATACACACTGACAGAGTAAAACATATAAACATAAAAACGCTCGTTTATGCACATCTGTCGAGGAGCAACAATCACCCACGAGGCTTTTGTAACATGCTTTGTACACTCGCAGCTCCAGTTGTGTTTGTGCGCGACGGTGTCGGTGGCCTTGGTGGAGACCGGAGACTCCCCGAGGGCTCTGACTAGGCACTACGGATGAAAGAGGTTATCTTTTGAGAAGATAATCAATAGTTCTAAATTTGAGCAGCAACGTGCTCCCATTTCTGCTTGTGACACAGTTTAAACAGATGTAGCCAGTGTTCCAGTCCTCACCTGCTTGCCGCAGTGTTTTCTTCACCAACAAGACCTTTTAAAAAAATGTATTTGTTTATTGATTTCCCAGGTGGCACTTCTGCAGGTGCAGGACGTACACTAAATGAAATGAATATGGTGTCAGCTGTACGAACTTAACTGTACGTGCTGCAATTAAAGATGCACTGAAACTAGTCAGCATGCAACCAGAAAGGATTTTACTTAAATGACTGAAGTAAAAAGCTAAAAGTAAAAGATAAACAGTTTGAATAGATAACCAAAAATAATAGGCAGAGTGTTAGCTAAATGTAAGGAAAAACATCTGAAGTTACTGAGTTTGATAAATGTAATGCACACAAAAAGAGGTGGCAAATTTTAGCTCAGAGTGATGGATGAAATTGCTAAAACTATATATAGGGCCTAAAAGTATGGAATATAGCTGATTTTTTTTTAGCTAAAAATATATATAACAATTAAATTTGAACTTAAAAGCGTAAACAAAATAGCCTCAGATAAATGGTCATATGCATAAAAATCTGAGTTAGCTAAAAATATGGACTGAGTTGGCTTAACTTATACAAACAACTATTTGTCTGGAAGTACAGATTTCAGTTGTTTAAGAAAAACAAGTGAGTCAGCAAAAAGTACAGATAAACAGTTGAGTTGATAGATAAACAATCAAGTTAGTTTAAATATGAATAATGATTGAGCTAAATATTAGATACGTAGTATTTAAATATTTAGCTAAATGTGTAGATAAACAATTGAGTTAACTAAAAGTTTGGATCATTTGAAATGCTTAAAAGCATAAACAAAAAAATAGCTAAAATATGAATAACTACAGAATTAAGTAAGGTAATATACATGTTTAGCTAAAAGTATACAAACAATCAAGTTAGCTAAAGTATGGATAATGATTGAGTTAGCCAAAAGTAATAGATAAATTGGGTTAGCTAAAAGTACAGCTAGACAGTCAAGTTAGCTAACTTTGTAGATAAACAATCAAATTAGTTTAAATATGAACAATGATTGAGCTAAGTATTAGATTAGTAGCATAAATGTTTAGCTAAATGTGTAGATAAACAATTGAATTAGCTAAAAGTATGGATGACTTTAAATGGTTGAAAATATAAACAAACAATCCAGTTAGCTAAAGTATGGATAATGATTGAGTTAGCCAAAAGAGATAGATGGTTGAAATGTTTAGCTAAATATATAGAAAAACTGTTGAGTTAGCTAAAAGTATGGATGAGTTTAACTGGAGTTAGCTAAAGTATGGATGATGATTGAGTTAGCCAAAAGCAATAGATAAATACTATAAACTGTTAGCCGAAAGTATATAAACAATTAAGTTAGCTGAAAGTAACAGGCAGTTGAAATGTTTAACTAAAATTACGGATAAAATGAGCTAAAAGTTTGCATAAACAACTGAGTTAGCTTAAAGTGTGGATGAGTATAAATGGTTGAAAGTGTAAACAAACTATTGCGTTACCTAAAGTATGGATAACAATTGAGTTAGCCAAACATAACAGGTAAACAGCTACCTGTCTCTCCAAAACATGAGACATGGACATCAGCATAAAACAGCACTTAAATAATGTCCTCTTTGAAGTCAGTTAAGATGAACAGTGTGCTAGCTTGACGACAAGGTGCTTCTAACTGGATTGTGGGGGTTGCTGACAAAAAAAGAGTTTAGGAACTACTGCGGGATACATAAACAGTTTCGAGAACTTCACAAAGGCAGATTAATATACAGTCGGTCGGGAGTTTGTATACATGAGGTTGTGGGACATAGTGGCTGTCTTTCACAGTGAGTTGGACACCAGCGGCAGTCTTAAGTCGAGTGGTTGACCTCCTAACAAAGCTCCTTCACCCGGCTCTTCCCACCAACAAAGTGCTGCTCTTATGCTGATAGAAACAGTTGAAAAAGACCCGGAGTAGAAACAAGAAGGGAGTTAAAGAGAAAGAAAGCTAGAGGGGAGAAAAGGGGGGCAAGAGACAGACCAGATGTGTCTTTTGTTTAGATTTGAACGGAGCGGAAAGGAAGGGTGTAGGAGTTAGGAGGCGAGCTTTGCAAGGAAGAGAAAGAGAGAGGGAAAGCAAGTGGGAGTGAGTGTTTTTTTTTTTTTTTTTTTTTTTTAAGGGTTAGACTGTAATGAAACCAAAGCATTCAAAGCCAAGCGCCTGTACGTGGGGAGAGGGGGCAGCGCCGTACAGTATGTGATTACCTACCAGCAAAACCACATTCATTATGCTAATTGCTACAATGGTCCCAGTGGTTGGGGGGCTGAAAAGGGGGGGACGGCAAGAGGGGCTGCATTGTTAACATTTGTTAGGCTCATTGACTCCAGAATTCATGGTGTCTGTCATTATAGGTCACTGGAATATTCTCCAGAGCCTTTATTTATAGAGGAGCCGATAATCTGGAGCTGAAGACCTGTTTCCTCTGAATCCCAGGGCGCTTACATCAGCGCCCCAGACCCTAATGCATGCATGGCGACATGCTAGGCCTCCGACCAGATTGCCGCGCGCTATCGCGGCCGCGCACGTTTAAGCATGTGCTGCGCATTCGGTCCCCTTTGAAAAAGCAGCAAGACATTAACCAAAACAAAAGCGCAGAGGCCAAGATTTGAGCGACGGAAAGACGAGGCCTCTGCTGCGTTTTGCTGCACAAAATAGCCAGCCTTCCAGCAGCTTGTGTCAATATTTCATTCAGTGAGTACGTGTGTGTGTGTGTGTGTGTGTGTGTGTGTGCGCAGTGTATGCACAGAGCTCTGAACAGATGACTGCCATGACAGTTAGAACATGTGCGATGGTGAGCACACAGAGACTCACACAGCTCAATCTGCTGAGCGTCGAGTCTGAATCAACCCGACTGGGGGAATGCTGCCAGTTGTGATCACCAATGTGGCCAGCAGTTGTTTGTGAAACATTTGCAGCACATTGCTGAATTCTTTAGCGTGCCTTCACAGGAAATGAAGGACTAAGTGACTAAAATCCCCCTTCGCCCCCACCCCGACCAAGCCCGCCCGCCAGCCCGCCAGCCCGCCCGACCACACTCTCGCTTCTTGCGCCGTGTGAGTGTCTGCTTACAAACTCCCAGCTTGTTTACTGTGCTTCTTCCTCAGATAGACTAGCCTCGGTCCCTTCAGTGCGATAACATCGTAATAGTCATACGTATGCTGTGAAGATTAACCCTCGGCCCCTCTCCTTTCATGTGTCAGCGCACAGCTCTAGCCTGGAGTAGCCAGTTCTTATCAGAGTCTGGCAACACGCCGTTGGGATTTCATTATGGGGCGTGTTACAACCATTACAGAAGAAGAAGAAGAAGAAAAAGGATAGTCCTACAACAAATCAGTGCAACAAGTTATGTCTGTTTGAGCTTTATATTTATTTCGCTTTGAATATCTTTTGCGACAGGTGCGGTAGGTGAATCTCAACGTCTTGCTTCTTCGGCGGCAGCCATTTTGTTGTTAACAAAATCAACTCCACGGCGCTTAGATGACACTACGCCACTGTTGCTCTTCTGTCCAAACGATTTGTTTGGTATTAAAAGTATTAAAAGTATTAAAAGTCTAATTAAATTAAGTCCAAGAGGCATTTTATTGTCATAAAGAAGCTAACTGAGGTTGGGTTACTTTTACTAGCGTGAGCACATGTGCAATTTCTATGCAGTTTGGTAGTATGATCCATTGGTTCCTAACCTAAGGGTCAGGCCCCTTTAAAGGGTCACAAGGTAAACCTGAGTGGACTTGAGATGATTATTAAGTGTTAAAACAAAATAATGATCATATTTGTACATGAAATTTTGAAACTGAAAACTAACACAGACTCCAACCCAACTCCTGGCTGTGGAGCGTTTCTCTTCAACTTTATTGACGAGACTGAATTCATTCAGTAGAAGAAGACGACCGAGACAGACCCAACGTCTTCAGCGTTGCTGCCCGCATCGATTCCAGCTCCCATCATCTTTTCAAACACTTGTTTGAGCAACTGGAACAAATGTTTCTGACCTTCCCGGACACTCGGCATCATGACGCCGAGAAATGAGCCGATCAAGTTTACGCGGTTATTAGGCAACGTGAATGTTTTCCAGTTGAACAGATGATCAAAGGTTTAACCCTGGACATTTTTACGTAGATTGATTATTAAAAGGTCAGAAACTGTCTTGTGAGTAGGTGCTCTTGCCCATTTTTCCAGAATACCTAGTACTTTCAATATGTGGCAGTTATTTACAATTTACAATAAGAGTCTAATAACCTTCCGGGAGAGGCTCAAGTGAAATTACCGTAATATTGGCTGTAAAGTGCAACGTCTCAGCTTTCAGAAACCGTTGGGATGTTTCGTATAGCACGAAAACCTTGACGTACGGTAATCGGTAAGTGCGCAAACATTCGGTTTTAAAGGGCTAATCCACCTCTTTTAATCTGAAATTCCTTTAGATTGGTCAGGTCTGTTCAGATTGAAGAGGTTACACGGGGCGTTTTTGTTCGGATTTGAGTATTATTCAGATTATTAGTAGAATAGTGTCCATTTTAGCCACTGCTGGCGGCTCTGTATGCAGATGAGTGCAGAAGACAACACTTCCCCGTCGTGTAAAGTCTAAGCATGAATAAGTCGTTCGGTTTATCAGCTTGCTGCTCGGTTAGATTATCCTTTAGCATATTATTGGATTATTACCAGTGATGCCGCGTGGCTGCTTACTCATATACAGGCTCATAGAATATTTACTTCCAGAGCTATAATCAAGAACTGATGTACAAGTTCCTGAAAATTGCTCATTAAGCAAAGTGTAAATGTACTTTCCACCGCTGGCTTTCATTCTCCTTTTCTTCACCTCCCCTCCACTTTCCCTTCTCTCTCTCTCTCTTTGTAGCTGTTACTGCTTTGTTACTGCTTTCCGAGCCAACAGAGACCCAGGAAGAGTCGGTCTGGCCAATGTGGCTGCTGTCTGCTGACACAGCCAAAGTAAATGAGCAATTCCTCCCCAGGAAGTCTGTGTGTGCTCCTGTAGTAGGAGGCTAAAGTTGGAAGGGGATTCCGCGTTGTGTGCGCTGGATTAACGTCGTTTGCACACAACTGTTTAAACTTGCACGTCGGCGCGTACGTGTTTGTATAAGCGGGTGGGCGCTCGACAAGATTGATGACAGATTCCCGTCAACCGTCAGGTGGTTTTCAAATCGGTCAGAAATAGACGCGGGGCTATGAGAGGAATCGCGGGGATCAGGCGGGAGCGGGACGGGACGGGGGGTTGGCGCGATAACGGCGCTCCGGGTCTGCTTTCTCGCTGGAGGTTGACAGCTCAACGGATGGTATCCCGTTTCCTCGCCCTGGCACATCAGCCTCATAAAACCTACCATCCGTCCCGAGCGGCGCTGCCTGAATACTCCTTGGGTCAGAGCTAAACCGCAGGGGCCCGGGTAATCAGACCACACACGCGAAGGTGAACGGAGAGGAGAGTTACGGTAACACGGGAGGTTGTTGTTGTTTGACGTCTAGTGCTCTGCAGGGCAGCGAGGAGGAGGAGGAGGAGGAGGAGGAGGAGGAGGAGGGAGCTGGGCTGAGGTTTTGGGTGGCTTGTGGAAATCTTCTAGTCCCGGTAGAAATAAAAATAAATGCGGAGGAAGACAAATATATAAAAAGAGGACGGGACCAATTAGGGGCCCGTGAATTCAGCGCCCAGCAGGAGCTTTTCAGGTTAAATTAACCTTGTAAGCCTCTGAGCTGCCCCGCGGCCAGACTTTGTCCCGATCGCGCACCCAAAGGAAGGTCCTCGACAGGTGGCGGGATTTATTTATACGTCATTTGCACTGAATGTTTGTCGCCGTGCATTGTTCAGAGCAGATCTTCATCACGTGTCGCCACAGCGCAGCAAGATCCTGAATAATAATAATAATAAAAAAAAGCTGGAATTCTTTTTTATTTATTTATTTTAATTATTTTTTCATGTCCTATTTTTTTATACACATTTAATTAAGTATATTTTTATTAATAATTTTTTTTAATTAAATTATTTTTTATTTTAAATATTTATTTTAATTTTATTTATTTTCTCTTTTCTTTATCTCATATTATTCTACATCCCAAATCCTCCCAAAGCCTCCTGATAGATTTTCAGTTTGGACACCTGCTGCGGGTTTTGCCTTCTTGTACACACAGATCAGCCACAACATTAAAACCACATGCTTAACGTTGTGCAGGTCTCCTTTGTTCCTCTACGGGCCTCTTGAGGGTTTCCACTGATGGTAGTGGAAGCGTTTAAGCCCTTTTGGGTCGGGCTTGTTCCGATCAGGTGCAGATACTAAATCAATCTGGGGTCTGGGTTGAGTTTTGAGGGGATGCCTGGTCAGAAATAAAGTTTATATGGGTGGTATTTGTCTAAGTAACGTCCACTTGAATGCCAGGGTCAAAGGTTACCTAGCGGAACATTGCATCGGTGCGTAATCTGATCTACTTCCGTGCAAACTTTAAGAACTGGAACAAGCTAGAACTGTGTGGAACAAGACGATTAAAGCTAAGGAAAAGCGGGAGCATGTTAAATTTACGGCGTCGTGTCAATCCAGTCTCGTCCTGGGGGGGGGGGACCAGGAGCAACGAGCGCCTCAGGACTCGTGGCTAACGTGAGCGCGGAAACAGATGCGGAGACAAATAGCTTGTTTTGTGACTAGGTTTTACATGCGTCTCTGTGACAGCGATGACAGCTGGGACTTCTTGCCCTCCCCGCTCGTTCTCTCTCTTTTTTTTTCCTTTCGTCGTGCCACGAGGGGCTCCAATGCAGGGCGCATTTGAAGTGGCTTCTGGGAGGCCCCCGGAGCGTGCCGAAAGGTCAGAGGTTACAACAACTGGGCCTCCCTGGACCTCCCAACCTCCCCCCGTTACCCTTTTAAATCCCTCTAACCCCCACGTACACACACACACACGCACACACACACTCCTGTTTTCATGTCAGGGCCACAGATCACTTCCAGATCCTCCTGTCACAGCAGGCAAAACAAGACACTTTCTCTTGTTAACTCACAGCTGACGTCTTAACTTTCGGATGCCGGCGGCCACGGGGCACGCTCACCTCCACGCCCCCGCCTCCCTCCTCGCAGTAACAAATACACCCTCCTTCGACACACATTTACACACATAACCGAGCGAGCAGGCCGCCGCCGTGCGCCGCGTTGGAGTGTCGACAGAATCGATTCTGTTCTGCTTTTGTGTGTATTTCTGAGTTGTGCGTCACGTGAGCGGCTCCTTCGGGAGGGTGTTTTGTTCGGATCCGTCGTTCGCTCAGCGAGGTGTGAAATTACGCTGTCATCCGCTTCACCTGTCAGAGAGGGGGCCCGGCAGAATGACTCAGATCCTTTGGAGCGCTCGTTCTGTTCTCATATTCTGTCACACTCTCTCTTTTTCCTATTCTGGAGATCTGGATCAGTTTTTTTTTTTTCGCTAGGCAGCGTTCGCCGTATCACCCCCGCCAACCACCCCCCTTCCCTTCTCAAGCTTAACATCTGTTTCTAGTGAGGGCCAGAAAAGGGGGGATGTCGAACTCTTAAAATTAATTAGCACATTACCGAATGCTTGAGTTAGAAGAGGCCTCGCAAGGCCCCCCGCTACTCGGCCCCACTCGACTACTCCTCGCTCCTCCTTGCTCACACCAAGCCCACGTCTCTCTCTCCGAGTCCCAGGGGGCCGGTTTATCACCCAGGACCAATTAGAGTAGGAAGTGAGGTCGCTGACCCTCTGTCAGGCCTCATCAGCTCCTGCGTCACCTGACAGGGGCCATGCCACCACAAGGAGGGGATAAACGGGGGAGAGAGGAGAGAGAGAGAGGGGGGCGGGGAGGAGTCGTTGAGATTGTGAAAGAGTGCGCTGCAGAGTTGTGACAACGCCACCGAGGCATTTTACCTATAACTTTTCTCTTTCTGAAATATTTCAGCACCAAAGTAGAAAACCAGCTGAGAGAAAGCACTTTGTTTTGTTGCTTTTCTATACTTCTAGTCTTACCCCATCTAATAAAAAAATACCATGTCATATAATACTTATGTAGTCACACAAGCTGGCACGACCTAGTTATGTGGGTCTTTACACCTTCAGAGAATAGTTTGGACCTCTCCTGAGCGCGAGAGTAACTTGACACTGAACAGAAAGTATAAATTAAAGGGCCAGCGTGTTGTATCAAGGCTCTTACAGGCAAGTCTCACCATTAGTTGAACCATAACTGCAGTCTTAAAGGTCACAAAGAGATCAAAACGGCGTGTATGGGACCGCCAGTAAAATCTGAATTTAAAAACTTCATTATATAGTTTGAGATAAAGTCGCTTTATTCTCTTCTTATTCTTTAAATTCACTCCAGAGACGCTGGTCAACATCTGGCTCGTCCCACTTGAGCACTTGAACCAACCTACATGCTAGCAAACAACATGCTAATTCATTTTCTAGATAAAATAAGCCCAGAAAAACTTAGTAAACTCACTCTGTGTTTCTAGAGTAGCCGTCAAACGCTGATTCAATTGAAGACCTTCAATCAAAGTGACGGCTGCTGTAGTTTCTCTTTAAAAGTTGAGAGGAAAAGGGAGCAACATTCACATAACTGCAGTCTGCAACCTCACCTCTAGGTGGCACTGTGTCTGACACACTGGTCCTTTAAAGCTGCACGACTGCTGGACTGTTATATCTTTATAATCTGATGTCACGTGAGCGCACTGATGCTAATGTACATGTTTCTCTTTTCTTCTTTCATGTTTCTGCTGCCGATCTGCTGCCGTCTCAACAAAAGGTAAGAAACATTTGTACTGATATCACCTGCAAACGCCTTTCTCCTCAGGTGTGACCCACACCTCCTCACCTATAAGTCCTTCTTCTGTTGCGTTGCTCTCGGTCGCAGCTGAATGTGGTGTGTCTAAACTTAAAATATAGCGTCAGTACAGGATGGGGGGGTGCATGTGGTACGGGTGAAACTATTTATTGATGCACCTGTGACATAGCCGCAGCCTTAACCCTACCAATAGTTGTGAATTGAACGTCTTTTTAGTGTGTTTATTTGAACGTTTGCTTTTGTGTTTGATAGCGAGCAGTTCGTTTTCTTCACTGACTTTATTTGCTCGTTGCTTACGCTACTTTGCACGTTACCGCCACCTGTTGATCAGTGGGATATTTTGCGCGCGGGACGCAAATGAAGCCGGAAAACTCGTAAACTTGTGTTTCCCACTTTACCATTTGTCGCCTTGCCACTATTTTAGGTATAATTTTGTATAAAACATCACTTAAATATCCTAAATAAAGTGTGATAGGTGTAAAGACATGTTGCAGCAACGTCTTATACTCAGATTCGCGTTGTATAAACGGAGTTGAGTTACAGCTACGGTGAGGTAACATGAAATTCAGACTAGTCTTGTAGCGTTTTGGAAGGAAGCCCTCCTATTGTCCCGTGTACTGTTATCATGGATACAAGACAAGAGCGTTTGAAGCTCCCACTCCTCCTCTCCTTATGTCGAGTCTCGACTACAGCACCTTAATTTGTTCTCGGGCTACATTGCTGTCGCCCTCTCCGCCCGCCTCCCCCTCCCAATCATCCATCCTCCTCCTCCTCCTCCACCTTTCCCCTCGCTCCCATCCAAATTCTCCACTTCTCTTTTTCCTCCTACTTGCTCTATCTCCCATTACTCCCAACTCCTCCTCCGTAACATTCGGCTTATCTCAGCCCATCTCCCCTCTCGAGATCTCTGCTTCTTTTCTCCTCCCTTTAAACCCACCCCACCACCGCCCCCGCCGCCCCCCGCCCCCCAACCCCCGCTCTTCCTCCCAGCCCAGTTCTGTTTGCGCCTGTTTACCTCCATCGTTCCACCAGATGGTTTGTGTTAAAACTCTGCGTTTGACAGCTCTGCAGCTTTTTTTATTTTTTTTTAAACTTTCTTCTTTCTTGATATTATTCTAACATCGGGGGGATTGATGAAACCTAGTGGAACACAGGAGAAGGACAAGCGGGGGGTAAAAGTAAATTAAAATATGAAAAACCCTAATGTATTAAAAGCAATTATTCCTTCAAGCGAAGGGCAGCAGTCATCTCTGGGCCTCGTTTTGGTTTTGTTCCCTTTTTTTTTTTTTAAATAAATAGAGGCACATATAATGTAATATTGATTTAAATCACATCTGTTGGGGTGATTTCATCCACCCCCTCTCCCTCTGCTCCACGTCTTTTGGAAGGGAGAAGGGGCCCGGGCTGCCAGAAATAATTGCTTGTTTGCTGGTATTTACTTAAAATCTGTCAGAGATGGAGAGAGAAAATGAGTAAGTGCAAGAGTTAGAAGGGGAGACAGAGAGAGAGAAGGGGGGAGAGAGAGACCACTCGGCCCCTACACAGATCATTATCTTCCAGTTGTATTCCTGCTGCTGACAAGGACACGTGTGCATATGTGCATTGCTTTGCTAGTGTACTGTACATGCTGCTCCCTGAGTCATGGACGAATAAGATGCTTTCTAGAAAATGCAAACTTAAATGCTACTTATCTGCCGAGACTGGGTGACCATCACACCAAACTATGACATTACAGCACGACAGACATTAATAAAGACTGTGACATAAAAACTTAAATTAATGTCCCTTAAACACCTTTTACAGCTAATTACTGCAAAGCTAGCTGGCTGTGTTAGCCACAGGGTGCTAATTTTGGAATGAAACTGCAGGTAAAACCATCACTGTTTGGGATGAATTTAATTAAAAACACAACAATATCTTAATTAGCGAGCATTTGCATTGGAAGTTTTTAAACTTTGCACAGATATAAGCAAACGGTTTCCCCTTCCTTCCATTTATTGTGCTAAGCTAAACTAATTGCCTAGCTTAACACAGAAACATTAGTATGTCAAACTCCTCTGCTGTTAAGCTAATACGTGTGTTTCTTTAAAAGGGAATTGTGAACCTGAAATGCAGAGTTTATGTTTTTAAAAATCTTACAGTCATTGTGCTAAGCTAAGCTAATGTCCTCCCGACTCTAGCTTAACAAAGAAAGAAACACAAGAGTGCAGTCAAATGTCTCTGTTGCTAAGCTAATATGTGTGTTTCCCAAAAGGCTATAAACTACTTCTTTAATTGTGAACTACCACTCACAAGTGGTGAATTTATCGTGCTAAGCTAAGCTAATTGCCTCCTGACTCTAACTTAACACAGACACATGAGAGTGTAGTCAAAATTATCTGCTGCTAAGCTAATAAAAGGGCATTTCTTTGAAAATGAATCTGAAATGGTTAATATATGTTTTGAAAAATGTTCCAGTCATTGTGCTAAGCTAAGCTAACTTCCTCCAGATTCTAGCTTAACACAAAAATATCACAGTGGTGTCAAACGTCTCTGGCGCTAAGCTAATACGTGTGTTTCCTAAAAGACAATAAACTACTTTTTTAACTGTGAACTACCACTCACAAGTGGTGAATTTAAGTTTTAAACAGTCTTCATATCGTGCTAAGCTAAGCTAATTGCCTCCTGACTCTAACTTAACACAGACACACGAGAGTGTAGTCAAAATTATCTGCTGCTAAGCTAATAAAAGGGCATTTCTTTAAAAATGAATCTGAAATGGTGAATATATGTTTTGAAAAATGTTCCAGTCATTGTGCTAAGCTAAGCTAACTGCCTCCAGACTCTAGCTTAACACAAAAATATCACGTCTCTGGTGCTAAGCTAATACGTGTGTTTCCCAAAAGCCTATAAACTACTTATTGAATTGTGAACCTTGAATGGTGAATTTATGTTTTGAACAATCTAACTATCATGCTAAGCTAAGCTAAGCTAACTGCCTTCTGGCTCTAACTTTAACACAGAAATATGACAGTGGTGTCAAACTTCTCTGGTGCTAAGCTAATACGTGTGTTTCCCAAAAGCCTATAAACCACTTCTTTAATTGTGAACCTCGAATGGAGAATTTATGTTTTAAACAATCTCAACTAGCATGCTAAGCTAAGCTAATTGCCTTCTGGCTCTAACTTTAACACAGAAATATGACAGTGGTGTCAAACTTCTCTGCTGCTTAGCTAATAAGTGTCTTTCCCAAAAGGCTACTTCCTTGAAAGCGGACTGTGAACAGTCGAAGGGTGAATTTATGTTTTCAACAATCTTCCAGTCAGGAAATTTATTTTATAAATCCCTGAGCGTCTGAAACTTGATCAACACTCGAAGACAAGGGCGTTCCGAGTGTAGCCCGGGAATGACCCGTGTGGGGAAAGACGACCTCTTCATTGCGGAGTTTTTAATCTTGTGCCATAGCTGTTTGATTTCCAGTGTGCCGGCTGTCTCCTGAGCAGCATTAGTCTGATTATCGCGGCGCTTGTTTGGTGGGGAGGCCCCCGGTCTGCAGGCTGACTGAGCAGCTCTCAGTGGCTTCTGCCAAGGCAGTGTTCCCACTGTCTCCCTCCTCCTCGTCTCCTCCCCTCATCCTGCTCCCTTTCCCTCCTCCGCTCGGCTCGTTCCCTCCCTGAAGAACCGCAAACAATAAACCCTCTGTTACATTTAACCTCCTCACGTGTTCCCCTTTCTCCCTCCATCCCTCCCCTCGTTCAGCCTCTTACTCACTTGTTGCTTCTTCTCATAACACTGGAGCTGTTTTGGGTTCTGCCTCTGGTCTGTTACTCATATCCCTTGGGTGTTTTGGGACTTGTTTGTGGGCTTGGACCACGCAGTAGAACAAAGACGCGAACTCGGTCGGGGCCACCGCCGACTCTCCCACACCCGCTCCAAGCCAATGACAGCGGTGATTAGTATCTCATAACAGCTTAGATTGTGTGGAAAGTGGGTGTGTTTGTGTGCATGTTAGCTGGTACAATACGCTGGCAGTGGCATTACCACTCATCATAACTCCACAGCCACAGCAGCAGCAGCAGCAACAGCAGCAGCAGCAACAGCAGCAGCAGTGGCATCGGGACAGCAAACAGATGTTGGCCTAATCTTCCCCTAATGAGATTGGTCCCTCATTCCTACGTCTTTATGGGAGCAGCAAGCTGGCAGGGAGCAAGGCTGACACTCTGTAGCTCTTTATGAGAGAACCGTCGCTAAGACAGAGCGTAACCCGTGTCTTGCAGTCGGTGCGAGGGAGCAGGCAGGTTGTAACGTAAGGAAGGAGAGTTTTTCAGGTGGTTTGTTAGACGCGCAGTCTGTTACCGGAGCGGCGAGGAGGCCTGGCAAGCGAGCCCGGTCGAGTGGGCGGATAGAAAAGGATGTAAGTCAGGCTGGCAGGTAGGCTGGTAGTCAGGCGTGTAGTAATACACAGGATGTAGAAGGCACAGAGGACAGGCTTTTTATCTGATGGCCTTCGCCGGCCAATTAGATTAGAGCACAGTACGGCAAAGTACAGTTAATTCTCCAGATTAACATCATCGCTGCTTTCTCGGACCACTAAGCCAATTCACTTTTTCCATTTGGCGAATTTCATTACAGCGCGTATCGGGATCCAAGACTTTAACGTCGCAAGTCGCTTTCCATAACAGCATAACTCTTTGATTGCTGATTAAAACTAAAAACTGTCTTGGAAGTTTTAAAACATCCAGAAAGGTTGTCCAGACTGAATATTCTTGTCCTGTTTTTTTTTTTTTTTGTCTTTTATGACAGCAAATAGACAAAGAGGAGTTGTGAGGGTTTAGCTCTGCAGCTTGAGTCAGGAGTGGCTGTCTGAGCCTCTCTTCTTGCAAT
This sequence comes from Chelon labrosus, assembly GCF_963514085.1. Taxonomy (NCBI): domain Eukaryota; kingdom Metazoa; phylum Chordata; class Actinopteri; order Mugiliformes; family Mugilidae; genus Chelon; species Chelon labrosus. The sequence goes on from NC_140354.1 coordinate 17,985,421, forward strand.
AACCCACTTGACGTATGGGGACACCTGCTGGTCTCGCTCTGATCCATTCCCTTTTCTCTGGAAATATTCTTTTTCCCACCACGTCCTCCTCTTAGCCCCAGAAACATACTCAGTTGCCGTTACGACATTTTTAGGTGGCCTGAGCCGCACGCTATCCCCTCTGGACTCACTGTATTTTTATAAGTTGCCATCTTGCTCTGTTTTTCTTGCCCTCGCTTCGTGCTTTTGCTCATGTCTGTAGCAGGAACACACATGCATGCACACACAGGCAGTCATAATAGCAGGGTTAGAGTGCAGGGCCGAACCACTGGACAGTGTTTGCACAGAACGCTAGCATATGTCAAACCTGGCTTATTGAACTTAGACCGCAGCCTGAAACAGCCCACCGCTCGGCTCGGAGCTGCTGCACAGAGAGCTGCTGCCGCCGCGCACACACACACTTTCATGCATGCTCAGGCGTATACAGTACATACAGTGTATGCACACGTACGTATGCAAAGACACACACACGCATGCACACATGCACGGCCGGCAGGGGTTATTCGGTACGTTCTCCAAAAAGAATTACCTCACTTGGGCCATTAGAAGGCTGCAGGCAGAATGAAAAGCAGACAGGCAGAGGGAGAAAGAGAGGGAGCGAGGGGGGGGGGGGGGGGGGGGGGAGGTAGAGAAAGACGAAATGTCACATGAGAGAGTTTATGTGGCGCATATTAATTTTCACGTAAGCTGATAGGCCCGCCGATGATCAGCTTTCAACTTGTGTTCGCTAATGACCTTAGCAAACGTACTTAACACATGTTGTTAGACGTGATTGTGACAGGCGGAGAGACAATGCCCCTTTTTTTTTGTGCTCATTGTCCGGACCTGCACAGAAAGTGTTCAGGTCGCAGCCTCGCAGCCGGCATTTTAGTTTAGACTTACCGGTTGTGTGTTTGCCGATAATTAGCGTAAGGGACACCGCTTTAAAACCATAATATTGTTATTAATACCAGCGCTGCTACTCACCGTGTACGCCAACATGTTCTAGGACAGTGGTTCCCAACTATTTGTTTCTTGGCGCACCGAGAAAAGACCAAAGTTAAAGTCTAAACTCTTGAGGCTATATCCTTAGCTTCTTTTTTTGTTTTTGACGTTTACGAGTCATCCACCCTTTTTTTGTTTCTGTGATTCCCCCAACTCTAGTAACAATAAAAGTGAGCCGGGACGGGCTAGCGTCTAGCTAATGGATTGAGAGCATGTCCCGCATGTAAGGAGGCCTTGGAGGTGTGGCTCATTGTGTAGTCGGCTAGTTAGAAGCATATTAGCAAAACTGGGATACCGGCGGCGCTAACCCTTCCGAGTTTGGAGCCAGAGTCTGAGCGCTAACTGTCCCAAGAGCGGTACCACGTTATCTGACGTTATTGTACGCCGCCTTGTTTTTACTTCCTGTTGTGACCATGAATGCATGAAAGAACGAGCCGGGACAGGAACCCAAACTGTTACTGGTTTTGTTAACGCTAGCGATTTCTGGTTTAAATGTCTTTAGCTAGATTAGCCACTGGTTAGCTTGCATTTTGAATTGTTTGTCAGTTTGTTTTTCGGCTGCATGTGAAACCTTTAGCTTCAGCTTCTAAGGAGTTGCGTGCGGTCAACGTGGCTAATGCTACGTTTTTTTTGGTCACCTCCAAACTGTAAGCTAGCTAAGCCATACGTTTAGCTGCATTATCTACAGGTCCAGTGACGTCCTTATCGTGAGCTCACAGGACGTCCCGCTATCTTGTACCTCGTTAGCCAGATTTATGAATGGACATCCACGGAGGATGATGCCCAAATGATTGCGGCTTCACTTTAGGGACGCTCACCCAGCACAATGTAGTGTCTATAAGGCCCTTATATGATCCTTAAGGGATACTCAGAGCTCCGCTGTGGGTGAAATTAGCCCCAGATAATCATCTCCTTCTGGGTTACAGACACTTTCTGCGCCGAGCCTGTTACACACCCCATTTAGCACGAAAAGAGGGAACGACTTGCCTCAGCGACCCCTTTTGCTCTGGAGCTATGTAGCCTACTGCTGAGGGGATTCCTGGCGCTTCTCCACCGCTTTTCAAATTAACGCCTAAAATTAAGCATAAGTAAGTAAGTAAGGCCGAGGAAGGCACCAGTTGGGAGCGTGGACGCTGAGTTGTGGAGTTTTTAGATTAACAGCAGTTCTCGCCGTAGACTGGAAAAAGTTCCGTCTCTTCTCGGGATGATAGATCGCGAGGACCCATCCAGCGCCCCCCCCTCCTCCGGCTCTCTCTCTCTCTCTCTCTCTCTCTCTCTCTCTCTCTCTCCTCGATCCATCTCTTTCTCGCCCCCTACTTCCCACACACCCCTGCTCCTCTCTACCCGCCGCCATTGTTTCTTAAATCTTCTCTTTCCACCTGATTTCATCTGAAAGGTGATAAAGAGGTTCTCCCTATAGATGAAAAGAGCCTCTCTATAGATGAAAGGAGCTGTGCAGAATCAACACATTAGGCAACCTTGCTGCTCCACTCCCCCTTAAAGTAACAGAATGACGCAACACACACACTCTCACACACACACACACACACACACACACATATGTGGCATAAAGAGAGCACTTTGCATTAAGATATCTTGCCCGTGGGAGGAGAGGTACGCCAACAAGTGAGGAGATGAATAGCGTTAATTCTTCTAAACCACATATGTTAGAATCAGATGGGAATAAGCCTGGTTCTTTCCTCCCTCAAAGCTAAACGTGAAATATGTCTCCCTTTACATTCGCGTGTTTTCACGTGTGATTTGTGCGCGCTTGTCCGCGCAGACGCGATGAAAACAGAAAGATTTCCGCAAACACCGCGCGAGGAGTCCGTGTTAAACCGCACAAGCGGCGAGCACGCACGCCGTACATGCACGTATGCAAATGCACACACACATCCACACATGCACATGCACGCTCAACTCGCTGTGGTGTCCTGAGCCTGTGTGGCCCAGCGCTGGGATGTGGAGTGAAGCAGGAAATGTGTGAGCCATGAAGGCATGTGTTTATGCTGGCTGCAGTCGCCCATCACCAGCCAGAGGGAAAACAGACACCAGCGCCGCTTCGTTTGCTCTCCATCTAACTCCTTCTTCTCCTCCAAACCCGATCTCTTTCTCACCTCTGGCTCTCTCTCTATTTCTATTTCTCTCTCTCGTGCGCGCAAATTTCCTCTTTATTCCTTTTCCTTCTCATTTATTTCCCTTGCTTTGCTTTTCACCACCGGCCAGTCGGCTACCACTAACACACACAAAAAAAGAGTAAAACTTAAAAAGTCCGTGCGCTTTATATAAGACAAGATAGTTCCTTTAAAAGCAACCAAAAAAAAAAAAAAAACAGGTCCAGAAATAAATATTTCAAATAAACTCTCCACAGCAGCAGAAGTAACCCCCAGAGGAGACTCTATTGGCCAATAAAGATGAGCTGTTTAGATAATGATGCTTATAAATTAAAGTATGAATACACATTAAAGACAAATAGTGGAGCAGTGAGGCAGCGTTAATAAAATGAAAATTTAATAACCCCACTAATAATACAAAAATAAATAAAGGCCGGCTCGCAGTACTTGGCCATACTTCTCAGAGCGCTTGGCCTGAGCCCTGAATCAACATTTCGCTCTCATCAAGGCAATTTCTCTTCAAGGTTTGGACAATAAAGCTTTTGGACAATAAAAAAAAAAAGTCCCGTCACACAGTTGAACGGCTTTCAGTATTTCTCTGCTTGCGGGACAGCTACATTAGTTTAATCATTGCCTGATGTTTCCTATACTCCGGACGAGTTTATATGTGTAGTGCACTGACCCGACCGCTGTGTTTGATTGGGATCTGCTCCCTGGTAAGGATAGGTGTTGGAGCGTGGTGTAGCAGGCTGGTTATCAAAAACAATAGCTCGTAATAGTTCTGGGTAACAGATCTCCCCTGAGGAAGTTTTTCTTTTTTAGTTAATGAGAATACTGGAGAGACGTAGTGCTTGCGCTTGGTGCTGCGCAACAAACGGCAATGGTGCATATAGCTGTGGCTTTGGCGTCAGACCACCATTTCGGTTTGTTTTGTTCAATTTTTTAAGGCGTTAAAAGCTGTTTTTTTAAAAAAAAAAATGCCTTCTTAACTTCTTAAAGAATTGCTGTCAGTGATTAGCTATGTCTTCTACCAATCGCTGAACCTCTTGTGTTTGGAAACTCTGGAAACTCTGTAAAAACCCTAAAACAAAGCATCAAGATCAAGGCCTAAGCTTTATGAATGATTAAGTTTTGCTTTTAAACGTTAGTTACTGGTAGGAACAACCTACTAATGTCCGCTAATGTCTTGACCAAGCGGCGTACGTTGAACGCCTTTTATCCTTATGTGCTAAACTACGATCTTTTTGCTGGTGTTGAATTCGAGTGTATGATCAGTCACCGTGCAAGGTCTTAGTATCCACACACTGAACACTGAACCCACTCTGAAAAAAAAACAACCCCAAGAACAAGGCTTAAAGCTTTACGAATGTTTGTGCGTTTTCAAAAAAATGACGGTTACTGCCAGTAACCGTACTGCACCGAACGTCAAGATTCCTCTTGTGCTTGTAAAGTAGCTACTCTGAAAAACATTTTTTTTACGTCTCCTGGGATTTATGGCAGCTTTGACGCAAGCCAACCGTTATAAAATCAGAAGAAGACGAAGACATTTTGACGCTACAGGGACCTTGTTTCTGTTTGACCTAAAATAACTACGAAAGATCTCACGATACAGATCGGGACATCCCTGATTGTCGTTTCATTTTCCCAATAGTCCGACGAGCAACGCAAACCTTAAGAGTCAAGAGGTTTAGGGAAGGAGCACAAAAATGTTCTTGCATGAGGTAGATGAGGTGTGGAATGAGGGAGAGGATGAGTGATGTTGTGGGTGTTGATAGCGATATTAATGGGTTTCTGGTGGAACAGGAAGTGAGTTGAACTCCTAAACTTTCTGATGTTCCGTCTCTGTCTCCTATATCTCGCCCTCTCACGCAAACAACATTCTTCTCATTCAGAGCACCTTCTCCCCTGTCCGTTTAGTCCGGTGCCTGTGCGAGGAAAAACACTGGGAAAGCACAAAAAAAAGAGTTATGAGGCATGAACGAGGGTATATTTTTATTTCGGCTTTTTTAATGAAACAAGTGTGTGAGCGCCTGGCTGTGCGATGCACTGTAGGGGAACTGGGAAAGGGGTGTATAGGTATGCAGGACCCTTATTCAGAAACGTGATGGTTTTAGAAAGAGGGGCTGTCAACAAACTGAACAATTGCTCTTTGACGAGTCCCTAAAGTCTCTTTCGGCTTCAACACCCTGCCAATTTGGCTCAGGCATCCCTTATGTCTTTCTTTTGGGTATTGCGGTTAGAAAATGTGCTTTAAAATTGCACGAAAACAAAGCCTCCAATCCCGTACCTGCCTGCTCTGTCTCTCCGTCTCTACCGCCCTCCCCTTCCTCTCTGTTTGATATCATCATCCATGGCAAGCTGCTGATAGTGATGGAAAATTGGTCAATACAGATAAAGATATACAGGATCATCGGCGGCTGTGCGGGTCAGCTCGGGCGCAGATAGATTTAGCGGTCCAGCCTCGGTCAATGTCAGTGGGATCTGTGAGGCTAAGTCGCAGTGAGCGTGTGGATCCCGGTGATTGAGTGATTGAGCGCTTAGTGTTTGAGCCTGCGGACAGCCCAAACAAGTTAATCCCCACCCCCACCATCGCTAACCTCTCCCCATCCCTTCGCTAACTCCAGATCTACAGCGAAGCGAGAGAGAAATTCAGAGGACAGGGTTTTAGTGGAGCTGGTTAAAAAAAAAAAAAGCTCCTTAATGATTTAATCAGCGAAGATATTCATTTGCTGTAATACGAGGGAGCCCGCTCAGCTCTGTACACTGTGTACAGAGTTAAGAAGGCCAGCAAGGCCAGGCCGATCTGAACGGGAGAATTTGTGATTATGGAGCTGGATTAAAAGAAGAGGTTGTGCTTTTTTGATTGGGGACAGAATCGGAGCCAGAGGTCAGGCGGGCTTGTTTGGAATTGGATGATCCTTTATGGAAGATCCACTTATAGCTGGAGGCATGCAACCTAAAATACTACCCCAGCCTTTTCACACAACCTAGAGAAAGCCTCAGCATTGAATATCAATACTTCTAGTTTATATACATATATTAAAGAACCTCACTTCTCACATCTTTGATCTGTAATCCACTATGATGCCCCTTACTTGTTGAGAATTAATTAAATTAAAATTCTCAACAAAGCTATTTGTTGAGCTTGCTGCCATTATTTTGTTTGTTTAATTGGAATATTTTGACTTAAATCGGGATTTTGAAGGAGATTCAATCAGAAAAGTTGCTATACAGCCAGTTAGCATTAGCATTAGCATTAGCGTTGTATAATATTGTTGGACTCTAGCTTTCCTAGCTCTGAAAATGAAACATCTGACCTCCATAATCCCATCTCTGCTTGAGGCACGGTGCTTGAGGCTACTGTACATGATCTGCTACCACCAGAACCCCTGAATCTTTGACTGAACCATCAGTAGTAGGCTTTTGTATATATATATACCCAGAACTACTGCATGTATAAAATAAAATAAGTCTTTCCCAGGTAAAGGTGAAGGTAAAACATCTGACCTCCGCAACCTGTTCCCCATCTCTGCTTGAGGCACGGTGCTTGAGGCTACTGTACATAATCTGCTACTACCAGAACTCCTGAATCTTTGACTGAACCATCAGTAGTAGGCTTTTTTATATATACACAGAGCTACTGCATATATTATAAAAGAAAAAGTCTTTCCCGGGTCTGAAGGTAAAACATCTGACCTCCGCAACCTGTTCCCCATCTCTGCTTGAGGCACGGTGCTTGAGGCTACTGTACATAAGCTACTACTACCAGAAAACCTGAATCAATCTGTATTGTACTGTACTGTGTTCGGATCGGATTCCTTTTCACTAGAGCTGAATTGAAGACTAGAGAATAAAGTCTTAATGGTCGACGGTTGGAGTCAGGACTTTCAAAGTATATAGGATGGAGCTCTGGATGTACGTTAATAGAGACCAGTCATTTTTTGTCTGCAGAGCTCAGGCTCAGTGTAAGAAGGAAAGTGTTTTTTTTTTTTTTGTTGCCTGGGCTAACACACAGTCATGAATGGGTCGTATAGCTGGTGTATAATCCGTCTAATTCTGTGTGCCTGCTGCTGAAAAGGTAGTGTTTATGCTCTGCTAAGCAAGCTTATCTCTTCTCTTTCAGCGGTAAAGCCATAGGTCTTAAAGGTCCTTACGCCTCAGAGGCCCCTCTGACTCCAACCCCAGTGAAAGACCGGGAACTGTTGCGTTAGCACTACTCCAAACTGTAAACTACACTTAAGTGGTGTAGACGTAAATTAGTACTATCTGAAATTTAAAAAAAAATAAATAATAGAAGAAAGTTTGACTTGTCTCAGAGATCTGAAACAGTAAACAGAGATCAGTGCAGTGCCTATAGGAGAATGACGATGCCTTCTGCAGCTGGATCGTTGACTGTTAGCTATGTAAGCAGCACAGTAAGTTTGAAAGAAGGAGTTCATGTGGAAAATCTAACAGGCGGTGATCATGAAATTGCCACCTGTGTTTCTTCACTGACGTTTATCTTGGCTGCAGTTTATTCTATTTTTTTTTCCCAGTTTTTTTTTTTTTTTTTTTTTTTCTCGTACTCTGCTGACTTAACATTTTGATTGGAATAATCAGGGCTTTCCTTTCGGAGGCCAGGGCTGATTTGCGCTCCCATTTCAGTGTTACTGTTCCCACTCTGCGGTTCCTCTTTGACTTGCCCTCGCTAAACGAAGGAGACGGAGGGCCTGAAAAAAAACACGCCGCCAACATGCTTCCTGTGTAGGTATAAAGGACGAGGGAAGAGGTGGAAGAGTAGAAGGGGGGAAAGAAGAGAAGAAAGACCAGTGGAGAGTCGAAATGGAAAGATCCAACTTCTCAGATCACACCAATTACAGGAACATTCAGGAGCCAGTTTCTGCAGAAAACATTAGCAGCCATTCCCCGATCTCTTCCCCTCTCTTTCCCTGGCTCGCTCTGTCTCTCCTCCCTCTTATTTTTTCTTATTTTTTTTCCATTTTATCTTATGATCCCGGTGGGGTTACCATTGGTGAGGTACTTCCTGCAGTAAGTTTCCCTCCAGTGCGCGAGTGCTCTCTCTTGCAGCGACCGGGGAGCGGTGAAACAGCACCGGATCGTGCAAGCGTTCGCCGCGTCCAACGAGCCCAAAACTGGAAAAGCTGCAGCGGCGTTCGCTAAGTTTTTGCACATGCAGCCGCTTCCATTCAACCTATTCCGCTGAAACATGAAGGAGCCATCATCGCAGTGACCCAAAAACTGATTAAAACAAGCCAGCAAACAAATCATGCAACTCACCAGCGAATGCGCCGCTCCTCAATCTCCCCAGACCGTATCGTATCAATCAGGCGATCAATCAATATCTGCTTAATTGTGGGAGGGATGGAGGGAATTTTGCTAATGATGTCTTGATGACTTGTGGAACAAAAAAGAAATGTTTGAGTTAGTGTTTCGCGAAAGAAGTTGACACTTTCTGAACGGTAGCCAGCACCTCAAGACCGTTGCACTGTATTTAACGCTGGCTTCAGTTTTAAGCGGTGGTTGCTGTGTTTTTGTGCGAGCCTGATGATACACTGCAGCGAGGGTGTTTTGTTTTCTTGTGTGTCAGTTCTTTTGAGGACCAGGAATCTCCTCTGGCTCCGCCGATTGTCCGTGTGTGTGTCGCGTTTGGACGTTAACGTCAAGTCGAGAATATGCCGCTTTCCTTTTTTGAATCAGACACGAAGGCCGTTCGCTGCTTTGTTGCAGAACTGTTCCAAACGTTCTCGATCTTTTGACCCCGGACCCTTGGGGATGACGGCTGACGCAGATGTAGAACCGTGTCTCCGCGGCTCATAAAGATACAGAGGGGATTAGATGACAGAAGGCGCCCAGAGGACAATTGCAGCCTCTGACCACTATTATTGTGCCTTGAAGACTGCTCAAGCCTTTCTGTGGGACCAATAGAAAGCGGAGAAGGATGTCTCAGGACGGAGATTGCTGACCGGTTAACATTATCCCACGACTAGTGACCTGACGCTGCTGGTTCAGCATGTTTGCACATCTGTGAGAGCTGTAACCACGAAGGTGGTGATTAACTCTAATGACTTAATTCTTCATAGACAGAGTTTCCTGGAGGCTCAACAAGAGCAAACCTGTCACTTTAAAGTCAGAGAGAAACAGAAAAACCTGTCCCTCATGTGTTCAGTGCTCAAATCAGGTGACCACTCCAACAGGCACAGTCTTTTTCTCCAAGCGAGATTAAAATACAACCATGCATTAGACAGCTTCCCCAATGTTTACAAGAAGATTTTTTTATTTTTTTTTGTGGCTCTCTTTGTCTGTTCGGCTCGGGTTTTTTGTTTTTTTTCAGCGCAGCATTTTTGTGTAGGTGTGGCGAGCAGCCCACATCTGCAGCTTTTTTCGGGGGCAGCGGAATTTGAAACTGAAGCAAAATATACAGCACAGGTCCTTTCATCAAGCCCTGCCACGGTGAGGAGGGGGGAGAAAGAGAGAGAGAGAGAGAGAGGGGGAGAGGGGGAGAGGGGAGGAAGGAAAGAGGTAGAGAGACAGGGAGATGACCATTAGCCTGTTCTTCTTCTTCTTCTTCAGTCTAATTTCACCGGAAGATAAGTGAAATCACATGTTGGCAGCAGTTTCAGGGGAAAATACAGAACAGGAGAAGGGTGAAAAGACGGGAAGGCAAGTCTCAAAATGATGAGGGGGGACAAGACAGGACGGACAGATTTACCAAAATATTAATTTGGTGTTTTTATCCACATAACTGTACATTATATGTTAGAAAGAGGCTCTACGACCGCAAACTGTGGTGCTTCCATTGTTTGTTTCTTTTAGCATAAACCTATTAGCAGCAGTTGCTTATTGGCAATAAGCAGATATGAAGAAACAGTAGCATCCATTTGGAGCCATGTTGTGTCCATCTAATGAATGTAAGTCCAATATTCATGCTCCATTTAGCTCTGTTTCTGCCTCCGCTAACTAATGAGGGTAATATCTGGCTCTATAGCAGCTAAATGCTCCACTGTGTTCCCCGGGCTTGCTGCTAATTCTGCCGGCCTGTTTTGTTTGGTGTTGGGTTGGTAGCGTCCAGTGGGTTTTCACCAGAGCTGGTCTGCATGAAAAAAACTGTAGGCCATCATATCAGCATGATCCAGGAGAGGACGGACTGTAGCTCATCCGGTTTTCCTTTTTGAATGATGTATGGACTACTGCCACCTGCTGTTATGAATAATTATTTCCTGTCATGGAGGTACGCAATGAACCTTCTAGCTGGCTGTTGCGCGCAGTCCTTGTGGTGAAAAAGTGCAGCTTTTTGTCCATTTTTATGTCTATAAAGGAAATAAGTGACACAATATTGTACACTTTACATGGAGCTAACTTCATTACTACTATCACATTTGCACCAACACATTATCCCAATTGTACAATTAAATACGATACGATACGATACGATACGATACGGGACAGTATAATGCAGTATGGTATAATATAAGACAGTATAATACAGGACAGTGCGATACAGGATGGTACAATACAGTACGATACGGTGCAGGATGATACGATACAGTACAGACGGTACAGGACGATTCGAGACGATACGATACAGTACGATACGGTACAGTACGATACGAGACGATACGATACAGTACGATACGATACAGGACGATACGGTACAGTACGATGCGATACAGGACAATACGATACAGTATGATACGGTACAGTACGATACAAGACGATACGATACAGTACGATACGATACAGGACGATACGGTACAGTACGATGCGATACAGGACAATATGATACAGTATGATACGGTACAGTACGATACAATACAGTGCGATACGATACGGTACAGGCGGTACAGGACCATACGATACGGTACAGTACGATACAGTACGATACGATACGGTACAGGACAATACAATACAGTACAATATGATACAGGACGATACGATACAGTACGATACGATACAGGAAGAAACGATACGGTACAGACGGTACAGAACGATACGATACAATACAGGACGGTACGATACAGGACGATACGATACAGTACGATACGATACGGGAAGATACGATACAGGAAGATACGATACGGTACAGGACGATATGATACAATACAATGCAGGACGCGATGATGCGATGCGATACGATACGACAAGTTAGCTCTCAAGAAAACTGAATATTGCACAGAATTGACACAATGAGTAAGAAAAAAAACTAAGACATATGTGTTGCCCTTGAGAAAAGACCAGAGTTAATGCACAGGGAGTGCATTTCCAGACATATATTGTCCAGAGGGTGTCTGTGTCCTCTAGTTGTGGAGGTTAAAGCGTCCTGTAGGGACAAACAACTTCCGGAAGTGCTCCTTCTGGCTGTATCTGTGTGGAGACAGTTAATACCCGGTCCAAACAACACTATATTGGTTTCTGATAAGATGGTCACTAGGGAGGTATAGAGTCGTAAAATCTTGCCATTGCTAGGCCAAGACACATCCTTCCTGCGCTTCCTGTGCTTCAGCCAAGCTTATCGGCTCGTATAACAGACATGTTGTGAAAGTTCTTACATAACAAACGATGTAAAAGCATGTAAAAGACAGAATTATTCAAGTGAGATCGTGGAGGAAGCCAGTGGAAGCAAATAACAACTTTTGAGAGCGAGCGGTAGTTCAGGAGAGGTGTAAAGACTTAACAAAGCTGCTGTCATACATACTGAAGCCTTTTTGCGCGAGGGGCAGGAGAGAACTGCTCGTTCATTTGTCATTTGCGCAGACAGCCGAGGGGATTCAAAGTAGTAATGAGCCGTAAATGAACATCTTCCATAACTTATCCCTTAATCAGGCCGCCGCGGTGTATCTGTTGTCAGTTTGTCCTCAGCTGTAACGGTGCCATCCGACATAAACCTCCATTGATCTCCTGACTTCTACGCCGCAGCAACACAACCCTGCAGCTCGTTTTACCTGACATCCCCGGCCAGTGCACATTACAGTCTCCCCTCTTTTCACAGTCTCTTTGTTGACTGGCCTCCTCTTGGACGGCGGCCAACGGTACAGACAATGTGAATGATCTACGTGAGCGGCATTCCGCCACTCTCCCTCCGACCTTCTTCCTCTTCGCTCGCTCACTACAAACCCTTCTCGAGTTTTGCGCCGCCGACGGCCCTCTAATAATCCACGGCGAGGTATAATCCAGTCCCCGGTGCCAGTGGTAATGCGGGCTTAATTTCATTATAATGTTTAATGGGCATAGCAACAGGCTGGGTTACATGACTGTAATGCTCCGTGGGTCCCACTCCGGGGACGGTTCCCAGAGGCATTGGCAGGTTCAAACAATTACTTTTTCTTTTTCCAGCTGAGTCCTTACACTTTGTTAGACAATTCACCTCTTTGGTCCAGATTACTTTTTGATTAATTTCTATGAAATTTTCCAGGGGTGACTTTTTGGCTTTTAGCGAAAGTTCTTGACGTCCACGGGGCAGATTGGCGTGACATTTGGTACAAACATTCCTCATTTTCCTGGTTGACTTTGGTAGCTTTTCAGCTAGCGTTGCCGTCACGAAGCTCGGATATTTCCAAAAGCTTTGTTTTATGAGCAAAATCCTGCTAAACCAATGCAGCTGCAGCCGTATTGTGCGTGTTTAGTCTGCTTAAAATCTGGATATTAGCATCGTCATTGTCCATTTTTACATGAATGGTATTTCCAGCTCAACTGCTTACGTGGACGCTAACTGGTTCCTCCCATTGCGTATCGTTAATTCTGCTGGAAATACAACAGATAAAGAAGTTTTTCCCACCAAAAATTTAGTGACAGCACTGAATTAATCCATTAGAAGAAGACGACGGACCTATGTTTTCAGCATTTGCTTTCATTCTCTGTTTCCAAAAACTTGTTTAAACAACTCATCGTGTCGCTAGCGGCGTGTTTCTGTCTCTCTCTAAAAAAAAACTCATTACCATCAGACATGCACAGAAAGAATTTATTTATTCCAACCAGAAAGGAAGGATCGGATCCAGCGTTGACATGGATATAAGGCACTAATATTTTCCAATCGAACTGATTATCAAAGGTTTACACAACTCCAACTGGGACCGTGTTAGAATGCAGTTAACATTTAGCTAAGCGCTTTTTGTGGTGATCAAGTATTTGTTTGTTTTGTGTTGTTGTTCCAAGCTTTTCTTCATTACTAGAGAAACCTTAATTTAGCATTGGCAGGATTGCAGGAGATGTTTTTCGCTCAGACCCTGCTCCCCCCCCCCACCCTCTGGGCACTTGAGCCTGTAAAAAAAACTCCCTTTTTTAGAGGAACGCCTCGTGCGAGCGACTCCGAAGCCTGTTTACATCTACAGACGACGCATTGCATCATGCGTCGTTATCGTAACGTTAACTGCCTTATCCGCCTCCGCGCGCGTTTTAGATCCGTGCGTACATAGACGGTCACGGGGAAAACGCAGTAAACTATGCTTTAAAGAAAAAAACAAGCGCAGTTTATAACGTCTTCTCAGAGTTGCATGTGTTTAAACATGTATAGGCCCTGGTTCTATCCGCCCCCGGGGGGGAGTGTTTGGTGCTGGAAGATGACAGACGATGTAAGGTGGACAGATGATAAATGCAGACTGAGTTTTATTGAATTTCCTTTTTAGTCCACGGTCTTGGCCGGCGCTCCGACTTTTCCCTCTGAGTCCGCTCCAGTCTCCTGAAAGGAAAGAGCGTCACACACACACACACACACACAAAAACCAAAAACTAAAAAACGAAAAACAGCAGAACCGAGGCGAAAGAGAGTGAGAGAGTATACCTCAGAGACCTGCTGTGAGAAGAGTCACTCCTCTCATTCTTTCCCCCGATCAGTTCCTGATTCCATCTTTCCTCTTTCCACAACTCCATCCATCCTCTCACACCTCCCTCATTTCCTTTCCTCGTCGTTCCTCCACTTTCCTCCCCCCCAAAAAGCCTTTTTTTTTCTCCTCCTGCATTTCTTCACCACCCCACCCTGTGTTCCTTCTTTTTCTTTTTTTTTTTTTTTTTCATTTGCAATTACAGTAATATGTAACATCAGGCGCGGTGAGATTTAGGGCTTTACCTTACATAACCCCGGGATTTAGCTGCAGGGTTTTAAGGCTTCTCTGAGCCGCTGAGCTGGGGGCAATCGGGCCTCTTTAAAATATTTTCAAATGGCTGAAATCCCCCAACGGGCCTATGAGCGTGTAGGGATAGGAAGGCTTTGAGGGGCCTTGATATAGCGCAACCGTCATTATTTTGTATTACCGTGGAGCCTGATCCATTTAAAATACGGCGGCGGATATTTAACTCTAGATACGCAGATGATGCTACCCTCTATTTCAGTTTTACGGCGATAGTTAGAGCTCAAACACGATATTTTTATGTGTCCAGATTTATTCCTTTTTTTTTTCCTCTAAATGCACACACACATATATAGAAACACTCGTTTGCCAAATTGAGTTATTTCCCCTAAAGTTGACAGTCTGTGCTGGGCTGAGGTGTGTGTGTGTCTCGTGGTGAAGCTCTTGGCGCTCAGGAGAAGATTTTTTTCTTTTTTATCCTTTAAATTTAATTTGATATGACTTTATATTAAACTGTAAAAAGAGAAAAAAAAATAAGGGAGGGAGTTTGGGTCTGGCCCCGGATCGCCACGCCAACCAAAGCTTGATTTTTTATTTTTTTTATATTCCTCCTCGAGGCAGGCCAAACGGACAGGCCGTAAATTTGAAATAATGAACTGCCTGGCCCGACTTGGCAATCGGAGCAGGGAGGAGAGTGGATTGCCGGAGAAAGGACCGGGTACGACCTGACGGCGGAGCGAGAGGGGGGGGGAGAAGAAAAGAGGGGGAATGAGGAGAGAAAATAACGTCGACACATGTGAACAAAAGCAGATGAGGGTTGAGGGTGTCATTTGAGGACAAGGCTTCGCACGGGAAGAGGCAGGAGAGCGTATCAGAGATGGGACGTACGTACGGCCCTTTGAAAGGAGCCGTTCCACTCGTGGCGCCGTTCAAAAGACCGGCTCAGTTTGATATTTGTTTATTTTTAAGGTTGGCACTTAAGCCGGGCGAATAATCACTGGGAGGAATGGGGTAAGATATCTGGGGTAGGATTTGGATTTGAGTCATTCAAACACAAAAAAGTGCATCCAGATGCTGCTGGGATTTGTCTTTATGACAATTTTCTCTTCATTTTGTCTTCTTTCCTTCCTTTCTTCAGACCGCTGCCCAAAAAAAGAACTGCGACACGGTTTCCATCTTTGTTTTTTTAGTTTTTTAGTTTTTTAATAAAAGAGCCGGTCAATAGATTCGGTTCGTTTGCAAACATCACATCTCTAGAGCAAACGCAGGCAGAGCCGACGGTGGCTTTCATACAGTTGGATGTTCTCGGGCGTTACAGGGTATGTAATGTCAGCGGGGTTACTGCGAGTTTCCATGGAAAAGCTTGTTTCTTCAGCTTCTTAGGGCAAAATTTTAATTTCTCCCTGGCGCAGGTCCTGAGCCGGGAGGAGGAGTGGTGGGGAAGGGGGGGGGGGGGGGGTTTAAGATGTAAAGCTGCTAGGATTAGTCTTGTACGAGGAGGAAGACGTAGGGGACGAGGCCCGGGATGAGCCTCTACGGGGTCGCAGGGCCGACCGTGCCCTCGCCACTTTCCAGTCAGACGGTCGACAAGGAGCTTTGCAGCATCTTCGGATGTTTGCGTCTTACTGCTCACGCAACGGCCTGATGAGGCAGGGGATGAGGAGAAGATGAGTTGGAGATTAAAGTGAAGGACGGGGGCTGATGCAAAGAAAAAAAAGTTGCCTGTAAAGGTCAATCACATCTAATTTTGAGTGTTTTCACAGTTGAAGTTTGCTGTTCTCCATTAACTTTGTTCGCTCTTCGGCCCGGGGACCTCCCTCCTGCTATTTTTTCATTCCGTTTTACTGGTCTTCCTGCGTCTTTAACGGGCTTTTATAACCCCGGCTGCAGCTGCAAAAGAGCGCAGGAGAGTATGGTGGGGAAAGGGGTAGTTAGAGAGGGAGGGTAAAAGGGAGGGGAGCGGGAATTGAATCATGAAATGAGGACCATATTTCCATACGCCGCTAAAAATGTGGACTTTCCATTTTTGCGACTCTCTCTCTCTCTCTCTGCACCGATTCCTTCTCTTTCTCCCTCTCTGTCGGCGAAGTGCTCTGCAGCTGTTCGTCAGTAGTTGTCTGTTTGTTTGTCCTTCCCTCCATCCCCCCGCCCCTCCCCTCGCCCTCCCCCCTCTCTGCCTTTAGCTCATGTAAACTTTGCTTTTCGTCATGCTTTTTTCCACTGCGGAGCGTCTCTGCTTTTGATTAAAGTTAAAAAAGCAGCAGATCCTTCTCTTTCTCTCCCCCCTCTCTCTCCCTCTCTCTGACAACTGTAACTAACATAGACGCCATTTCATTTTTCTCTCCCCCTCCACCCTTTTCTCTTTTTTTTTTTTTAAGTCTTTTTTGTTTTGTCGTTTCTTCCCTCTTCTCTGTTCTTTCCGCAGCAGTTTGTTTAGGCCACGTGGCTCTGTGAAAACTTCCCTGCCAGTGTTTGTTGAGCTTTCCGGCGAGAGCATCTTGAACCGATACGACTTCCTCCTGTGTTATGACCGCTACAAAGCGAAAACCTTCTCTTTTTTTCCGGCGGTGATTACATTGCAGCGCGTCGTGTCGCCGCCTTGATCCCACCGTCCCGTCTCTGCGCCGTCACGAGTGCCAGCTGTGGACCTGGCCACGCTCTTCTCCTTCCCGTGCTTCATCCTCATCCTACAGATTCAATCTCGACTTCAGCCCCCAAGGCGCAGATAGATTTTGCCACAGTCTGTTCCCCGCTCTCATGCCTCTGACCTCAGCATCCTCAGATCCTCTTTCCCCGCTCCGGCTGCCGCCTCAGCCAGACACACTATTGCAGCTGAGTGGGCCGCAAGCATCTGTTTACAGGGCTCCTTCTGCAGTGTGAGATAATGATGGCCAGATACAGCCCACAGTAAAATAAACACGCTGCCACCTCCCTCCTGCAGGCCCCGGGTTTAGCGCGCGGTCTCACTGAGGAGGGTCCAACAGTGGGTCCAAACCTAAGTGGAAGAATCCCGGCTCGCATTACTCCTAGAAGGCTTTATAAATACGGCCCTGTGATTGTTTTATTGGATGAATGTGTGGGGGCTGCAAAACAATGGAACACATGTGGAAAGATGGCTTATTTAAGTCTGGGCTGTGTGGAATATTACACCGGATCAGGCGTAACATTATGACCACCTGCCTAATATTGTGCAGGTCTCCCTTCTTGCCTCCAAAACAGTTGTGACTCATCGGAGAATGGGCACGGGCCTTCTGAGGGTGTCCTGTGGTGTCTGGGAACAGGCCTTTGGGTCCTATGGGTTGAGAGGAGGGGGCACAGATACTTGATCAGTTTGGGATCTGGTGAATTTGGAGGCCAGGTCAACACCTTGAGTTGTTCCTAAACCGTTTTTGTGGCTGCATCCTGCTGGGGATCGGCGGCTGAAATCAAGTAGTGTCATTGCTATGGGTTGGGGGTGCCTGGTCTGGTCTAGGTGGGTGCTACATGTCTAAGTAACATCAACACCAATGAATGCTCGGTCCAAAAGTTTCCCGGCAGAACACTGTCACACGGTGGTCAATGTTATTCCCTTCTCCTGTCAGTGGTCATAATCTTGTGGCTGATCGGTGTGCATATATATATGTACCTGCCTCAGATACCAGATACCAGATGGCCGGGGATTACTGCATTTGCTTTGGGTCACAAAGGTTGACAGAAAAGTAAAGCACGTTGAATTTTAAATTAGTTTCGGTGATTGTCTTAATCTGTATTTTTTACTTTAAACATTCTAATACTAATATATATCTGTACACACATATTACTTTTTGTAAACAGTACAAAATAGAAGGCATGTAAATGCAAGCAACTGGAGATACATTTGCATTTAACGTTTTTACACCCAGAAAGTTTTAAAGTGTAAGGCTGAAGTTCGGATTACCACTCAGGACATATTTGATTAGTTATACATATAAGCTAAGCTAATTATTTGGCTACAAAATCTAGTTCTAAGATTATTTGCCCAGGGGCCCCGTAACAGCTGGCTGTATGCTATAAACATCAACTTTACATCAGTAAACAAAGCTGCAACAAACACGGAACTAGCAAACTGCAGTTCCTCAAATGGCCACTAGAGGCTGTTTATATCCATATAGTGGGAGTGACTGGGGCACCGAAACGCAGCCCCTAAACAACGCATTATCTGCCACGAAACTCGTTCACTTCACCAATATTTTGTTATCGTACACTAGTGCTATTCCCCGTTGAGTCCGGAGTTACCTGTTATCATCATCCGGGTGATGTCTTCTGACCTGGATGATGTCATCTCTGAGCGCCGCAACATGGCTGAATGTGGTCTCTAGGTCAATCTACAGACCCCAGATGATGATAACAAGTAACTCTGGACTCAACGGGGAATAGCACTAGCGTATGATAACAAAATATTGGTGAAATGAACGAGTTACGCGGCAGATAATGTGTTATTTAGAGGCTGCGTTTGGGTGCCCCATTCACTCCCACTATATGGATATATGCAGATCTAAATATCTCCTGATTGACTACAAATGACACAAACGTTATATGGGTGAGTAAACAATCGTATTTTATGCGATAAATAAGGTCCAGGTTGTAAAACACAGTAGTTCGTTCCCCTTTAAGGGTAGTCAGGTACTGAGGTACAAGATGGCGTCGGCCAGAGTCACCACACTGAGCTTCAAAACTGCTCCCTGAGGTTTGCGTGCATCTTTATATACAGTCAGTGGCTGCATTTACAAACCAACCTACTGTACCTTCCTCATCCGTATTATCAACCTTTGTAGTCAGCGTACAGTCTGCCCCAGGTACTCACATTAACACATAAATTATTCAGAGTACTTCAGCTAATTATATCGGTGTCTAAAACCTTTCACCCTCCTCTTACTTCATCATAACAACCCACCCCCTTTGGCTGCACAACAAAAGCCCCCGAAGCACATTCATCTGATCCGTCTGCAAGAGAAAGCCGAGCGCCCTGGATGCGCGTTGCGTATGTACACGCCGCGTTGCTGCTATAAATCGCCGTGTATTTTCTCAGTGAAGCTGACAGGAGGCAGACAGTGCGGGCGCGGTGACAGCTGAGCCGGAGACCAAACCAAAAGACTGGGCTCTGGGGAGACGGGTTTGTTGTGGAGGACGGGGGCTTGACTGAAGGCAGGGCCCGGCTGTCACATGTTAATCCAAGGAATACACAGGCGCTTGTGCTCGCTTACAGTAACGTATACAGTCGCGGACGTGCGCCGTCGCACGCTTGGGTTTAAACCTACAGACTTACATGTGCGCATACCGTTGTCCTTTGTCCAGAGTGTGCAATTACCATGTGTTTTGACATGTGGCTGCACCTGTTCCTCACCTGAATACACTCGCAGATCCCGCTTGGGGCCTCTCGGGCTCCACGGGGGCCTCAGGAGAACCCCAGCACACACACTCACACTCACACACACATAATACAGGCAGGATGGAAAACATCACATCATCATCTAAGCCCTTTCTCATCTCAGCTGTCCAACCTCCTCCTCTGTGCTATCTCTCTTTCTGTCTTCTCATGTCACCCAGCTCATTCTTCTCCCCTTCCCTCTCTCTCCCTCTCTCTCTGTTTTTCATAAACTTGCGGCTGAGCCCGAGCCAGCGATCCCAGAGGCGTAGTGTGAAACGCTAGACATTTTCTGCGCGACTGCCAAACAGATGCAGGCTCCTCTGGTCGGGCCCCTCGACATGAACATCCTCTCCATTTAATACCGCAGCGCCGTAGGCGACGGGGCCGGCCACGGCGGCGCTGACATTTCATCTCCTTGCGGCGCTCCGACAGGGGTTCCCGTTCGAATTAGCGCACTTAGTGGCCATTTTGCTCTGCTGTGTTTTGGAAATTAGCTGGGTCGTGGCCTAGGAAAGAAAAAAAAAATAAAAAATGTTCTAATTCATCAGAACATTTTGCCGACAGATGTGTGAAACATCTCATCCGTGATTACGAGCGGGATGTTGAACACATGATATAATCACCTCAATGTCATGGTCAAAAATGTTTATTACAAAGCCTTTCTGGGAAGAGGATCCCGTTACTCTCCTCTTCTGTTTTTCCCAAGATTGAAATTTTACCCGCACGGTTTTTATATATTTTTTTAATAAATAACAAGGTCGGATCAGAAAGCACGCCGCTTGGGAGCCGCTCGCACGAGCCGCGATAATAAGGCCGAGGTCAGCGATGCTTATTGACGAATATGGTTTTTCGGAAAGTGGATTTGCCGCCTGTTTAATCTCGGTTTTTCCCCCTTGTTGACTCTGCAGAGAGGGAGCGAGGTTTAAAGCTTTTATCTGGGTTAATAAGTTAATAGATGGATTGATAGATGGGAGGAATAAATCTCCAATTATCAGCTTGACTTGAACGGAGGGGGGGCCTGAGTGGAGGCGTAAGCCGTCCCAACTAGGCTAATCCTCTGTGTCTCACATGTATGGACACGCCTTTTGATTCACTCATGCTATGTATCTGATTGTGCATGAGCATGCACGAGGCCGCTGTAGTAAATTTTTTTTGACTCCTCGCCCCTCGGCCCGTGGCTGCAACCGGAGCCTGGGACTCGCTTGAATAATTCGTCCCAGGATCCTTGATACCGGGGGGTGAGGGGGAAGGCGAGAGGGCGGTGCATTCATCGGCTAGAGTGTCAAGAGACAGGAAGACCGGGGCAGTTGTTTACTCACCTTATCTGCCCGGGAGATAAAGCCCCGGCTTCGGCGCGGATAGACGCGGCCACGTGCACGCCAACACGGGAAGACTCGCTGGTGCACGTGTGTCTGCGGCAGTGTGTGTGTGTGTATGTGTGTGTGTACACATGGAAACAAACACAAACACACGGCTGTGCCGGGAGCCACTGACCCTCGGGCCAAGTTCATCTCGGGACACAGACTGACAAATGCGACTGGGCGGTGACTCCCAGACAGCTGGTGGTCAAAGGTTGCCTTTCTATCTGTGCCCTCATTTGGCTGATTGTTTTTTCTCAGGCCTCATCTGCTTCTCTCTGTCCGTCTGCCCTCCTCTTCCCTCTCTCGCTCTTCGCCGAAAGAATAAATCTTCACTTTATGGAGTCCGATCGTCCCTAGAAACACTGTTTTGGATTTTTTGGACATTTTTCCGGCCCTCTCAGACCGTCCTCCTGCAGAATGTATTCAGACCAGCTCCAAGAGTTTAATGTTTAGCCGGTGCGTCTGTGCACAAGTGCAGAACCCAGATGTGGCTTGTTAGGGCTTTTCACTGATTTGACAACAGTCTAAAAGGTTAAGGACGGACCGCTTGAGTCGTGTCCACAAAGGATTTGCCAGGACGGCCGCGCACACATAAACAGAGGAACACACTCCCCCCCCCTCCCCCATGTCCACATGCAGAGTGAAGCGTGAGCTGCATGTTTAGCAGAGTCTGCCGGCTTCTGCAGCACGCTCGTATTGATGAACACCTATTGTTCCAATAACGCGGCTAAAACACTTTCTACATAAACTTGCATGTCCACAACAATGCAAAAAAAACAAAACAAAAAAACATCAACAATCCGCTGGCATCACGCGGGGAGGATGTGGAGTTTTACGCGGCCATTCATCGCTCCCCTAATTCATTAGTCCAAATGAGCATTTATGCCGAGCACACATTATTTTTACAGGCCCACTTTATGTGTTTGTGTGGAGTTTTACAACCCCCATAAAACACGTCCTCCAAGCCTCAGATAGATTTGGGAGCATTTATTTGCATAGTTCACAAACCCAAAATAAATCTTCAGTGTTCTCCGGGCCGGGCCTGGATCCGACTGAAAGCCCCGCTGGTGTAAATAAAGAGCGTGACGCAAACCGCGCGTCGTCTCGTAATTTGAAAAATATCCCGTCGACAGTGGATTAAAATGTGGGAAGAGTTGCATAATTTGAGCGCCGCCTGTTCAGCCGACACGTTGGAGTTTGGATTTGAGTGTCACAAAAATCTAAATGCAAACGGACAGTTTTCTTTAACCGTGCATTAGCTTAATTGCTCCTCGTGCACAGTTAAATGCATCAGTTAGAAATCACGTTAAATGCATCGGGGGAACTAGAAGGCACTTTATAATATTATTATTATTGACATCCATCACGACCATATTTGGATTTTGGGAGCAAGCTATGATTTAAAAATGAAAGACAAATTAACATGCGCATATGCATAAAGCTGCTATTGTCTTATGTAGCGTGTACAGGAATTGCTTTGTAGTTATTTACCTTGGATATGTACTTTATGTACATTTTATGCTGCATTTCCAGCCTGAATTCTTATAGGAGTTAAAGGGGAGCTACCATTTTTTTTACAGCCTGGACCTTATTTTTAGCATAAAATATGATTGTTTGCTCACCCATATAACTTTTGTGTCACTTGGAGTCGTTCAGAAGATTTAGATCTGCGTGTATCCATATAGTGGGAGTGAATGGGGCACCGAAACGCATCCTCTAAATAACGCATTATCTGCCGCGAAACTTGTTCATTTCACCAATATTTTGTTATGATACTCTAGTGCTATTCCCCGTTGAGTCTGGAGTTACCTGTTATCTATTTGCTGACGTGCAGTGGTTTGTTGTTCTTTGGCCAGCTGTTCCTCTCTCTGCATCCGCATCCTCTTTTCAGAACTAGCAGTAGCAAATTACAGGTAAACAAGCAGCGCTCAGAGATGACGTCATCCAGGTTGGAGGTTAGTAGGTCGATCTATAGGTAACTTCAGACTCAACGGGGAATAGCACTAGCGTATCATAACAAAATATTGGTGAAATTAATGAGTTTCGCTGCAGATAATGGCTGCGTTTCGGTGCCCCATTCACTCCCACTATATGGATATATGCGGCGTTCTGCTGAATCTAAATATCGTCCGAATGACTCCAAATGACACCAAAGTTATATGGGTGAGTAAACAATCGTATTGTATGCCAGAAATAAGGTCCAGGTTGTAAAAAACGGTAACTCCCCTTTAATAATATGTCATGGTAGCAGATATCATGTTTGTGGATAATATGTACGATGGGTCGTCACCAAAACGTGGTCCGACAACAAGCTAGCCAGCGTGTTAGCAAACAGTTGCTTACATATTTGTGTGCAAACTAGCAACTTAGCTGCTAATTACCAAAACTAAAAGACATACACCGATCAACCACAACATTATGACCACTTAAAGGTGAAGTGAATAGCATTGACCATCTTGTGACAATTCAGTGTTCTGCTGGGAAACTTTTGGACCTGGCATTCATTGGTGTGGATGTTACTTAGACATGTAGCACCCACCTAGACCAGACCAGAGCAGACACCCCCACCCCATAACAATGACACTCTATGATGGCAGCAGACACACACACAAAAACACTTTAGGAACAACTAAAAAAAAACATGAAAAACAGCACAAGGTGTTGACCTGGCCTCCAAATTCACTAGATTGCAAACTGATCAAGTATCTGAGGCCCCTCCCCTCAATAGGACCCCACTAACAACATTGTGTTACCAGACACCACAGGACACCCTCAGAAGGCCCATGTCCATTCTCTGATGAGTCCCAACTGTTTTGGAGACACAAGGGAGACGTACACAATATTAGGAAGGTGGTCATAATGTTATGTCAGATCGGCGTAAGTATACAGTAACTTATAACATGTTCACCCTTGGGGTTTGCTGCTTTGAAACCGTCTCCAGGGGAAACAGACCCGGCGGGGAATGGAAATAAAATGCCAAGCCCCGAAAGTTCACGAGGTCACGCTCTGTGTTTCCCAGCGTAGCCCGCACGGTTCACACAAACAAGAGCCGAGGCTTGAGCGACAGGTCGGCGTGACCCGCGACTTCTCCCAAGCGTCGGCCCGGATCACAGCACGTCCCATGACCGCCACGGATATGTGTGTGTGTGTGTGTGTGTGTGTGTGTGTGTGTGTGTGTGTGTGTGTGTGTGTGTGTCAGAAATATTAGCTGGAAGATTCCTCTCTTGGCAAAGTGACGGCACGGCCTCGCGGTGGCTGCTTTTTTTTTTTTTTTCTCGTCTTCCCCCTGTAGCGCCAGGTTTGATCCTGTCTGCTCCCTGGCTGGTGCCCACCCCCACCCCTCACCCCCACCCCAACCCTTCTTGTACCCTCGTCTACTCTTGTCTTCTTCTGTGCCAACAAGTCTCTCTTTCTTTCTTTCCTTCTTTCTTTTATTCTCTCCGCTCCCGTCTTTCTTGGCGAGGCGTAGCGTTCCCACAGCTCTCACAACAACCCCCCCCCTCGGGCCCCCCCTTCTTCCACTACAAGCCCCGCCCACCTCTTTCCCTCTCTCTCTCTCTCTCTCTCTCTCTCTCTCTCTACCCCTCTTTCTCAGTACATCACTCTTTCCCTCTCTTCACCCCTCTCTTCCATTCACTTCTCATTTTGTCTTCCTGCCTCTCTCCCTTTTTATTTTTGCCTTTTCTCCCCACATCCCCCCTCCTCCCCCTCTCTTTCTCCTCTGCCCACCCCCCTCTCCTCCCTCCCCCCATTCCCTGGCAGAGACTGGCATCACATGATCCCCCTTTCCCACTTGTGCCCAGACCCCTGACACACACACACACACATAAAAACACACACACACATGCATGAATACGCTGCAGGGTTGGCTCATGTCTTTCATTTAGAGCTGCGGTCCTCGGTGCTATATGCATTATGTCCTCAGTTCGTGCTCACGTGAAACTTAATACACACATGTCCTCAGTGCAGTTTAAACAAACCGTCCCGTGCAAAAAAAAAAAAAGTTGAGCATTAACCCCCCTCCCCATGTGTTTATTGTGCATGTCGTCGTACTAGCTGCCGAGTATTTCGGCATCGGGAACTAATCAGAAAGTGTCTTTTTTTCTTATGTAGAAGCTAACAGCTACAGATATATTAGTTTAAAAAAAAAATAAATCGAGGGCTTTTAGCTCCAACAACTTTAACCTCCCCCCTCCTCCTCCTCCTCCTCCTCCTCCTCCTCCTCACTCCCTTCCTGCTAATGCCGTGGCAGCCCTGCCGAAATCTTTCCCACTGCTTTCTCTTCCCCCTGCGAGAGGCAGATTTCTTTAGCATGTGTTGCTGCGCTGCACCCCTCCCTCCACCTCCACCCCTCCCTCCACCTCCACCTCCGCCGGCGACTGCCAGCAAGCGACATCTGCTGGCCGAACGGAGGGACTGCACCTCTTCCTTCCTCCTCGCGCTCGGGTTCGACGAGGGTCGAATCGGAGGGGAAGTCGAAATTTTTTTCCGAGGGAATAATGGCTTTGAGCACCGGTTTCAAATCAGCGGAGGGTTTTAGTAGAGTCTTCCTCCCTCCCTCGCTGCAGATCTCTCCCCCTTCCTCCCCCTCTTTCCCTCTGTACATCACAGCTCATCAGCATAGGCGCAGATAAAAGATAAAAGAAGCAGGGCAGAGGGAGAGAGGAGGGGGAGAGAGGAGGAGGAGGAGGTGGGGGGGATACATGGGCAGCCGGCCAGCCCCCCTTTCCATGCCTCTACCCCCTGCCCTCTTCTCTCTCCCATGGTTGATTCCCTTTAGGCCCCCTCTCACCCCTTCTCACCCCCCATCTCACCCCCTGGCTCCCCGGCTCTGTGTGGCGTTGGCACGGAGAGGGCGCAGGCAGCACACAGACGGCCACGCAGATGGGCAACGGGCAACGCAGGGCTGCCTCCCCACACCTGCTCCTTGCTGGCACGGGGTTCGGGCCAGGCTGCCGCTCTGCACACACACACACACACACACACACGCATATACACACACACACAAACACAGATGTGCATCTAACGCAGAATTATCTCCCTCGATTTATTGAACTTTCCCACATAGAGGCACATGCAAATACTCCCACAAACTGCTCTACATGCTGCACACGCATGCTTACTCGCTTTTAAAAAAAAAATTTATATAAAAAAAGCGTCGTCTCCCTCCTACACTCCGCTGCTCAGCCTGTCAGTCACAGATGTTTACACGCTTATCTCTAACTGCGCCTCAACATGTGCTCCCAGGAAATTTTTTGCACATATATATATATATATATATATATATTTATATATATATATACAATAATCATAAACATATATATATATATATATATATATATATAAGACACAATCGCACATCCATAGCCGACGAGGGATGTATTTATAGTCTCGCGCCCACACGTTCGCACTTCAACACTAGCAGCACAGAAACACATTTCACAATTAATCACGTCGCCCCATGCTGCGCTGTCACATGGAGTTACATGCCAGACATTCAACGAACTACACAAGAAGACGCATCATTGTCACTCGCGTACACCCCGAACACCGGCACCGGGGATCGATTTGTGCGGGGTAAAAGGCGCCTCAGTGCGTCGGAACGGACGAGAAATTTGCACACGTTATTTTGTTTGACGCCGCCGTAGCGCCGGAGGAACCGCCGGAGAATTTTCTTTGTGGTGGGGTGGTTTTAATAGGTAGGGTGTGGATATATAAGCCAAATAAACTTCCCGGGAAGGCGCCAAAAAAAAAAAAGGGGGAAAATCTGTCCTGAAACAGAAAAGCACTGCTGTTACTGTATGTAGGGCTCACTTTTGTAATTTTATTTCCTTTCTCTTGCCCTGAGTTTTGTCTCTCAGGCTACATACTGTAAAGCCTGAACTATTTTCTTGGTATTTTACCTTTTTTTTCTGTGCACACACTAGCGGTTGTACAGACTAGTCAACTAGTGAGGTTGTCGACTTCACAGCTGCGCCGTGACGCTTTAAGCATTGTGTTGACTGATCACGTGACCATAACAACATGGACGCCTCCGAGAAGTCAGGTGAAGAGCCCAGTGGGTCATTGCAGCAATCTAGCAGCGGTTCATCAAGTGTGTGGAAATACTTCACTAAAGATGAAGCCCACACTGAAACGCAACAAAAGTACTACTGCAACGCATCTGAAAAGGCCTCCGCTAGCGCTAGCATTTAATTAAATAACTTAAATAACCTGCAGTAACACAGACAAGGAGGCTGCACATCTCAAAGTTATTAAAACTTTAGCTGCAGTACACAGAGAAGACATTTTTTTTTAAGTGACGGTGCTGAGCTGCTGCATGTTTTTATGCAGACTATGCATATCTGCAGCACACAGTATGCAGCACATCTGAGCATATGTATTCAGGTCAAGAATATAGATTTCATCGTTGCAGAGCATTACTTTCTACTGTGTTTTTATTAGCGACAGTCAACTTTTAAAAAATCTGAAGCCGTGCAGCCCCTAGCAGACACTCTTCAGGGAACAAACAGCAGCTTGCATGCGATCGTTGCTTAAACGCACGCCAGCACAACATGGATTTAAATAGAGTTAGTGTACAGTTGGGTAGATATTCATCTCCAGGTTAAGAACCTCCTTCTAAATTAATAAATATTGGATAAAGAAAAAGTGGATGACTCATAGAGGCAGAAGCGGCTGTTCCGGATGTCCTAATAGCTCAGCAGGAATAACCACAGTGTTCTTCCAGTCCCCTGTTATTATCCTGTTACACTTAACTGTACATTATCTAATGAAAGAAAATCCCCATGAAATATCCAGAGGCACTTTTTTTTTTTTTTTTTTGAGGGGGAGAAAGTGGCTTCCTCTCACATTTATTGTGTTCCCTTTTTCTAAAGAGGGCTGTGCTGAGTCGGGGGGTCATTCCTGGGACAGATATACCAACTCTGATGCCGCGGCGTCCAATAAGAGCCGCTGGCTTAAACCGGGCTCAGGATGAGCTTTGCTTGTAGAAGATTGAAACACAAGGGGGGCAGCGGCGGCGATCAGAAGGCGATGTTTTCAAAAACTGCAAGACGAATGAAAATGGAAGGGGGGGGGCGAGAGGACGTGGAAAGGATGAAGGAGGTGGTGGTGGTGGTGGAGAAGGAGGAGGAGGAGACGGAGGAGAAAAAAAAAAAAGAGAAATGAAGTCCAATAAAAGAGCCGAGTGAACATCTGTGTGGGATAGCCGTGGGGATTAGGAGGGTTTGGAACATTTTAAGCGCATTAAAGATTAAAAAAAAGGTCAGAATGTTTAGCAACATACCGATAAACCTCTTAAGCGAAACCCAATTGGGGAGGCTGTTCGGTTTCTTTATCCAGAGGCTGGCAGATGAGGGGGGTAGTGGAGTGGGGGTGAGACTGCGCAGCCATGTACACTTAAACTCAAACGCACTCTTGTATATTTATATATATATATGTGTGTGTGTCACTCAGAGCAGGTTGGCTTTCTGCTTCATATCTGCGTTCCATCAGCATGAAGCCGAGCGTGCAGCAGCAGAACAGCCTACATTATATATAGGATTACTTTCTCTATAATGTTCGCTGCCGTCCAATCGTGGTTGTGTCACAGCTGCGTTCCCACATTAACCCCGAGCCCGAGACCGGAGCTGCTACCCGCATCCAGGAATCACAGGGTTTGAGAGAGACAAAGTCCAAAAAAAATTATAAAAATCTAGGCAGGGAAGCTGAGGAGGAGCGGGGGGGGGGGGGGGGGGGGGGTTACAGCATGAGAGAGAGAGAGAAAGGGAGAGGCAGAGGCGAGACAGACATCAAGGAGGGGGAGAGAGAGAGAGAACAGTGGTAGACTTGTCCGCAGAGCTCTCCGGGCCGTCGGATGGAGGAGGCCCCTATCATTTGAGTGCGAACCGAACCATGTCTGGGGAGCTATCCTCGAATGACACGGCGCTCAGAGAGAGGGTCAGAGGGGTCACGGGCAGGAATGGTAGGCCGAGAGACGAATGTGTGCATCGGAAGCCGCCAAGGCTCTGAAACTGCATTTAGTATTCCAGATGTATGACCTTCGGGGACTTGCGTGCAGCAGATCAGACGAAACAAAAGCAGCAGAGGGACGTAGATGTCAATGTCCAAGCCACACAAAACTACGTTTCTCACAATGCGTCTTAACAGCAACTCTTTTCCTTTTTAGACGTTTGTGCACATCTTTTAAAACTCAGCATGGCTTTTACTGTTAAGAGCAGTGTTTTCAAGTTTCATTATTATACATATGATACTGCAAAACCTGTTAATGTTACCCTTGAATTAATCCGCATGCTTTATTATTCAGTATTTTGCAAATTAGCAAGACACGCTAACGATTGGCGGTAACTCTAGAGCCGAGAAGCACGCAGACTCTGTTGTTATTTTTTGTAGTATCATATAGTTAGCAAGTTAGCACAGGCATGCTAACGACTGGACGTTACTCTAGAGCTGAGAAAGACGCTGATGATGCCTTTTTGTGTAGTTTCCACACGTGAACAGCAGACCAATTGCGCTAAGCTACGGTTGCTAAACTAATCACTGTTTGTCATTAATACTGCAAAAAAATACTAAAGACTACTCTATCACCGGCCGTAATGCACACGTGCGTAACTTAGAGATATTTGAGGCACCTCTGGGCAGCTGTTGCATGTATTTTACCTTCTGTTTCTGTGTTTGTTTGCATTAAGTTCGGCCTTTAGGCATTTTAGCGTTGGGTAAACGTAAAAATACGGCAGGGTGGAGGTAGAGAAAAGCCGCATCTGACTCTCGTCTGCAGATGGAACGATAATATCGAGCGTTATTGTTGAAACGCGTCGCTCGATCGACTCCTGTCTTTCCAGCCGTCGTCAAGTTTAACATCCGGATCCATTATGTTTTATCTCCGGTGCCGGACCCGGTGATTTTTTTTTTACGGTCTGCAATCAAGTCTGCAGAATCCCCTTCACTTAGTGCACATTAGATTACAGGCGGGTCCTGTTTGCTCATGTGTGCCGGCGATGCACAAACAAACACTCTAAGCTGCCGGGTAAATTAGCAGAAAGCGTGCGGCGTGCGCCCCGTATATGAATATGCGCGCGGGCAAATGAGTCCATTAGCGCCGGCGACGGCCGCCCCGTGTACCGAGCGAGCGAGCATGTGTATGTGATTTAACGCTGGAGTGTCTCTTAATGACTCGGCCTCGTGTAATTGTGTGCTTGTGTTGATGGATGGAGCGAGTGCGTATGTGTGAGTCTTGGCCGTGTGTACATTAGCCCGGGTGTGAGTTATTAGCCTCTGTCTGCATCTGCGGTGTGATAAATGTATAGCCGGCGTTAACTTTTGTCCGCACACTCTCTGTGAGCGGCGACTGTACAGCGTATTGACCAGGCAACATAATGAACTCCCTGTGCGTGTGTGTGTGTGTGTGTGATTAGCGCGATAGAATGATGTGTTTGATTTCCTGTGTGTGTGTGTGTGTGAGGCTGTATTATCTCTGGCGGGGCGTGTGCAGGGGGCCTTGGGGCGACTGTGCACAGGAGATAAGGGTGATTCATCTGTGTTTGAACGTTGTGTGTGTGTGTGTGAGCATGTTTGTGCTTTGGAGGCATTCATGTTTTTGTGTGTGTGCACGTGCAAGCGTTTGAATAAATGCGTCTGCGTCGTGTGCGTGTTCGAGGTGTGGGTGAGCACACAAAGGGTGCCGTCGGATTGGGAGGCCCGCTGGCAGGGATTTCTCCCCGTAGGTGGTCTAGGGCGCATGTAAAATAATATAAAAATAATAATAATACTAATAATACACGGCTTTCCTATTGTTCACCATTAGAGGAGAGCGTCTTTGGTCTTTGAATGCGTCACGCCTCCTGCTCACAATTACCCCTACACAGGCACCTCTGAGCCCCACAAAACAAAAAACAAAAAAAGATATATATATAATACTTGACACACATATGTGTTGTACATGCATGCATTAAACAGGTGTCAGCGCAAGAGGTTAGGGTTAGGGTTAGGGTTAACCCAGACGACCTACTTACGTTTTATTTTGTTTAGTGGACTAGGTAGAACATGGGAATGCAACGCAGATTTCTGCAAAGGAAAGAGACAAATAATTAAAATATTAAAAAATAGATTTACTTTTTCCAGAATAGAAGTAGTTTTTGTTGTGTTCTGCATAAAAGAAAGTCCACATCCGAAATGTTGCGCTAGCAGACAATAAAGACTTTTGCCGATTGAGGATAAGAGTAGCATTGGCGTCAAAAACACGAAGCCAAATGAGAAATATCCAAATTTTTACTGATATTGTTTTGTTTTACTATTGGTTGTGTCTAATCTGAACGTGTCTTTCTACTAAATAAAGCAAATTATCTTGACTGACTGAGCTCAGTCTCCCGTGTGATCGCTCTTGCAAAATTCTTACGCCGTCGTTCGTCAATGCTCCAAAATTTCACCCTAAGTGGTGCGACGTCATCGAGGTGAGGCTTGTAATGGAAAAGTCAATCATTTACGATGCCCCACCTCCCATTCTCTCTCCAAGACCCTTGTCTTTAATCATTTGCAAGTTGATGATGTCAAGACTTTGAGAAGACAAAGGAGTGTGAAACCTAGGGGAAGGTTTCCTCAGGTATAGATGTCTATGTCTTCCCATGCTCAGGGTCTTTCCTTCACCATTACCGCTCAGGTGGGGGCTGACCTTTTCTCTCAAGGATATAAAACTTGTCGGCCGGCAGAAGTCTCTATAAAGGTAGTAAGGAGTAAAGGAAATCGAGGTTGTTTGTGATATATACCGGCACTTCCGTAACGCTCTAAAATCCTTCCAATATCCAAAATCGCTTTCTCTTTATTCGATCTCTAACCTCGGAAGAAAGTAAACAATGATTTGTTTGAAGGATCTGAACGAGGCGTCCGCTGTTTCCAACCCTTTAAAACAGTTTTCAGACTTGAGAGATCCGCCGCATCGATCAAAACCACCTTCCCTCAGGAAACACCAACCCACCTCAAGCTGTCTCCGCAGTTTCTTACATTCTGCCAAGGAAAGAAAAAAAAGTTTTTGTTTTTTTTTTGAAAATCTGGTTGGTAAATTAACAGGAGGGTAGTTAACACCTTAAATAAAAAAAAAAAAAAATGACATGATACAGTGGGAAAAAAAAAGCAAACTCCGGAGCCTTGTGATTGTGCAGCGCGGCGCCGGTCGCCGGTCCGCTCTGGTGCCAAGAGATACTTAAACAAAACAACACGCCGAGCGCCGTGCCAGTGAAGCTATATTATTATCTTCATTCGAACTAATTGCCAGGCCAAACAGCGACACATATGCACGCGCAGGCTCCGACAACCACCCGTCATTAGGGACTCTAACTGCGGTTGTGCCATCCCCTCGTTGTCATGACAACTAGCCACTGAATTTTGGCTTGGAACCTGTCACATAGTGAGGTTTTTGTTTTTTTTTTCTTTCAGAGGCGTACAGGTTTAAGAGGGTTTTTAACGGTTTCTGCATGGATTGGAATATCGGGTTGTTGTTTTCTGTTTTTTTTTTTATCCAGTGCGAGCGCCGCCACGATAAGAAAGGCCCCGGGCTTTGTTTATTCCTGGGTACCTTATTCGCCTTGAATGATTCCTTTATGGTTTTGTTTCCGCACCTCCTTATACTTTACGAGTGTGTCTGACATTCGGGATCAGTTGTCATTTTTCATTAAACTCATACGCTCCCTGTAAGGAGGTGCTGGTGTAGGCGACACGGCACTCACAGGATTGCAGACAAGCATCCCAGTGGTTTTATCCTCACTCCATTAGCATTGCATATCCTCTGTAGGTCTTTTTATCTTTAAGACCATTGGGGCTGTGTGTGTGCGAGAGAGAGAGTGTGCTTTGCAAGCATGTGTGTGTCTGTTTGTGTGTGTGTGTGTGTGTGTGTGGGTGTGCCGTCAGCTAGCAGGAATGCATGGGTACCGCCAAAGCTAAGATGGCTGCCAAGCGCTAAGATGGCTGCCAGGATTCCACAGAGCGACAGCGCGCGAGAGAAAGAGAATCAGAGACAAGAACGAGTGTGAGAGGATTTGAAGGAGAAGGACCTGAAGATGGACTCCGGCAGAATGAGGGACGAGTGTTGCGGGAAAATAGGAACTCTGTCCTTGTGTGCTTTCCCCTCTCCTTTCGGGGCCCGGAGAGACGAGGCGATCTCTTTTTGTTTTCTTGGTTTGGCAGTGGGCACACGTGGTTAATAGTGCAGCAGTCTGCTGGCACGTAGCGAGCCACTGCCACCCAAGATTAGGACGCTGATTCGGGCTTAGGCGATGTCGAGATTGGGGGGGCCTGTTACTGGCTGCAAGGGGGCCACGCTCTGGCTAGAGAGACTTGGCCCAAGACACCCTTAAAGCTTAAGCACTGTGGGGTAATTGGCTTAAAATGGTATATATGATACAACCATAAAACTCCACAAGGCTGTATTACACATGTGAAGAAGAATGGCAGGCCAAACAAAACTAGCTGATGCAAGCTCCCTGCCTGCTTTCCCCTATAGACGTTAAGGTAAACACGCAATCCAAACAATCCCTAGAACCCAAAAAGTGAGCATTTTATAGCAGTAGGAAGGTTTCTTGAGACTGTTAGCACTTTACCCAACTTACATTTCAAAGGCTTTTACTAAAATAATGTGTGTTAAGATCCAAGAAAGAAAGGAATAGAAGTAGTTGTTTTTGTTCAGGTTTGTGTAATACAACCCAAAGCAATGACCAAACCTTCAAAATGGGCATTTTTCTTAGGAAATCCTTACCATTACCCAAACAAAACCTTCTAAAGTCTAAGCTACAATAGTGATTTTGCTTTTGAGTAGAGAGATTCCCAAAAAAGTGGTTTTGTTGAGTTTAACACCCACCAGAGAAGAAATCTAATCAATGTCTAGAACCTGAAATCAAGCATTTTTTAGTTCAGCAGTTGGAAAGTGGAGGTTTCTTGAGAGAGTCAACACTTTACCCAACTTACATTTCAAAGGCCTTTACTGAAATAATGTGTGTTAAGGCCCAAGAAAGAAATGAATAGAAATTAAAAGTTGGGTTTGTTCAGGTTTAGGAGTTACAACCCAAAGCAATGACCAAAACTTCAAAATGGACATTTTTCTTAGGAACTCCTTACCATTACCCAGACAAAACCCTCTAAAGTCTAAGCTAAAATAGTGATTTTGCTTTTGAACAGAGAGATTCCCAAAAAACGGATGGTACAGAAAGAGAGAAAAGTGGTTTGGTTGAGTTAAACACCCACCAGAGAAGCAATCCAATCAATGCCTAGAACCTAAAATCAAGCATTTTATAGGTCAGCAGTTGAAAAGTGGAGGTTTCTTGAGAGAGTTAAGACTTTACCCAACTTACACTTCAAAGACCTTTACTGAAATAATGTGTGTTGGGACTCAAAAAAGAAATGAACAGAAAGAAAAGTGGTTTTGTTCAGGTTTTGTGAGTTACAACCCAAGCAATGACCAAAATGGTAAATACCTTGTGTTTATATGGTGCTTGTCTACCTAATGATGCTCAAAGCGCACCTTTACCCGTTTGTTCGCACTTTCACACACCAGTGCCAACCACTGGGGATCAAGGACACTTCAACATGTGGTCCGGGGATTGAACTGCTGACACTCTGGTTCGTAAACAAGCCACTCTACCTACTAAGCAACAGTTGCCCAAAAAACAAAAATGCTACCCAAACTAAACTTTCTTTGCCAAAATAGCGAGTGTACATTTGAGTAGGTGGGATTCCCAAGGAAGGAGCGTAATGAAAGCGAGAAAAGTGGCTCTGTTTGAGTTCATTCACCAGAGAAGTAATCCAATCAGCGCCTAGGTTTCTTGGGACCATTTTAGCCAATTAACACTGAAACTGTGTGTGGGTGTGTTCATTAAAGGAAAGGCATAAAAGGAATTGGCTTTGTTAAAGTAGAAGCGTACCGGAAGTTTGATTGTTGAACAATACCTACCTCCCAAACATCTCGTGAGTCGACAATAAAAAAGATTCTTGGAATTTGTTGCACTTTTACCCAGTCTATGCTAACGTCTTCACTAAGATTTTGTGTGTGTGTTAGATTCCAGCGGTGAGGACATGGACCTTTTGTTTTGCCATTTTACGACTTTCAACTGAGATTCAACCTAAGCAGAAATATGCGCCTATCTTTAATCTCGGGCCCACGTCTGTCTCTGCTCCCGTGGAAAGAATGAAAGAAGGCGCCGCTTCCCGTCAAGTTTCTCAAGCGTTCCCTCTGATGCTAACCTGCCCCCTCACCTTGGGTGTTGTCCAGACATCTGTCCACCTGACTAACCATCTCTCCTCTCTCTCTTTGTCTCTTCTTTCAGAACAATCAGGACAATCAGACAACTCAAACCAGCAAGGAGACACAGACGTCAAGCCCCCGCCGAATGGTACGTTTACAAGTGTGCCCCGCCGTGCTTGCCCTTACTCATTACACACATGCATGAGAATGTTTGACATACAGTACCTGTTGCCTACATGCAATCACACCTATACAGGCTCTAAAACGTATGCACATGTATGCACAGTACCCCTTCGTACGGGCCTCTCGGTGTGTGAGTGAGCCCCGGCAGAGTTTCGTCCAAGTTTATTATGGTAAGGAGAGCTGATGGTACTGTAGCGTGGGGGCTGTGCTGGGCTTGTGGCGGGCCACTCATAAATCACACTGACGTTATTGGAAGATGGGAACCACATGGCCGCTGCCGAGCCGAGCGCTGACCTCATGCGCCGTCCCTGCTGTGGTTAAACCCCGGGCAGGGATGGAGCGAAGAAGAAGAAGAAGAAGCGGTGGATGGAGGACGGGAGGAAAAAATAGGGGGGAGATTGAAAAGAAAATGAGAGGTGGGTGGGTGGGGTGGTGGGGTGGTGGGATGACGAGAACAGGGAGGAGTGGAGTGATGGACAGTCGGAGAGAAGGATGAAATGGAGGAAGTTTGGAGGAAGGGTGTGGGTGTAAAATCCATTCAGTCAGGACATCTTTATACAAACACCCTCTGGGGACGTAATCACACACTTGAACTTTACTAGGAGAAGCTAAGAAAAGTGAAGTTAAATCTATTTGTACCTTCGCCCTCACGAGGATCAGTTTTTGATTGTTCCAAGACTTTCAGAGACTGGTCTTTTGTTTGGGGGGGAAATTTTTTCCAGGTAGCTCACACTTACACCTTTCAGTTAAAGGTCAAGCTAAAGGTCCGTTTGAGGAGTGATTAGTGCGTGGTTTTGAACTTGAACCTGCATCAGGATATTTCGTTAGCGACTTGTGAGCCATGGAAACGAGGTGGAAACCACGTCTCTGGGCACCTGGCGAACGTCAGCGCAGTATTCCCTTTCCTTTTAGCTCCATTTGTTTGTGGTTTCTGTGAATGTCGGTGGGAAATATCTGGTTCTCTGCATTTATTGTGTAGAAACACTAATGACAGTGACAGTAACACTATGGGCAGCAAGATAAAAGTAGTTTATATCCTTCGTAGAGCAGAGAACACCTGAAAGGTCTTAGAGACACATTCGGTTTTAAAGGGTTAAGGGCTGGGCTTCAAGTTTTGCTAAAAGTTAAGGTAAGTTAATGGGCAGTCTGATGTTTGTAGAGATTTTAAACAATGAATTGAAAACATAACAGAAGTTTTAAAGGATTTCACCTCAAGAGTTTACAGAGTTTGCAACCAGAACCTGTACAAGACCAAACTATTGCTATTATATGTTGTAATACAAGAGAATCTGTTCAGGTTACTCAAAGAAAAACACTCATAATTATAATTCATAATGATTCAGGTCGTGGTAATTCTAAAAAACAAGCTGAAACAAAGACAACTGGACTTGTAGAGTTTCTTAAAGATGTTTCATCCAAGCATCTCCCTCGAAACATCTTTAAGAAAGTCCAGTTGCTATCGTTTCAGCATGTTTTTTGTTTTTGGACATTCGCAATGATGGAAAACCAAGGATGTGCGTATGCGTCACTGCTTGAATACCTTTTAATATTTACACACCTCCACATGTGCATTCATATAAACTTAAAGATCACAACACATAGTATATTATTCTGGCTTGTTGGACACATTGGCTGTGTATGTTCGACTGTCAACAGCTAAAAAAAAGATAGACCATGTCCAAACCAAAGGCCTGTTGTATCTTATAAAAAGCAGATGGTTCCAGTAAACTGGTGTGTCAAGCCTTTCCACACATGTGTGTGTGTGTGTTCCACACATGTTTGTGTGTGTGCGTGTTGTTTTTCGTATTATATAGGCATGTAATTTTATCCATGTTTGGTACATGCATCCACCCTGCTGTCTCACACT
The DNA here is from genome assembly GCF_963514085.1 of Chelon labrosus. Taxonomy (NCBI): domain Eukaryota; kingdom Metazoa; phylum Chordata; class Actinopteri; order Mugiliformes; family Mugilidae; genus Chelon; species Chelon labrosus. The sequence continues at coordinate 18,022,639 of NC_140354.1, forward strand.
CTCTCCCCCCCTTTCTCCGTCTTTCACCCAGGCCACTTGAGTTTCCAGGACTGCTTTGTGACTTCAGGCGTGTGGAACGTAGCCGAGCTGGTCCGTGTGTCGCAGAGTGAGTCATGGCTGTAATTTCTAACGTCAATCACCGTCTCCGTCGGTCCTAATACACTCTGTGTATTTGGGTTATTTTGCAACAAGAGCCTTGTAGAAGGCTTTGGGATAAGAGCATCCATCATAAACCAAGTAATAAACAACGCCTTGGGGAGAATTTACACCTGACACATCAGATGACCTGTGATGATGGTTTAGAAATGAAATACCAAACGTTTACGACTAGACCGCCAACTTTTTTTGGAGTAATCTCACATCACAAACTTACATTTGTAGTTTTCTTACGGGTCCATAAACCACATGTTATCAAACATAACCTGATGGAAAAGTCATCATGAGAAGAACATGTTCCACAAAACGCCACAAAGAAATTTAAAAACTGCTATCTCAATTAAAACAGCAGTTTTCCCTGTGCCTCAATAAAGTCTATCTGAGTCTAAGGCCAAGTCTAGCCACGATTCATCGTCTGGGAACCATGAATTTCTTTACCAAATTTCACGCTATTCCCTTTCATTAGTTCTGAAATGTTGCCAGTATGAACTTTGACTTGTGGGTCTGGACCAAAATGGCGTCCAGTTGACCCATTGACTATTAACTGTTTTGTAAAGTCACCTTGTAAAGTCACAATTATTTACATTGTCTAGTTTCTTGGATGGTTTAGAAATGAAATACCAAACTTTTATGACTAGACCGCTGACTTTTTTGGAGTAATCTCGCATTATAAACTTACATTTGTAGTTTTCTTGAGGGTCCATAAACCACATGTTATCGAACATAACCTGATGGAAAAGTCATCATGAGAAGAACATGTTCCACAAAACAAAGAAATCTAAGAACTGGTATCTCAATTTAAAACCAAGTTTCCTCCAAAGAAAGACAAGGAAAAACCAATGAATCATCAAAGAAACTTTCTACAATCGCTAAATATTTTTATTATCCTACATTTATTTTTATTTTTACGATTTATTTAATGTGCAACTGAGCTACTGTGACCAAGGGAACTGCAAATTTCTTTACCAAATTTCACGCCATTCCTTTTCATCAGTTCTGAATGTTCCCAGTGTGAACTTTGACTTGATTCGTCCTCTGGCGAATACGCCAATGGCGATCCATCCCGTAGGTCTGGACCAAAATGGCGTCCAGTTGACTCGTTGACTATTAAACTATGTAAAGTCACGATTATTTACACTGTCTAGTTTCTTGGATGGTTTAGAAATAAAATACCAAACGTTTACGACTAGACCGCTGACTTTTTTGGAGTAATCTCGCATTATAAACTTCCTCAAAAGAGAAGAAACACCAGTGAATCATCAAAGTAACTTTCTAAACATGCAAAGTATTTATATTATAATTGTTAATATATATGTTTTGCTTATACTATTTTATTTGTATTTTTATTTAACTATCTTACATCTATTTTTGTTTTTACTATGTTTTTTTAATGTGCAATGGAGCTACTGTGACCAAGCCAATGGTCAATACGCCAATGGCGATCCATCCTGTAGGTCTTGACCAAAATGGCGTCCAGTTGACCCATTGATTATTAAACGTTGCCGTCTTGTAAAGTCATGATTATTTCCATTGCGTCGTTTCTTTTTTCACATTCTTCTATGTGATGCGTCTCTTTTTTTTGTGTGACCTCCTCAGCCCCGGTGGCTACAGCGACGGGCCCCAACTTCTCTCTGGCCGACCTGGACAGCCCTGGCTACTACAACATCAACCAGGTGACCCTGGGACGGCGCTCCATCACCTCCACCCCCTCCACCAGGTACGCAAAGACACAAAAACACCTTTTCTTGCACTAATATTCTTCACATCTAAATCTCCTAACCGACTTAACTCTAATGTGTAGTCTTTTATGCTTATGGCTTGCTCTGCTTTTTAATTTTGTGGTTTCTCTCTTTCTCCTTCCTCATCACTAATCCTCCTCATCCCCTCTCATTTTATTTTTTTTCCTTCTGATCTGTCCGTCACCCTCTTTGTCCGTTTGTTTTTTTCTCCCCCTCCGCCCGTTCCTCTCCCGCTCATCTTACGCTGCAGGACTGAAATGGAGCTTTATGCAAGTCTCCCACGGAGGTAGTTACACTCATTACAGAATATCTCCCTTGATACTAATATAACACAGACCCCTGCATCGCACTCAAAGAGAAGCCACACACACACGCATGCATGCATGCCGTCGCACAGATACGCACACGCTGAACGCTCTCAACCCCCTTTGTTTTATTGGTCGCAGATGTGTGGGTCTATAAGAATCTGCAGACGCGCACACAAATGCGTTCCCAGCGTCGCCCTGCACACTCTCAGCATTGGGTTTCTAGTTAGAGGCTGCTCTGGGCCAGTACGGACGCGGCGTGTTGCTAAAGTCCTGGCTCGGTGTTTGTCTCCCTGTCATAGTTGCGTTGCTCCGTCCCTCCTGGATATAACATAATACGAGAACAAAACACAGAACAGAAACCTTGACATTTCGAATTTGCGTTACTCTTGATTTCTAGGCCTGACTCCAGGGGAAATAAGCCCTCGCATTTGTACTCAAATGTCCCACAAAGGATATGTGTGTATGTATTAGAGTTCCAAATACTGATTAGTAGTTCCTGCTGTATCAGTGAGAAAACTAAAACCCACAAGGATCAGATTAGTCTCAAAATAAACATGCATCCCATTAACTCCTACAAAACTCTTCTTCTTCTTTTTTTTCCCCCCTCTCAGCTCCAACAAGCGCAAGTCCATTGACGACAGCGAGATGGAGAGCCCGGTGGACGATGTCTTCTACTCAGGCCGATCCCCTGCAGCTGGCAGCAGCTCTCAGTCCAGCGGTTGGCCCAACGATGTGGACGCAGGTAGTCCCGCCGCAGCCACCCAATCACCCGTTATGCACGCATTTCAGACGCCTCTCCGGGAGCTGGGCCGAGGTCCACTTCAATTCAGAGACCAAAAAAAAAAATCAAAAAAATCAAACAGATTGCTGAGTTATATTTAAAAAAAGATTCTTTTAAGACAAGAGTCGTTATGGAAGGCATGGTAGACATATGATGTTACCTTAAAGCAAAGCAAGACCAGCTGTTTTCACACAGCTTCCAGGTTTTTGCGCTGAGCTAAGCTAAGCTAAGCTAAGCTAATCAGGCACTGGTAAAATGAAGAGCTAGGATATTTGTTACGCATATTTTCTGGTGATAATTTTATAATTACTGACTTGAAATGGACCAGAAGCCCCAGCTCACCTTCTCCCGCCATCACACTCCCCCTTCCCTCTGCCCTGTGTCGTCCCTTCCTTTCATCACTCGATCCCCCCTCCCACCTCCCTCCACCATCCACACTCTCACCATCTTCCATCTTCCAACCTGTTCCTAATAAGACCCTAACCGCGCACACCAGGACTCTCTGAGGTAAAGGCATCGCGGTAATAGCATCCTTTCACACGGATATCAGAGACTTAAAGAGCCAGTTTACTCAAAACACATGAAAACATGTTTTCAATGTTACCCAGAGTAGTTTCACAATGCAGAAAAGTTTGGGGTTTATTTGCACGAGTTTGGACGTTTTTACCACAAAAACATTTCCCACAACTCCGGTGCAGCGCCGATTAAATATCACATGTGGGGTTTACGTGTGAAACTGGGACGTCAGATTTCCTGCAAGTGTAACATGTAGTATGAGAAAAATGCAGCAAATAAAAAATCTGCATGTTTACTAGGTGACAGAGTGAAAATATGTGTTTTCTTTCCTTTGCTCTGGCTGAACTGGCCCTTTAATCAGACCACAAACTGAGAGTAATTTATTTGACCAGTGTTTGTTGTCTGAGTTGTCAGTGAGAAGAGTTGCAGTTAGATGGATTAGTCTTGCTCAGATACTGTAGTTTCTGTGGTGCTAGCGCTAACACCAGTTGAGTTTTAGGACTGTGAGTGCGTATGTGTGTGTGTGAGTGTCAAAGCCACATACTTACAGAATCTCAAACGCTATAAAGACCCTTTATGGTCTTATATATGTTCATTTTTGTGAGGTTATGACAAGATATGGGATGTTTTGATAATCTAATCTAAGGAATAGTTCGTAGACATTTTGGAAATACAGTCATTTGCTTACTTGCAGAGAAGATTGATACCACTCATCGTGTTTATGTATGCTAAATATAAAACTACAGCAAGTTTAGCTAACAGAAAAAATATTCCGTAGATATAATAAAAAAAGATGTAGTAAATATAAAGCTATAAACAGTAGCCAGTTAGCTTAGCCTAGCTTCACACAAAACCTGCAAACTGGTAGAAAAGAACTAAGTTAGCTTAGCTTAGCTTAGCTTAGCTTCATACAAAAACTCCTAGCAGGGAGAAAAGAACTAGCCTAAAATCTCCAAATTGTGTTTCTTTCATCCACAGCTTGGCTAAGAGTTTCCCTTTGTTTTGTTTTCAATCTTGCTAATCACGTTAAGCTAACATTAAACTAACCAACTGCTTGCTTTAGCTCAGTGTTTACATGATTATACGGCTATGAGAGCAGTATCAATCCTCATATCTAACTTTCATGAGGTTACTAGCCAGGCTACCAGTATCTCCCTGTTTTTAAACTTTGAACTTGTACTTAGCCAATGATAAACTAACTGGTGTACTGGCAGCTAACATTAAGCTAACCAACTGCTTGCTATAGCTCAATGTTTACATGACTATACGGATATGAGACCAGTATCAATCGTCTCATCTAACGTTCGTGAGGTTACTTGCCAGGCTACCGGTATCTCCCTGTTTTCTAAGCTTGTACTTAGCTAATGTTAAGCTAACCGGTGTACAGGCTGTAGTTAACTTAGCTTAGCTTCAAACAAAAACTGCAAGCAGGGAGAGAAGAACAAGTCTATCCTCTTAATTTTTCAGACACAGTCTCCCTTTGTTTTCAATCTTGCTAATCATGTTAAGCTAACATTAAGCTAACCAACTGCTTGCTGTAGCTCAATGTTTACATGATTATACGGATATGATAGCAGTATCAATCCTACTGCTTTCATGAGGTTACTAGCCAGGCTACCGGTATCTCTTTTTTTTCAAACTTTGAACTTGGCTAATGTTAAGTTAACCAGTTTACTGGCTGTAGTTAATTTAGCTTAGCTTAGCTTAGCTTAGCTTCATACGAAAACTTCAAGCAGGGAGAAAAGAACAAGTCTAAAACCTCCAAATTTTTCAGACACAGTCTCCCTTTGTTTTTAATCTTGCTAATCGTGTTAAGCTAACATTAAGCTAACCAACTGCTTGCTGTAGCTCAATGTTTACACGATTATACAGATTTACAAGAGGGTTATCAATCATCTCATCTAACGCACGTGAAGTTACTTGGGCTGTTTCATAAAATGCTGAACCATTTCTTTACTATTTCCCAAGATGCCTTTTGTCTGAAGCGTTACGGCAGAGCAGCGCCAAAAGTTACCACCCGTTTACATCAGAAATCTACAGCACTTTTAACCGGCCGTGATGTGCATCATCCTTAAACGCATTTACAATAGCCTTCATGTGTATATCTCTTGGGCGTCGTATCTGACGCTGGGGATTTCGACGGATTGCTAAATTTTCACGTATATTCCAGTTTATAGCCGTCACTCCCACTCACACGCTGCCGTTTTAACACTGCCAGCAGTAATGATGTAACCGTTTTATAGACACTTGCTGCACTCTGTGACATTAAAATCCCCCCTTTTTTACCCATTATTTAACCACTCGTATTTCTCTCTCTCTCTCATTCTTTCCATCTCTTTCTGTGTCTCTTGTCTTTTTTTTATTATTTTTTTTTTCTCTCTCCCTCCTTCCCCTCCTCCTCCATTGTTAACTCTCCCCTTCTCCCCTGTTTGGCCTTTCAGTGCAGCACCATTTGGCCAGTGTGCAGGAGAGGAAGATTAAGCATGAGAGCGATGGAGTGCAGTTTCCTTACCATGGTTAGAACAACATTAAACATTATACTGTGTACATGTATACATGCTCTACTTCCGCTCACACACACCACCCTCAACCTGTGTGTACATCTCTTTCTCTGTCTTTATTTCTTCCAAGTCTGTTTTGCACTTCCTGTGATCTGCAGCCGTTCCATTCCTCCTCTGTCTTTTCTATCCTCTCCTCTCCATCTCTCTATCTCTTGTTGTCTCTTGTTCTTCTCTATGCTGCTGCTGGGTGCGGTTGTGTTTCTTCCAGATGTCTGCTGTTGTCCCATTGTGGGCTCACCAAAGCCTTTTGGTAGCCCGGTAGCTCCATAACATCCACCGCCCGCCTGTCTGCAGCCTCCGAAAAAGATGTTGTTTTGTAAATCTGACATCCACGAAAAATAAAGGCCTCTCCAGCGCATTGAAAACCTCGCCGAATGTGCGATCTTATTGTGCAATTAGGTGCATTATCACATGCAGAAAAGAGGAGGGAAAAAAACACGCTGTTGTGACACGGCATGAATGCAGAGTGTCTGAGGTGATGTGAAGTTGTCAGGAACATTCAGCTAAGTGCTTTGGGTGTTGTAATTTTGCTGCAGAGCCCAGATAGATAAAGAGAGAGAGAAAGCGAATGATGAAAGACGTGGAGAAGAGGGGGTTCGTCGAGTAGCCAGGGTTGTTTAGACGGAGCTGTCGAGTGGCGTCCCACCTGCCGTAGGCCTGACTCAACTGTCGCTGTAAAAGACGGTGCGGGAAAAACAACATACGACCCAAACAAACTCGACTAAAAGCACTCAGGTGTGTCGTCAGCGCACGAGGCGCCTTCTGTCTCCGAGACATGCTTACTCACTGACACGCACATTTACAAATGACACACGAGGAGGAAGAAAAAAAAAAAGAAAGCTGAATTCTTTTCTTCTGATTTGCATTCACACACACACACATATATATAAACACACTCCCCAATCTGGAGTGGAGCATCGTTCCGGTCCAGATGGCGCCTCCATGTGTCTACAGCGAAGGGAGCTACTGGGTTACAGCAGACATCTGTTCTGGTGATGGTGGTGGTGGTGTTGGGAGTGAGAGATGAGGAGGAGGAGGAGGGAGGGAGGGAGGAAGAGGAGGGAAGGGAATGGGAAGGGGGAGGGCCTCCGCCTCTGCCTGCTCCGGAGGTGATTCTTTTACCTGAATGAAAGGCTCTGAGGCGTAGCAGGTGATCATGTAATTCATCATTAGGTCTGCTGTCTCCCGCTCAGCTCTGCTCCCGCTGCTCAGTGGTGATGCTCTCAACTCTTTTCAGCGTGGGTTTTCCCGTGTATTTGTGTCACGGACGGAGAATTCAAGCTACTTATTTGGGCATAAAACTGTAAAATGTGTGTTTGTGTGGTTGCTTTGTTCGGGTGTCCTTGGCTTTTTTTCCCTGAGCGCTAATGATGCGAGCCGGATATCCGCATTGTTCTTTCTTGCTTACCTGGGTGAGGAGTGTGTGAGCTCTCTTTTTTTTTCTTGTGCATGCATGTGTGTGTGTATGTGTGTGTGTGTGTGTGTGTGTGGACATGCTAGCGGGCCGGTTCTGTGACAGTTTAAGGGGTTTGTGTGGTCGCCAGCTTGTTAGCGTGGCAAGGCTACAGGGTCATGGGAGCAATTGGCTGCCAGTCTGCTCGTGCAGGAGCTGCCAGGAGCAGGACACAGAAATAATGTAGAACAAACAACTGTGCATGTGTGTGTGTGTATTTATATTTATATGTGTGTGTGTGGACATGCACACACACACACACACACAGATTAAGGGAGAGATCAGAGTAACTTCTGTTAGCTTTATCAGACAAAGCTTTCATTGGGCATCTGGGCCTCATTTGCCGCTCCTCACCGAGAAAGCCCGCACCGCTACCGGATATTTCAGCGAGACACCAGCTAATTGGGGAATATCACAGAGAGTAAAACACAATATGTATAATTTAAGGTTGTTTATGCATAATAAGCTGCTTCTAATTGGAGCTGGGAGGTGGTGGTGGTGGTGGTGGCACGCAGTCAGTCAGCGCTGTGTTTACCACGGAGGAGGCCGAAGCCAAACTTTGCACCGAAGCCGCGCAGTTTCCGATTCGGTTGGTCTGGTTTTAATCGTACGGTCAAGAAAGTTGAAATAATACGTTGTCGCTGTGTACGAGGAAAGTTGGGGAACTCACAAATTACAGTTCAATTAACCTTTTAACACTTAAACCTCAAAATGTCTGGACTTTTTTGCTTATTTTGATGATGAAAAGGTCAGAAAAAAACCCTCAGACTTTCCATATCTAGCAAGAGCATATAACCGTCCAGGAGAGGTGCAAGTGAAATTACCGTAATGCAAATAAATTTGAGCATTCAGAAACCGTTGGATTTTTTTCCCACAGCTCAGACTGTGACGTAGTTACGGTAATCCAAGGTGCACAATGAAAAACAAGCAGAAAGAAAGATCTGTTGTGGCTCAAGCTCCAAAAGCTCTCGAAGCTACATGTGACGATACCCATAATGCAACACGGTAGTAGCCTGGAAGCCACACGTAATTTTTTTTTGTGGTCTGGAGCTGCTCCGTTGGGAACTGATCATGCTCTGGCCAGTCAAATAACCTGGGTGGACTTTATCCATTGATATAACAGTGATGGACTGAAGGCTGTTGGGTTGAATTAGATTACAACCAAATGGCTCTGATAGGTTGCAGGACTATCCAATTGCGTGCAGAGGTATTTTTCACTTGTATTGGTTGAAAGCGGCCCATTATGAAGTGTCACCAAACAGTATTCTTAAAAGAATTGAGTCTGGTTATCTTATGCTAGTTTGTTTAAAACGTCAGTTCCTCAAATGGCCACTAGAGGCTGGCTCCTAAAATGAGCCTCCACGGTGTCGGAATGTCTGCAAGTTTGCAGCAGAAATAAATGTTCACATGCCTTTATAGCTAATTTCTCCATTCAAGACAAACTACGCAGAGGGTGATTTTTATACACTGCCTGGCCAAAAAAGGTTCCACACTCTAATATTTCGTTGGACCACCTTTACCTTTGATTACAGCACACATTCACTGTGTGTTTCGATAAGCTTCTCCAATGTCACCAGATTTATTTCCATCCAGTGTTTCATTCATTTTTCACCAAGATCTTGTATTGATGATGGGAGAGTCTGACCACTGCACAAAGCCTTCTCCAGCACATCCCAAAGATTCTCAGTGGGGTTAAGGTCTGGACTCTGTGGTGGCCAATCCATGCGTGAAAATGATGTCTCATGCTCCCTGAACCACTCTTTCACAATCTGAGCCCCATGAATCCTGGCATTGTCATCTTGGAATATGCCCGTGAACATCAGGGAAGAAAAAAATCCATTGATGGAATAACCTGGTTATTCAGTATATTCAGGTAGTCAGCTGACCTCATTCTTTGGGCACATAATGTTGCTGAACCTAGACCTGAGCAACTGCAGCAACTCCGGATCATAGCACTGCCCCCACAGGCTTGTACAGTAGACATTAGGCATGATGGGTGCATCACTTCATCTGCCTTTCTTCTTACCCTGACGCCCCCATCACTCTGGAACAGGGTAAATCTGGACTCATCACACCACATGACCTTCTTCCATTGCTCCAGAGTCCAATCTTTATGCTCCCTAGCAAATTGAAGCCTTTATTTCCCGGTTAGCCTCACTGATTAGTGGTTTTCTTAAGGCTACACAGCTGTTCAGTCCCAATCCATTGAGTTCCCTTCACATTGTACGTGTGGAAATGCTCTTACTTTCACCATTAAACATAGCCCTGAGTTCTACTGTTGTTTTTCTTAGATTTGATTTCACCAAATGTTTAAGTGATTGATGATCACGATCAATCAGGACGTTTTTCCGACCATATGTCTTCCAATGGTTCTCCACTATCCTTCCAGTTTTAAATAATGCGTTGGACAGTTCTTAACCCAGTTTTAGTAGTTTCTTCAATCTCCTTAGATGTTTTCTCTGCTTGATGCATGCCAATGATTTGACCCTTCTCAAACAGACTAACATCTTTTCCACGACCACAGGATGTGTCTTTAGACATGGTTGTTTAAGAAATAAGAAGCTACTCATTGCATCAGTTGGGGTTAAATAACTTTTTGCCATCTGAAAGATAATCACCCATGCAGTAATTATCCAATAGGAGGCTCGTACCTATTTGCTTAGCTAAATCCAGGTGGTGACTTAGTTGGAGTCAGGCACTGCCAAGATGGTGACGGCCAGAGTCACCACACTGAGCTTCGAAAAATGCTCTTCAGGAAAGAAAAACTGTGGGTGAAATCATGTGAAATCAAGTATTCGTCCATGTGTGCATACAGTCACTTGATCTCCCCCATACCCTCCTTAATGCCTGTTTCTTTAATGCCCCACTGATGGCGTCACTATGACATCATCAGAAATGGACACACCTGAGCTGCAGAATATATGAGCTCAGTACCTCTTAGTGAATCAATGGAGTTCCACGTTAAATTGAGCCTATCAATGCATCAATAATAATAATTTTTCATGCTATTTCTGTGCAAATAGCGTATATATATGTACACTGGTTGTAATACGCTAACAAGCAGGCGCTCTAACAGATGGACGACGTCTTATATTTCTCTTTACGTGTTCATGTTCCCCATAAAGCTACAGGTAAATAAAACCTACCTTACCGTTTCTGCTCCTCCCTCCACCTACATGTGGAGTCACATAAGCGCCGGCGCCCACCTTCTCCTATACTTATCGGTGCCCACACAAGCACAGCTGCACCCACGGTGCCCACCATGAGCATGTGGGTAAATAGTGATAAAACATTTCCCAGTGTAGCGTTAAAAAAAAAAAGAAAATCTGCTCCGTTAGACTTTATATGCTTAGCTCGTAAAAATCTATTTCCACATCTCTTTGGGCCATGTTGAAATTACCCACGTCTTTATTTGAGTGTGTTTGTTTTATATGTGTGAATATTGTGTCGTTTACTAGTTTACGGGCCTCTCGCTCGCCGGGGTTGTTTATCCCCGCGTCCTTCCAACCGAATCTGCAGCAAACCAAACATGAGCTCAGCATGTTCCGCAGAAAGAGTAATGAGGTCTGTGCGTCCATGCTGATGTACTTTTCTATACTTTCGCTTCCTCGTTATTCTCTGTTTTATGGATTTCTTTTTTTTTTTTTTCCTTTTTCTTTTCCAGAGTTTTATTTCAGCGTATATTCAACATTGCGGTCCCCTTCAGAGGTCAGATACACCATTTGGCGCGGCTCCCCAAACCCTGAAAGTCTAAATTGTGCCTTTGGATTACCATACATCAAAATAAATTCCCTCAGCGCCCGCCGCACGGGGCCTTGATCACAGAAGAGAGCCTCTTTTATCTGTGGCTCTCACACTTTCGGCCGTGTTTCTGGTCCGCTGGTGAGCCGGGGCCTGTACTTAGTGCGCCCGTTTTTACCAAACTGAGGGATATTTCATGCAGACCTTTTAGCCTCAGCCGACATTTATAGACACGGGGTTGGAGGGGGGCGGTAGAGGGGTAAGGGGGGGAACTTTAATATGTTTGTCTGTGTGTGTCAGCCATGCCGTCACCGCTCCTCTTCTCCTGCTTAACTTCTTCCATCTTTCTCCGGCTCTCCCATCTAGCCTTTTCGCTGGCAGTTTGCCCAGTGCTTGCCACCCAGCCTGAACAGCTTGTGTGTATGTGTGTGTGTGAGTTCAAGCACTTCTTTATGAAATACTATACGTCTTAAGGCAGCAACATAAAATACCTTTCAGATATGCAGATATGCAGAAGGCCGATACATCAGAGGATCCATTGATGTGTTGTTTTTTTTTTGTTGCTGGCAGCTATACTGTACGTAGTCGCGCAGCTCATGCTGGCACTGGATTGAAAACACAGTCTGCCCCAGATATGAGGCCGTCCAAGATCCCCGTTCATTGTAAAGAGGCGTCCTCACAAGGTTGGCTGGTGGTTGTCCCCGTAGCTCCCCGTGGTCCTGCCTTGGTTGGCGGTTAGTCAGGTTGAAGGTCCTCAGTCATCCAGGTCATGGTATATCCAAAAAAAAGGTTCAAAAAAGGCAACTGGACTTGTAGAGTTTGTTGAGAAGACGTTTCATCCGAGTAGCTTCTTCAGTTCTAGGGGACTGGTGGGAAGTTTGAGGTTTAAAACTTGCTTGTTGTCTTAATAACCAGAAACCGGTGCAGCTAATTTTCCATTAACAGTTGGGTGCTTACCTGTTGTTGGGGGGAGGGGAGGGACTGTTTTTGTCCCTGTCCTCTTCTATATGAATGGTGCTCTAACAACCCTTGTCCGTCAGAGGCTCCAGTGTCAAAGTGTCAATGAGGTTGTTGAAGCTTTTCGGGGACAGAAGTTAAAAATTGTAGATAGATGGCAGATTAAATCTCAGTTTTTCCAGTCTGACATAGACGGCTTCCTTTACTCCTCTTTCAAGCCATCGGTCTTCTCTGGCTAAGATTTGGACGTTGCTATCCTCAAAGGAGTGCACTTTGTCCTTCAGGCGTAGGAGGACCGCCGAATCTTGGATATGTTTCTCGTGTGGGTAAAATCATCTAGTAGTACGACGCCGTGTTGCTCATAGTTGGATTGCCGTTGCATTTCCCAGCTCTCCTCTGTCCTGACGCTACGCCCCCCTCCCCCCCTTCGTCACCTCCCTTCACTACTCTGAACCCCTGCTGCTTCCAAACATGGCCTCTTCACCGGACCCTGCCCCTCCCCCGACCTCTCCACCCCTCCCCCTCAAACAAACGGTACAGCCCGCCGACTGTACACCAACATAGACAGACAGACAGGACTGTGAGAACCCATCTGTATGTTAAGCCGATCAAACAAATCAATGAATGAATCAGTCGATCAATCCATTGATTTCAGTCAGTCATGATCATTTGATTCTTGTAATCAAATTAAAAAAAAAGAGTCTGATCAATTTATTCTTTTTTTTTTAGTAGGGTCGAAGTAAGAAACGCAGCCATGTTTGATTAAAACCTCGTCTCTGTTCTGCCATCTTGTTGATCCCCTTTTTTTGCCAGGACTCTCGTCGCCTGGTTCTCTTAAGAAGCCGGGGAAATTCGATTTCAGCGCCCTGTCCTCCCAGACGAGGTCCCCCCGCATGGCGTTCACCCACCACCCACTGCCAATGCTGGCGGGAGTGAGACCAGGTGAGACCAACCTCCCCCCAGCTCCAGATCCCCCTGATCGCCCCCCTCCACCCCCAACCCCTCAAAAAAAAAAAAAAAAAACCTTCCTCTCCCCTCCTCCTCCTCACCATATCCTCCTACCCACTCCCCCACTTTTTCAGGGCCCCCACCCCTCCCCTCTATGGTTTAGAGGTGGGGAGTCTTTTTGGGAGATGAGAGTGGCTGGGAATCAAAAGCTGGCAGGTATCGCTGTAGCTCTTCGCCTCCTCCTCCACCTCCTCTGCCCCTTCCTCCTCCTCCTCCTCCTCCTCCTCCTCCTCCTGTGGCCTTGTAGGGTGCAGGTCATGCTGGTGATGGAGCTTGTAGGGAGTTCGGGTGTGGTGTGTGTGTTTTGGGGGCTTTTCGGGGGCCTAGCTGTTGGTGGATTGTTGGTGGCCGTTAATGATTGCCTTCTTCTTCTTCTCAGAGTGATCAAATCTGTCACATCTCTCTTTCCAGTGATGCTGTGTATGAACAATTAATGAATATTTCACTGGTAAACCATTGTCTTGACTCAAGGAAATATCATTCACTCCTGGTTTCTCACGTTTAAGACACTTGGACAGAGGAAAAACCTAATAACCCAACGACTATAGACTAACCACACTAAACACCTCAAAATATCCACCTGAACTTTTCTTTTTTCCTTCTTTTGACCTTTAAAAGGTCAGAAAACATCCTGTCAGTAACTGCTTTCCCCATTTTTCCCCATGGTTCCCCATGGAACTTTCAATATCTGACAGTTATTTACAATTTACTGCAAGTGAAATTACCGTAACGACACCATACTGGCTGCAAAGCGCAACGTCTTTTTCCGATGACGTGAACAGCGACATAGTTACGGTAATCCAGAGCGGTTTTAAAGGTTTAAACCTTTTTTCCTCATTATTTTTTCATTACACGGTGACTGAACAGCATTTTGTGAATGTTAGTGTGGAAAAAAAAAAGTGGACGTGAATGGATGGGCTACATCTACAGCACAAATTAAGAAGCGCTTAACTAATTTTACACGTGACATTCGGTTTACGCGTTACGAGGAACGCCACTCGGCCTGTGAAAGCAGTTCTCAAATTAGATCTTTCCAGAGTGAATAAAATAACCAAAACGATTACAAACTGGAAACGAAGGATCTTTTTTAAGGGTTTCGACGATTAAAGGGAGCGGCAGCGGATTCATGGAAGATGCTATGGAGTCACAGGACATTTAGGATCCACCCGTTTCTGGGGTTTCCCCCATGACTAGAAGCTTACACCGACCAGCCACAACATTAAAACCAATGACAGGAGAAGTGAATAACATTAGCCATCTTGTGACAGTTCAATGTTCTGCTGGGAAACTTTTGGACCTGGCATTTATTCGTGTGGATGTTACTTAGACATGTAGCACCCACCTAGACCAGACCAGACACCCCCACCCCATGGCAATGACACTCCTCAGCAGGAACAACTAAAAAAAACATGAAGAACAGCACAAGGTGTTGACCTGGCCTCCAAATTCACTAAATTCCAAACTGATCAAGTATCTGTGGGATGATCCACAGAGGCCCCTCCCCTCAAAGACCCCACACTAACAACATTCTGCTGTCAGACACCACAGGACACCCTCAGAAGGCCCATGTCCATTCTCTGATGAGTCACAACTGTTTTGGAGGCACAAGGGAGACCTATACAATATTAGGAAGGTGGTCATAATGTTATGCCTGATCAGTGTAAATATTTGGCTAATCTCTTTTAATTAGTATCATGTGAATGCCCAATATTTATGAACCATAACTGAAAGCAGTGACTGGGACGTTTATATGGATGTTGCAGCCTTCGTCTTAAATCAAAATCTAGTTGTAAGGTGAAACTGATAGCTTGGGATACCTTTACTGGAGATTATTTGATTAGATCTCCACATGGCAAACTCCAGAAGCCAGAAGAGGAATACTCTGGAACAAAATGAGGAAGTAATGCGACCCCATCAAACACTCAAGTAGGCCGGCTGGTTTTCGCATTTCGCTGCTCTTTATCTTCTCTTCTGTCTTTTCAGTTTCTTTTCAAATTCCTATGGACTTTTTTTTTTTTTTTTTTTTTTTAACGGTATGAACCCCAGACTGAGCAAATATCTCTATTCACGACAGCAGCAGGAGTTCAGAGTTGAGGAGTCTGAGCTGCTGTTTGTACCAGCTGACTCTCCACAGGCCCAAACAAGCTGCTCAGATATCAATCGCAGCCAACGGGGCTCAGAATATAAATCATCACTTTCTTAATTTCATCGCCGCGGTGCAGATCGAGTGACAGACTTTCTCTTCTTTTTTGGAAAGTGCATGTCTGTAAATCCACTCAGTGAAGGAGCTCACTGCAGATAATTACCCATGTGCTTTAGTTCTGTAGCGAGGCTACATCAAAGGACTTTTAAGCCAGCGAGCAGATGTGAGGCAATGAGGTTGACCACCGTGTCATTAAACCCTCCTCCGCGGTTGTTGACAGACCCTATGCCTTATGAGATGTAACTACAGCATATCCAATCTCCACGGACACGCATATATACGGGACGTGTTCGCACCAACATGCACACATGCGTACAATATATCATCCTTGTTGTGGCCAGCAGTTGTAAATTGTACAGTCGCGCTGTAGTAGTTGCTTTTTACACAAACTGTAACGGTGTCCGCATTGGGTTTGTTGCCACGCTAGCGTGAAAGTGCTTACCACATCATCAGCATTGTTGTTGTTCTGTGTGAAAGACAAGATCCACTGGGGATTTAGGGGTTGGAAAAGTGGGATTGAGGAACATGCTGGGGCCAGCTGCTCGTGGCAGTGATGGTGCAAAGGGGTGGTTTGGATGCCACATTCAACCAACCGCCCCGTAGTGTAGTGGTTCTTGACCTTTTTGGGATTTTGACTAAATATTTTGCTATAGCACACTTATTGTGCGATGATGCGATAAATGAAGGATTATCTTCTTTAAACTGCGTTCTAAAGCAGGCAGGGTTACTCGGGCCTCAGGGGTTTTTCTGCAGTTGCTTGCCGTACATAAACTAGTTAGCCGTTAGCCAAAAAGTTTACATAATGACTTAATACAATAATACATGAACAAATGGTTGACTATTAGTATATACAGTTGAAATGATCTGCTGAAATTAATAATTGAAAAATTAAAAAAGAAGTGGAAAGTTGTCAGAAATGGCTTGAAATAAATGGAGAGTACTTTGAGTGGTTAGCTAAACGTAACAGTTAAATGGTGAAAGAGTGACAAGCAGTGGATAGATATATTTTAGCTAATCTAATGGAATAACGTTAAAACAGATGTGGTTGAATGGGTTAGCTAAATAAAAAATGATACATGTAAAAATGGTTAACTGAAGGTAATGGATAAATGCTAAACATAACGGATAATGTTAAAACTGTTAGCTGAAAGTAATGAGCACGTTTTTGAGGAGATTAGCAAAAAAATTAAGAATGTTAAAAATGGTCAGGCAACAGTAAGGGACAAATGCTTGGAACAGTAAAAATAACGGCTAATGTTAAAGTTGTTAGCATACTGTCATGGATAAAAGTTGAGGAGATTAGCAAAAGAAATAAGAATGCTAAAACTGGTTAGCTAGAAGCAATGGAGATAGTCTGAGGAGTCAGCTAAAACAAAAGGAATACCTGTAAAACTTGTTGGCTAAAGGTAATGGATAAATGGTTGAAAAGCTAAATAAGAATGCTAAAAATGGTTAGCTAACAGTAATGGACAAATGCTTGTCATGGTCAGCTAAAAAGAATGGATAATGTTAGCATTTTGTTTTATCAGCGGTAAGTAATGGACAAATGTTAAAATTGTTAACGAAAGATGATGGTTAAACACTTGGAATGGTTAACTAAAAGTAACAGATACTGTTAAATTGGATAAAAATTGAGATTAGCAAAATAAATAAGAATGCTAAAAATGGTTAGCTAGAAGTAATGGAAATAGTTTGAGGAGTCAGCTAAAACAAAAGGAAATGCAAAAATTGTAGTAATGAAGAATCTTGAAAAGATTAGCTAAAAAATAAGAATGCTAAAATGGTTAGCTAGCAGTCATGGACAAATGCTTGTCATGGTCAGCTAAAAATAATGGATAATGTTTTGTTGTATCAGCTGCAAGTAATGGACAAATGTTAAAATTGTTCGCAAAAGATGATGGTTAAACGCTTGGAAGTGTTAGCTCGAAATAAAAGATAATGTGACAATTACCAGCTACATGTAAAGGATAAATGTCAGTTAGCTAAAGGGTAATGGATCAATGGAGTGGTCAAAGTGATCCGCTAAAATGTATTCATGAGTGTTAGATGGTTTGCTTTAAAATAAAAAGACAAATGATGTAATTCTAACCAAAAACAATGGATAAATGTCGAGTTGTTTGCTAAAAAAAACACTGTATATGTATTGATAGTGTTAGCTAGCTAGCCTCTAGCTATTAGCACATCCATGTAGGAACTTGAATATCTACGTGACCATAACAGTTAAACTGAATAATATAATTCATAGTGTTAAATAGCACTGACATGACAGGTGGTGTCAATGAATGGTTACCTGGGTGCTGTGGGGAGGGGGGTGGGGGGGGGGTACATGAGACAAAAACAACAAAAAAAGACGATGGGAATCACTGCTCCAGAGGGTGAGAGGAGTATAAGAAGGGGGGGATTCCCTCTGATTCTGTGCCCCCCCCACCACCACGACCATCTCCTGACAACCCATCCCATCCCCAACCCGCCCCCATACTCCTTTCGCTTGGCCTTCACCCAGTCTCTAATGGGATTAGTATGGGACTATAGGAGCAGGGAGACAGCTTCACTTGGGAGCAGGCATCCTGGCATGGGAGCAAGGTGCTGCTGGGCTCAAAGGCACAGGTCTGGGTGGTGGTGGTAGGGTGGGGGTGGGGGTGGGGGGGGTAATGCAGCGGGGTTGGCACCCTCATGAAGTACACTCACACACACACACACAATGTATGAGATGCAAGCACCAAAGAGCGTTGGCAACCCAACGTGGGCAGCTGGGGGGCCTGGATGGGACGGGGAGGGTGTCAGACTGGCACAGCTAAGAGGAGAACAGGCTTTTAATACAAATCAAGCAGATTTAGTAATGGATATAGGTCTCACAGAGAAGCCTTTGTGTTTGGTGTGGAAGGCCTCAGCTAACTGCGCCTTCTCGCACCACGCGCATGCATTCACTTGGTGTTTGGTGCATTGGTTTCAAACAGAATCCCTCTTTGTAATCTCTTTAGCCGCCGAGCGCTAATATATGGCTTGCATCTCCACACGTATGTATCCGTGGGCACGGAGCCACTCTGATGAAAGTGTACACAGAGATTAGTTCTGTCACAGAAACAAAAATATGTCAGGTAAAGAAACGGCTTTACCGCCTGAATGCCAAGTTGCATCAGCGCCAATGAATCACACCCTCAAAACCGCACGCAGCGGCGGCGCGCAGGCATTAAGAGCGGCTAATTTAAGACGGGGACGTGATCTCTTTTGTGGTTCCTCTCGCAAGCGCTTTTGGATCTGATTTCAAAATGGAGCGCTTGCGTTAAACTGAATCTGTGTCTGGATGTCTGGGCTGTGCCTGCTTCGGCTGTATGTCGTCCTTGTGAGCATGCACATATATACGAACGTGTGCTGTATGGGTTCAATGGAGTCGTCATTAAACATGGGAATGCTTTGAAATCAGCCTTTCTCTGAGTTTAGAAAGCAGATTTTATCGCTTCCACTTGTGATATCCATGCTGCCATTCGTTAATCGTCTAATACGTCTCTCCCATCTGTGAGAAATTCATCGGTTCATGTCTTTCTCTTTCTCTCGCTCTCTCTCTCTCTCTCTCCGTCTTTCTCGGCTTTGTCTTCCTCTAACACCAACACCTGTGTCCGCAGGGAGTCCCCGTGCTTCAGCCTCGGCCCTGCACTTCCCGTCTCCCTCCATCATCCAGCAGTCTAGCCCCTACTTCACCCACCCAACCATCCGCTACCACCACCACCCTGGACAGGATCCCCTGAAGGAGTTCGTGCAGTTTGTCTGTGCCGATGGCTCGGGGCAGGCCGCCGGACAGGTAAGAGGGGGACATTTACCACCTTAAAAAGCCTGTACGGGAGACACGCAGCCAAAATAGTGAATGAAGCTTAAAAACAAGTTATATTCAAAAGTATATCAGTGGGAAATGTGAATATAGAAGCAAAGAAAAGGACATTTTAATTCAAATTGTAAAATGTATACCACTAGAGTATATTAAATGCTGAAAACGAATTTTTTAAAAAAAAATTTAAAACCACTTAAAACCGTTTATCTTTCTTTTAATGGTTTGCTATTTGAATTAAATGAGAAAAAAGGGGGGGTTTAAATACAGAAAATCCCAGTGGTTTCTAGTCAGCAACATAACTGAAAATAGGACTGTGTGTTCAAGCTTGAATTTAGCTTAAAACTATTTTAGCTTATAACCATTTTAAATCATTTTAAAATGATTTAAAATCATTTTCTTTTTGTCTAAAAAGCCATTAAAGGGGAACTACTGTTTTTTTACAACATAAAATCCAATTGTTTAACCACCCATATAACTTTGGTGTCATTTGGAGTCGTTCGGGAGACATTTACATCTGCGTATATCCATATAGTGGGAGTGAATGGGGCACCGAAACGCAGCCTCTAAATAACGCATTATCTGCCGCGAAACTCGTTCATTTCACCAATATTTTGTTATGATACGCTAGTGCTATTCCCCGTTGAGTCCGGAGTTACCGGTTATCATCATCCGAGGTCTGTAGATTGACCTACAGACTCCGGATGATGTCTTCTGACCTAGATGATGTCATCTCTGAGTGCTGCGCGCACCCGCGACGGTCGGCTTGTTTACCTGGGTTTTGGAACAAGTCAGAAGACCAGGGAATAGCACTAGCGTACGATAACAAAATATTGGTGAAATTAATGAGTTTCGTGGCAGATAATGCGTTATTTAGAGGCTGCGTTTCGGTGCCCCAGTCACTCCCACTATATGGATATACGCAGATCTAAATATCTCCCAACTGACTACAAATTACACAAAAGTTATATGTGTGAGTAAACGATGGTATTTTATGCCAGAAATAAGGTCCAGGTTGTAAAAAACAGTAGATCTCCTTTAAATTAAACAGAATGTACCATCCGGATTTTACTATTAAATTCTCATATCCTCTTTTTGCTTCTGTATTTTATAAAATAAACATTCTTCAAATCCGAATAATACATCCTGTGTACGTTTTACATTAAGCTAACGGTGCATGCCAAAAAATCTTACCTCATGGTTTGTGTCCACCTACGTTAGAGACCAACGCACTCGCAGCGACACACGCACAACACACTGTGGATATCTGTTTAGTCAGCTGGTCTAAAAAAACAACAAAAAAAAACAATTTTTGTACTGTCTTGTCGATTGTCAATTTGCCGTTTCCTGTTTCAGACCCCCGACGTACCCCCTCCTATTCCTCCTCCTCCTCCTCCTCTTCTTTCTTATTTTATTTACTTAATTTTCTTTCTTTTGCTCCACCCAACCCCTCAGAGTTTTACAACCATCCGCACGAGAGTGAATCAGTCACGGCACACTCGAGTCAAGCATACCCCGCCGTCCTGTGTTGTGTCATCGTGTTTCTGTTCTCATCTCTTAGCTGATTTTAGTTGGAGTCTGGTTGTTTGGTGCTGGTATCGTTGGTGGTGATGTGCTTGTGTAGAAAAAGTATTCTCCCATGGTTTTGATTTCTTGCCATCTTCTGGACGAACCCCCTCTCCCTCCCTTCCACCTCCCTCCTCCGTCAAATAATTTGCTCACTTCTTCCTCCTCCACCCGACACGGACCACCCCCACACCCCCCCTTCCTCCGTGGAACCTCTCACCTCTCAGCTCCAGCTCTTATTAAACCCTGTGGTGATTATTATTTTTCACACCTCCATGAAAGATGCTGTCCACATACATCATTCACTTGGTTGTTGTTTCCCACCCCCCCAACCCTCCTCTCCCTCCTTTTCACCATCGCTCCCCCCTTCTTCCCCTCCGTCACGGATATTTTTTTGGGATCCGGCCTCCCGAGCCGCGTTCTGTTTTCATTCCGTGTCTGCGGATTGTCGCATGTCGCCCTCCTGACCCTGTTTGTGTTGTCTGCAGCCAAACGGGAGCGGCCAGAGCAAAATGCCCGGCTCCTTCTTGCTGCCTCCACCTCCCCCAGTGGCCCGCCCAGTGCCCCTCCCCATGCCCGACTCTAAACCCAACAGCACGCCCCCTGACGGCGGACTCTCCTCGCCCGCATCTCCGTGTAAGTGACCCCGCAGAGAACCGTTCTCAAAACCAAAAAAAAAAACAAAAAAATTTAAAAATCTGAAATCTCCAACCCTCTCCAGTGAAAAGACCCCATGTCATTGTTCTTCCTCCAACGTGCCATCACTGTGTATCCAACATCTCACCTTCCCTTTAACTCTTGGAAGCCTTTAGAAGCCAATAAACTGTGGGAGCACGCTAGAGTAGATCAAGGCCCGCCAGAGGTTTGGAGAACAGCATCTGTGGCGCTCATCATGGTTCTGTATTAGGCCCCCGTGAGTTTGGGCGGCTCCACCGGCTCTTGACCAGCGTGGTCTGGCGTGGAAGCTGCGTCGCCGCTCCACTTCTTCTCTTTCTAAAAATCCTCCTCTCCTCCCACGCTGGACTCATCGGCGAACCTTGCGAGAAGGTTTTGACTGTTGATCGATCTCTGTCAAGGGCACAAATTTAGGGCAGTTAATTTATATGGGCTCCAAAAAAATAAAAAAAAACACTCCAGTTGAAATTGGGACATTGGTGGAATAGTTTTATTCTTGGGTGCTTTAGCTTTTTGGTGGATTTTTTATTTATTTATTTTATTGCTTGTGTATCGTTAGAGAGGAAGAATTTGTGAAGAAGTTGTGCACTTAAGGTAAAGGAGTGATGTCAGTCTTCCTCACCTGTGATAGGAGGGGCACTGGATGGAGCACTTTATTATTATTTTTTTCGTGTGTGTGTGTTTTTTAGCTCTCCTTCAAATTTAGTGTTTTCGTTTTACCCCCCCAGTCAGCGTCTCAAAGCGTCTTCTATGTCTTATGTATGTTATTCCGATTCTTAGAAGCACATGGATGTCCTTCCTGTCTCTCTCCTTCTCGTCCTTCCTCCCTTTCTTCCACACAAACAGACTTCACATATCCACAAGTCTTGCACACTGCATCCCCCCCGAAGCCCTCAGTGAGATTCAAATTCTGGAGTCCGTAGGGTGCCTCAAACTGCCCTAAATTTGTCAAAGACGTTGATGCCAGTGGGGTTTTAAAATGCCCCTGACTGATCGTCAAGAAGTGTCAGGGTTCTGGTGCGCTCAATCTCTTCCATCAGAGTGTGGATTTAATCGCTGAGGGAGATCCGAGTTTGCATACCAGATCTTGGCAAACTTTTTTCCTTTCCGTGGGGTTTTAGCGACCTCATTGATGTATAGCGGTACTTTGTGAAGAAGAAATGTGTGTTAGACTTTTCTTTCTTCATTTTTTTTTTTGGCGGTATTTATTCATTTAACGTTAAGAATATATTAGGTTTACACTATGCTATGCTATTTATTCTAACGTTAAAGCAACAGCAGCCAAATGTAGTCGAGAAGATCAATACCACTTCTGTGTCTGCGTAGTAAATATGAAGCTACAGCTAGTTAGTTTAGCTTAGCATAACAACTAGAATCAAGGGCAAACGGCTAGCTTAGCATGTTTCTTCTACAAAATGTGTCTTCTAAAAACTATTCCTGGCAGGGTGATGTCTTAATTTTTCGTGTGGATAGAACAAATTTAGCTTCAACACAATTTCGTTGCTTTTTGATAGTGCTAGCTAGTTTAATCGTCATGCTAAGCTAAGGTGAAAAGATCCATTCCACTCCTGTGTCTGCACAAGAAATACGAAGCTACAGCAAGCCAGTGAGGTGAGCTTAGCTTAGCTTAGCTTAGCTTAGCTTAGTGTAACAACCTGAATCAGGGAGAAACGGCTAGCTTAGTTTGTTAATCGTGTTTCCTCAAGTGGAGCTCAAACAATTTGTGATTGCCGGTGCTGAAATATTCCTGGCAGTGTTAGAACACCTCCAGAAGTTTTAATGCAATTTGGAAATTTCCCCACTTTATCTTATCTTCAACATCTTTTATATTTTTAGAGGTGACACACTTTGTTGTTTCTGGATATTACTAGGCTAGCTGGCTTGCAGTGCTAAGATACAAAATGCTAAGCTAAGGTGAGAAGATTGCTACCAGTGGAGCTACATCCAGCTTCACAGCTACTATTAAGCCATGTCTTTCAGATTCAGAAAACCTTATTTGTCCCCGAGGGGGCAATTTATACTTAGCTACGTTTCTGTATACGGACACCAAAAAATTCTACTTAAATTTAAGCGAGCTTTAGAAATGACACATTTTCTGGAATTTGGATAGTGCTGTGCTATAGCTGGATTTATCTCTGTGCAAAGCTTAAGGTCAGAAGATTGATACCACTCTCATGTCTGCGTTATAAAAATGCAGCTACAGCCAGTTAGCTTAGCTTAGCATAATAACTTAAATCGGGGAGTCTATCTTAGCTTGTTGATTGTGTTTATTCTAGTAAGACTAAAGCAGTTGTGGCTACTGGTCCCCACACTAAGTTTTATTTTGTCTTTTAATTGCATGGATAGACACATTTAACTGACACATTTGGTTGCTTTTGGCTAGAGCTATGCTAGTTGACCTAATTTTTATGCCAAGCTAATCTAAGGGGTTGTTGACTCTAGCGTCACCGTTTCATCAAGTAAGTGAAGAAGTTTATTTATACAAAACGTCAACGCGTTCCCCGTCAGATTGCACAGAAAGCGACACCGCTAGCTATTTCTGCGTGCACTGACGCCCTCCCTTGTTCTTCCTCTTGTTTCTGTAGCATACTCCACGCCAGGCGCCACAGCTCCCAACAGGTTTGTCGGCATCGGATCACGGGACAACAACTTTCTGAACATCCCGCAGCAGACACAGGTAAGAAGAGTCTGGAGGCCGATACACGCCGGCGGCGGTGTTTCTCTCTCTCTCTTTCTGTGTGTGTGTGTCTTGAAAAGTGAGGAGGAAACTCTGTCTGTTTTGACTGCGATTACTGGTCAAACCCAGGAAACTTATTAACTGTGTGGATGTGCGCCAAAATATTTCGTGTTCCCTCACTCCCCTCAAACCTGCTGCTGGGTTTCCTCCACCTCTCCCACAGCGCACCATCAATGTGTGCATTTGTACATCTGTATTTTACTGTACGTGTGTGGTTTACCATATGTGCTCAACTGTTTATTTGGGGCATATGGAGCCTACCCCTCAGGCAGCGGGCCCTCTTCCCTCGCTGCCTTTCTTTGCTACCTTTCATATTCTCGACGAATCCTCCACCTTCTCTACTTCACTTTCCTTTTTTTAAAATCTCCTCTCTCTTCCCCTCGCTCACATTCATCTTCTCCTCCTTTTCAACTTTCTCCCTCTTTCACTTTCTTCTTTCCTTCCCTTCGCCACTCTGCGCCTCGTTCATGTGCCTCCTCCATTACCACCAGTACTTTTCTCATTAGTGTCCAACCACACCCGCCTGGAGCCAGCTCAGCTCCGCTCCTCGACACATGGAAACCATCTGAAACTGCTCTGCTGATCCCCTCCCTTGTTTCTCTGCCCTCCGCTCTCTCACTTTTTCTGCCCGTCTGCTCGTTACACTTCTTTACCCCCCCCCGTTCCCTCTCGTACTAACGTCAATCCTCCAGATTTTCTTCCTGCTACTAATTTATTTTGTTCTTACTCAAATAACTCGCCTTACCTCTGAGTTGTTTCTTTTTTTTCCCAGGAAAACAATTATACGGTTTCACTTTAATACGTGGACAAATTTATGGGGACACTTTCAGGACATCAATCTGCTCCTGTAACAGCTCCCGCTCTTCAGCCACAAGGCCGAACACTAATTTTGGGGTTCCCCTACATCCCATATGAAGTTATTTTACTACAAAACCATTGGAGTTCTGCACCATATTGTGTTTAATCATGACATACTCTTCCGCTGTTGCCGCTAAGTTGGAAGCAAACTGTTGAGTTATTACTGTGCGCTATGAATTATCTTCAGCAGCCCCAGACGCTTTTGGCCATGTAGCGTATATTCACACAAAAAAAAAACGCTCGGATGTTCGGGACAAAAAATGTCTGAAGTGTGGTTTTCAAAAGCCAAAACACGCAGCGTTAACCGTTTGCATGTGTCTCTGTGAAAAAGATTAATGATCCTCTGAGAGAAATGACTGCTTACAAGACAAAGACCTCATCAAAAGTGTGTACGTGGTGACTGCAGGACCGGCTTGGAGGGACCCTCGCTTTTTTGCCAACAGTGGGCTTTGTGTGCCCTCTAGTGGCGAATGTTGGGTACCGCAGTCAGGGAGAGACCAGAAACAAGATACCGACACGGCAGGGATATGGGAGGGGGGTCGGGGAGTGGAGGCAACGGAGAGACGGAGTTTCGGCCCCTTATAGAAGTCACGTCCCGGCCGTCTCGTTACCCCCAGCAACCAGACATGATGTCATAGCCAGTTGATCTTGAATTTGAGAAGGGACAGGAAAGAAAAGAGGGTGGTCACTGTCTGCTGCCAAGGATTTAGTGGGAGGGTTCACGGGGAGATAGATGGATTGTGTGCGTTTGTAAGAGCACACACAGAAAGAGTGAGAGAGAGTGAGGGGCAGAGTAACTAAGAAGGTAGAAGTTACAATGCCCAAAGGCTTGCTGGCTGGGACAGTGCCCAGGGGAGTAGAGGAGGAGGAGGAGGAGGAGGAGGAGGAGGAAGGGGTGGGGGGGTGTTCATGTGACCTGTTAGAGTCAAACCAAACAAAAGGCTGCCTCCCTGGAGGCTCGGAGTAGTTTCCAAGGCTTGACTTGGTGAATGTTGGCGCACTAGTCCGCGGTGCCAGATCCTGTAAGGCCAAGCAGGGCGGCCAACAACGGCGGCGGCGGTGACTCATTTCTGCTCCCCGCTCACGCTGAGCAGGAGAAACCCGACGTGAAGATGGGCACGAGCGACAGGGACAGCGTCAGACTGCTATCCCCCCGCTGCAGCTTGGCCACCGGGAGCCATTCACTGCTCGGGCCAAATCCGAGACATACTGTACGTCCCTTCAGAAAACGGGACAGGCTCGATGGTAGTACGCTGGGCTAGTGGCCCAGACGACTCTTCTGTCACTCACTTTATTTAAGAACTTGAGGGACCGCTACTACCCAAAAGCCAACACGGTGTCATTTTCAGCAAAAAATTTAAAATTGACAGTCTGAAGTTGGCGACTGTGACACTGATTTCATTGTTACATCATTTTCTTAGCCGTCTTAACAGTGTAGCTCCAGGGATGGTGGTGCCAGTTGGTCGTTTAGTCCACCACTTTTGGTCCAGACTGAGATATCTCGCCACCGATGAGCTTGACATTTGGGGATCAGATTGAAATATCTTGCCAAGTTTTGGACGGATGGCTGGCCAAAATGTGCTAAAGATATTCAAGAAACTTCTCATAACTTTGGAAATCACAACTTTTTTTTTTTTCCCAGTTCTGTCGTCAAGTTTAGGTTTTTGCCCAGTACTTTGGTTTATGACCAAATGCCACGAAAAATGACAAACTCAGACTCAGCTGTATAAACTCAAAAGCAGCACTGTCCAGCTTCATGCAGCGTTTGTGTTCGTGGACTTTTCGTTCCACCTCTTTAAACTTATGCTCCCGTTCAGAACTTGCATTAACATTCATCCTGGGCAATCCACAAGTGGCCACTCGGTACACACCTGGCATTAAAATGCGTCCCAAACCGGCACTTGAGATCCAATCTCAGTTTTGTGCTCTGAATGCAAATAAATAAGCACATAAGTTGAGGCCCAGTTGACGATTAAAACATCTACTGCCTCCAATGGATCTCTGTCACTGTATTCGAAACTAGCTAGAAGTGTGATAAGATTCTAATTACTAATGAACAGACATCACTCTCATAGCTTTTTCCTCTCACAATTTCCAAAGAAATGTGGTCTGTCCCAGACTACCTCCAAGGGCCTGTTCTCAGTTCTGCGTATATAGCGCGAAACTGAGATCGGATCTGGAGACACATTTGGAGACACGTACCTAAAGCTGAGTTTATATCTCTGCAGGACTAGACACCGTATCCTACGTACGTAGCCTACGCCAGTGCGGACCATTAATACCTGTGCGCTGATCAGCCTGGCTCGCTCTGTAACAGCGCCACCCAAACGCTAGTCGGAGCTGTGTCTTTTGTTGCCAGTTGGGTTAATTTTTGTTTGTTTTGTTTGTATCTCTGAACCTCCTTAGTTAAAGGGGAACTACTGTTTTTTACAACCTGGACCTTATTTCTGGTATAAAATCCGATCGTTTACTCACCCATATAACTTTTGTGTCATTTGTAGTCGTTTGGGAGATATTTAGATCCGCGTATATCCATGTAGTGGGAGTGACTGGGGCACCGAAACGTAGCCTCTAAATAACACATTATCTGCCACGAAACTCGTTCACTTCACCAATATTTTGTTATGCTACGCTAGTGCTATTCCTCGTTGAGTCTGGAGTTACCTGTTATCATCATCTGGGGTCTGTAGATTGACCTACAGACCCCAGATGATGTCTTCTGACCTGAATGATGTCATCTCTGAGCGCCGCGCGCACCTGCAACGGTCGGCTTGTTTACCTGTAATTTGCTACTGCTAGTTTTTTGCAACATGGCTGAATATTTTTCCGATTCTGAGGTTTTGGACGAACCATAGCAGTCCCCCAGTCGGTGCCCCATTCACTCTCACTATATGGATATACACAGAATATCTAAAATGCAGATCTAAATATCTCCCGAACGACTACAAATTACACAAAAAGTATATGGGTGAGTAAACAATGGTAATTTTTGCCAGAAATAAGATACAGGTTGTAAAAAAACAGTCGTTCCCCTTTAACCTTTCCTCGACGTGTTCCATTTTTATTAGAGATGCACCGGATCCAGGTTCCGGATCCGGATCCGGCCGGATAATGGCGTTTTTATGGGGTCCGGTTACTGCCGGATACCTAGCGTGGCAACCGGATCCGGACCCGGAAGAACGTGATTACGCGGTTAATGTTTAGAGAAGCCATCCACTACATTGTGTTAGCAGTCCTCGTCGGAAATGGAAGCAGGGAGCCGAAAAAGTGCTGTGTGGCAGTACTTTAAACTGGTAGAGGGAGATTCAAGTCATGCGATATGCACGCTTTGCTGTCAAAGTTTGTCTCGAGGTAAAAACGTTAAAGTGTACTCAACATCTCCGCTGTTTTACTGCATTATAATGTACAAGCTGATGATCGGAGTAGGATCCGGATCCGGTTCCGGATCCGGCAGGATCTTAAGCAGTGGATCCGGTATCCGGCAGGATCCTAAAAATCAGGATCCGGTGCATCTCTAATTTTTATAAATCCAAAACAATCAATTTGAAAATTGCGGATGTGGAGCTACAGCGTCAAATTGAGGCAGAAGCCTAAACCGCCTTTAGAGCTGGTCACTTACGGATAGCCCAGATCGACTCGTAATGCGAGGCCTGACCGGGGCCCAGATCGGTTCACACCTGTTCTTTAAGGATGGATGTCAATACAAGGTCTGAACGGTACCTTTGTTGACAAATCATGTCGGAGCCACTGTTGCTAGCAGCTAGTCCAGGAGCAACTAAGAACTGTAGTAAATTTAAAATGGAAGAGTCACAGTTAACAACACTGGGTCACATTTTGTTCCAGTGCTTTCCAAACCTGTTCATATGTGTATTTACATCTACTTGACTTGATTTAACACCCTCTCTTTTTCTTTTTCAGTCTTGGTTCCTCTGACAAGATCTGTGCACAAACCAGCAACTAGAATTCTTTCTTTACAATCAGAAATAGAAAAAAAACAACAACAGAGAAACATCCCGCAGGATAAATTACTGTCCTCCAAACCAACCCACCGACCGGCCCTGACAGTATGTCTCACCTGATACGAAATATAACCGAGCAACGCAGGAAAATTACAACAGCATGACGCTTTTAGTGGAACTCTGGACTTATTTACGCAGTCAGAGGGAGGACCCGTTTTTGAGCAGAGATGGATAGACGGATAGACGAACAGATGGACAAGAGGATGCCAAGGACGAGAGACGGGGAGGGCGAGAGGGACAGCAGCAAAGCAGGCATCTCTCCTCAAACCACCGAACCAGCATAGCACAGCAGCAGAACCGCGGGAGGAGGAGGAGGAACCTGAGCACGAAAAAAAAGCGGTCAACTTCTCCTACGAAAATCAACTGTCCAGCAAAGTTTGAGCGACGAAAAGCTTCTTCCACAATGCCTGATCGAACCATTAGGGTTTCCAGTTAACGCTGCAGTCCTTGCTCCTGTGATGTCTGTCATCACCCAAAAAAACTAAAATGAAATTGACCAATGTTTCTGTCCCTCTGAATGACCATTGACTCCCCCTTTTCACCCTACTACTAACTAGAGAGAGAGACCATGCCAAAACATATCTTAAGGGTTGCACTACAAGCTGAATCAATTAACACTAATCTTAACGATGTGCACTATTTACCTACACGGCATGGGAGGTAAACCACACTTTCAAAGTTTTAAGGAGGAATTAAACCAAGGTACAAGAAGCCTTCATGTGTCCTCAACCCCCCCGACGTTCAGTTTGACAAATCATTGGCCTCCGCTAATTCTCACATCTCCCCGCACACATGAACGCAGCATGTATGAAAACACACACACCGTTTAGATTGTAGTATTTATAGGTGGTGGTGTTATTATAGTTGAATTTTATACACAGTGTAAGCCCTGTGAGCTCTCTTTACCTTGATTAGATATTGAAACATCACACACACTGAAAATCACAATCAGTTTTCTTGACTATAGACAGCAGCTATTGATTTCCCCATTTGCCCTCTTGTAATGTAGATGAATGATTTTATTATCTCTTGCGTGTTCTCTTATTTGAATTTATTCCTTTTGGATTTGTACTATTTTCATTATTTTTTTCTTTTTTTTTTTGTATTTGAATGACAGCACCTTAAAGAGAAACACGGTAAGAAGCGGTATTGTTGAAGCAGTGTAGACAGGGTGGTTAGCTAACCCCAGATCAAGTAGCGCTCGCAGAAACGCAACGGAAAAGTTGGGACATTTTTGGGAAATATGATTATACGAAGAGATTGATACCACTTACATGTCAAGCTAAGGTTGGGTTCGCACAAAAGCTGGAAACGGGAGAAATAGCTAGCCTCGTAACAAAATAGGAAACCTAATCATGTTATATCTAATTTACTTAATCCAAGCAAAAAAAAAACAACAACTAGCAATTGGTCATTTGTTGAGTTTTAGTGGGTGTTAAAAATCAAGGGGCCACCTCCAGGGCTAAAAGAAATTAAGCCAACACAAAGTGCCAAAAACTGCAGTTCCTATAATGTCCACTAGAGGCTCACAGATCAATCACTTCCATAATAAAATCAAGATGGCGGCGCCTAGAGCCGCTACACTGATCTTCAAAACTCAAAACATCACGGACATTTTGCCAATTTTTAAATTCGTTATTGATATTTATGCGATCTAAGATCCCAAAATACTATTACTACAAGAACATTTTACTACTTCTGAAAGAAATACAGTCATTTACGTTACAAAGTTAACCACGAGGAATGTGTTTGTGCCAGTATATATGGCCACAACAGCTTCTTGTCGGATTATTTTATTGCGCTGTTACACTTTTGCCTTTGCAGTGGCAGTCCTAGGCTAGCTGTTTTAGTCCCTTTTTCCAATTTTATGCTAAGCTAGGCTAACCGGAGGCCATCTTTAGCTTCTTATTAACAAACGAACATGCGAGTGGTATTAATTTTACTCATCTGGCAAACGAAATAAGCATATTTGCCAAAAAATAAAAAATTAAAATAAATAAATAATAAAAGTTGTTTACCATCACCAGTGCCAGACAAACCTCTGCACAGCGAAAAGGTTTTGACAATCACGGGAAGCGTATTTTTTCTGGGAACTGACCGAATGAACCATACAGGTCAGGGGGGAATAAAAAAAAAAAAGAAAAGCTAAAAAGAAAGAAAGTTTGCCGCATCTGCTATTAGATCTAGGTACAGCTAGCGGCTAGCGGCTAGTGGCTGCTGGTGGTGGTGGTGATATACGAGTGGTAGAAAAAACAGAACCAAGGAGGGAAGGTTGCTGAAGATGGGACCCAGAGTTAAAGAGAGAGTAGCTCTTCTTTCTGTCTCCCTAAAGTATACCCTGTTGTTTACACTCCCAGACGGGCCGCTGCTCCAAGAGCAGAGGGGGCCACACTGCGGAGCAAAATGAATATGTGACATATCTGTTTTCCGATAACGAAAGAGAGAGAAGGGGGGGCTTGTAAAGGCTAGCAGCAGGCGGATCACTCGTGCGGCCATTTTTTTTGTTTAATTCTTTTTTTTTTTTAAATGTCGGCACACACGATCGGGTGAAGGGTATTGGTTGCTACGGTAATCCCCCCCCAAAAAACACACGCACACACTCACCAGCACTCCCCCCTAGCTATTGTGAAAGGAAGAGCCCTTATAGATCAAAAAAAACAAAACAAAACAAAAAAACTGCACTAATACAATCATGCCAGCCAACCTTGTGAGTCTCTTTTTTTGTACGCATCACAATAGATTGACCACCACTTTGTATTTTAAATCAGTGGGATGGAAACACACTCGTAGAGCACAGACCACTCACTATTAATGCAAACACACCCCCTCTGCCCGACTGAATTCAAAGGGAAGTCTTAAAATGAAAAATAAAAAGTAGACAATCTGAGGAGGCCTTTATGCTTTTAATCATTTTATATGAATCTTAAACTAGCCCGTACACATCCTCCCGTCAAATTCAGACCACCCATCCAACCTCACAAAATAACTGGACTGCCTGGCCACGTTCTTCACTGCAGGGAAACGCAACATAGCTGGCCAAACCGACTGGCGACCATCTCATCAGCTTCGTAGAGAGAAACTAGCTCCGCCGAGTAAGACGTTTATCGATGGCTAAAGGTGATTTCTTTTCTAATCTATGGAAGTGCCTCTGTATTCCCATTATGCAATTTGTCAAACATGAATTCAGGTTCTTTTTTCTCACATATAAGCTATAGTTGAATGGTGAAAAAAAAAAAAGTCTATGTCAGGAGGGGAGGAAAAAGAAAAAAAAACGGTGACGGCTCACTAGATAATCGCAAGCATCTTTATATATAATACACATATATATTTATAGATATATACTTTTTTTATTTGCAAGATAAGCTCTGTGGCAGTCTAGTTATTTTTTGAAGCATGGCGTTACACCGCAC
The DNA here is from genome assembly GCF_963514085.1 of Chelon labrosus. Lineage (NCBI taxonomy): Eukaryota > Metazoa > Chordata > Actinopteri > Mugiliformes > Mugilidae > Chelon > Chelon labrosus. The sequence continues at coordinate 18,055,150 of NC_140354.1, forward strand.
AGTCATAGGTTGCATCTTGGGAAAAAAAAAGAAATAAAATTTGAGAAAACCCGCATTAAAGGACATCCATTGCAAACACAACAATAGATTCATACACAACAAGTGATAATAATGTAGTTGAGGATTTTTTTTTTTTAAAGAAAAAAGAAACGAGCAGATTAGGTTTTGTTGTTTTCTTTCTTGTTTTGATGGGAAGTATTGTTCTTGAAACTAAATGATGTATGTTGATTGAGCCATGTGCAATGCCTTGGTAGAGGAATTGTGTTTGTTTGTTAGTTTGAGGGTGTCACGCGAAAAAAAAAAGAGGGAAAACCCTCTTTAAGTTTTTTTTTTTGGTTTTGTTTTCAAAGTCCTCGCGCTCCGGGACTCTAAATACGAGGGCGGCGAGAAAATAATCCCAGTCTCTGTAAGTAAGATTTTGGGGAAATTGTTTTTAATTTCCTTTTTTTTCCTCTCTCTCTCTCTCTCTCTTTCTCTCTTTCTTCCTTTTATCACTTTTTTTATGAAAAGAAAAAAAAAATGTCATTTTATTTGTTTTTCAAAATGTGGGAGGGCTGAAGGAACAATTTTGCAACTCATAAAATATATATCACTATGAAAACTGGTGCTTTTCGTAAAAGATTAAAGTACATTCAATCTCTATTATACATAAAATAATAAACGAAATTAAGTGTTATCATAAAAGCAAATTTTTAGGAAAAAAATGCATTATTCTATTTCTCTCTCTTTTTTTTTGTTTTTTTTTTGTTTTTGTATTTACCGAGGGGGGGAGGGGTTCGTTGTATGAAAAGGTTGTTGTGACAAAAGGCATTTTTCCTCCCCAACCTTAAAAATACAGTAATCGTGCGAAATTTTCTAGAATTTACCATCTTAAAGACAAGATCTTACCCAATTTTGGGAGATGCACAAGTACGGATTCCCACGTTAAAAAGCAAAAAAAAAAAAAAAACGCGATAAGAATTTTTTATTTTTATTTTAGTCTACTAAAGAAGGAATTGGCGCCCCCTGTCTGGTCAGATGCGGCGCTGCCATCAACATGAACCCCATCCCCCCCCCCCTTCTCTGAACACACACACACAAAACACACACTTTCCCCCCAAATCCCCCGTCCATCTACCCGCTGTAAATGATTATAAATATTCGTTTGGTGACGTAGTGTTATAGACTCAGAGCATCTTTAAAGGTTGTCCCTAAAAAGTGCCTTTTGTTCACAGACTCCATCTTGTAATCCTGAGTGCCCATCTCAAAAAGAAAAAAAAAGTCCCCCTCCTTCATACTTCTATATCTTTCTCTTCCTCTTCTTCGAGCTTTTTAAAGCAGTATACATAGTACTAAAGGAAATTGGTGTGATTTAGTTCCTCTTTTTATTGTTGAATAATTAAGAAAAGCTGAAAAAAAAGACAAAAAAAAGATTTCTGTCTTGCTTCTCTTCCTCTGTATCTTGTCGTCTGTCTATCTTGGACACTGGAGTAGTCTTTAGCCGCTTCTCCCTCTCCTCCTCCTCCTCCTCCTCCTCCTTTTCCTCTTCCCCTTCCTTTTCTCCCTTCTTCTGAACGGCGGGGTTTAAAAAGAAACAAAAAAAAAACAAACAAAAAAAAATACGCAAAGTTTTTTTGTTTTTTTTTTTTCGTCTGAGCAGAATGCAGTTAGCTCACATGTTATTCTTGTCTGTACGCTTCACATTGTATTACCATACCCATCTTCTTCAGCTTCTCCATTCAACAGCTAATGTAAGTGAACAAGTTACACCACGGGGGCTCTGGGCATGTGCTGAGGACGGGGGAGGGGCAAAAGGAAGAGGGGCAGTTTTCACCCTCTGGGATCCGTCAGTGGATGAAGCACTCACTGTGGTTTTTTTTTTGGGGGGGGGGGGAGGGGTTGGCGACCAGCAGGACTGCTAGTGTAGGCAGGTTTGTTTGTAATCCTTGTTTCTATCTATTTATTTTTTTTTATAATTGAATTTGGATTTTTATTATTTTGTTACTACGTGTCTTAGGCAGCGGCTAAGACTCTGCGTCGAGACCTTCGATTATGCACCTTTTTAGCGGTTGATCGAGACCAGGTATTAAAAATAAATAAATAATAAACTAAAAAAAAAAAACTAAAAAAAAAATGACTCGAAGCACCTTAAAAAAAGCGGAGCGGCTCCACAGCACGGAGACCGAGCGGCTCAGATCTAGCACAATCATCGTATACGATTCGCGACGACGACTCGCCCGCCATATTGACCAAAGGTGATATGGTTCCAAAAAAAATAAAAATTGTATAAATAAAAAACGTCTAAAACTAGTCGGCAACTTGTTGCCGCGGAATTCCACCAGCAAAATCGATTATAGAAGAAGAAGAAGAAATAACAAAGATATGCAACTCAAAAATTTTTCTTCATCGAGCAAATGAAGCCAGCAGCAGTATTATCAATCGAGCCTCGACGAGTGAAAAGCGCCACAGCTGAGAAGCCATATCGGAGACGAACGGTGTGCACAGAGCAGAGTGTGTTTGTTTGTTTGTTTGTGTGAGTGTTGTGTTGTGTTGTGGAGGGTGGGTGTCTTCTGCCCCTTGCACCGTTCAATGAGCCCGGTCGGACCCTGTGGCCCAGCCGTCCGCCATCGTTTTTATTTTCCTTGGGTTTGTTTCTAACGCGTTTTGTAGGACGCAGGGCCGTTGTTATCGCTGGTGTAAAGCCACGCCCATTTTTGGATTAATAACTCCACCCACATTTTGAGTGGCCCTTCCCCCCCCCTTTTCTTTTTACTTCCTCCTTATCAGAGAAGCCTCCCATCCTCAAGACACACCTCCCAGAGCCCATGGTGAAATGCATGTGTTAATTACAGTTTCTTTTCCATAATAATAATAAAAAACAGTTTGAAAAGAGCAACACCTTTACTTGATTGAATAAAAGGATGTTCTTGACTGTACCCTGACGATGTCGGCTGTCGTTATTGCTGTGTCCTTGTCGATATATGAATGTCACCAAAAGGGACAGAAGTCATGTCAATGTGAATTTATTTATAAAGCACATTTAAAACCAAAGTGCTCGGATCATGTGGCAATAACAATGTGGACTTCTCAGAGCAGACAGGTGAGGAGCTGCTGTTCATCAAGTGTGGAAATACTTCACGAAAGATGGAGCCCATACTACCGTGAGATGCAAAATACATAAGTTAGAGATATGCAAGAAAAACTATTTGAACAGGAAGAAATCTTGAGAAGCTCACGTGGGGTGGACCCATCTGTTTGGAGAAGAAAGCAGCAGAAGGAAGGAGATGATACGTACATCTGACTGAAGTGTGGGAGTGCTCCGAGTTTATTCACAGTCCAAAAGCATGCTTATTTGGTTTATTAGTGATAGATGTGAGTGTAAATGGACGTTTGCTTTATAATATATAGGATGGTGACCCCCTTGTGCAGCAAGAAACTGCCACTAAATATTTCCGGTAACTGCTGATCTGTCTTCTACGGCGGTTCTGTTCCCTAAGGACCGTAGTACAGAACAGTTCAGTTCGGAGATCATGGTGGGTTTCCTGACACGAACAGCTTGCTTCACGTCAATCCACAACAATTTGTGAATTCCAAACTCTTTACAGATGGTTTTGTGACCTTCTCCTGCCTGATAAGCAACAGCAACTCTTTTTATGAGCTCCTCAGAAAGCTCCTTTGTCTGTACCGTCATACACTTCCACAAGCATGTGTTGGGAAGATCAGACTTGAGACAAATCCTTGAGATGATTGATTGATTGGAAACAATTATGAAAAATATTTAATTTAACTTGAAATTAATTTAATAATAGTAATACCAGGGGAGGATGTAGAGGGAGAGAGACACCGCACACAAAAGTCAGATCAACTGATTTTAAGGGTGAAGCCTTAGGCAGTGTGTGGTTGAGAAGATTGGCTGATTGATATCAAAATATCCGCGGTTAAGATGGAAACTCCACTCGCCAGCTGAGTGGAGAAGTGGGAGTTGTGAATGAGTGAGGATAAGTGGCAATTTCTGAAGCCACTATGAGGAAATTCATGGTGTCAGGAAAATCAGGATAACAGGGATCGTGATTCTCAAACTGTCCCATGAAAAAATATTGACGCAAAATGAATGTCACAACCATCAGACCTTTGTAGTCGACAGTGCTCACTATTAGCTAATTGTACATCTGTAATCTCAACTTCTACTTCTTAAATGTTTGGTATTTTTTAATATATATCATTAATTTATTGATGGCTTTTGGATCTTTGTGTGAGACGTGCAGGTTGTGTTTTACCTGTGATGGAAATAGGCTTCCCACGGCTTTTCATCCGCTGCAAGGTGGAGTAGAAGGTCCGGATTGATCCACCGAAAAGAGGCCTCCACGAAACCGGACAAGTGCTTAATGTTATGCTTTCCGAGTGAAATGAACGACGACGCTAATAAGCCACAGAGTCAGAGGCCTGAAAGACTGCTGATATTTAATAGCATGATATTTAGTAGCATAGTTTAAGAGGATTGCTGTACTAATTATCACACCACAAACCAGAGCCCTGTTTTCCATGTCGGCTGTTCCCATTAAAATATTGATAACTAGAGTCTGCGTTGAGATGTGCTGGTTCTTGGAAGCTGGAGGTGAGTTTATCTGGACCGTACCTGGATTATTAATTTAAGAAAGAATCCCCATTTGTCAGCTAATGATTAAATACAAATCTGTCTCATTTTCTTCAAATCAAACAATCAGTACGACAGAGACTACGATCTGTTGATGTAATTATCTGTTCTCTTTACTTAGGCATGATAAAATATCAAAGTAAAAGCAGACTGACCTTAAAACAAAGAATTTAATGAACTTATAAATTATTTAAACTATTTTACGCTATTTAACATTCCTGTTGTACTTTCGCGTCAAATCTGCCCATAACATTCCTAAAATTACATTTAAGGTCTTACATGTGAGTTCTGACATAAGTTGCATGGTGGAACGGAGGACAACAGCGGGAAACCTTCCTTAGAACACATTTTAATTGTGATTTTTGTGTTGTCTTCATTAAAAGTCCCCATTAAATCAAATAGGAGGATTAAGTGTATTTATATTACATGTTTAACCCCATACTATCACCATATACCAGTATCTGACCCAGTACTGACAAAAAAGTGGAAAAAAAAAAAAGTAATTTTGAAGATAATATCTTAGGTATTTGAGTTTGTAATTTCCTGGAAATTGGTTCTTAAATGTTGATGACTCATCCCGCACAAAGGGGCGTGTACTAATGTTTCATCCAATGAAACACTTTCTAAAATAGTCTAATCATTCACCAGCAGCACAGCTAGTTTTGGCTCAGGCCATTGGATCTGACCAATCACAGAAGACCCGCCTTTTCTTTGGGGGAGGGGGCTTCTTCAGCTAGTTGTTTCACGATGACTTTACGGAGAACGCGGTCCAAGATGAAGACATTACAAATACTAAAACTACTTTCAAAGAACCAAATTAGCTGGATGAAATTTGACAGAAGTGTTTTACTCAGATATCAGCACGTTAGCTTGAATTAGTTGAGTCACACATTAGAAGAACAGGGTGCAGGTCGTAAGAGTAATAGTGGATATTAGCCTGTGTGTGTTCACTGTTAATGTCACTGAGAGTAGATTGGATCTGCTTCTCACGGGTCCATTTTCCCCATTTTCAGCTTTTTGGTGTGCAGCTGCATCCTTTATAACATGTGCCTATATTCAAACTGAAGGTATAAAACCTGTCCCGGGCCTGGTTCACACCTGGTATTAGAATGTGTCTCAAGTGGTCAGTTTCTGGACATTTTTTTGAGTGGACGGTCCTTCAATGCAGAGGCTAGTACTGACGCCTCACAGCCAGAAGGTTCTGGGTTCAGACCCACCAGCAAGATGGGGCCTTTCTGTCCTAAGTTCACAAGTTTTTTCCGCCCCGGGTGCTCTGGCTTCCCCCCACAAGCAAAAGACATGCTTACCAAGTTTAATTGGTGATTCTAAATTGGCCATAGGTGTGCATGAACACCTAGACAAGGTCGGATCACCCAAAACTCACATTAATGCCAGGTGTGATCAGGACTTCAACAATTATTTAATGTTCTCCCTCTGCCTGCATGTCCGTCTTCCTCAAACAGTCCAAAGGCATGCTCATTAGGTTAATTTGTGATTCTAAACTGGCTGTAGGTGTGAAAGTGAGTGTGAATGTTTATTTTTTTTTTGTTGGTTTTTGTCCTTGCGTTTAGTCCTGTGATAGACTGGTAACCTGTCCAGGGCGTACCCCGCCTCTCGCCCAAAGACAGCTGGGATAGACGAACCTTCGAGAACAAGCAGTTACGGAAATTTTTTGAGCCTCCCGGGGGTGGGGGGGTTGCGGCAAAAGCTTCAAGGTTGAGGGGAGGACTACTTTCATAAAAGAAATCACCAAATTTAGGCAAAGATAACAAATTATACATTTTACATGGTGGTAGATCAGCCAATCAGACCATAATCAGAAGAAACTTGCGTCATGGTTGAGTGCCGTAACTTTTAGACAATGACATTGAAGTCAATTTCAAGCTCTATCAGCACTAAGACTCAGTCGGATCAGTTTAAATTTATTTTCAGCTACAGTTTGCCCCAGACTGGGATCATAAATGCAGTATGCTACGCCCACAAAGGAAACTAAACTGGTTTGGTTTCCCTCAAGGTTTTTTTTAAAATGTCTGAGAGCATTATAAAGTAAAAAGACTTTTTCTAGACACGCAAGACGAGTTAGTACAATGACTGATGACGAGGTTGGACCTTTACATTGCATAATCAACGTGAAAGTTAATTAAATGGGCATAAACGCACTGGTTTAACTGTAAATACGTAAGTCGCGTAAGATTGTGGAGCTGCAAGTTTTCTCGCGAACCGTTTGTTAAATATTAAAAAAGTGTACAGGACCCATGTATGTCTGTATGAGTAATAACTGGTTATAGAAGTCAAACATACCTGCCGCCATAAATTTCACAGCCTTTCCTGCATCTAGTTATAATAAAAGTGACTATAACAGTCTGTCGTTGCCTTTTTTTTCCTTCTCCTTTTTAAATAATTGAGGACATCATCAGAAGCTTGTGAAATGTGACTTGTCAGTTGCACAGCAGATGTTTATGGGTAGCGTTAATTAGCACCAGAAGCTATTAGCATAAACAGAAACCTAAGCAGTTTAGGCACGGCGTTTCGCGAAGATTTCGTGTGATCGGCTGCAACGCGTGCAGTTGGGGGGCGGCACAAAGTGGAGAAGAGAATAACCAAGATACGTTATTTGTCAGTTTAGTTCCCATTTTGACTGATAGACCTCCCCTCCCCCCACGCCCGCCCGCCCCGCCCGACCCGGGTAACATCATGTCAGACACATACATAAAGGGCAGCAACGCTCCAGTCCATCTCCGCTAAGTTTCATTCTTGGATGTAGGGTATGTGAGGCTTACAGATGTACACACAAGCAGTTTCTACAAACACACACACACACACTCACACAGATAATGTTGTCGAAGTGCAGTGAGGAGAGAATGTGCTTCCGTACAATCGAGCTACAGCATTAACAAACTTTAGAGAATGCATGATTGATTTTTCTTTTTCTTTTTTTTGTTTTTAGCTTAACTGTTAATCACATCCGTCTGCACAGGCATACACAGCAGACACGTACTCGCACACCCGCACACAATCACACACACTCTTGCCGCAAACCCCTTCATCCAATCCATCCGTCCATTCGTCCCCTCCCCGTACGTCGTCCTCCTCCCCCCTCCTCCTCCTCCGGTCGCTCCCTTTCTTAACGTTCACAAAGCGTGTCTAAAATCAAATTATAGATCTCCCCTAAACAAACCCCACACATTCCATTGGAATTCACGTGGATTTTATAATTCTTCCACACTTTTTGTTCCCAGTCCCCCCCTCCCCTCCCCTCCCATCCCATCCCCTCCCGACCCGATACCTTCCTGCACACATCCTCAGACTTCGGAAAACCTAAACCCACCCCGTCTCCCCTTCCCCAACCCCTACCCCTACCCCCCTACCCCCTACCCAAGCTGGCTCTCCCCCCTCCTGTTGGGTTGAGCTGAGGTTGGTAGCTGTACAGTAAAATTTTTGGGGGGGTGCAGTCTTTATGCTGAGCTGAAGAAGGGAGGGAAGGGGTAGGAGGGAGGAGCAGGAAGGCAGTGATCCTCTGATGTTCAGTCGTCTTCCAGTCCCTGGTTGAGGAGAAAGTTGGCCGCCAGGTTCTCGTTCTTCTCGCAGGCGAAGTAGGCCTGGATCACCAGGGCCTCGGGGAAACCCAACGCTTTTAACTGTTGCAACCGAAAGACGAGAAGAAAGAGTCAAAAAAGAAGGCTTAAAAATGAAAGAAAACTCTTCTCTTTTCTTCACTCACCCTTTCAATGGCTTCCTTCTCCTGAGGTGTAACCTGGATATAGTTGACGGGCGCACCCTCCTCCCCGGCCGCCCCCATCTCCCCGACCTCTGGCGCGTCTCCCCCCTCACCCACCGGCTCGTTTAACATCTGAATGAACAGCTCCTGGTGCTGACTGATTTGCTGTGGGAAGGAAACGGGAAGTTCAAGAGAGAACAAACTTGAGCGAATCAAGATGCAAGCGTGGCACCGGGTAAGTGCGGCTCACCTGTAGAAGTTGAGGATTCTCCCGGCCTAGCTGCTGGAGAAGAGCTGGTAGAAGAGCGGGGTTCTGCTGGATGGCCTGTCTCATGTGCAGGAACTGGGGCTGAGTCCGCAGGAATGCAAGTGGGTTCTCTCCTAACGAAGTGAAAGATTATAAGAGCGTTCGTTAATGTTTGATATCATTTGCACTGATTACCAAAACCCTTTGGCTTTATTGCACCAGGCAAATAAGATAGCAAGTCCCAGCTAGCCAAGAATAATAAATAATAATAATGATGATGAAGAAACTTGAGCTCATCTTTAGATACGAATCAAACAGGTCCAGGCAAAGAAAATTCAGAATGAGGTCAAAGCCAACAAGTCACATGGCAACTAACTAACAAGCTTAGCAACAATTTCTACAAGCCTGTAATAGAGAAACCTTCAGTTGATACGGAGTCACAATGAGTCACTGTCTGTCTGCCAGTGAGGCAATCACAGTTATATTTAAATTGCTAGTGCAGAACTGCATGTGAGAATGCAAACGTCCGAATTAGTCACTAAACTTTAGCCTGATAGCATCCTCATGCAAAGTCTGTGAGATGACATGATCTGAGTTTATGTGTGAGTAGTAGAGACGCCCCGATCGGAGTCAGGGTAGACCCAGGCACTTCTAAAATGATCGGTATCAGTCGGCCATAAACCAAAATCCCTGTAGTGTCAAAATGTCTTCTTCCTCTTCGTTGGCTAGCGTCAAAGCTGCCAAGGTACGAGCTACCCTCTCCTTGCTACGTTATTGTTCCCCTATTTATTGGCTGGTGTGATGTAAGAGAATACAAATAAGATAAGAAAAGCCTTTATGAATCTGCAGGGGAGGACGTTTGGTTTATTTAAAATCGGCTTGAGACCCAGATCGGCCGATACTCGATGTTAACAGATCCTTGATCGGGACATCCCTACGGTCCAGAAAATTCACAGCTACAGACTCCGAGTACTGATGTTTGTTGTGTCTTGCTTGCAGTGAGAACACGTCTGACAAGGACAATGTCCTGAGTGAAAGAGGAACTCCAGACGTTGGCTGCTGCCTCACGTCATCACATCAGTTGGAACAATCTGGCCCGATCACAAGGAACTGAGAGCAGTGGTGCAACTCTGGTTGGAATGAATCTATTCTTTGCGCACATGTTGTCTGAAGGGGATCCTATGCTCGTGGGTCGCAGCGTGGCATGGTGCCCTACCTTCTGCTAGAGATGGGGCTTCTGTGGGTCCAGATGCGGGAGCCTGAGCTGGAGGATTACTCTCCTGGACCGGGCTGCTGGGGATACCCTGGAAACACAACCACACACAACTGCCAATCAACGTTTTATGTATGCCGACAAACGACAGACAAAAATAGATCAAAATTAAGATATTTAATTTGCTTTGACCTTAATTGGCAGTTTTAGGCAAATTGGCGCAGAAGCTAAGGCGACGGCGACGGCGTAGACCCTAGTGTCATAGCTGACGTGCACGTCCCAAGAAATGTAACTACGCACCATGGCAACACAGACCATAAAGAGCTGTGATTGGTCCGCTTTAGTATTTCCGGCTGCTTCTCTATCTAAGCTATTTTCGAATTGATTGTTTTAATTGCTTTATTGGATCAATAAAGCTGGAACACATTGAGGAAAGGTTAACTGAGGAGGTTCAGAGATACAAACATTTATAGGACTCGTCTTTGGCAAAATTTTGGCGGAAGTTTGGCAAAAATTTCAGTCACCATTGTTAAAAGTGAAGCAGGAAGTAGAAACAAAAATTAACCTGACTGGCAAAAAAACCACAGTGCTGACTAGCATTTAGGTGGTGTTTTTACAGAGCAAGCCAGACAGGCTACGTACGTACGGTACTTGGGGAAAATAGGGTACATAGGGTATATTGGATACGTAGGGTACAAAGGGTACGTAGAGTACATTGGGTACAAAGAGTACGTAGGGTACGTAGGGTACTTTGGATACGTAGGGTACATTGGATACGGAGGGTACGTAGGGCACAAAGGGTACGTAGGGTACATTGGGTACATAGGGTACGTAGGGCACAAAGGGTATGTAAAGTACATTGGATACGTAGGGTACGTAGGGTATATAGAATACGTAGGGTACATAGGGTACGTAGAGAATGTAGGGTACATAGGGTACGTAGAGTGCATAGGGTACGTAGAGTGCATAGGGTACGTAGGGTAAGAGCTTTAACTGGACTAATAATCATGACTCCTTGAAAATACTTAAACAGCCATTCAGCTGGCGGTTTATTACATACTATATTGTACCTAGCCAAAACTTGGTCAACGCAACAGCCCTTAAACTAATAACTAAATAGGGGCTAAAAACAGAGTCTGAAGAACTACGATTGCTTTTTAAGCAAACCGTCATCCACAACTGTCTCACAGACCCAAGGGTGTACTTAAAAAAACGGTGTGAATAACTAAATATGTTGACGTACAGTGAGAAGGTACTCCACGGCTCTGTGGGGGTTGTTGAAACTGGCCCGCAGCGCAGCCACCACCCTCTCCCTTTCGTAGCCCATAGACATGATCTCCTTCAGCATCGCCTCGTACTCGGCTCCGGTCACTGAAAAACACAACCACACCAGCCTGTTATTTACTCGCCGGCCACTTTATTAGGTACATCAGTGAAAAGGAATTCATTCTGATACAAGGGTCCCGCAGGAAATCATGATCGTTGTAATGTTCAGAAAGGTGGTAATTCAGCTGTATGATCGTTTTAGAGGATGTAGTTTGTTAATCTGGATTGAATTAAAAACTAAAAAGGTGTTTCTGTCATTTAGACTGAAATAGGGTTGCCAAAATAATAGAAATGCGCAAACCGCAGGCTCTAAAATAAAAACAGTCGAATCAACACTTCATGAAAATGTAGTGGAGGACTGTTATATTAGCATGCATTGGTTTTCACTAGTGTACCTAATGAACTGGCCAGTGACCGTACATTTGTCACATCCTTTAACATGCATCAGCAGGAAATTGCTTTTCGAGCTATTAATCTTGTGGGAGTCTGCAAAAGCCATTTCTTTTTTTTTTTTTTAAATGCAACACTAAATCCACTTCTTCTGACTCATTTTAACTCGAAAACACACTCATCTCTCAATTTTCCATGTTACACACAGGCTAAATACATTTCACAAACTCCTTCTGAGGCTAAAATAGCACAGGCCTGATTACTCAAATTAGATTTTCTAGTGATATTTTCCTTTTAACGTTTTGTTTCCCGCTGGTAACTTCGAGGATTCATAACTGAGATACTTAAAAAAAAAAAGGGGATAAATAATTCTCTGTATGGACTGACAAATATAAATAAACTGAATTCAAGTTGCGCATACGACACGGTCCCAAACAGAGACGTGTCACATATCCACTTCCTTCCCCTCTGAGTTATGTATCAGTAGCCCAAATGGGAATCCCCATCACTCTCTGTGGCATCACAACAAGAAAGGAGTTTCTTTTGTCAGAATCTAAATTTAGAGGCGGTATGTAACTGCACTGCAGCCTGTAAAGTCCCCGACTGACATCATTAGCAACTTCTGGCAGAGCTGGTATAACCTAGGACTGTACAGCTGGGACATGAATCCTTTAACAACACAGCCTGAAATGATTCAGTTTATATTTATCAACGTGGAGGAAAGACACTGCATAGAAAACCGCTTTTGCACATTGTGCGACGTAAAATCCGGAGGCATTGGTTACGTACCGAGCGCTGAGGAGGCGTCCAAGCCCTGACCTGCGGCACTGGAGCTGCAAAGGTGAAAAGAATAAACAGACGACTTAACATTTCTGTGATTCCAAAAGCGAGCTGAGCGCGACAGCTGGCAATGTTGACGATGCAGACATCAGCGTCCAGTAGATGTAAATAAACATATAACGTCACACATCGCTTACTCTGCGGGAACAAAAGTTGTCTCGGGTAATGGGGGAGAAAACAAATGGTTACCTCTGGATTAAATCCTAACCGCACTGGTAGTAAATTAGACGTAAACTGTGGAACAAACAATGACCCTTTCCAGCAATACACGCGGGCGAGACATCAGCCCACCGAGCGCATGCATCACCAGACATATTTTACTAGATTTACCGCTTAACTAATGTTGTTTAATTACATTTAAGGAACTGGAGCGTTTAGGAAGTTGTAAAATTTTAATTTCTTCTTTTTTTGAATCAAAACGTCGGGCTCTGACAGACTGGAAAAGATGTTTAATGCTAAACAAATAATGAATAAATCTCATGTCAGATTAGATTAGATTGGAAAGTGGTTAAGTAACATGACTAGGGATCAAAAGGGGGGGGGGGGTCTCAGAGAGGCCAAAAACTAAAAACATACAGGAATCTCAAAATCTCAAAAGCCCTTAAGGCAGGCGTGTCAAACTCATTTTAGTTTGGGGGCCACATACAGCCCAGTTTGATGTCAAGGGGGCCAGACCACTAACACAATAGCGTATTTACCTATAAATAATGAAAACTCCAAATGTTTCCCTTTGTTTTAGTGCAAAGAAGAACATTATGAAAGTGTTTACATTTAATGACTGGACATTTCTTAAGAAAAAGAAATGCGAGTTCTAGGTCTCAGTGTTGTGTTACGTCCACCACTTTCACTAAATTTGTGTAAACTCTAGGAATAGTAATTTACTTTTATTGAAAAAATTGCAGTTAATGTCTTCAATGTAACTTTTGCAATTTGAAAATTCATCCAGCGGGCCGGTTTTGGCCCCCGGGCCTTATGTTTGACACGTACGCCTTAAGGGATTCGTAGAATCTAGAGAAACCTCTTTATGCAAGGGACAAGGCAGAAAACCTCTACTGAGCAGCCTTCAGATTTCCAGGTCCAGGAGTTAAAGCACTACCATGTGAACAAAAAAAAAGCCTATTCAAACATCTAGAAACACCGTTTAAAACTGGAGAAGCCAGTTTAAGGCGGCCCGGAGCGAAGAAAAACTGCCCAGTGGTCTGACCAATAAAAATTTCAAACTGTTTTTGGATATCTGCTTAGGTCTAAAGAGGAGGAGGCCCGATCCAGGACGCAATCAGAGCTAAATTCAAAAACCTGGTATCCATGCCGTCGTGTGGATCGGTGCATGGGCGACTTGGCCAGCTGTTGTTCTTTTTCAAACATCTCCTTTGTCGTCTCTGGAGTATTTTCAACCACATATCAAATTATATGGATTATTTATAGTTTACCCAGCATCCCAGCCTTTTCAGTAAACTGGGTTGAGTATAAAAAGCACGTCCCAGTGTTTCACTAAGGCTCAGATGACTTGGAAGTTAACTGAGCAAATTAATCACATTTATTGAGTTAACAACTGTGTTTATGGAAAATATTCAGGAGCTCACGAATCCATTTATTTTGTTGTAGTTAACCGGTTGCTATGGGAAACTACAAATAGAAAGCATGTGGAAAATATTGTGCACGTTAAACAACCCACTTTGTACGCAAACAGAGTGCGTTTTTGACAAGAAAAGAAAGAAGTCATAGTTTACAGGTCTTGTTACAGCCCGTCGTCCGTTTCTATAATAGTTTTTAAGCGTTGCATTTCCTCCAAATGGCAATTACTTTCATTACTAATTATTTTCGCTGCCGATTTCCTCCTGTGAATATTCGCAGGTTTGCTCGACCCATTAAAAGAGACCGTACCTCGCTGGCTGTTGTGGTTCTGTGGCTGCGGCGCTCGTCTCCTCTTTGGCCTCCTCGGTAGCGACGGGGACAGCGGTCGGGGCAGGGGCCGGAGCCGGGTTTGTAGCCGGAGCAGCTGTTGACGTGGAGCCAGAGTCCTGTACGGGGGGCTTGGGGGCTTCTGAGACCGGCGGCGAGGCGGCTGCTGCTGCTGCTCCTGCCGCCGCTCCTGCTGCCGGCTTAGCCTTGTTTAAAAACAAACAGTCGCGTTAAAAAAGCCTTAGTAATACGTATTATAACACATACACGGGACGTATAAATACTGCACAGCTCTCACCTTGGACACCATGACCACAACGAAATTCTTCTCGTCAATTTTGTAGTCCTTGATTGGCGTGTCATCTTGCAAGATCTTTCCTGCATATATCAGCTTCTGCCCAGATACAGGAAAATTATCTTTTCCTCTTTCGGCTTCTATCTTCTCTTTCAGGGCCTTCACCTGAAGAAGAAGGAAGAAAGGAAGCATTATTATTATTATTAGTAGTGGACACTTTTAAGTATTAGTGTATAAACTATGTGTGAGATAGCAATCTTTCCATGTGTGTAAAGACTACAATAAAAAATTAGCATTACAGTTAGAAGGGCACATAAGCAGTTAGCATGACCGTGCTAACTCGTATGAATTTCCTGAATGATTTCCACAATGAATATGTAAAATAATTAAATAATAAATTAAATAACTCAATGCAATGTTCGCTCAACGTTGGCCTTCCGAGCTACAACTCAAAAAATGTGCTAGCAAACTGAGCCAGCTACCAATGAGGCTACTCGTAATTAGCAGTGTCATTAGCATTAGCAATCCTAAGCGCTAATCGGACGGTTTGGGTTCATGGCAGAAGTTGCAGATGTTCAAAAGCTTAGATCGCGTCGGTTGTTGTCGAGGAGCTATTCGCCGCCAAGTAACCGCGGCACAAAACTTGAAACAGCGAGAACTTCGTCTGCATGTGTGTCGCGATGACTTTGTTAACAGGGTGTTCAGCTAGCCAGCCAGCTAGCTAGCTAACTTGCTAATGTTAGCCAAATGAGGTGTCGCGTTGTTTCGTAGTTTTTAGCGGTTTGTACATTTGTAACGCAAGTCGCTAAATTGCGCTTTCTCACCCAAACTATATGAGTTGTTCTTTAATTTGTAATATCGAGCGAGTCGGTCGGGTTAACTTGTACGGGTGAAACAGGTCCAACCGCAGTTAGCTACGGTTAGCTAAAGCAAGTTAGCTTAACAGCCACTCACCGTTTGTTCGGGGTCTATCTCAATCTGAATCGTCTGCTGCTGCAGTGTTTTAAGCGTGATCTGCATGGCGGCGGCGGCGTCGGGCTTGCTTCGAGTGGAGAAATAGTCGCCCGCTGAGGAGTTAATGTGTTTTTAGAGTTGGCGTTTCGGGTACGATAACAACTAGCCGAGAAATGTGTGTATCCATGAGCACTCAGCAAATCGCCATCTTTGGTGACAAGTTGGTGGTGCGGCGAGGAAAGCTCGTCTGGGAGGTGCGAGATCTCGCGATGTTCTGCGCGACTATGGCAAACAGTGTAGCGGGCGTTGCGTAAAGATATTTACTTTTAAAAATATATATATTCTAAAATGATATGAGTAGAAAAAAAAATGATATGAATAGAAAAATATTTTCAATTATTTCAAGGTTCAAGTATTTTTATTTACACGTACAAAAATAGAATTAAAAAATTACAATAAATAAGAATAACAACTATGAATAGTAACTGTAATAAGAAATTGAATGAGAATACAAAAAGTCTGACTATATTATACATTATTTACATAGGAAATTTACAAATTAAAAATTAAGCTAAAAACTGAATAAGAGAAACAGAATATATGTGTACAGTTTTGCTATTTGCAAGGACTGACAGATAAGTTTGTTTAAAGTGCACGTATAAAACAGTTATGACTACTCTGGGAACAAAATATGAAGTTGCATTTAGTTTGTTCACCCTTTTTCTTATAATGAATGCAAATTTATCCTCATTCTGCAAAAAAAAAGACCACGTCCACTGTGAAGAATGAGGACGTGGTAAACCTTAACAGGTGCACAAATCTAAGAGAGCAGTAAGGAAAGGGGCTGGTCAGTCTTTACTAAGTTGGCCTAGAACTATTAAAGCTACTCTTACTCAACATAAACTGCAGTGATTGTTAAAACGCAACAGAAAAGCTAGCTGCACATGATTCTGTAGGTATAGCATCCTGTTGTCATCTGGCTCCCTCTCACTTTGTGTTGTGGTGAAGTTTCGTGATGCAGGCAGCAGAGGGCAGAGTTTGACTGTGAAGAAGAGGAGAAAGTTGAAAGCTGGGTCTAAAAATCCATTGATGAATGCAAATAAGTAAATAAACACAGTCACATAAAGTCACATATACACAACCGACAATACAGTAATAATATAAGTATAATCACTTCTCTTGCATCGGGACACTTCCAAAAACCCCTGAAGAGACATCAGGCTCCAAATAATTCAAACAGGGCTCGCAAACTGTATAAACACTTTCAAGTGCAGTATGCACATAAGATATTCTACATCAAACAACCCTCTATGCCAGTGTTTCACACTTGGTTTTCTTGTCACTGATCCAGTGCAGCAAGATGTTCTTCCCTGCAGCACAAGTGAGAACACAATACAATCTCTTATTTGGTCATTTTGCACGCTTGGTTGGGAAAACAAGAGACACTGGGTCCATTTCCAGCTTCTCACCCTGTATCTTTTCTATTTCTAATAATACACGAGTTAGAGTGCCAATTTCTGTCTTCCATTTAAGACACATGGGGTTGAATTCAAGTCTTCGGTTAGAGGATATGCGCATTCTGAGTCTAATCTCCAGCTGCATGGCTTTGGTACGACTGCAGACTGAAACTGATTGAGCGTATCTCCATGTATCTTCCTTATTCATTGTCACCCACTGCAACAGAAAGATCCCTCTAAGTCCTTGTAAGGCAACAAGTACCTCAGCACTCATGACCTTATAGAATGAACTAATGGACGTGTTCCCGAAAAGGACTGAAACCACAATTTCTCCAGAGAAGATGTGTCACAGTAATCGGTTAAGGCCGTACAGTGGATGATGCCTTATCTGTGAATAATGGAATAAGTCATGTCTGGGGAGATTATGTTTCTCAGCCATTTGTCACTTTAGTTGTTTAACTGAAGTGGATGATCTTGTTACAGCATCATGTTCTTCTGGGTCTTAAGCAACCCAACCCACTGCAACGGCGAGGGTTAGCAATTTGCGCTACAGTAGCTCGTCTGTTGGTTCAGACCATAGAGTGTATATAAAGATGTACAGCGGAACTGCTCCTCAAAAGTGAAGCCAAAGCAAGTAGAGCTCCCCCTGGTGGCTGGCTGCAGTATAGGTCATAAGCTCCGCCCCCTCCATATTAGTGGATGGGACTTGGGCTGAAATAAAACGCTAAAATATACGTCAAATAAAGTTTTTTTCAAGGATGACTTCTCTCATTTAAGATAGTTAGTATAATGTTGATGCATGTTCAAGTTTTGTTTTAGTTATCTGATGCTATAGAAACAGGACGTGACATAATGGCGACCACCAGTTGCCATGCCAACCGCTCCGTCAAGCGGTAACGTGGGGCCGTGAGAGTTGTAAAAACAAATTTTAAGTCTGGCAGAAGTGCGGTCGGGTCATCGATATCACGGCTCTGTGTGGCTCCACTCTCGGACGCAGACTCCGGCTCCAAAGTCACAAGATGGCACCGCCCGTATCCCCGGGGAAAATAGCGTCAGTTTGGCCAATGAGGGGAAGTGGGGACGCATTGTCCATATTTATATACAGTCTATGTTCGGACCACATCCAAGCCAGCCTTTGCTTCCCAGGTGTATCAAGAAGCCTTGTCACGGATTCATCTCTTTTCCTTCCTTGGATCACTTCTGATGCAGACAAAAGTCGCAGTGCAGACCACTGGACCCAGTCATAAAGCCATCACCAATTTGGCCCTTGTAAAAGTTGCACACATAATTTTTTGCTGCTTAAAATGCAGGAAAAAAAAAAATCAACTTTAAGGACACAATGTTCAGAAACTGCCGAATACATCCTACTCATGTCAACGAAATAATCAGTGTTAGCCACTATGGCTAGGTGGTCCTAATGTTATGGCTGGTCATTGTATATATATATGTATTTTTTTATAGCTGAAGACAAGATGGAGAATTGCATGTTTTTGCTTCATCTGTGGGAGTTGTTCAGCTTTTCATCTTATTTTTTTTTTCGTATAAATTGTGACCACCGGCTCAGACCTCCCAGCTCGCTTTGGGACATAAATTTTTGATCAAATTACCCTCCAACCCATCGCTCAATGCCAGGTTTGCCTCGGTCAGTCCTCTCCTTCCTGCTGCTCCCCTTGTTCTCTTTTCGCCTCCTTTTCATTTTTAAGATTTCCGCACTCATTCCACTATTCCTGTTTGGTCATTGTTTTTTTCATTTGTTTCATCCTCATGCTCCAGAGTTTCCTCGCTTGATGCCATCTTTACTAAAGTGAATTATCCTGTTTTCGTTTTGTTTATCAGTTGAAAAGGGTGAGGGCTATGGGGGAGAGATCAGGAATGAACCGGGCAGAGTGAATAAAGGCAGTGAGGAGTGATGAAGTGAAGGCAGAAGGGGCCGATAAGAACAAGAGACGGAGGAATCAGTGTGTGTTTGAGGTCGTTGCCCTAAATGTGTGTTCATCTGGGTTAATTCTCCAGGACAGAACTATTAAAGATTAACAACGGCCCACCATGATTTATTGAGACGAGTCGCGTTCGCAGACATATGGCTCTAAACAGAGACCTACTTAAATGTCTATGTGTCTCTGTAGGTTTTATTTTATCCACACACAAAAAAATAAAACATCTTTGCTGAAAAGCCGTATTGTGACTGTAGGCATAGCTTTTTTTTTTTTTTTTTTTTTGCTGCAGTGCTGCAATGCTGCAGTCATACCTCAATTAGATCAGCTTCACTTTAGGCCTTACTTAATGTCCACACAGCATGTCCATTGTGTAGTTTTATTACGGAGGACTGCAAATAACAACTTTTAATTGACAAACAGGAAGTATGGGAGAAAATATTTCAACTATTTCTGAAGAATTTGGATGTTTAAGACGAAAAAACTTTTTTTTGCAAATGTTTTTCTGCTTTTATCCCAATACCATCATCCAAAACCACCACATCAGTTTCCATTTTTATTCAAATGACTCCCAACACAGCTAAGTGAAATACAATCCTGTCTTACAGGTGTCAAAACTCTTCTTCTCAGACGCTATTATCATAGGTTCAGAGGCGACCACGAATTACGGGCTCTGTCTACTTGCATTAAAGGGGAACTACTGTTTTTTACAACCTGTACCTTATTTCTGGCATAAAATACGATCGTTCACTCACCCATATAACTTTTATGTAATTTGTAGTAAGTCGGGAGATATTTAGATCTGTGTATATCCATATAGTGGGAGTGACTGGGGCACAGAAACGCAGCCTCTAAATAACGCATTTCACCAATATTTTGTTATCGTACGCTAGTGCTATTACCCGTTATCATCATCTGGGGTCTGTAGGTCAATCTACAGACAGGTAAACAAGCCGACCGTCTCGGGTGCGTGCGGCGCTCAGAGATGACATCAGCCAGGTCAGAAGTTAGTAGGTCAATCTACAGACCCCGTATGATGATAACAGGTAACTCCGGACTCAACAGGGAATAGCACTAGCGTACAATAACAAAATATTGGTGAAATGAACGAGTTTCGCGGCAGATAATGCGTTATTTAGAGGCTGCGTTTCGGTGCCCCAGTCACTCCCACTATATGGATATACGCGGATCTAAATATCTCCCGACTGACTACAAATTACACAAAAGTTATATGGGTGAGTAAACGATCATATTTTATGCCAGAAATAAGGTCCAGTTTGTAAAATCAGTAGTTACCCTTTAAAACCAAGCAGCAACCTCTGAGGCTGAAAAAGGAAGCCAGTTTTTGGAAAGCGCCAAAAACTGCAGTTCCTCAAATGTCCACTTGAGGCTGCCTCAAAAACTAGTCAATCCGCAAAGACCTCCGTGTTGAAATGTTCGGTACAGATGTGGTTTTGTGCTCTTTGGCTAATTTCTCCATTCATGACAACGGTACTGTATACAGTCCTCAAACATTTGTTTCTCAGTGTTTGAGGACTACGGTTGGAAATTAGCTTTAAGCTAAATCCGACAATTTATGCACCACCATGTATTTGTAACAAGGGTTCGTTAATTTGCACTGTCCTCACCAAGTTAAATTAAAAACAGTATACAACTAATCAATTATAACAACATTTAAAGTTATGCATAATTAAGGGTGTGGCCTCTATGAATGAGCCTTGGATGCTATTAACAGGTTGTTAACTTTCTCCACTATGGTCTGGAGAGGTAGCAGCCAATGACACCAACATACATAATAAACTGATCAGAAAGATGGGAAGGCTAACTCGGCCATTGGCTGCAGACTGGAGACTTATGGAGCGGTGGTGGAGAGAGAGGAGGACTCTGAACAAACTGCTACGGATCACGGAGAACCCTGACCACCCTCTCCACCATACGACGAGCGCCATCTCTAAACGGAGCAGATCAGTTAGAGGAACCGGGAAGTAATGCAGAAAATTGATGAAAAGTGTGGCGTGGCAAACAGTAAACTGGCAACTGGTGAATATACGCCAGCTTGATCACAGAGGATGAGGAGCAGCTGTGTGCACAGGTGAGCTGAGGTGGCTGATGAGGTAAGGGTGGCTGGCAGGCTGAGGGAAGCAGAGCTCCAATGGAAAAATACTGAGAGGGAGACGGGTGACTGAACTTTGACATGTGAATTAAAACGTAACGTTAGAGTTTTGATGCAAACTATGAAAGTGAAAACGAGCTGCAAGTGTAGGGCCTGCTGTATTTGATTAATTGGTCCAACAGCTACTAAAGAACTGAAAGTCAGAATGATGCACTCACTTACTAATGTGCATTTTCACAGAGATGCACCTACTTTGACTCACCAATACGCTTCAAGTATTGAACTCGACCACATAAAACTAAATTAATTCATAATACAGTAAGACTCTGCATCGGTGGGAAGCATAGGATTAGATTTGTGGTGACTAAATAGAAATAAAGAGCTGATATGCATTTAATTCTACCCTCCAAAAGAAGCCGAAATGTCGTTGGAAATGTCAAATTGATCAAAAACCTCCACAATCTATCTCAACACACACAAGGGCTCAGGTGCAATGAATCACCCCACGGACAGAAACGACACATTCTCAAAAGGAGAAAGAAAGAAAAGAAAAAATGCGTTTGATGTGAGCGTTGGAAATAATTTTTAATTGGGACGTCGTTGGCAGAGGAATTACTGTCACTCCTCCTCCTCCTCCTCCTCTTTCTTCTTCTTCTTCTTCTCTGTTGTTTCTGTCCTCTGGGAGAAATCCTTCTATTCTCCTACAGGTACGCCCCCACAGGACGGTATCGTCTGCATAGCCACGATACGCTCCGTGTGAGCGTTATGAGCCAACGCTGTCGCTAGTGCAATGAATGAGTCATGAACGCAGCCCACAGGGAGCCTTGTAAATATGAGACTTCCCGGGACCCTCAAGGCCTACGCTCCTCTCACACATACTCACAATCTGCGACTACTTATAGTTTGCCTTCTTGTTTTCATTTGGCATCCAACGCTCGGCTTTGTGTGTTGTTGTTGTGTATAAAACGAAAGATGGTGTCGTTTCACTTGAGCGACGCGGTCAAACCCTGATGACTTTCAGCCATCTTAGAGCAGCGGCGCCTGGTTGGATCTAACTAATAAAGCCGTGAACTCTAGGATTTGATATTTGCAATGGTTCAAAAGTAAAACTTCACACATTTTCCCAAGGTCTTGTATCAGAATGGAGTATTCGGCTTTTGTGAAGTGAAATTACAAACTCCCGTCTAGTTTCGAATGTTTCATCGGTTCTGCACCACTTTTAATCTGAGGAATATCTTTGCAGATGCAAAGACGAAAGCGCGCTACTGCTATTTTTTGCAACATGGCTGAATATTTTTCCGATTCTGAGGTTGTGGACGACAACTTTGTTTATGATGGACGTCCTTACCCTTTTGAGCCAGAGTATACGGATGAGGAGCTCATTGAAAGGAGGATGCGGAGGCAGAGAGAGGAACAGCTGGCCAAAGAACAACAAACCGCTGCACGTCCACGAATAAATAAGAGGTAACTCTGGACTCAACTGGGAACAGCACTAGCGTATCATAACAAAATATTGGTGAAATGAACGAGTTTTGTGGCAGATAATGCGTTATTTAGAGGCTACGTTCCGGTGCCCCATTCACTCCCACTATATGGATATACACGGATTCGTCCGAACGACTCCAAATGACACCAAAGTTATTTGGGGGAGTAAACGAACGTATTTTAGGTCCAGATTGTAAAAAAACAGTAGTTCCCCTTTAACACCCAGGCCAAAACAGAGCGATGCAATAGTTTATGCAGTTTGGTGCTGTGAGGAATATACAGACTGAAAAACAAAGGATGCTCTTATGAAGACAACAACGTCCACGTCTCAGCCAGAGAAGACAGGTGGTTTGAAAGAGGAGTAAAGTAAGATATCAGTGTCAAATTGGGCAAAGCTTCTTTGAAGGGGAGTTGGACTGAGATGTAATCTGCCACCAGTCTACAGTATAGTCTAAGCATCTGTCACCAAGAAGTTTCACCTCCATTCGCACCTCAAGACTGGAGCCTCTGACTGATAATGGGTTGTTAGATTACTGTTCACTGGAGAAAGAGGACGGGGTCAAACCGTCTCCTCCCACGACAGGTAAGTATCTGGTCGTTAACAGACCTGATTCATGTGAGTTTCTCGATTTAAACCCCAACCTCTCACCAGTCCTTTGAGAACCGATGGATGAAACGTCTTCAATAGACTCGACAAGTTGTCTCACTTCAACGTTTTTAGATAAAGCGCAGCCTCAGTTACTGAGAGCCTTCACAGACAATGCCTAGAAGACAATTGTGCTGCTTTCAGATGTTCTATTGAAAGAAACTCCAAGGCAGCACAGCGAGGGAATAACATTTGACAAGCTTTCTTATAATACTCTAACAGTTTTCAACGCGTTATACTGGCTCCACAACTGAGTGCCAGCAATTTCTGGAGTTTTTAAAAGAATCAGAATTCTTCACCTGAGCTCTTTACTTTACTTTTCTTTCTGCCCCGTCCGCCAGCTGACTGATGTCTAATTCGCTGAGTGGGCTTTTGCGTTATTTATTTAATTTTTTTTGAAGGTGACATCCATCCAGGCAAGGCAAGGCCGTCTCGCTGCATCTGTTGGTTGCCATGGCGACTGCGGATGCACGGCTCCCGCGGTGACAGCTTCAGAAACTGTGCTGGGTAAACATGGACTCCCCCGAGAGCGGGACGACCGGTAATGACACCACAGAGGAAAAAAACACACAGACTCGGGACTCACATGTATGAACGATCACACTCCCACAGGGGACTGGTTTAGTTGTTAACAACTCCAGCGACTCCGTCTCTCCCTCCCTCCCTCCCTCCCCTCTCTTTTTTCTCACTTCTTTCTATATCCGTCCCTCCTAACCCCTGCCTCCTTATCGGGCCTACAGTATTCTCCCTTATTCAGCCAAAACTGGGCCACAGAGAAGAACCCTATCCCGCACACTCGAGCATTCATGCACACGTGCGGAGCAAGTCGATGCTAATTAGCTCTACAAACAGGTCTCGGCTTGCTCTTCGCTATGTGTGTGTGCGCGTCGGGGTGAGAGAAGGGCAGCGTGGCGTTAACTAAGTAGTGTGTCAGGATTTCTTTTTCTGTCCTCATTTACGGAAATGAGGTTTGCCCCCTGCGTGACCCATATCTCCCGACACACGGGAAGGCGAGCGGCAGCAGGAGTGGAAACGAGAGAGAGAGAGAAAAGACATTTAAGGGCCGTATCTTTTAATTTATACATGGGAGGCGTTTAATGGGCAGAGGAAGATTAGGGGACTGTGACAAAGTGAGACATGAAAGGGAGACGGAGGTGTATGGACACGGACAGGAAGCGAGATAGATGAGAAAACCGTACCAGTTGGAGCTGGACTTTTCCTTCAAAGGGGAAGAGATGAAGAGCTCTGAGGCAGATGTCAGATGGTACATGGCTTGTTGAATACATGAACCACATCCTTGATCCCTTCTCCATATACAGCCATGCGCATAATACAGCAGGGTTTCCTTGACAGATTCGTGTTTCCGTGGTAGCTAAGTTATTAATCCTCGCCTTAACCCTTTAACACCTAAGCCGACAAATGTCCAGCTGACATAAAAAGGTCAGAAAATGTCCTTTCAGTAAATGCTTTTGCCCATTTCTTTTCCAGAATAACCTAGAACTTTCAATATCTGGTAGTTAATTACAAATTACTGCATGTTGTAAGAGTATAATAATCTTCTGGGAGAGGTGCAAGTGAAATTATTGTAATTTCCGTAGTTTTTTGATAGCGCTCACCGTGACATAATGGGGAATAGCACTAGCATACAATAACAAAATATTGGTGAAATGAACGAGTTTCGCTGCAGATAATGCGTTATTTAGAGGCTGCGTTTCGGTGCCCCAGTCACTCCCATTATATGGATATATGCGGATCTAAATATCGTCCGAACGCCTCCAAATGACACCAAAGTTATATGGGTGAGTAAACAATCATATTTTATGCGAGAAATAAGGTCCAGTTTGTAAAAAACGGTAATTCCCCTTTAACGTAGTTTATATGTTTCTCTTGTCTTACCTTATTCTATTTTTCGATAATTTGCACTGTTGTTCTCTGCCGCTGTAACACTTTAATATCCCCACAGGGATAAATAAAGTCTTTAATATCTTATCCTATCTTATCTTATCTCAAGTCACACAGCAAGCTTCAGTCTTTAATTTTTATATTGTTTTATAACTGCAAAAACAAAAGTCTGGAAGGTTTTGACTCTTGAACATCTGCTAATATGCTCGCTTTGTTTCTTTAGAAATGTAATTCAATAGGATGGAACAGCAGTTAATTCATTCAGCACATAAAGTCAAGTCAAAAGAATTCACTTCATTTAATTGTATTTCAAAATTAACCAAACATCTAAATTGCATTAATGAGAAATTATCATTGAATCCAACGACTTGTTGCATGATGTTTTACAGTGTAAATGACCAACTTAGAATTAATGCTTGCACGAAAGGTGGAAATAATCAGCTTAATATGTACAAACTTGAGGTAAATCTACGTTTTTAGGCTTTTCCGCCACCTCTCAGAAGTTAATGAGTGCTCCTCAACAAACAAATAAGAACTGAACAGATATGAGTCACAGTGGGTGTGAGTGGTTTGCTAACTGCACTGAAGGCTTGATGGTCAAACACATTTAAGTCTTTATTTAGCCGTGCTGCGGGAAGCATGCTGTTCGATGTTTGGAAAAGCAAAACAGAGACAAAAAAAACCAAAAAAACCCCCAGACCTCCTGCACGTTATTATCTCCACGCAGAATTTTTTACACCTCGTTAGCAGAACGAAAACAGGAGAAAAGCTTTTACTGACCTCATACTTTTTTTTTATGCATGAATAAAAGCCTCGAAAAAAAAGTCCAAATAGCCATCTGGTGTAGCCTGGTTTAACCATCATTACACAGTGTTAGATTTGCAGCACTAAAACAAGTGTTAGTGCTGCACAAGACGCAGTGATTCCTCTGCTCCGTCTCCTGCAGAGTAGAAAAATGGTCATACTTGGTAAAAGGCAGATAAGGAATGTCTGCGGATATTTATCAGGATTATCCTGGCTCAGCAACAGCATTTTTTATATATATATTATTTTTTTCCACCTGGGTCGACCACATGAAAACGGCTTATGTAATGGATTTTCCTCATAAGTTTGGCATATCTTAAATAAAACATCAACCCACCCGTTTCTATTTTTACTAAGGCCGTGATCTCATGCGTAAGACAATGGTGGAAAGTGCATTTAACAAAAGGACGAGTTCACTTTTCTCTTTTTACTGCTCTGCATTTAGAGATGAGTCTGTATGGATTTACTCTCCAGCTGTATGTGAAGAAGCTAACATGTGTTATATTGATGTGTGGTATGATTATATAAAACACAACATCAGAATTGTTTAAAGGGGAAATACTGTTTTTTACAACCTGGACCTTATTTCTGGCATAAAATATGATCGTTTACTTACCCATATAACTTTGGTGTTATTTGGAGTCGTTCGTCAGATAGATCCATGTATATTCATATAGTGGGAGTGAATGGGGCACCGAAACACAGCCTCGAAATAACACATTATCTGCCGCGAAACTCGTTAATTTCACCAATATTTTGTTATGATACGCTAGTACTATTCCCTGTAAATAAGATGTTATGTGAATACCTTTGTCCTTCCCCTTGGCATAAGCTAAATAACTCCAGCTAAATAAAATGAGCAAAAATCCAGACGCCTGCTTCTAATATATTTGATAATCTACAAAATCCAGAGAATAAATAGCACATAGCACTGAATACAAAAAAGTCTACGCATCCTTGTTGACAGGTTTCTGTGATGCGGCATAATCGTGCACACTCCTGGACTATAACTTGGTTGAATCGCATTTTGATTTGACCACAGCTCTCAGTCTGTTTGAATTGGTGTGAGTTGGGAATATCTTCTCAATCTTTCTTTTCTAAAACGTTAAAGATCTGTCAGAATCGTGAGAGCTTCTCCTGTGCATGTAACTCCCGGGGCTTCCTTTAGTTCTTGTTTCTGGCTGGGTACCTTTAGAAAAACATGAATCTTTCATTGCTCTTTAGCCGTTGTTTTTGTTGATGTGAACGTGTGCTTTGGATCGCTGTGAAGCTGGAAGGCGAAAGCTCTCCTCCTTGTTTTAGCTTTTTAGCAGACACCGAGACAGTTTTGGTGGCTATGACGGTCCTTCGCTCTACTGTTTTGGTGGCGAGCAAACGTTTTGGTCACATCTTGGTCCACGGCTCTTGTGGGAACACAAAAATCCTACAAGAACGTAGATTTACACCAATCAGGAATAACACTGACCATGTTGTGACAATTCAATGTTCTGCTGGGAAATTCAGACCTGGCATTCATTGGTGTGGATGTTACATAGACATGTAGCACCCACCTAGACCAGACCAGGCACCCCCACCCCATAGCAATGACACTCCTTGATGGCAGCAGCCATCCCCAGCAGGATGCAACCACAAAAACGGTTTAGGAACAACTCAAAAAAACATGAAAAACATCTCAAGGTGTTGACCTGGCCTCCAAATTCCCTAGATCCCAAACTGATCAAGTATCTGTGGGATGATCCATAGAGGCCCCTCCCCTCAAAGGCCCACACTAACGACATTCTGTTGCCAGAAGGCCCATGTCCATTCTCTGATGAGTATTGTCCCCGAAGTGTACAGTAGCTGCTCCTCCCAGCGTTGACCTTACCTCCTCATGGTTGACGTGGCTGCTTTTGTTTGCTGGGTTATTATTGATCCTGCAGAGTATGAGCACGGATTACTGCCGGGTTAATGGGTGCGGTGTTGATGGAGCTTTGCAATATTAACGATATGCATCTTTATCAGATGACATCTGCATATGGAGGTACGCGCGTTGCTAAGAGGTTGCAGGATTTTCTTGTTAAGCTGTGATTATCTGAATGGCCTGATTTTTTATTTTTTTGTTTTTTTACTCTCATCAGTTTTAAGTGAACTAATGGGAAATAAAACACAAGGCTTCCACCGGATCATTTTCAGTTAGTTTTGAATCTGCATAAATAAATGTTTTATGCCAAAAATAGTTGAACTTTGTGGTGATTTTATTGTCTCAGATTTAGGCTTCTCAAGTAGCTCCGGACTCAACGGGGAATAGCACTAGCGTATCATAACAAAATATTGGTGAAATAAATGAGTTTCGCAGCAGATAATGCCTTATTTAGAGGCTGCGTTTCGATGCCCCAGTCACTCCCATTATATGGATATACGTGGATCTAAATATTATCCGAATTACTCCAAATCACACCAAAGTTATATGGCTGAGTAAACGATCGCATTTTATGCCAGAAATAAGGTCCAGGTTGTAAAAAAACGGTAGTTCCCCTTTAAGAACAAATATCCCAACTTTAAAGTTGACTTTACAACAAACTTGATTTTTTTTTTTTTTTACATCCTACGCCACTTCCAGCACATTTTTAGAGTCATTTTATGCTTTTTGTGTCATTTTATCGTCTTATACGACACATAAGATGGTCGGAGTTGGGGCTAAGGTGACGCACATCCCACATCTGGTGTGAAATTACATGCAAAACTGAGAAAATGCACATTGATAGCAACACAACTTGTCTTCTTGGCATGTTACTCGTGTCTGCATGCAGGAGAGTAGTGAAAATGAACCACAACAGTACAATAGGGAGCCAGACAGCTAAACAACAAAATGAAATTCACTTAAAAGCTCCGTGGCGTCTTAAGAAGCTGCAGATACATGTGATAATTATGAAAGTTTGTCATTACAAGTGACCCCTTTCATTACTGTCACTTAGTTTTAAAAATATCTATTGTGAGAAACTGCTTTAAAACTCAACTACTTAAAGTTTCATCTTTTATTTAATGCTGCTTTATATGACAGCTGAAAGGAGAGCAAAAGTCAAATACTTCTCTGAGCAAATGTTCAACAGTAACTCGCTGCTGTATGCAGCGTCTGCCACTAAAGCTGCCCAGAGCTGGCAGGGACTTGTAAAAACATTTGAGTTTCTTGACAGCTCCATCTGGATATAGCGGAGCGCTATGTGAGTGTCTGGGCTTTAGCTCCCGTGGATTAACCCTTGCTTCGATAACGAGAGCAAGATGGCAACTTAAAGACGAGGGAATCCAACGCTTTGACCGGCAGATCAGCTCGGCGAGCCTTTAAGACGAGGCAGGGAGACGGGGACACGAGACAGAAGAGACAGAAAGAGACAGAAAGAGACAGTTTGAGTTAAGGGGGTGAGAGCGAGAGAGAGAGAGGCAGAAAATGTTTCTGAGTGCCCAAAATAGCCTCCACGAGAGAGGAAAAACAAACAGATCTCTCTGACTTGCTTCTGTGGAGCTAAGACACACAAGGTTGCTTTCAAAGCCGGTGATGTGTGCTATGATACGGATCAAGTTAATAAAAAAGTTAATTAAGCGGATCATTTTGCTCACTGAACTATGTGAGAGCATAAAACCCAATATCGCACTGAAAGTCTTTATATTGTAAAACATAAAATAACATTAACTTGTTACTCACTTGTTGTTGCACGATTTTGAGTTTCGCCTCTAATAAAAACACAGTAGAAAGTAATGTTTTGCATCAATGAACTCTATATTCTTGACCTGAATACATATGCTGAGAACAGACAGCTCATGTGCTACATTCTGTATGCTGCAGATATGTATAGCCTGTACAAAAACAGGTATCAGAGCAGCACCATCAATTCAAAAACATGCGGTATATCTCTAAAACCTTCTCTCTGTACTGCAGCTAGAGATCTAATAACTCTGACGATGAAATTCATCATCAGATTGTTGATCTGCAGCCTCCTTCTATCTGTTACCACGGGTAACAGTGAAGCTGTCAACTCACTGCTGTAGCGTTAGCATTAGCCTTTTCAGATGCATTGCAGTAGTACTTTTGTTGTATTTCAGGACTGACATGTCACGGTAGTATGGGCTTCATCTCTAGTTGAAGTATTTCTACACATTTTATGAACTGCTGCTTTTCGGAGGCGTCCATGTTGCTATTGTCACGTGATCAGTAACTAGTTGACGTGATGCTTAAAGCGTCACAACACAGAAGTGACTAGTCTGTACAACCTCTAGTGAAGAATGAAGCCGAAGCTGGTTAGTTAGCTCCGTCCAAACTCTTTACGGGTACTTTGTAAGACACAAGCAATGCTAAAAACGCCTTGCTAGCGCACGCTCATTAAAATATACGATTGGGGGCAACGCATAGGTCCCCGAAATGGTGGATTAAAGCTCTTAGATTAGACGGCATGTGGTGACCTCGGCAGCACAGAGAGCAGTCGCCTTGGTGTGTTTGCGAGAGAGAGATTAACACGACTAGCAGAATGTGCATTAGCGATTGCTTCTGGTTCTCTTTGTATGCACTGTGTGTGTATGTGTGTGTGTGTTTTAGTGGCGTCGCGGGTGGATTGTTAATCCTAATCCACTCGTGAATGTACAGGCTGAGGACCGGCAGGCCATTAGTGCCCGTTTTACGTATGTGTGTGTTTTTGCATGCACAGTAAGTATACAGTACGGACATGCGTTTAAGTCTACTCAAGAGTGAACGTGCACTGATTCGTTGCGCATCCCTGCATGTGCGTAATCTGAGAGTGGCGAGGGGGGGTTGGGGGGAGGGGGGGGCCATTAACCAGTGCATTAGCTCCGGCTGCAGACAGACTGGGGAAAAGGACTGAAGAGAAAGCTGGTGTGTGTGTTTGTGTTTGTGTGTGTGTATGTGCAGAGGAAAGACGATGGTTTGAGGATTTCAGGGGGAAAGGGACAATGGGGGTGAGGATTTAGCAGTGAGGGTGAGGGGGATTGAGTGCATTAGTGAGTGCATGTGTCTGTCAGTGTGCGTTGAAGGGATTGAGGGGAGCTGACCCATAAAAAGCAGACAGGCACACCCTGTGCAAGAGAATCACACCATCCCCTCCCCACCATCGAACACTAAAAACATCTAAATTATGATGGGTTGGGTTTGTTTTCGCTGTCACTCAGAGTTACTTTCTGTATTGTTTAATGAACAATGGGCAGAGATCTGGCTTTATAATTCACTTTAAATAAACACCGATCAGGCATAACATTATGACCACCTTCCTAATATTGTGTAGGTCTCCTTTGTGCCTTCAAAACAGTTGTGACTCATCAGAGAATGGACATGGGCCTTCTGAGGGTGTCCTGTGGTGTCTGGCAACAGGATGTTGGTGGTGGTGGTGGGGGGGGGGGGGGGGGGGGCTTTGGGTCCTATGAGTTGAGGGGAGGGGTCACAGATACTTGATCAGTTTGGGATCTAGTGAATTTGGAAGCCAAGTCAACACCTTGTGCTGTTCTTCATGTTTTTTTTTTGTTTTTTTTTAGTTGTTCCTAAAGCGTTTTTGTGGCTGTATCCTGCTGGGGATGTCTGCTGCCATCAAGGAGTGTCATTGCTATGAGGGTGGGGGTGCCTGGTCTGGTCTGGTCAAGTAACATCCACATGAATGCCAGGTCCAAAAATTTCCCAGCATGACATTGCACTGTCACAAGATGGTGAATATTTTTCAACATTTTATTCACCAAGTGCTGTAGAAAAAAAAAAAAAGATGCATTTCTTGGCACAACTTCACCTCCTACCAAGGTGCATGGACGAGGAAAGAAACAGTAGGAAGACCAAGACTACTTGATCAAGAGCACTTGCAGTATAAGGGACAATTTTATTAGATCAATTCACCAAAAGTTTCTGTCTTAGAGCCCACATCCTCCTCTCTCCTCCGTCCTCCGTTAGCAGACTGTTTTGGAAGCTATTTCCGTGACATTATTGCATTATTCATGACCACCTACCTCCAGTTGGCTGGAGGCGATCCCTGCCGGGACCACACCTGCAGGCAACTCTAACTGACCGACAATGCAAATGTCCTCACACCGGCAGGAGACACGAGACCGTAAATAGCGCTGTCTTGAGGCAACGTCTGATGGCAAACTAAGGGGAAGAAGTTGAGACTATCAGCGGGATGTTTCAGGATATAATCGTGTCTGGGGTTACCTGAGTAAAAGTCCCAACACAGCTGGAGTTCGCCATCTTCGGTTGGGCACCAATGGACGTTGCAGGCTCTGGTTGCCAAGGAAACCTTCTTGTATATTTCCCACCCCTACTGCACTGCTCTCAATTTGAAAAGGAAAATACCTCCAATGATGACTGACGCTCTTTTTTTTTTGGTTCACCCAGCACTCCAAGGCCCTCCAAGGATATCATGATGAATTTGGTGGTAGGAACCAAAGTTGTGAGCAGATTTTCCTTGTTGTAGATGTTTTAGGAACTCTGCGTTGCCATGACGTCTACCAACCGTATCAGTTGCACACATTGGTGGAGATTAGTTCAGCTTGGTGTCCGTTGACTTCTAGTTGCACAAGTTGTTTGGTTTTTTGACTTATTTCAGTTTAATGGATCGCCAAAACCTCCAAAAACCTAGCTCTGGAGCTATTTTCTTGTCACTGCATCGTTTGAAACAGGTCCCATAATGAAATCCACAAATTCTTTCTCATGAATACCATTGCCCATGATAGATTTTTTCAAAAGTTGAATTATTTCTTGAAGAACATGCTGTATCCGTTGAAAAAGTACAGTGTGTTCGGTGCTGTAATCCCAAACATTTCCAGCTATGCACGATTGGCTTTTCACATTAGTTTAAAAGGAAATTACCTTTTTTTACAACCTTGACCTTATTTCTGGCATAAAATATGATTGTTTACCCACCCATATAACTTTGGTGTCATTTGGAGTCGTTCGGACGATATTTAGATCCACGTATATCCATATAGTGGGAGTGACTGGGGCACCGAAACGCAGCCTCTAAATAACACATTATCTGCCTCGAAACTCGTTCATTTCACCAATATTTTGTTATGATACGCTAGTGCTATTCCCTGTTGAGTCTGTAGTCCGAACAACTCCAAATTACACTAAAGTTATATGGGTGAGTAAACGACCGTATTTTATGCCAGAAATAAAGTCCAGGTTATAAAAAACGATAATTCCCCTTTGATGTTGGAGTGTGAATTTACCCCAAAGCAGATTCTGGATTCTAGGAGAGAAGTGAAAAGGAATGGGTCGGTAGAAAAAGAGGGGAAAAGCGGGAGACCAAAAAAGGACTGACATGGTGGAGAAAAAAAGTCCGTCTGTATCTCCCGTTTTCTATTATTCATGATTTGCAGACGCAGTGGAGGCGAAAGGAGGAGAAGAGATTGTAGATTTCTGTCTTTCCCATGAGTTGGTGCTCTTTTATAGGACGTCCTGCACCCTCTCTTTTCAGCCTTGTTCATTTCTTTCCTGCAAATGTGAACTAAAAAGGTTTAAAGTTTTACAGTTTTATTTGCAAACTGCAGATTCTTGATTAAAAATATGTATTTTATGTATATATACATAAAAATATGTATATTAAACATAATATTCTGAAATCTATTTTTCGCTCAAATTTAATTCAGGACATTGCAACCCTGGCCTTAGGCTAGCTTAAATAATTTATAACCAGAGCTCTAATCTAAAAGCTTCAGTGCTAAAAGATGGCCATCTATCTGGATGAGGCAGTTTAAGATGCTAAAATTTGCTAGTGGTGCTACGACCTACTTAGCACAGATATTTTAACACACCTATTGCACTTTGCTATGTGTTTTAAATTTGTATTTCTGCCAGGCAATTGGTCTATATCTTTAAAGTCAACTTTCTTGTATAATCCCTGAAGCCTAAGCAACTTCCCTCATGATTTATTTGCTCCAAGCTTGTATTTGTAGTTATTAGCATTGTTGCACTGTCAATTTCAACAGGACTTTGAATGAAGAGCCCACTATTTTGCTATGAATCCTGGAGGTCAAGCTCTCTTTTAAAAAGGGGCTTAACAAAAGAAGAGAGCATCCCCAACTCTGGTAGAGCCCAAAGTCCAGTAACTTTGTTAGGTGGCGTGAGCGCTGAGGGCTGTACCGGGACCCTGTACGAAAATCAGTGCCTATGTCTGTGTCAAAGAAGCAGACTCAGGTCCAGATCAGGCAAATAAGTTTGCGGTGTGCATCTTGTATAAATGGTCAATGATCTTGGGTTTATGTAGCGCACGCAGGTACTCAAACCACTTCACAGTTTGGCATGTGGACCATGTTGCCAAGGGTTGAACCTCTAGTCACCTGCTCTACCTACTGAGTCAATGTTAGCTGTACCAGAACAGGAAAGCATACCGCTGATTCTGAGTCATACTCAGGGACGGTACAGAGGATAAGAAATACCTGCAGTAATAAGGGGGAGCTTCCCTGTTTGGTACCTATGTACATTTAACCCCACGGTCCTGTATCTCTGGTAGGTGGTATGAACGTTGCTTCCTTTACCTGGAACCTGTATGAAGATCTATGTATGTTTAGAGGAAGCGGACTCAGGTCCAGATCTGGAGCCTCTGGCTAGGGTATCAGAATCAAACCATAAATATGTGGTCGTTAACAGACTCTAGTCACACCCACAGATGTTCCTATTTAAACCCCAGTTACTTGGATGAAACGTCCTCAAGAAACGTGACAGGCTTTTCAGCCTTTTTGTTGTTTTTGGGAAGTCCAGATCAGTCATATTTATTTGCTGGTATGAGTGCCAAACACTGGGACCAACCTGGGGTTCATTTGCGGTCCTTGCACCAGGAATTCAACCGCCAACTCGGGTTCATGGAAAACCCGCTCCACCTACTGACCCAAAGACATTACCCAACCCCCGATTGTACTCGGGGATGGCACAGAAGATCAAACATACCGGCAGTAATATTGCTTACCACCTTAGAAGACAACAAATTGACGTCCGGTAAGGAGGCAGAAAAGAGCCACAAATCTGAGGGCCGTTGATAAATATTTGACAAAGTGATCGGTTGTTGTAACACTTAAGTGCAAAGCCACAACCATGGAGGCCAACATGGTCAAGACCAGCACCATGGAACTCATTCATTCATTCATTTTCTGTAACCGCTTGTCCTCTGGAGGGTTGAGGGAGGGAATGGAGCCTATCCCAGTTGTCATTGGGGCGAGAGTCGGGGTACACCCTGGATAGGTCTCCAGTCTATCTCAGGGCTAACACAGAGAGGACAACCATTCGCACTCACACCTACTACGACCAATTTAGAATCACCAATGAACCTAATGAGCATGTCTCTGGACGGTGGGAGGAAGCTGGAGTACCTGGAGAGAGCCCATGCAGTCGGCCAATGGACTCAAACCCAGAACCTTCTTGCTGCAAGGCATGGAACTCATGTTAATGAATATCCATTTGAGAGAAAAGCTTAGTTTATGTTATTTTTTGCTGAATAATGAGTTAATAATGGAGAATCTGTCCTGTGGATATCATTTTTGGCCGCATACTTGGTAAACGTACATACTTCACACCCTGCATTGCTGCATCCACGGTTTGTAATTCTCGCGGCGACGACTCTCTTGCTACTTTTCTTTGGTAGAAGATGCGGGAATCAATTCAGAAGTCTGGAAACAGGACTGTCTTTGTCTTTTACTGATGCACATTCACATAAACACATTAAAAACCAACCGAGACAACCAGGCTGTCTAAAAATCGTCTACTTTATTCAATAAGATAAATGTTTTGTTGTAAAACATTCAATAAAAAATGATCTATAATTTATTGCTCGTTGTCATCTTCACACTAGGACGTTTGATCTGATGCATAATATTATTATTATTAATTTTTTTTTTTTTTTTCCAAAGCACTCTCACAAGGAATATGTCGCTAAATAGTTAGACAAGGTTTTTATGCTGTCGCTATAGTAGTAATAACTTACATACATACCCAACGTTCAGATTATATAAAAACAAACCAAACAAGTAAAGTTACAGTAGCTGGACAGAAAAAATAAAAAGGGAACGAGGGACAGGCGGAGTCTGGATTCATCTCGTGCACTTTTTAGTTTCATTTTAAGAGGGATTGAAACGTCTAAAGCCCAAAAAATTAAAGGTTGTATTAAAGGATGACATGAAGCTAGAGCCCCCACCTTAAACATTCACCATTAAATGACTGGATCTTCGTAAATGAGTTTATTAATGTGGAACAAATCAGTAAATTTGGTGAAATTACTGCTAAAACCATCAAGGGTTTTGGCAGGAAGTAAGAAGTTTTCATTTAACATTGTAAAATTAAATTGTACACTTACAAATACACTGAGATGACTTGAGGCCGCCCTGTCCCAAGTCCTTTAGAGAATCCCACATCCTTGCCACGCCTCCCCTCATACACTTTCTCACTAAGCAGTATGTGTGTGTTGGTCTGCTAAGCCTCGGGCCCGTGTGTGTGTGTGCCCGTGTGTGTGTGTGCAGCTGCATGTGTGCTTTCGCGATCCACACGGGACCCCGATGTCCAAATTTGTTCCCAGAAATATGCGCGCATAAACACTGCGGTCACGTGCACGCACGCACCCACGCGCACCCACGGGGCCCCGCTCTGAGGTCGGTGGTGACGCTTCGAACCTCATGCCACGTATTTACATTCTCGTTTTTTTAAGGAAATCGTGTCCAAGGCAGTAGTAGATGACGGTGATCTGGCAAGGTGGAGATTTATATTTTCTCTAAGGAAGGTCTAAGGATATGGGGAGTGCAGGCATGGAGAAACAAAAAACTAAGTTATGGGTCTTATTAATAAATAAATAAATAAGTTAATAAGTTAAAGGGGTCTGACTGTACATGTGTGGAGAGAGACGACGATGCGTGCGCGTGGTTCGTCTGCGCCGGTTTCCGTGTTGTCTTTAGAGGGCTGTAGCTAAGGAAGAGAAGTAAACTCAAGACTCCTCCAGAGACCGGAGTCAGGGTCGGGTTCGACACAAACAGAGCCGCTGTGACACCCGCTGACCTAATGACACCGAAGCAAAAACAACAGATCTCGATGTGATAACCATGCTTATTACGAGCGCTTTTATATAAAACTACAAACTGTATCAGAACTGAAGGAGTCACTCTGTCTGGGGAAAGCTCCCCGAGGCCGTTCATGCATGTTGCTGCTTGCATATAAAGGACAATCAGATCACTTTCCGTTTAAATTCAGCTCTGGTAGAAACATGCATCTTGAGTGATCTGATCATAAATGGCCACAAGTTGCATCAAAATGTGTTTTTCCACATGTGTTTTGAGCCACACAGCTGCTACCGCTAATGGATCGCTAGCATGAACAGCGCTGCTTTCTATGTGTGTGCGTGCCCTGACGTGGAGACGCGATGCAAATCGTGGAACTATGAGCACACATGTTCAGTTAATATTTATTTATTAATTTTTTCATCCACCTTGACGTTAGCTACTTTAGAGAAAACGTCACAGCTGCACCGTTTGCTGCAGAGGAGGGTAAAATCTCCACCAGCAAAGCTCAATAAAAAACGTAATTTGCATACGTCAACATGAACCTAGCCACGTGCCAATACCTTCTATTTTTTTATCAGAAAGACTACACACATTCAGTAATTTAACTTGTTGGTTCTTGCATTTAGTTCTCGGATTTGTTTGTTTATTTAGTTAATAGCTTCACGGACTGAGGATGTTAAACAGTGATCATCAATGGTGCAAAGCTCTGCTGAGTGGGCGGCCCGTCAACGTGGACAACGAGCGTTTGCGGTCCTAGGATCCCAAACGCATCCTGTAACCAAGCTGGCCGTTTGTGATCTGATCACTCCAAATGCATGTCAGTACGAAGTCTGAACAGGGCCCAAGTCTGGGGGAGATTTTGTTAGATCTTAAAGTTTCATTACGCTTCTACTGACAACTGCCGCACATACAGACACCTTTAGATGATTTGTTGGCTCATTTTCACGTAGCAAAGCCTTAAAAGTGTCGTCTGTAATAATCTGCAAACGCTCCGCAAGAGGATTTAAAGACTTGTAAATTGTGATGTTATAGTTATGTGCATTTGTTGGCTTGTAGCCTAGACTGACTGTTGTTTTAATCATTCCAGCTGCAGAGGCATATACATAATGAATCTCCATTTAGTTTTAACGAGGAGTTAGCAACTTTATTTATTTTGTCAACCACGGACGTCGGTACTTTATTGGCTGTCAGTTAAAAAGAAGCCAAATTTGTTTTATGATGGTAATAATTTTTTTTTTAATATATATCTCCCTCGTCGAAACAAAAATTCCCCCAGTGGATCGGCAGCCGGTCTAGCAGTGAGACTCTCCAGTTTAGTACAGCTCATCAAAAATGGAGAAAAAAATTAAAATTAAAACAAATCTGCAGAGAAAAAAGCTCGTGACTGGCAGCTGCATAAATAACTCGTCATATATTCATATAAAGACAGTAGTAGTAGTAGTAGTAGTACAAGTATTGACCATTGTCGTCATATCATAGTAATGATGCATTGCCGTGGCAGGACTAAACTTGCAGTGATTGTGTGGCAGTCAGGGACGAGCCCAAAGTTTTGAGTGATGAATGTGTGTTTCTGTGCCCTTGTTTTTTTTTGTTTTTGGAGTGGGGGGAGGGGTTGTGTGTCGGGTGTATCAGATGTTGTACATTCACGGTGAGAGGTTAGGAGGCGCTGTCCTGAGGGTCAGCTTCGGGGGAGGGGAGGGGGTTCGTCTGTAAGGGAGTGTGTTGAAGTTGGACGGTCGTTGCAGGGCGGATGATTTCTTCTAGAGAAGGATGCATTTTCCTTTCTCCACCCAAGGGTTGTTCTTCATCAGCTCCGGGTTCAAGAAGGGGTCCTCCGGGACGCCGTCCTCTATCCATTTTACCAAACTTTGCGGGGAGAGAGAGACAGAGAGAGAGAGAGACGGAGATGCATTTTTTAAATTCCAGAGGAAGACTATTACAACAATCTATCCACTTCCATACAAGGCAAGAAAGAAAGGGAGAACCTGCACAAAAAAAAACTTAGGTGGTAATTTCGTATGTTTAAGCACTTTAATTTGGAGATTAAAGCATTAAAGGATTACTTGACATTTTGAGGAACATGCATATTCATTTACAAGATGAGAAAATATGACACGGCAAACATGAAGCTACGTAGTTAGGTTGGCTAATACCAAGCGCTGGAAATACCAAGCGGTCCTGTGCCTGCACAAGAAACAGTCACAGATTTTAACTTCACATGAATTTACTGTGTTTAAAACCCAACGTTTTGTACGCATTGAGAAAACATGACATATTAGTGAAAGACGGACAAGTTTCAGCTATGAAGCTAAGCTAACCCGATGTTTCATATCCAATAAAGCAAATGTACCTTGAAGTAAGACTATGATACTTTTTAAAAAGAACAAATAAAACATTCTCCATCATTATCAATAAGACGCACCATTGCTCACATCAGTGGCCTCACTTGATCCGGTGTGACCAGTAGCTAATGGTGTTTTTTTTTTTAGCTAGGTCTCCATACCTCCTCAGTTAACCTTTCCCCGATGTGTTCCATCTTTATTGATCCAAAACAATCAATTTGAAAATGGCAGAGATGGAGAAGCAGCCGAAAATACTAAAGCAGAAACACGCCACTGCCAAGCGGACCAATCACAGCTCTTGCAGTCTGCGTCGCTGCAGTGCGTAGTTACATTTCTGGGGATGTGCACATCAGGCTACGGCGTTAAGAGTCTGAGTTGTTGCCGTAGCTAAGGTGTCAAATTGGCGCAGAAGCCTAAACAGCCTATTAGATGTGACGCATAGGTGTACAGCAGGTAACACCACTTAGGTCAGGGGTGTCAAACTCCCGGACAGGACCAGTATCACAGTGGAATATTACCCTATGAATAACGACAAATTTTCCCCTGGGTTAGGGTGTTAACATGTCATTGGTATGAGGGAGAATATATGAAGTACTGTCTTAAAATTTACAGAGTCTCTCTTTAAATTCAGTTAATTATCCATGAACTAACAGAGCCGCAAGGCAGTCAGCTCTTTCCATCACAGCCTCCGTCCAACTCCCTCAAAGTTTTTATATTCTGAAGTGAAGCAGGGTTTCAAAAACACTGACCATGAATATTTTTGTGCTCTATCTGATGAAGCCTCGGATGAAGGGTTTCTTCTGAGTTTCCCTGATTGGTGCTTAATCTACTGACACTGCGCTGAGAGACAGGCCGACACAGAGAGAGAGAGAGAGTGCTGCACAGAACATAATGATGGCTGCAGCTTTTCCTAATGCTTGGATGTGCTTTGCGGCCGTGACAACAGCTTTCAGCGCGGCTTCAGTTAATGAAGTCAGCCAGTATCGCTGCTTTATCATCATGGTGCAAAGCGGTGTATTTATTACAGCGAGCATTTTGCGGGTAGTGTTTATCTCGCCAAAACACAATTGAATAAACTACACAGAACAGGCGATTAGAAACGGCGGACAGTTAAACGGTCTCAATTTAAGACATGCTCATTAACGTGCTTTCCGTTGATTGGCTAAATTATCAAGAGGGAAGAAGAAATGATCAAAGTTAGACGAAAAGCCCTAAAGGTGGTGGAAAATAAACCTTAAGTGAAAAAGCACCAGCACAACTGTTTACAGTGTGTGTCACTGTATGGATAGTGAAATTCATCTGCATTTAAATAACTCCAAGGCTTCATAGCTGTGCAAAGTACATGATGTACAATCCTGTATTTGCTATATGCATTGTGCATATCTCTATATGCCAATGTGCTATGCAAGTATTAATCCTGCATGACACAATTAAACACTGTCATGAAAGAATCCCACAAGAGACAGCTTGTTTTTTAGGTTTTTTTTGGGGTGTGTGGCATTTGACATTTAAAAAATGTTAAAAAAGAAATCATTAATTTGTCTGTTTTTGTCTTTATATACTATAAAAAGCTATACACCAGAATAAAGGATGAATATTATCTGATTAGGAAATAATTTGGGGAAATGCACCTATTCACCCATTAGCTCAAACACAAGAAGCAAACAGCTAGCTTAGCTCTGTCCAAAGCTAACAACGTCAAGATTCCCGGCACCTTTTAAATTCTCTACTGAACAAATATGTTCTATTTTCATATACACCGTTGCCCAAAAAGTTGGAATAATTTTGTTTTCCGACACATCCAATATAGTGCTAAGCTATGCTAATGGATAGTGACTGTGGCGCCATATTTACCGTACAGTCAGTGCTCAGCGTACGAAGCAAAGCCAAAACCATTTTATTTAACATTTCTGACTCGATTTACTCACTCAGTCACTGTTTTGGAGGACTTCTCTCTTTTGAAGGCCAGCTGGTACTTGAGGCTCTCCACCTCCTTCTTCATCTGGGGCAGGTCCATCTCGTCCATGGCTGCAGCTCGATGTGTGGCTCACTCTACCTGCGGATCATACAGCGAGAGGAGGCCACAGTTATATTTATACAGTGCAATGTTAAAACAGCAAGCAGACACGCTCAATACATCTGTGCCCTGCAGCAAGAACACCTCAAAGTACATCTGATTTAGTGCTGCTGCTTAGCGATTCCACCTACAGGGAAGGAGAATACAGGCTGTTCAATTCAGTACAACCAAGTGCTGCCAGAGACTCTCTTAACACCACTGGACACATTCAGTTAATTTCCTTTATGTCCACTGGGCTCCAGGTTTCCTCTTCCATAGCTTCAACAATGAATCTAACAAATTACATTTCCAACTAATTATGTATATTTTGGTACACTTCTTATTTGCTGCCACCTGTACTATGATAACTTCACACCAAGATTAATGAAAGTAGGTTAAAGTGGAGTTGATGTTCATTACCTCTAGAGAGGGAAAATGTTTTTCGCCAATACCCAATTAGAAGAAAAAGGGCAGCATGTGCTTTTTGCTGTGTCCCAATTCTTCTCATCAACCTCCTCAACGCTCTCCCGACCGATGGTCTAAGCATGTGCAGACTTGTAACAAAAACAAAACTTCACTCAATAATCACACAGTAATAATGAGTGTGTTGACCTTCCCCCTCACCTTCACACCCCACCGCCTCAAGAGCTATCTGAAGTTAAAAAAAAGAAAAAAGACATAGGAAGCTGATGGTGGATCCTTAAGGAGCTTTAAGCTCTCTGGATCCATTAGGATCCAAGGAACATACATTTCCACATCTGTTCAAGGCATTGCAAGGCATTTTACGAATAGCACAATAGTAAGCGCGCCAACTGTGAATGCATCAATTGTTTTGCGGAAAGGCTGTGATAGACCTCAGTGGAGGAACTATGGTTTATGGAGCACCATTGTCCACGTAAGGTAAATTTCCTTGTGTACTGAAGTCTGTGAAGGTCCACATGGACACTCTATGGACACCTGCTGAGATATGCTGTTGTTGCTAATGCTACTATGTCTAGAAATCATGTTTTAGGGAGTACTAGGGTCCAAGCAACATAAAGTGACTCGTCTATGGACAACCATGTGCAGAACACACTGCAAGCACACCAATTATGAGAGACTTGCAGTTGCTGCTACATGGACAAACCATGGTTTGGGGAGTTCAAAGAATCATGTGATGTAAATTTCTTCTTTACCTGTCAAGTCCACAAGAGTGGACACCTCTATGAAGAACCATTTCAGCCAAACAATTTGTGCCTGTATGTACTTGAAGTGCACCAACGGCTCATGTACCTGGCTTGTTTTGAGGAAAGGCTGTGAGAGACCAATGCTACTACGTAGGGAAGTAGTGAGTACTAGGGTCCAAGTAACATAAATTGACTCATCCAGGGTCTGCAAGGTTCCAGGACACCTCTATGGACAACTACATGCAGCCAAAAATGTATGACTGCAAGCACCCCAATTGTGAATGCACCAGGAAGCTGCTTGTTTTGGGGAGTAGTTATGAAAAATATGCTGTTCTTACTAACGCTACTGCACGAAGAAACCGTGGTTTAGGGAGTACTAGGGTCCAAGAAACACAAATTCATTCATCAGAGATGCTTGCCCAGGTCTGGGAGGGTCCAGGACACTTCTTTGGACAACTACACGCAGCCAAAAGAGTTGCGCTTGTTCGCATTGCAAACAAACCAACTATGAGAGATTTGCTGTTGTTGCTAATGCTGCTACATGGACAAACCATAGTTTAGGGAGTACAAGGGTTAAATACTAAATGGTGGTAAATAGTCCTGTGTTTATATAGCGCTTTTCTACCAACTCTCATCAATGGGCTTCAAAGTCATAATGACACATCTACCCATTTGCCCAAGTGCTCACACCAGTGCCAAGGACTTGGGGGGGTCAAACCAATAATGCTCTGGTTCGTGGACGGTCCGCTCTACCTACTGAGCCACAGCCAATTCAGGTGATATTAACTTCCTCACCTGTCAAGAGTCCACATGGACACCTCTATGGATGCCTGTTGCAGCCATAAATGTGTGATTGCACACACCGCAAGTGCTCCATCTGTGCATGTACCTGGAAAACAGCTTGTTTTGATGAGAAGCTGCGTGAGACCGGCTGTACCAACACTGATAAACCTCGGTTTATGGAGTACAACAATAAAATCAGTAATGGACTTTTCACTATTATCACCGCGTAAGATGACAAAAGAGGTGACACCGGGCTACTGTACATGATGATCCTGGTTCCAGTGGCCTTGAGCTCGAGCTCCCATCTGACAAGGCTGTCGGGGTACTTCAGAGAAAAAAGACTGGAAAACATTGCTCAATTATATAACCCAAGAAAAATATAGCCCCTACACACCAGTGTATTGTTCGCCCATAAATCACAACTGGCATCTTTTTAAAATGCATTTTTCTCCGCTATCCTTC
This sequence comes from Chelon labrosus, assembly GCF_963514085.1. Taxonomy (NCBI): domain Eukaryota; kingdom Metazoa; phylum Chordata; class Actinopteri; order Mugiliformes; family Mugilidae; genus Chelon; species Chelon labrosus. Next base: position 18,098,822 of record NC_140354.1, read on the forward strand.
ATCGGCCATCCCAAACCTTTGAATCAAAGGGTTTGGTGAGTATTGAAACAAATCTAATTAAAGGCAAAACAAGACACAGAGGCACCTAAAGAGACAGAGAGGCGTCTTTGAGAAGAAGATATGATATAATAAGTACTATACCTGAATGGCATAATTACATTCAAACCTCTTTATGCCTGTTATCATGTTTAGGAAGTATCCTGCTCTTTCCATCAGCTCAGGCTGACTTCCTTGACGCCGGCACCTATCGGACCTGCTGAGGTTAGATTCTTCCATTGAAATCTTGCACAAAGTTTCTAAAGCTGTATGCAAGTACAGTATCTGAGCTGTCTGTCCAATATAATACGAGCAGTCCTTCGTCTACAAAACTTTTAAAGATTAATGCATCAGTAATATGCACTTTGACAGGTCATATCTATTTCAGGTAGTTGGAAATGCAATTAGCTAAAGGCAAAATCTATCCCATGGAGACACATTTTAAAGAAGCTTAAGGTATTAACGGTAATTAAAGTTGAGGAAAGAGTATTTTATGAGAACATAATGTGTTTAGAGCAGTAGCTCTACTTTTTAACACTTGAAAGGTGCTAAGGAGAAAAGAATAAACGTTAACATGTGCTGCGTCTTTATTGGTGGCTTGAACTTGAATATTACACCAAATTAAAGATTGTAAAGATTGTTCTTTGTTACTCTTCTGCACTGTTTCAATGCCAAGGGTTAGACAATAAGGTTATTTTTACATTCATGCGGTTTGAGTGCCATGTGAAGCTGGAGTCCTGACATAGTTAGCCTAGCTTAGTTTACGCTGAAAGAACGCTAAAATAGCTAATATCAAGCTCTTCAAAGTAAAAAAGAACCCTCCAACAACTTACTTTTCTGCATTATTAGCAAGTATAGCCAGTGTTAGTTGCTAATGCTGTCTTCCAGTGGAACTTGTGAGCTGGTGGTTACGACATGGGAAGCTGCCCCGGTATTCTAGTGCTAGCATCAGCCATAAATAATAGTTGCCTAGCAGCCGTGACACCATTGGCAGCGTGTAACCAGAAGCCATCGAGGCTAGTTTAGTTTAGCAAGCTAACAACAATGTAAAAGCAAAATGAAAGGATAATAATGCTGCTGGGAATATCAACAGTTTGCCTCAGACATATTTTAAAATTATGAGAACGAGAAAAGCCTTTGGGACTAAATTAAAAATATATTAATTTATGATCCACCGCTGCCATTTTTTATAAAAACTTCAACAAAGACGTCACAACTTGTCCACTTAGACCTCTCAGAAAATTCCCGTCACTGCTTGGGGATTTAAGTGTGTCTCAGCATAGCGCCATGACTGTGGGAAGCTGCAGCCATGTTTTTAAGTGTGAGTTAAGCGAAAAGCAAACCAATTTGAGACAGTTTAAAGCTGGACAAAGCTTTCAAAGCTGTTTCGCCCTGCTTTACATGTTTATGCTAAGCTAGGCTAACGACATCTTCAATCTAGCTCCATACTTCGACAGTATGCGTTATAATAATCTTTTTTTTCCATGTACTGTTAAGCAAGGCTAAACTCTAGCTATTTAATACTGCTGAGCGCATATTCAAAAACCCAAGAGGCACACAGGGTTAAAGTAAAAACAAGTTAAATGTATTTTGGACGTTACCTAATTTGCACCCGAATCTCACGTACTGAGTGGGTGGTGAATTTTATATTTTCTCTATCGCTGGAGGATGATCACAGTGTAAAAAAGTAAATTTCCTACCCTAGATCAGATTTACAAGTAATATATAAAAAGACTTTGATTCATATTAGAGGATCTGAGGCCAAGTGGTCAACCCTCCCCGGCAATGTTGTCGTCATTCTCTGCTGCAGCGTCTTTTTCTTTGTCTGTTCATGCTCCCTCTCTCTCTCTCTCTCTCTCTCTCTCTCTCTCTTTTTCTCTCACTCCCCACCCACGCTCAGTGTCCACTATATTCACTCGCTGCCCCTCTTGTGAGTGTGTAGTTGTGTTTGTGTACCCCTTTACATGTGTGCGAGCTCGTGTGAATCATCTGAGGATTTGGGTGAGCCGAGTGCTTGTCTAGTCTGCACTCAGAATTGATCCTGTTGAGGGGCTTCAGCACAGAAACAACAGTGGTATTTTTAACCGGTATTGAATAATGCTTGATATTATGCAATTGTTCCTTTATGGCAGTTTAGTGAGTGACGTGGCATTCTGAGGCAGGAAATAGCCGTTTCTGAATTCAACAGCTACTTCATGATGCTAATGAACTCACAACATCTGTTTGTTTGTTCTGTATATTCATGTTTAAATGGCTCTCAAATGTTCTATTTCTATTTTTAGTGAGAAGCTTTAGATAAAATGGTCTTCTAAATGGCTACACGCCCAGAACTTTTCCACATGAGAGATACTTATTGTCTGGATATTACTGACACTCCTTACTTTGATGTCGTTGCTGCACCTTGTTAAAAGCCATTAGTATTTTCACTCGGGGGAACTTCCCAGAGAGTGCCCACCATGTCCTTGCCATTGACTATGTATGAAGACAAATTAACCTTCAGTTACGTGACTCACTGGAGCAGTTTTGAAGCTCAGAGTTGTGGCTCCGGACATCGCCATCATAGCAGTGTCTGATGCTAACTACTGGCTAATTCCTTATATTCAAACTTTTGTTTAAAGCTATGTGCAAGTATAAAATTTCATCTAATCCAATCTACTAACATTTACAGATTAGTGCAATTAGCTCTAGCATGTAAAAAAATCTTCTGCGACGTGACTCACTGGAGCAGTTTTGAAGCTCAGTGTTCTCCGGACGTCGCCATCATGGCAAGTGCCTGACGCTAACTATTGCCTAATACCTTACATTCAAACTTTTTTTTTTTCATAGAAATCTTCTACTAAGTTTTTTTTAAAGATATATGCAAGAACAAAATTTGATCTAATCCAATCTACTAACCTTTATAGATTAAAGCAATTAGCTGAAAAACCTTCTTGGAGCAGTTTTGAAGCTCAGTGTTGTGGCTCAGGTTGTCGCCATCATGGTAGAGCCTGACGCTAACTATTACCTAATGCCTTACATTCAAAGATAACTTACATATAAAGATATATGCAAGTACAAAATTTGGCCTAATCCAATCTACTAACCTTTATAGATTAATTCAATTAGCTTCTTGGAGCAGTTCTGAAGCTCAGTGTGGTGGCTCCAAACGTCGCCATCATAGCCTGGCGCTAACAACTGGCTAATTCTAAAATATGCAAAAAGTTATAGCTTAACTTAAAGCCTTGATATTAATTAAACGTTGGAGTTAGATAAAATTTTTATTTATTCTCATGAACGGTCTGTGAAAACTGTTCCATATTGCGTTGAGTTATACAAGTAAATATAAAGTTTTGCAGCTGAGGCTTGCTAGCTTAGCTTAGCATAACATTTGAAACAGCTAGATTAGCTCCATCTAAAAGTACCCTGCCTACTAGCACCTCTAGCTAAATAACAGTTTGTAAGCGCGTCATAAGGCCGCTAAAGCTAGCTTAAAGTCTTGCTAATTCACCAGCTGCTGCCTTCATATCATAACGTGAAAGTAAAAACAACATGTTTTTCTTTTTTTTGAGAGAAGTCTTTCAAAAAAGACTTTTTTTTAATCCAAGGCTAACGTTTTCACCTGCTAACAGCCTGTATGCTCAGCTAAGCTAGCATGCTGCAATGCTAGCTACAATATTTATCCTAGAAGGAAGTTGATGACTCTTTATCTCTTATTAAGGAAGTGAATATTTCCCCAGATGTCATATTATTCCTGACAAATTAACTAGAGTGGAATATAAGCCTCCTTAAAAAATATAATACTAAAAGTATCATATAAATCAATCCGTGCTCATCAATATTTAATCAACCCTAAGCAGTAACGGGCAGTTAATGATTTTCCCTTCTCAAAATGGATATTTCGGACGCCGGAACAGAACTAATCAATCATCCAGCTCAACATCTAACAGCCTGAGGCGTACATGTAAATGGCCGGACGATTTCAGCCACATAAATGTTTTTTTTTTTTTATTTGAACATCTCGGCCCCGTGTGACTCTCTTTATAATGTCATAAAACGCGATTCAAGAGGAGAGACGAGACGAAGTTGGACACGTGTGAGAGATTTATAATCAGAGTGTCAGCGAGGTGTGTATATGTGTGTCCTTTTGAGAGTATGAGGAAAACACCAGGTGCAATATTACATGACAAAGTGTGTATGTGTGTGTCTTACCAACAGACATGGAGAGGTAGAGCGATGGCCAGTTCCTGCCTGAGATCAGATTTCAGCAGCATCCTCCCGAGACGACACTGAGATTGGATGCTTTCCTCCCTCTAACTCTATCACTCACCATCTCCTCCCTCGTCCCTGTTCTCGCTCCCTCCACCTCTTCCAGCTTCACATCTATTTGTCTTTTCTATCCATCTATCCTCTAGCCCCTTTCTTTCCATTCCTCTCTGTCTCATCTTGTTTCCTCCCTGCTGGCGTCTCTGTTTGTCTCCTGTCTTTTTTTATTTTTCATCGTCTTCGCTTCGCTCTTCCTCGGCCTCGGCCTCTTGACACTACCTTCCTGAGACGAGCACTGGTGTAGATTCATCTCAGGAAGTAAACACGGTCGGTAATGGGACTAAAAATCTCTGCATACTTGCTTTTTTCCCCCATCAGTCAAATAAAGGTGCTGATGCTTTAACCTCAGACTTTTAGATTCATATTATGTAAGAAGACTTTAAGTGTTTGGGTTAGGGTTAAGTTCCTAGTCATGTGAGTGTCAAATGTGCAACACCCACCAATATGCCCAATTCAAAACCTCAGCTCCACACCGGTCATTTAAAAGTGAAGAAGTCACTTGGGGGAGTGGTGTAACATCTAAAACATTTACTAAAACAAACTTTACTCATCACAGAGTTAGTTTAAAATGTGTATTTTTGATGTGGTAACATTCCTGGAATAAATGTCATTTCCTGTTGCTGTAGTTTCACCTTAAAGGGGAACTACTGTTTTTTTACAACCTGGACCTTATTTCTGGCATAAAATACGATCGTTTACTCACCCATATAACTTTTGTGTAATTTGTAGTCCTTCAGGAGATATTTAGATCTGCATATATATCCATATAGTGGGAGTGAATGGGGCACCGAAACGCAGCCTCTAAATAACGCATTATCTGCCGCGAAACTCGTTCATTTCACCAATATTTTGTTATCGTACGCTAGTGCTATTCCCCGTTGAGTCCGGGGTTAGCTGTTATCATCATCCGGGGTCTGTAGGTCAATCTACAGTCTTCTGACCTGGATGATGTCATCTCTGAGCGCCGCGCGCACCCGCTACAGTCGGCTTGTTTACCTGTAATTTGCTACTGCTAGTTTTTTGCAACATGGCTGAATATTTTTCCGATTCTGAGGTTGTGGACGAACCATAGTAGAACAGTAGTTCTCCTTTACAAGCATTTAACTGGCACAGCATGCACTGACTTTTATTATGAACCAAACACAGCAAATGGGGCGTATATTTGTCTGTGAGTATGGCAGCGTAAGTCAGTCTAAAATCTTCCAAAGAGTGACGGAAGGGGAAGGAGCGGCTGCAGTGAGCTGCTGTATGAAGAGCTGCAGCCTGAAATGTTCCAAGACTGGCACTTTGACTCTGGGTCTGTTTGCTGCGATCACTGCCGAGTTTGTAATTTAATAGACGCTTGCTGTCCAGATATGAGACGCGTGCCTTTGTCTCCAGCTATCTGCAATCAAGAAGGAAATCAGTGATAATCCTGTTACCACTCCAGACCAGACCACATCGCGGGAATGGAAAGCTCGACTTTCAACTCAGTGACTCAGTGTGTCATCACCTATTAAGCTGATGTGCTGAACTTACTATTAAACACTTAAAACAAGACAGCCTTAGCATTTATTTGGGAGTACTCTCTCTGGTTACTTGTTCGATGCAAGTCAAACATTCGCCTATACTAGCCTTGTGTTGGGTCTCCCAACTCGGTCACCCGAAAGTAGCTAACTTAGCCTGAGCATTAGAGTAGAGTTGACTTTTAAGGCTTTTAAATTTCAACTAAGTGCCCAATGAGAATTGGACCCCATTCTCTTGGGTGAAAGTCCTGTGGATGATAGATATACCTAACCCTAACAGTGCTGCATTAACAACCAAGGCATTGTCATCCTATCAGACAACAAGAAAACAATTGACAAATCAGCTGAAGAAGTACGTAACACTCCCATTTTGGAGAACGCCACAAAAACGGAGGATCAGTTCGCTGCCAGATGATCAGGAAGTTGGTGCATGTTCCCGCTAACGGTAGGGGCTCGTTCGTTGCTGGCTTGCTTGGTGGCGGCCATGGTAGCTAGCTTAGCCGAGGTGCTCGAAGCTCATGTTGATGCCTATTTTTTCTACTTTGAGTTGCTCATTGTGGCGTGTATATATACTTACTTAAGTATAGAAAGGGTAAAAACTCCACAAAGTCCCTCAACAAGGATCCGGAAATTTCTAATATAATATGTCATTGCTAACCGTAACAAAAGCATTGTGCTATAAAATAAACAAATTCAATAAGTCAGAAGGGGCTTTTAAGAATAATGCCCTTCCTCTTTTCAGCCGTCTTTATAGGATTTGCCTGTATTCATTATTCATTCATTTACCCTTTCCATTGTCCCGTCTCCATGTCATTCTCAAATTACCCATGTATGTAAATATGACTGTGTTTATCATGCTGCAAACCTGCTTTAGAACGGCCTTAGAAACCACGCAATGTAAATAGTGGAAAGACCCTACCATTGTCGTGCCATGTGGCCGTCTGTATTCCGTCTGTCTCCTGTCATTTCCCTGTCCATTTGTCTCAAATTTTGAAACCATTAATCCTTTACTCTGCACATTACCACCGTCTCTCCCCTCTCTTCTTCTTCTTCTTCTTCTTCTCCTCTCTCTCTCTTCTTAGCCCCCTGCCAAGGAGCTTTTCACGTCCAATTATGGCTGACGTTGATGAAACCATTAAACCCAACGCATTCGATCCAAACCAGACGTCGCATTCGGCGGCGCTCGTGGAGTTTATTAAAACACCCAATTTATCAAAGACAAATTTATCAAGATCCCGTGATGAAATTACTATAAAGCAATCTCATACTCCTGCTTACTGTCCCAGAGGAGACTTCATCACGGGAGGTACGAGAGGATAACCACGTCGGAAGTCTTTTTCCCTTCTGGCATTCCACCATCTGCCATTAAGAGAAAGCCTAAAAGCTTTTCTACTTGTTCACACAGGATGTGGTAAGGATGTGTATTAGCTGTAGTCTGCTGGTCTGACATGGTATGAGATTATAGAATCATATTTATACTCCACAACCAGACCTTGCTGTGCTGTTTGAATTTTTTTTTGCTGATTATGTAGTTCTGCTGGGCTTAATCAAACCGTGACCTCCTGCCTGAACGGGGCAGGTTCATTCAAGCATGTAGCTGTTGGGATGAAAGTCAGCATCTCTGAGTCAAACAATTCACCTTCGGATTTGGAAAGAGCTGCTGTAGCAAGCTATCTGGATATTAAAACGAGGGCAAAGTCTCGTCTCTCACGGAAACTCACGTGACAGAGCGAGATATAATCTAACCATCAATCTACGACGCAGTCTGAACATCTGCCCGCAAGACGTTTCACCCCCCGTACACACCTCAAGACTCGAGTCTCTGACTGATAATGGGTCATTAGAGCGACATTCATTGGATGAAAGAGGACAATGTCAAACAGTCTCCTCCAAATACATTGAAGTATCTAGTCATTAACTGAGTTTCTGATGGGTAACACGCACAGATGTTCCTATTTAAACCCCAACTCCACCATTAGTCATTAAGAGTTGAAGAAGCTACTTGGATAAAACGTCTTCTTTAAGTACAAGTCGTTTTTGTTGAATATTCAGTTGTAGTTGGCTACACAGGATAAGACATCATGATAGACAAATGTGATTGACAGTTGCCATTGTCAGCTACTTGTTGAAGCGGTCCCGTAGGAACGCCAAAATAACCACTTGTCCGTTTGAAACCTACTAATGATGAGTAGCTGTGGTGTAAACTGAGCTAACCGATCTCAAGGATCTGAGGGATCTAAAATTAAACTTTAGTTTTGTGAAACCACAAGTGAATTAATGTGATTATAACTAGCTAGCTAGCTAAAACCAACACTCCAACGTAAGCTATGTGGGGGATAAAGTTCGCAATTGCTGGTTAGCATTAGCACGGTGCTAGCTTTAAAATACATGAGTGCAGCGTTTAAGCCAACATTTCTTTGTATCTGGTGGAGGCAGAGCAGGTCGCAGTATTACCCAAACGCCAGTGAGTCTAGAGGAAGCGCTCATAGATAATGCGAACAGTACCGCTCAAACGCTCTGGCTCCAAACTCGCAAGATGGCGCCGCCCATATCCCCAGAACTCTACTAGCCTTACTTTTCCCAAGGGAAGGAGGTGGAGACATTTTTTTTCCCTACAGTCTAAGCTACAGATGGACATATAAACACCAGACACAGGAATGCCAAAATAACCGCTTGTCCGTTTGAAACCTGCCAATGATGAGTAGCTGTGCTGTAGACTGAGCTAACCGACCTCAAGGATCTGAGGCATCTAAAGTTAAACTTTAGTTTTGAGAAACTATAAGTGAATTAATGTGATTATAACTAGCTAGCTAAAAACAACACTCCAATGTAAGCTACGTGGCGAAACAGTTCGCAATTGCTAGTTAGCATTAGCACGGTGCTAGCTTTAAAATACATGAGTGCAGCGTATAAGCCAGCGTTTCTTTGTATCTGGTGGGGGCAGAGCAGATCACAGTATTACCCAAACGCCAGTGAGTCTAGAGGAAGCGCTCATAGATAACATTGAGTACTGCTCAAACGCTCTTACTCTAAATTTGCAAGATGGCGCCCCCCACATCCCCAGAACTCTGCTAGCCTTACTTTTCCCAGTCTAAGCCACAGACGGACATATAAACACCAGACAAAGACCTCTACGGTAGTCCCCACTGCAGTACGTATCTCAGGGACCAAAGTCCGCTATGATAACACACAAAAACAACTATTAAACACAACGCACAATCTTTATAACATCTTTTTGTGCAGGATATTTTGCAAAGATAACTAATGCTGTATACTGTCAAGGGACGACAGTGATAAATGCTTGGTTGAGAGTTCAGGGCTGCAGTCTGTGGCGTTTGGTTGAGGCGCAGGTGCTTTATGTAGTGGTTAGTGTGGCGTATGTGAGTCTAAACTGGGACAGTTGTCATGAAGGGAGGTCAGGTTTGCCTCAAGATTTTGCTCCAAAAAAAAAAAAGAACAAGTTAATCACATTTACTTAACTTTTTTTTCAGAACTTTGAATCAAACTTTCAAAGCTTTAACGACTCAAGTGTTTGTATGTGTGTGGGGCAGTTTAAGAGATATGTTTGGGTGGGTGTGAGGAGGGGAAAGGGGGGGGGGGTTGTTTAAGGGGAGGGTATGTAGGTCGCATAGTGATTTGGGTCAAAAGCATCCAGAGATTAACCTTTACACCGCTATCTTCCCAGCCTCACACATACTGTATGAGTGAGTGTGTGGCAGGTGGTGGCAGCGTGAAGTGAGCTCCTACCGCTGCTTTACACGCGGGATTGTGGACCGTGGTTCAAGGTTAAAATTTAGAAAACCAAATGTGAAAGGGACACATAAATAAAAGAGAGAGAGAGAGAGAGTGGGTGAAAGGTGTAAAGACGAAAGCAAGGAAATACAACAGAGAGGGATAAATAAGCGGCGGGGAGACAGATGATTGGAAACAGAGTGAGACTCTTCTTGCCTCTATAGCTACTGCATTGTAAATAGAGGCTAAAAATAGAAAGGAACAGGCAGAGCTGCTCTGACCAGCTGAGACTAAGAGAGAACGAAGAGACTCCTTGTCGTTAAACTGATGAGGAGATGCTGGCTGAGGGTAATAAACGCCAGATGCTGACAGACGACGTTTGAGCTTTTACAGCCAGCTGATCTGTTCGGCACTTCAGCGAGCTCTGAAGTGACTGGCACCAGTCCAGCTGATACAACACCAGTGCGGGCCTGTTCATACGAGGGGAGGGGGGATTGGGTGGCGTCCGATCAATGTTATCTGATCAATGATGGCATCGACCGGACTGGATGGAATGAATGTTGGCGTGCGTGTCCGATGGTGTGGTCGGTCCTCGCGGGGTGAAAAGAAGAGCCAGGGGCGGGGCCAGAGCGGAGGCCGGGGGTTGCACAGCTCGTCCCACCGCAACATTTCCTTTTGGAAATTTAAATAGGCGCAAAGAAATGCAAGAACAGCTATAACTGGAGGAAGAGCAACCACACTGAGATGGAGAGCCACAAAGAGATGTAATAGGGGAAAGACACAATAAAATACAACCACAAGTGTTGCACAGGGAGCTACGACAAACCGGGATTTTACGAGAAACGGCTAAAAAGACGCAAAACAACCAAATGATGATGGAAAATGACAAAGAAAGTAACATAAAAAGAAAAAAATCACCAAGAAAAATGGCCGCTGGGAGACACAAAGTGACAACATAGAGACAAAAGATGATCACAGAGGCACAACGTTGCCAAAAAGAGACAAAAATTAACAAATAAAGACACAAAATGACACGAAATTACTTCAAGGAGTTGCCAAGAGTCCGAATGAGCACAGACACGCAATATGGCAACAGAGGGACAGGAAATTACAATATGCAGAAGTGCTACGAAAAGCAACTGTAACCCACAGTGGACAAAAAAAAAAACAACTGAGACAAATTCAAAGACAAACCAAACAACCAACGCGAGACGCGAAACAACCACGAAGACGCAAACAATGTGAACAAGAGGTATAAACTGACCGCTAAGAGACAGACGACAAAGAGACAAAAAAAAGTGACCATAAATAAAGACAAAAGCGCCACAAAGACACCAGCAAAGAGACGCAAGAGACACAAAGCAACCACAAAGTGAAAGAAAATGACAAGACGCAGAAGCACTACAGGACTGCCTCAAAGAGACAAGAAATTACCATTAAGAGACACAAAAATACCACAAGGAGGTAAAAAATTACCGCTAAGACGCATAAAAGTGCTGCAAAGCCACAAAATGACGACTAAGAGACAAACAACGTCCACGAGGAGAGAGAAATTAACCACAAAGACTTAAAAAACTACCACAATAACACACAAAATTAGCAAATAGTGACAGCAAAGAGACAAAAACATGTAAGAGACGCAAAGCAACGACAAAGAGAAAGAGAAAGAGAAGGTGCCAGAAGTGCAACGAAAAGCTAAACCACAACGGTCTAAAAACAACGGAGTCAAAATGTTAAATTACCGCAAACACACAAAAAATATATACCAACAGGATGCGAATGATGCAAATCTGTGACGCTCAAAACAACCACAGTAAGATCCTTCCTTGACTTTGTGTGTCTTGCAGCAATAACGGGGCCCCCATCCATCCGACATCTCCTAGTCCAGGGGCCCAGTCGCTGCTGTAGTCGTACTATCCAGCGTTGCAGCTATTTATGGATCAGACTTTACACAGGTTTTTGCATTTCATTTAGAAACTTTTAATCGCTTTCCCAGATGTGCCCCAACCCACAAACATCATCTGTCCCTAAAAACAGGGTCAAACGAGGCAAGGGGAAGAGAAAAATAGAAATAGGAGGAGGAGGAGGAGGAGGAGGAGGAGGAAGAAGGGAAGAAATGTAAGTTTTATGTAATATTCGTGGGTTCCATATGGCTTAGTACCAAAGGTGCATGTGTGTGTGTGTGTGTGTGTGTGTGTGTGTGCAGCTGCTGCTGGAGGCGGACAGAACAAAGATTTGTTACACTTTGGGTAGAAGTAAAATTAGCTCCAGGAGACAGAGCTGCATGAAAGAGGCTTTATTATAATTTTATATCTAACAAATGGCACATAAAAACACATTTAAGCTCTAGTTGCTGCAGCAGCAGAAAGAAAAAAAAAAAAAAAAGCTTGCATCCCTTGAGTAAATATGGATATGACTGTATAATGTGGCTGACAGAGGAGGCAGGCGCATCTCTTACCTCACGGATGCGCCGGTGGAGGCTGTTGCTCTTTCCAAGTCTGACCGGTGCAGTTAAACCGGAGGGAGGGCAGAGAAGACAGCTGGACGGGCAGCTGGATTTAATTTCCCTGCTAGAAAATTGAACAAAATAGCAGCACACTGGTGTCTGAAGTTGATCTCGGTGAAGCGGTGCGCACTCTCTCTCTCTCAGTATCCACTGGAAAGGATCAAGGGTAAAATCCGCAGTCTCCGGAGTAAGAAAAAAATAAATAAAAAGCAAACAACAAAAAAAAACACAAAACACAGGCGATGACGACGAGTCTGAGGCTGTCTGGAGGAGTGGAGGAGTGTGGAGTTGCCCGGTGGCTGGTACTCCCGATTTGCGCTGCTCTGCGTGAGAGGACGAGGTGGGGCGGGACAAGTTAGCGGACTGTTCCGGTGCGCACTGCCCGCTACTCTGCTGGGATCCTCCTATATGAGCTCCGGTGCGCGTGTGCGTGCGTGCGCGTGCATGAGAGTGGGTGAGAGAGAGAGAGAGAGAGAGAGAGTCCCAGAGGATGCATTTAGAGAGTTGACCAGGCGAGGAAGAGGAAGGGGAAAGGGGGGGTGATTAAGCAGGTACAGACAAGGAAAGACTTCAAACTGTGTGGTGCACTCTCGCTCTGTTTGCTGCGTGTTCCTGTTTGTCGTACATTGTGTTGCTCTTTTGGCCGGGATGTGTTATGTTAAGCGGGAAGTCCTCGCAAAGATAGAAACACCAGTTTGAGAGTGTGTGTTCTTGTGTTTGTGTAGTTGTGTGGACCGATCCTTGGCAGAACACCAACGTTGTGGGGACCTTTAAACCGGTCCTTACACCGTTTTTAGGGTTAATGCCTGGTTTTGGGGTAAAAGTCATGATGGGGTCGTGTTGCATTCAAACTTAAAGGGGATCTGCTGTTTTTTTACAACCTGGACCTTATTTCTGGCATAAAATACGACGTATACTCACCCATATAACTTTGGTGTCATTTGTAGTCGTTCAGAATATATTTAGATCCGCGTATAGTGGGAGTGACTGGGGCACCGAAACGCAGCCTCTAAATAACGCATTATCTGCCGAAAAACGTACAGATTTTTTACAACCTGGACCTTATTTCTGGCATAAAATACGATCGTTCACTCACCCATATAACTTTGGTGTCATTTTCAGTCGTTCAGACGATATTTAGATCTGCATATATCTATATAGTGGGAGTGAATGGGGCACCGAAACGCAGCCTCTAAATAACGCATTATCTACCGCGAAACTCGTTCATTTCACCAATATTTTGTTATGATACGCTAGTGCTATTCCCCGTTGAGTCCGGAGTTACGTGTTAACATCATCCAGGGTCTGTAGATTGACCTACAGACCTCTGACCTGGGCTGGTTTACCTGTAATTTGCTACTGCTATTTTTTTGCAACATGGCTGAATATTTTTCCGATTCTGAGGTTGTGGACGAAGACTTTGTTTATGATGGACGTCCTTACCGTTTTGAGCCAGAGTATACAGATGAGAAGCTCGTTGAAAGGAGGATGTGGAGGCAGAGAAAGGAACAGCTGGCTAAAGAACAACAAACCGCTGCACCTCCGCGAATAGACAACAGGTAACTTCGGACTCAACGGGGAATAGCACTAGCGTATCATAACAAAATATTGGTGAAATGAACGAGTTACGCGGCAGATAATGCGTTATTTAGAGGCTGGGTTTCGGTGCCCCAGTCACTTCCACTATATGGATATACACGGCGCTCCGCTGGAGCTAAATATCTTCCAAAGGACTAAAAATAACACTAAAGTTACATGGGTGAGTAAACGACCGTATTTTATGCCAGAAATAAGGTCCAGGTTGTAAAAAACAGTAGATTCCCTTTAAGAGGTGTTTGTAAGTGAATGTTGTTACTCACTGCAAGAGCTAGGCTACCTCAAAGCTAAGCGGCTACACATTTATTGTCCAGACGTAAAACTTGTCAGCTGTGTAGAGTGAAATTAGTGAAACTGGAACTAGCGTTATAGTGGCGTAATGCTGACAGTTATAAATGTGAATCTAACTGAGTTTTAGATTTTGATGCTCGTAGTGTGAATACACCATTAGTGCCTCTTAGCTGAGATGTTTGAGATATGGGTTAAGTCTGAGGGAATTATGTCAATGGATGATCTTCACAACTATAGATAGACTAGTGTGTGTGTGTGTGTGTTTGTGTGTGTGGACCCATTTTTTTTGCCCCCAGTCTAGATTTCTGCCCATATATGGCCACTTATAGCTCCATCCACAAAAGGCAGATTCAGGTTTCCATTCAGAGAGAAACACATAATCAGGTTTGTTTTACTTCACATAAACTATCTGAGTGGAGAGCCCACAAAGAAAGAGCTTTGGCTTGTTTCATGTGTTAACTTTAGGGTTAGATTAAACCTTTAAAGGCATTCTCGAGTGAGTGAATTAGTATTCGTTTTTCCTAGTTTTGACTTTTCTAGTCTATTGCCATGAGTTGGAAGGGTTTTTTTGTTGTTCGATCTTCCTGTTTCACTGTGTTTGCTGACTTCTTGTGTTACTCTAAAAAGTTCCTTGTACCTGTGTCTTTCTATTCCCTTGCTCTGTCCTCATTAGTTTCACCTGTGTCTCGTTTCCTAATTAGTTCTTTGTGTATCTTCCTTTGTCAGTCAGGTTGTGGGTACCTGATGTACCTGACTTCTTCCCCTGGTGTTTTGCCCTTTGCACAAATGTGTGAACAGCGACACATTTGGTTCTAAAGGGTTAACCAATAAAAGGATATACTGACACAGACACAAGTAAGACTTAAGTGGCAGCCTCATGTTTCTTGTCCTTGGATTTCACAATCAGAGCAGAGCAGCCCGATTGGTGCCGCTGATATCCACTCCCAGCTATTGTTCTTCAGATAGCAGTCGAACCCAGACAGCCCCCCTGAGCCGCCCTCTGTTCCTGCCATGATAAAATCACACTACAGTAAATGACTTTCAGCCTGAACTGGCCAAATAAAAATCCATCCTGGGCTGGATCAGCAGATGTGAGTAAGTTGGCACCATCTGTCAGCGGATATCTTGTAACATGAGAAAGGCCTCCGGACTCAAATTGAAAGTCTCTGACTGAGATGACGGTCTGCAATTCAGAGGCTGCTTAATGTTCAGATTGATATGATGACATGTTTTAAAGGTATACTTCAGGGAATTGAGCTTATTTGCTTTTGCACTCAGAGCTAAATAAGATCGATAGCACTCTCATGTTTGTTAGATGGGTAGTTTAGCATATCAGAAAGACTCTAAATGGGAGCATCTGTGTTGTTAATCTGGACAAAGTCAAAGCACTACAATTTGCTTTTTTATATTTCAGTTTGGGGGTGAATTAGTTAGCTTAAGAGGTAGCTGGCTCTTAGGCTAGCTCTTAGCTAGCCAGCTACATATTTATTGTCCAGACATAAGACCCATATTGATCTAGCTTTTAGCAAGAATGCAAATGTGCATTTCCCAAAGTATTCATCCATTTTCTGAATGAGGTTTCCTTGAACTCATCACCAATTGACTGGTTGAGTGGAGCGCTGATAGCAAAAACGAGATGAATTGGAGCTGGACTCCACATTCAGACTGAAACCCAGGGCACATGTGGCTAATGTTGCAGTGCACGTTAGCATAACAATTGTAGCAGCTGCAGCTTTGAGCACTTTTAAGAATCGTTGTCATTGTAGACACCAAGCAAAACTGGTCAAAAATGGACAAACAATCTCTTCTACTGATGCTTTTGTGAATTCAATATGTATCGAGGCCGCAGAGCGACGTTCTACCTCCAGGAAATAGCTATATTCTCGCACTCTGAAGTCCAATGTTGCCAAAGGGTCTTGTTTTCTCCCATGAAGAAGAAACACTCACCTGTGCATGGTGTCAGAAAAGGTCCCAACCTGGGTATAGAAGGACAAACTGTACACAGGTATACAAATAAAGCGTAATTTATACTTCTCTCTTTGTCAAATTTTTATTGTAGGTACGCCAAGTCCTGACGTGCACTTCCCCCAGAAATGCAACTCACACCACAGCAACTACGATTGATAAATTGGTAGCATCGCATGTCTTCCTACGTCTCTAATGTCCTCCAATGTCGTCTCCTCTATTCTGCAAGTTATTAATTTCAACTTGATTCACTCAGTTCCTGTCATCGCAGCCTGTATATATATAGGAGCTAAATAAAAATGAAATATAAATGGTCACAATGGTGTAGGCCACTTCTATAAACTCAAGTATAAACCGAGCTTAAGACTAGTGATACAAAAAAACAAAAACAGATGATCTAGTTTGCTCATACTTTCTGTATTTTTATGACAGAAAAGAATCATAACAAACACATCACCGTGCTCAAATTCATGCCCAGCCTTGTAAGATGCCCTCCCAACACACCGATCTGGTTTCACACCATCAACCCTGTAAGGAATTCAACCGCCCATCCCCCCAGTGTTCATGCTAGTGGGTGTGGTCTCAGGATCTTGCAGCTCGTCACCGCTACCAGTGTTGGTTTATCCTTTTAACACACATTATGTTATTCGCTTTTGGTGTTTTTCCAGCATGAAAGTTTCCATGTAATTCTTTATTTTAGTTGTAATGAAAAAAAAACAGAGGAAATTGTCTCTGCCCCTCCCCCCCACTTTAAGGGATACACTTTGCAGTCTCCATTAAGAGCTGTGATCGTCTCAGGGAGTGGGGATCCCAGGATGCCAGCTAGATGAAATTAGTCCCCTTCACCTTTCAGGGTCACCGTCCGCCACTCTTTAAAGTCCCCCTGGAAAAGAAAAAAAAAAAATCCATTTCCACTGGATGACGGATGATTTCCTGTACCTGCCGTCACTGTGCCGCTGAAGCCAGAGGGCATAGTGGGAGCAGAGGTGGTCAACCACTTACACAGAAGGTGTGAAATGACCTGGAAATTGGCTCTCTCACTGTCCCAGAAAAACCTTTAAGAGTTTTTTTTTTTTCTCTTGACACCCTATTGATTCTCTAGAGCAGGAGGCAGGAGGTTAGCAGAGCTGTTTCTGTTCAGCGTACTCAATCTACATTCATTGCATGTGAGTAGAGAGGGGAAGAGTTTGCAAGTTTTCTTCCTGTGTTGCAGTGATTTCGGTCAAAGTTGCAGCTCAGCATTTACTTACCCTTGGCTCCAACCGCAATTTAATGAAGTGCACAAACAAAACTACACAAAATAAAACACACGGTGGACTAGCAATAATTACAGAGCGACACAGACACACAGGTATGAAGACAAACCTGTAGGTCTCACCTGTGACTCTTGTGGCTCATACGATCACTAAAGGAGATGCTACTTTAGTGGCTGCAGTGAACTCATTATGAGAATGTGCATTGCTTTGCTACACAGACACACAAACACAAGCAGTGCAGTTCTTGTCAGAAAGTGGGCATCAAGTCCCGTAGCGGTGTTGGTTATTAAGCGTAACCCTGTCACAGTTTTGAAAAGGTTGCTTGGGACGTTCAAAGTAGCTGCTTTTTTTGTGACGCTTACTCCAACCTGTTGATGGAGACAAAGAGGGATGGGAGAAATATTTGGCCCGAAGTTTGGAGAGCTGCTATTGGTTGAAAATAATAATAATATAACTTATTATAACAGAGCCGTGCTAGTTGTTTCTCTCTGTTTACGGTCTTTGTGCTAAGCTAACGATTGGGAGTAGCTTCATATTTATCTACAGGCTTGGCATTGGTATGGTAAATTCTAACCTCACAACAACTCACTGTATTTGTACCTTACAATGTTATCATTTGCAGTATACACCAATCAGACATAACATTATGACCACCTTCCTAATATTGCTTAGGTCTCCCTTGTGCCTCCAAAAGAGTTGCGACTCATCAGAGAATGGACATGGGCCTTCTGAGGGTGTCCTGTGATGTCTGGTAACTGAATGTTGTTACTGGGGGGGGGGGGGCATTTGAGGGGAGGGGCCTCTGTGGATCATCCCACAGATACTTGATCAGTTTGGGATCTAGTGAATTTGGAGGCCAGGTCAACACCTTGTGGGTTGTTCCATCAAGGAGTATCATTGCTATGGGGTGGGGGTGCCTGGTCTGGTCTAGGTGGGTGCTACATGTCTAAGTAACATCCACACCAATGAATGCCAGGTCCAAAAGTTTCCCAGTAGAACACTGAATTGTCACAAGATGGTCAATGTTATTTACAGTTTTATTGCATTGTTTTATCCCGTTCTTAAGAGTCCTGCTGTTGCTGTACTATTGTTTTATTGTCTCTGAGAACAGTTTTCTCCGACTGGCATCGCTGTTGACATTTCCACATTGTGTCTGAACGTGAAGCATTTGTCTGCAAATGAGTAAAACGCTCGCGTGAGGACGGGTTGGGGCTTATTTAAAACTGGGAGACACAGATGTGAGCAGCACCAGCAGCACTTAGAGACGTTCCTTACTCAGCAGCTGATCATTAATTCATGATGCAAATCTCCGATGGAGGCTCGCATCGGAAACCTCAGCTTTAGATTACCTAAAAAAAATAAAAAATAAAAAAAAATGACAAAGAAAGACATAAAGAAATAGATATGATTCCAGGAGGAAGAGAGAGAAACGGATCAGGATTGGATTTTGTGTTCCTTCTTCCACATCATGTCCCATAGCGAGAAAGCCTTTCTCATCTCTCCCTGACTCCAACTCTCCCTGCACTGAAAAAAAAAACCCGTTCATCCTATCAAATGTTCAAAATATTCTTATATATCAGACGCCGATCTATTTGTCAAACTATTTCAGGTCAAAATCAATCGAATTAAACGACACAGAATAGCCGGCAAATGGATTAAATCTCCCTTTTCCGTCATCCCCTTCCTGTGTCCCTTTCTTCCTCTTGCTGCTTCCATCATTCTGCTCTGCTTATAGCCCCCCCTCACCACCACCCTCCATCCACCGCCACCACCACACTGCCCTCGTCCATTGTACGCCCAGCCGTCTCTCTGTAATCCACTGTGTCTCTTTGTGGCCGTACAGCATGTGGCTCAGCTGCACTTTGGCCCCTAATGGATCCAGTCAATGGCGAGGACTGCCACCCTGTTGTCTCTATCCAGGTCAAGTGTGCACATTCGAGGGCGTGTGTGTGTGTGTGTTTGTGTTGATGGTGGGCAGGCGACTGGGGGGCATTGTGTGTATTTTTATTTTTTTGTTAGTTTGGATGTGTGCTAGCTTGGCAGACTGGCACACACAGTTGTTTGAGATAAGTGTCCGTGTAGGGGTGCAACTGAATTTGGAGCTCATTTCAGGCTAACGTTCTGCACTTTTTATATTTGACTCGACGCCTCGCCGTGTGGGCGTGTTCTGAAACTTTTGCTTGGCTTGATTTGACATGAAGGTTGCGCTTACTTACTGATAAATTGTGCATCAATCCATAAAAACTGAGACGACGACGGAGGGCGTGCACATAAAAGTTTCTGTCGTCAAAAAATGTGCAGTTATATGGTTTTCCTTTTCACTCTGTGCTTCTCTAAAACTGATCTTGTCTTCATCATAGTGGCGTCTACAGTATGTAGCTAACTAGCATGCTAATTCTGATAAACATTGCTGATATATACAGATTTTGAAGTTGCCGTCATTGTTTTAAAGGTTAAAACTAAACTACTAAAGGCTCATTTAAGGTACTGCGGGACCTAGACGCCGTAACTTACGCACGTAGCCTACGCCAATGCGAGCCATTTGTATTTACGCGATCGTCAGTCTGGCTGTAAAAACGCTACCCAAACACTAGTTGGCGCTGTGTCTCTTTTGCTAGTCGGGTTAATTTTTGCTACTACTTCCTGTTTCACTTTCAACGGTGGCGACTGAAACTTTCATCGAAGACCAGTCACACAAATGTTTCCCAACCTCCTCAGTTAACCTTTCCTCAGTGTGTTCCATCTTTATTGATCCAAAACAATCAATGAGAAAATCACGGTGATGGAGAAGCAGCCGGAAATACTAAAGCGGAAACACGCTACTACCAAGTATACCAGTCACAGCTCTTGTGGTCTGCGTTGCCGCGGCGCGTAGTTACATTTCTGGGGAAGTGCACGTCAAGCTACGTGCTAGTCGGCGTAGCTTCTGCGTCAATTTCACGCAGAAGTCTAAACCCCCTGTTACAGAGGGGAAAACCATACACATGTCACCTTCTTCAGAATCAGCTGCCGTAAAGCGAGAGAGAGACACTGAATGTATGCATTTCACAATCCGTATAAAACGAGGCACTGTAGTGTGGACAGAAGACACTGTTACTATGACTCAGTAAAACATTTTAATGTCACATGCAAAGCAAGCGTCCTGTGTGGGGAAGCCTTGTGCTCGCCGTCAGCTGTCGCAGGCGTCTGCACAGAAGGAGACAAGTGTTTTGTGAATGAAGACCCAAACGGCGTGACACAATGAAACATTCTGCGATTGCACGTTCGGAGAGACGGCGGAGATTAGATTTTGTGCACACGGTCAGCTGTTTGAGACGTCTCATCGGCCATGAAAGGACAGACGGCCTTTTGGAAGATGAAGCCGTTGCATGATGTCTAAAACATCTGCATCAGAGAGAGACGGAGGCTAAAAGTTTTGGTTGGTGTGCCGGAGGGAGGGAGGGAGGGATGAAGAGGAGAGTCTTGTCAGTGAAAGAAGATAAAGCTACTAATGGTCCGGGTTTCCTCTAATGGAACGCTGAGCCGTATGTGTGCCCGTGTGCATGTGTCCATGCGCCAACAAAGCTGCATTCAAAGCATCTCTTATTCATGGCTGCATTACAGCATTCAAGCCCGGCTCTTTCTCTCTTGTCTATTTACAGCTCCCTCACTCTCCCTCTCAGTGCATGTGGGCATCTATTCACTTGACTGCCGCGTGAATCTGTCACGTCACGTCTCCTTCTTATGAAAACCGGCTAATTTTTATGCTCTGGCATTTCTGACACGGTAAATATGGAAAGTTGCCACAGAGTTTACACTCAAGCACTGCATCGAGTACTCCTAACATCACCGCAGAGCGCTCACATTACAGATTCATTCATCTTTAAGTGAAATCATTCAGGTGACATCAGTTATTTTCCTTTGTGACATATGTTTGCATATAATGTATGTATAAATGCAGTGAGAGCCAATGCAGTGTTCATTTTTAGGCCCACTAAGGTCTTGCCCAATGTTTTGATGACACCTAGATGAGTGGCTCCCTCTTCTGGTGAAGATTGGGGTACTGCAAGTACTTTTTATATACAAAATTAAGACAAAACGGTTCATAAAACAAGTCTGTTATCTTGCTTTTCCGTCAAATATGAAGTATTCCATGATCACATGAAATATTAATGGATAAATAAACACTCAAGAAGAATAACATCCCACAGTAACAGATTTATGGCCATCTGGAGGCAGGTTGTGGACCCGATATTTAAATAATGTGCCACGTTTTGAGCTTATATGACTAACTTGTTCACAGACGATGACAGTATCTAAATCATGCGACTCTTACAGGTGGTCCAGCGTCTAAATGCTTTGTTGCGTTCACAGCTAGCAGCTAATTGTGTCTTTTAGCTATGACGCTAGGCAGGTATTTCTAAACAGGTTTTTTTTATAGCCATTTATAGCCAAAAATTACACCATGAGAGCAGTGATAGTGAAGCAAATCCGTCATGTCGTTGGCCTAAAAACCAAAACAATGAGCTGAAAGATGCTAAAATGCTCCGTTTGGGCATAAGTGAAGTAAAGCTAGCCGATAGCTGACCAGACCCAACCAGAGGGCTCTTACGCATGTTCAAATCCCGACTTTGATAACACTGAAAATCGTGATTCTTCAAAAAACAAACCAAACAAACAGTCTATAAGAGTCGGTACAGTGAAATAAATGGCCATATGTAAACTCTGTAAACTAGTAACTACTCAAAAGTCTGCCAGCGTTAGCACAGTTGCTAGCATTAGCTGTCGCGCCTCCACAATGTCAATGTTTTTCCTCGTTCTAGTGTTTGTCTGGCCTAGAAACGGTAACACAGGACGTCATTTGACAAAGGTTATGAGCACAAGTGGTTCCTATCAGGCGTGGTCCATTATAACTTAATTTACAGTTCAGTTTTTATAACACAAGATGCAGTCTTAAAGTGGTTTACAAGAGAATCACATTCAGAGAGATAAATATATAAGATAAACCACCACACAGAGACACGTCAGCAGTTCCATTCAAGGCCGTAAAGGTACGTTCGCAACCCTTTACTGAAATTATGAAGTATTTCTTGTCTAATACGTGGTGGGTGTAAGTTTTACATCCTCAGTGTATGGAAGAAAAAAAAGTTGCCTCACCGTAAGAGAATAAAATACAGTCATCTGCCACTTTTCTGGAAAGATTTCATCACAAACTCGATTTTCCAGTAAGAGATGAATCACTTGATGGTTCAGAAATTTTTATTAAACTTTTTCTTTTATAAATTCATACAATAGATGATGCGATTTATTGCCACGTATGCTCACTCACACAAAGAATCTGTCTCGGCGTTTGCTGCAATAAACATAGTAAGAAACAAGAAATGATATACAATCTACAATGAATATGAGAAAAAAATGATTTTAAATCATAAAGAAAGTGCAGATGTGCTAAAGACGAGTCTGTGATTGTAGAAATGTTCAGTCTTAAAGGGGAACTACTGTTTTTTTTTTACAACCTGGTCCTTATTTCTGACATAAAATACGATCGTTTACTCACCCATATAACTTTTGTGTAATTTGTAGTCGTGCAGGAGATATTTAGATCTCCGTATATCCATATAGTGGGAGTGAATGGGGCACCGAAACTCAGCCTCTAAATAACGCATTATCTGCCGCGAAACTCGTTTGATAACAATATTTTGTTATCGTGCGCTAGTGCTATTCCCCGTTGAGTCCGGAGTTACCTGTTATCATCATCCGTTGTCTGTAGATTGACCTACAGACCCCGGATGATGTCATCTCTGACCTGGATGATGTCATCTCTGAGCGCCGCCCACACCTGCGACGTTCGGGTTGCTTACCTGTAATTTGCTACTGCTAGTTTTTTGCAACATGGCTGAATACTCTGAGGTTGTGGACGAACCATAGCAGTAGCAAATTACAGGTAAACAAGCCGACTGTCGTGGGTGCGTGCGGCGCTCACAGATGACATCATTCAGGTCAGAAGACATCATTCGGGGTCTGCAGGTCAATCTACAGACCCCATATGATGATAACAGGTAACTCCGGACTCAACGGGGAATAGCAGTAGTGTATCAAAACAAAAAATTGGTGAAATGAATGAGTTTCGCAGCAGATAATGTGTTATTTAGAGGCTATGTTTCGGTGCCCCAGTCACTCTCAGTATATGGATATACGCAGATCTAAATGTCTCCCGAAGGACTACAAATTACAAATTACAAAGAGTGTGTTTGTGTAACACATAGACAGACTTAAAGGTGGATAAGAGTCTAATTATGTCACATTTTTTGTTGTGTTTTTAATGAGATTTGTTGGTTAAATTTTACTTAAATTCCATCAGTGTGCAGTAATTAATTGGGGTTAAAACCAGAATCTATATTGACATTAAATGACAGTAAAAGTATTTATTTCTGCAAGTGTGCAACCTGAATCAAATCTTTTTTGAATATTGCATAAATTGTATTTAAACATGTCCACAGGGCCTTTCTTTTTGACAAAATGCCAAATAGCACGCAGGGCAGTGGGTTCATTTCCTGACTGCATCACCTGCATAAATACATCCCATTTCTACAGTTTCTCCTCAACATCACACCACCTTACACGTGTCTCCGCCGTAAAACGTGCCGGCGTCCGTCTGTCGCATGATGGCTCGGTTTCGCCGAGAACCAATAACGGCACAGAACCGCCGGGCCCGCGGACGCGCTCGGCGTGCTCCGCTTTACAGTTGGCTTGCTGCGTTTTACTGACAACGGCGAGCCCAATGGCAGCCGCGCGAGGTGCATTGTGGGCGAGTGTAGTCCGAGGGCGAGCGACGGCGAATTCCTGGCGATCGGCGGCGCGTCACTGACTTCACGACAACTCCCAGGATGCATTGCGGCGGTGGCGCTTGTGTGTATGCGCGAGAGAGAGAGAGCGAGAGAGAGAGAGAGAGGGGAAGATTTAGGAATTCGTCTGTAGACTTGAAGCTGCGCTGTTGTTAAAAAATAATGGTAAGTCTATAAAAAAAAATGCTTTTTCAAATTAATTATCTTCCAAACTACGAGTTAGCGAATATTACAAGATGGCGGTTGGCGGTTGGACGAAAACCGTTAGTAGCAGTGATTGCTAAGAAGAAGAAGAAGAAGAAGAAAAAAAAAAAAGGAACATTAGCTAACTTAAGCTAGCAAACAAGTTAGCTTGCTAATTATGGCAGTTTTAATTGACAAGACGACGGTTGGTTGTGAAACTGTGTCGCGGGCTGTGTTTTATAGGAGCCAGAGCACTTGTGCGCGAATATATTTGACGTTTGAGCGTTTAGCTAGCTAGCCCGTGTTCAACTTTGCTCCGTGGTGGTGGTGGTGGTGTGTATCCATGTATGCGTGTGTTCCGCCCCCCTTTTTTTTTGAGAGGAGGAGGAGGAGGAGGAAGAGGCTCCCCCCTTTACGGGAATCTCCAGTCTTGTGAGAGAGGAGGCAGCAGACTACAGGTCCTGGATAGTTTCACTGGCGGATCCTGCTCCTGCAGCCTGTTACCATATGAGCTGACAGTCCCGCATGCCTTTCTGTTTACATCAGTAGCTAGCTGTCCTGGTCACTGTTGTCGCTTCACCCCTACCTCCCCCCCTCTTCCTTTTCTCCTTTTTCTCTTTGTGCATGTGTGGATCCCTCCCTCTCAGCCCTCCCTTAAGGTTTTTGCAGATGTTGGTCACGGATTTAACAAGTGTTTGATAAGAGCTGAACTTGACGTGGCCTTTAGTTTGTTTATGTGTCTCCGGAGAAACATTTACTCAGACGAGGGACTAAAAAGGCATCGTAGCACAGATGTGTGAAATACATAACATGTGCATGACCTTAAACTAGTTAAAAAAAAACATTCTTAGCTTTATATTTAACATTTGCTTAAAATAACCGTGAGAGCTGTCGACTCAGCTGTGCTTTCACTTCAGAGGTATTGCGGTATTCTGTTGTGTTCCTGTTTTGGTTTTATTTTTTTTTCTTCAACATCCCCTTTTTTTTTTTCAACCCGGTTTTAGCAGCACTGCAAACTACGTCCAGTTACAACGTAAACTGAGCGTTAAAACGGTCACGGATGGGGATTTAGTGCAGCAGGACGAGAGCCAGTATCGATTTACAGTAACATACAACAAATAATAAACAAAGGTGGTGGAGGTGGTTAGCACTGATGCCTCACAGCGAGAAGGTCACCGGTTCGAATCCATGGGCCGGCTGGTCCTTCCTGTGTCTGCGTGGGTTCTCTCCAGGTACTCCAGCTTCCTCCCACCGTCCAAAGACATGCTCCTTAGGTTCATTGGTGATTCTAAACTGGCCGTAGGTGCGAGTGTGAGTGTGAATGGTTGTCTGTCTCTGTGTGTTATTCCTGGATTATGCTTCCGCGTAGTGATCACGCAATGGCCACGCAGTTGCTTGGACTGCGTGATGGTTCTGCGTGGGGTTTACGTGTCGAAATGCAATTCAATGCCACACCGGTAGAGGGCGCTATGTTTTTTTTGTGACCGACCGACCGAGACTCTTGTGACGTATCTCGCCTCGTACAGTTATTTACCTTCCGGCTTTTGTCGTAGTCACAGTGAACGATGGACACCGAGACAGAGAGACTGTTGTCCATTCTCAAAGACCAACCAAACTGAAGACTTTTTTAAAAATGGCGGCGTTTATGAGTGGAAACCGGAAAAGCGGTCTCCAGCGGATGTAGTTAGCGGACCAATCACAGCCAATGCCGCTGCGTTGCCGCTGCGTTACTGTTGCGTCGCTGCGTTACTGGGAGGTGCACGTCTGGCCCTTGCGTAGGACGTACGGGGGTCCGCAAGGACGTAATAGGTCCGTGCGCCCCCTCGCGCTGTGTCAACGCGGAAGCATAACTTGGGCTTTAGCCCTGCGATGGACTGGCTACCCCTGGACAGCTGGGATAGGCTCCAGCAGAACCCCCCGCGACCCTTAACAGGACTAACCGGGTATAGAAGATGAATGAATGAATAAACAAACCAGTCACGTCTTAGTTTCGAGCTTTTTATCTGACGTAGCTGTTGTTTTACTGCGACTGAGCCTTGACCTTTCCTGGCATCCGCTTCCAGTTAAGACGAGCGATTCAGGACTAGCAAGTATTTCCACTGGGCATTAATCTGATAATTGAATTCCTTCGGTCGGCAAAACGTCGTGAAAAAAAATCTCAAACGAACGTCTCGGGACACAATCGGGACACTAAAGTAATATTATTAACAGTTTTATCAACTCCACTTCCTGTACTTGTTTAGATATTAGACTTCTGCAAAGTCAGATCTGGTTGCAGCGCTACCTCTAAACTAAAAACCAAACCTTTACAGTTTTATAAGCTCTAATAAAACCCTCGTAATCATCACGTTCATGGATTAGTTTAATATTATCACCCACACACCACGCGACGTCTCCTGGATGAGACGGCACAGATTCACGTCTTGAGGATCGGATCAAGTGTTTGTGTAAGAAAAATGACGCCGTAACAAAACTTTACGGCTTTATTTTCTGGTTAGTTACTCAGAAAACTGACCGAGTGAACTTCCTGTTGTTGCTGAGTCTGTGCTTAGAAACTGTCCTTCCTTTACGAGGGTCTCCTCTGGTTGAGGGGGAAATCATATGTTCCTGAGGCTACTAAAGTAGGTCAAACATCTCAACAACTTTTCCATGATTCACTTCTTTTTTTCCTCACTGCGTAGCCCTCTTCGTCTTTTAGCGGCCGCACTGTAGCCGCTGGCAGTCGCCAACGTTTCTCGAGCCAAGCGTGGGCGTGTGTGTGTGTGTTTTCTTTCTTTCTCTCTCTCTCTGTCCCTGTGCAAACATAAATCCAACTTATGGCTAACGTTATGCGCTTATTCTGTTTCCAGTAAGACCCCTCTTCTTCTTGTCTCCTTTGTTTTTTTTTCTCCTCCTCCTCCTCCTCCAGGCCTAGCGGTGCGGCTAGCTGCTGGTGTTTTCTTGTGCGTACACGTGTGTGTTCTGGGTTATGAGCAGCGCTAAGACACCTCGCTACAGCACATACTCTGAAGGAGCAGCAGCAGCAGCAGCAGTAGCAGTAGCAGCACCCACCACCACCGCAGCGGCCATCCCGAGCAGCCCCTCCACCCCACCAGCGGACTCTGGCAGCGGGGTAAGAAGGGACGCTTTTCTACACGCTCTGTTATCTGTTGTTTATTCCCGCCGTGATAACTCGCTCTCTGTTTCCTTTCTCCGCCGAGCAGAGCAGCATGGAGGCGTCGTTTGCCCCGACTTTCTCGGCCGTGGCGGCTGGAGCTAAAGGTAACACGCAGTTGACTTATTTGTCGTGAGTTTTTTGCCCCTGAAACCTTTTCCCTCTGGGGCGTCCGTCTAAGTCGCATCTTATCTCATCTTCAGATTGTGTGTTTTCAGCCGAAGGAGCCAGCAACTACAAGCAGCACAGAAGAACTCCTTCCTCGTCAAGCACTCTAACCTACTCCCCCCGCGATGACGACGACGGCATGGTAAACACTCGCACGCGCTCAACTAACCTAATCATTCACGGGGTTAAATACACCTGGGGTGTGTTAACGTTCTGCCCACATCTGGACTGTACTTGTAACTTCTCTCTCCCTCCCGCTGCTTCCCGTCTTTTCTTTCAGCCTCCCATCGGCACCCCTCGGAGGTCTGACTCGGCCATCTCGGTCCGCTCCCTCCACTCCGAGTCCAACATGTCCCTGCGCTCCACTTTCTCCCTGCACGAAGAGGAGGAGGACACGGTACGGCCCCCACCCCCACCCCCACCCCCGACACTCGCACTGTGCCACATATAACAACGGAAGATGACGCATCATAAACACATTTACAGTATGATTTTTTGGTTAAAGCCGCAATCTAAATAAATTCACGACTGTGTCTGTGGGCAGGAGCCTCAAGTGTTTGCCGAGCAGCCTTCGGTGAAACTGTGCTGCCAGCTGTGTTGTAACGTTTTCAAGGACCCTGTCATCACCACATGTGGGGTGAGTTCAAAATACTTAAAATAACTGATGCAGATGTTTTCTGCTCATTTGTATATTTACGGGGGGCCAGGCTTTAGCAAATGTTTAATTCTGTTTAAAATAGTTTACTTGTTCTTCCTTCTTCCGCAGCACACCTTCTGCAGACGATGCGCCGTAACTTCAGGTGAGTTTTTACAAAGTTTGCAGATTCACGTGGTAAAGTTTTATCGTTTTAAACCTTCCCCCTGATGTTTGTGCTCCTTGCCAGACAAGTGCCCGGTGGATGCCGCCAAGCTAACGGTCGTGGTGAACAACATCGCGGTCGCCGAGCAGATCGGGGAGCTCTTCATCCACTGCAAATACGGCTGCAGGGCCACGGCCGGCAACGCGGGCGGCGCCGCGGCCGCCACGTCCACGGTGGCCGGCAAACCCGGGCCGTACGAGGTGGACCCCCTGGGCTGCCCGTTCACCATCAAGCTGTCCATGCGCAAGTAAGGGACGGAGGATTGTTAAAAAGACGACGTCGGGTTTATTTACGTCTTCCGCAAATCTTCACTCCGCTCTCTTCGTCCAAAACTCTCTGCAGAGAACACGAGGCCAGTTGTGACTACAGGCCGGTGCGGTGTCCCAACAACCCGTCCTGCCCCCCTCTGCTCACCATGAACCTGGAGGCTCACCTCAAAGAATGCGAGCACATCAAATGTCCACACTCCAAATATGGGTGAGTCTTCGTCCTCTTCTACCCAGCGTATAGTTCATTTTTGCCATCATCATTTATGTTTTCCGACTACTCCTCTTCCTCCCAACAGCTGTACATTCATAGGTAACCAGGACACGTATGAAACACACCTGGAGTTTTGTAAATTCGAGGGCCTCAAGGAGTTTCTGCAGCAGACTGACGACAGGTGAGCAAACTGACCTGAAGACTTTTTTTTTTTAGACCGAGATAATTCTTCCATTCTACGTGTACGTGACCTCTGACCTCTTGGGTCGCGTTTAGGTTCCACGAGATGCAGCTGACTCTGGCCCAGAAGGACCAAGACATCGCTTTCCTGCGCTCCATGTTGGGGAAACTCTCTGAGAAGTTGGATCAGCTGGAGAAAAACCTGGAGCTTAAATTCGGTAACAAAAAAAAGTTCTTAAATCAGTAGATGTTCTTTATTTATGAGTCATGTTTTTATGCATCATAATGTCTCTTTTTTTATGTTTTACAGTGTTTACTTTAGTTCACATTGCCCAGATATCAACAGAAAGTTCGACAAATCGCTGTTTCAGCTTCCTTACCGATGCTGAGCTGTGCATTTAGTGGTTAGTTGCCTGCAGGGACTCATTGGGTTCATTTACATTAAGCTTTATGCTTTGCTGTGAACCCAGAAGTGTATTTTTTAAAAAAAAACATGTTTACTGGATGTTAAATAAGAGGAAACGAGGAGTTGAGCAAAGAATGAATTAAAAACATGCGGACTGGAATGATGTTCAGCTGGTTGGCCGTGCAATCTTTTCAGTCTCCGGAGATCCAGAGTGATAAATCTCACTCGTTGAGTCCTTGTCAGTGGAGCCGTGATTAAAAATGAAAGAAACCAGTCGGCGTAGAGCTAGAAAGTAGGGATGCACCGGAAATCTTCAGCCGAAAGTGCATTTTCGGCCGAAAATTGCTGCGGTTGTTGTGGTGCATTCTATTTGTCTTGTAAGCGCGACTTGCAACTCGGGAGTGGCGTCACATCCGTGTCGGAAAACAAGTTACAGCGGGTTTTTGCGTTCTGTTTACGAGAGGTCGGAGAAAAGATGGACGCCTCCAGGAAAGTCGCTGTTGCGCTAGCTCTGAAAGAGTACAGCTACAATCAAAGTTTGTGGTTCATCAATGTGGTTCAATGTGCTTGGTTGCACTAGGCAGTTTGGACGGTTCGTAACGTTTATAGTGTTTATCTCGTTTACAGTGCAACCACGGCGGATTTCACATGTTCACTACATGTTACACAAACATATTTCACAGTTTGATATCTGAATATTCCGTTTTGGTTAACGTTAACGATGCCCCGCTTTCTGCTCAAGACTCGGCATTGTTGTCATAGCAACATGGAGCGTCTCTAGCCAATTTAAACTGCACAAGCTACAAAATAACTTATTAAGCGGTATTTAGCTGTAGCGACATGCCTATTAGGTAACCGTATACACTGCTATGTGTACGACTTCTACATTTGGTTACAACAAAGACAAAAGTGCTTAAAATAGTAGAAAACCACAATGTTTACTACGTGTGATGCTCGTGGTAGCCATCTTGGAAACTGAACTCGGGGTCCTCTGAGCCTCGACGAGTTGACGACCTGTATACACGACCTCGGGGGCGTTCTATTTGCAACTTCCGGTTCGTAACTCGGGAAAACGACTCGGAAAACGAGTTCGGTGGACAAATAGAACGCCCCATTGCTTGCACATGTTGTTTCGCCGATAAAAGTCCGAACACTTACGGCCGAAAACCGAAAATGCACTTTCGGCCGAACATTTATCGCCGAAACAGAGTGACCCGAAAGTGCATTTTTCGGGTTTCGGCCGTAAATTTTTGGTGCATCCCTACTAGAAAGAAAACCTTGTGAAGCCTTGTTGCGCCGTGTTGCATTGTGGGTAGAGAAGAATGCTCTGGAGCTTTTTCCGAATATTCTTTTGTCGCCGTCGTCGTCTCAAAGTCGTTTACTCGTGTGTTTTCAGACGTGTTGGACGAGAACCAGAGCAAACTCAGCGAAGACCTGATGGAGTTTCGCCGAGATGCCTCCATGCTCAACGTAAGTGTATGTGTGTGTGCACAGAAATTAAAACGCCAGAGTGAAATATTTAATGAATGAATGTGTTGATAAGCTCTGGCCGTGTCTCTCCAGGACGAACTGTCTCACATCAACGCCCGGCTCAACATGGGAATCCTGGGCTGTGAGTATCCGTCTTCCTGTCCGTCAGCTTTGATCCGCACACATTTCACAGCGGCGGAAAATGTTTGCAGAGAACTGGCACCTGTGAGGCTGCGAACGATTCAGCCATTGACTGTTCTCCTCATTTGAAATGCAAATCGCGTGTCTCGTCGCCTTCTCCTTTTTGTCCTCTCCCTAACTCGTCCTCCTCCACTGTCGCTCCATTTCCTTTATTAAGGAGAAATATTAATCTGTTTTTTTTTCTTTGCCTGTGCGTAGCGTACGACCCCCAGCAGATCTTCAAGTGTAAGGGCACGTTCGTGGGACACCAGGGTCCCGTCTGGTGTCTCTGCGTCTACTCCACGGGAGACCTGCTCTTCTCTGGGTCTTCTGATAAGACGATTAAGGTAAAAAAAACTACAAATACGCTCAAAGGAAATGACTTTATTAGGAGTTTTAGAAGGAGATGCAGGAAAGCATCAAATAAAATACAGAAAATTAAAAAAATGAAACATAAACCATCGACGTTTTTAACTTTTTGGAGGATTAATCACGCGTCTCCTTACGTTTCCTAAGGTGTGGGACACCTGCACCACCTACAAGTGTCAGAAAACCCTCGAGGGTCACGATGGCATCGTCCTGGCTCTCTGTATCCAGGGGTAAGAAACACATAGCTCATAACATTTTACGTCCCCCGGGGTACGACCAGCCTCCTCCCCCCCTAAAGCATCATGTGTATATATATATATATATATATATATGTTTTGTGTCTCCATAGAAACCGGCTATACAGCGGCTCGGCTGACTGCACCATCATCGTAAGTGACGTCTTCTACTCCTCCACGCTTCCCCTTTTGAGCGGCGCACTTGCACAATTTCCAGTCAACGTATTTTGCATATACTGTAGGAGGTGTGTGTGTGTGTGTCTTGTCTTGGGTGTGTGTGTGTGTTTGTTGCGTAGGTGTGGGACATCCAGACCCTGCAGAAAGTCAACACCATACGAGCCCACGACAACCCCGTGTGCACCCTGGTCTCCTCCCACAACATGCTGTTCAGCGGCTCCCTCAAGGCCATTAAGGTACGGTAGCGTCAGCCAGAACATTATGACCACTGACAGGAGAAAGTAAGCAACATTGAGCATCTTGTGACAAATCATTGTTCTTGGGAAACTTTTGGACCTGGCATTCATTCATGTGGACGTTACTTAGACATGTAGCACCCACCTAGACCGGACCAGACACCCCCACCCCATAGCAATGACACTCCTTGACGGTTTACCAGTTTAGAGACACCTAAAAAACACAAAGAACAGCACAAGGTGTTGACCTGGCCTTCAAATTCACTAGATCCCAAACTGATCAAGTATCTCCAGGATGCACACACACTTTCATCCTCTATCTAGTATGAAAATATATCGATGCATCTATCGTAAAGGTGTAATCACGGCCCGGTCTTTGTTTCAATGGTTTAAGTGAGTGAGAGACGGGAGGAGGAGGAGGAGGAGGAGGATGATTTAGTTGCTGCATGTGTGTGTGGATGATGTAAGGCCTCTTACTCAGGGACTTTCCTTTCTTACAGAACTCCACTCCCTACCTCCTCCTCCTCCTCCCCGTCTCCCAGCTTCGTCGTTATCAGGCAGCTTGCTGTTTTTACCACTTTATCTCCGTACAGTGGGTTTTACAATAGTTAATAAGTAGCTTCTTCTTATTGCAGATTGTCGTGTTGTAATTGTGACGACGTCTTGTAAAAGCGCCCAGTGTGTTAAAGGGCAGCGAAGAGCAAGTCGTTAGTGTTGCTTAAGTAAGAAATGTTGGTTTAATCCCCCCCCCCCCCCCCCCCCCCCACCACCAACAAAGTCAACAGTTGTTAAGTTTCCTTTTAATTAAACTCTTCTGTGTGTGTGTGTGTTTGTGTCTGTGCGTAGGTGTGGGACATTGTGGGTACGGAGCTGAAGCTGAAGAAGGAGCTGACTGGTCTGAATCACTGGGTCAGAGCTCTGGTGGCGTCGCAGAACTACCTGTACAGCGGCTCGTATCAGACCATCAAGGTACGTGTGGGGAGGGCGGGGGTTAGTACTGTTGAACGACTTCAGACTAGTCGACTATTCAGTACAACCTCTAGTAGGCTCCAAAACTAAGGTTAGATTAAACCAGGGGTTCAGATACAGCATTAGCTTCTGGCCGAGGACTCCCTTAGCGAACCCACAGACAACGCTACAAAAACATGTAAAGAAACATCAACTTTTATAATGTTTTTTCTTACTTTTATTCACTATTCAATAACATTTGTTTAGTATAATTGCCGCCTCATATTTTCTGGTTTCACGCTAGCTCGATGAGCAAAGCAGGTCTACAGGGAATCAGAAAGATGAGCATGGCAAATAACACATAGATATGATATATTATTAATGATTATATTTTATGCCAATGATTTAAAAATATTTAGATTACAAAATATAAAAAAAAAAATCTTATCTTCCCTCCAATTGTCTGAGGCCCCCCTAGTGGCCCCTAGTGCCCCCTGGTGGCCCCCCCACTTTGAAAACCACTGGATTAAACTATTTAATCGTCGTTTATCACATGATTTTAACGTAAATTATCTGTTTTACATAATATTTTTCAAGTTTATTTTACTCTAAACGTCTGAACTGCTCATAACTAAACTCACATTGACAGTAAATGCCAGTAACTTGACTTTAAAGCTTAGCTTGCCGTTCAAAAGACCATTTTTTAAATCTATTTCTTATTTGTTTCTTGTTCTTTTGTGATTTTTTTGTCAGTTAAGGGCAAATTTTTTACTGCACTTTAGGATCTGCTTGCTTTCCACAGGGTTACTATCGAGCAGAACGCTTCCTAAACCTCCATAACTACTTTTATTGACATGTTGACTCAGACTGTCCTATGTTAAACCATTCAGTAACATCATAATGAAACTTGTAAACATAACACTTAGGGGTTTAAATCCAAAAAACGCTAAAGAAAGACAGCTTGACTTGTAGAGTTTCTTGAAGACGTTTCATTCAAGTAGCTTCTTCAGTTCTAAAGGACTGGTGTTAGTTAGCCTCTGATGTTCCCCCCAGATGTTCCCACCAGTCCCGTTAGAACTGAAGAAGCTCCTCGTGTTAGTTCTGTAAAAGTCCAGTCCATTACATCCGAACATTTTCAGGCTCTAGTTTCGTCCCGAGGTGGCTCTGAACCGAAGACGCTCGTGTTTGGCCGGTGCTGCAGATCTATCTGCCAGCGACAGATTTGAGTGGGATTTGAAAGAGTGGTTAATTTCAGAGTCATAAGCCGGAGGATGATTTAAAACGTGTGTGTGTAGCTGCCCGTGCAAACCAAAAATACAGCTCAGGACAAAATGCTTCTCTTGAGTCGTCCTTCTTGGACAACGTGGAGCTAGATGAGGATCTGGTCTCAGATGTAATCTCCACGTGGGAGTGAGCGTTAGTTGGAGTACAGAAACCTCGGCGCTGCGTCGTGTGGAGTTAAAGCTGTTTGGGATTCATTGTGTCCAGTAATTAGATTCTGTCCTCTCTATATAAATAGGACGTTATGTCTCCTCTCGTTCACCGTTGAAGGTAGTCAGTGTGCAGCCCGCCTCTGTGTTTGTGTCCTGCTGTCCTGCTGCAGTACTCGGTCACTAATGACTACCTCAGGGAGCGGAGATAAAGAGAGGGGAGGACTGGTTTAGGGACCGGGGGGGGGACGTCTGTGGAAGGATGAAGAAGGAGAAACGGAGGACGAAAGCACAGATAAAGTAGACGCGGCTGCTTCTTCTTCTTTTTTTTTCTTTTTTTGTTTTTGAAGCAGAGCAGTTGGTCTCTAGCCGGAGCTCAACTGTTTGGAAAGTGTTTGCTGCAGAAATCGCTCTGACAAATGTGAGGATTATCCTTTTAAATATTCTGGCAGCTGCACAAGTTGGAGACGGAGTAGAAGCAAAGTCCCTGATTCAGTTTATTCATGCAAAACATTTACTTTTGTTTTGTTTTTCACTTTGGTACTAGCAGGTCTGCAACGACTCATAGATGTACCACTAGTACTCCACTAATAAAATAAACAGCTTCCTTTGATCACCTCAGTCAGAACAGATAACCTTTAACCTTTGATAATCAGTTCAGGAGGGAATTATTAGCTCCTAACAACCTTGTAAATACCTGATCTGATGGTTTATCTCCGGGTTGACATAAATCTTTCTGCGTGTGTTTACGGACAGAAACCAGGAAGTAGCGTCACGACCAGCAGTTCAGTTGAGGAATAAACGGACCGAACCGCTCTTTTGTTTTATTTGTTGTCCATGTAAAATGTAAACGTGGCCAGTTGTGAAGTCATTCACTAACCAGCCTCTCTTGTCTCTCCTCGTCCAGATCTGGGACATCCGCTCTCTGGAGTGCGTGCACGTCCTGCAGACCAGCGGCGGCAGCGTCTACTCCATCGCCGTCACCAACCACCACATTGTCTGTGGCACCTATGAAAACCTCATCCACGTAAGGAAGACACACACACAGGCTCTCTTGTGAAACTTATTGTCTTTAAGCTGTCTCCGTTCCTGCCTTGTGAGTAAAACTATGAGGACAATGATGATGACGGTGCGTGTGCTTCCTCTCTAGGTTTGGGACATCGAGACTAAAGAGCAGGTGCGGACCCTGACGGGTCACGTGGGGACGGTTTACGCTCTGGCCGTCATCTCCACTCCCGACCAGACCAAAGTGTTCAGCGCCTCCTACGACCGCTCCCTCAGGGTGAGAGGACGGACGCCGTGTCCTTTTCTGTATTCTGTGTGTGTGTTTGAACATCGTTGTGAGGACGCTTTCGGCCGACGGTCACGTTTCTTTACCGTTGAAGGGCTGATCGAAGGCTGAGACGCTGTAGCATCCAAACGATTGGATCAACGATTGATTATTTTAGGTCTGACATGAACCAAAACCACGTCCCTGTATCGTCAAATGTCTTCTTCCTCTTCAGTTTTAACGGTCGGCTAGCGTCCAGGCTGCCAAAAACTGAAGAAGACGACGAGGACTTTTGTTTATATAAGACTGGATTGGACTCGGATTGAGCGATACTTAAGATAAAATGATCAGCATCGGAATGAGGCTTAAAAACAAACTTGACTGGGACATCACAAAGATTAGAAACAGCTGCAAACATCTGTCTTAATGTAATAAAACCTGCCTAATTAACACGTTAGCTCCTTCTAGACAGAAGGCCAAAATAATTCCCCATAGATGTGTTGATCAGTTCCTGCTAATACGCTGATTAAGCTAATATATGTGTGTTTTGTGTGTTTTGTGTAGGTGTGGAGCATGGACAACATGATCTGTACTCAGACGCTGCTGAGACACCAGGGCAGCGTAACAGCACTCGCCGTCTCCAGGGGACGCCTCTTCTCCGGAGCTGTGGACAGCACCGTCAAGGTACGACAGATACGTAGATGTGTTCAATGCTGCTCTTTACATTTTATCTTTGTCGAGACGCCTTAACGTATTGTTTGAGTCCTCGTAGAGTAAGGCTCGGTTTGAGCAGCGAGCGGCAACATCGGCAGGATTTTTTGTCAACTTTTAATTTAGTCAAACTGCAACTAACAACATTGAGTTTTAGCAGATATTATAGAAAAAAAAATAGAAAATGTACTTTCTGAAACTGCAATAAACACGTTCAGAATCAGTATGAAGGATGAAAACATATTTTTGAGTGAGGTCAGCTCATTAACAGACTCTTAAAGCAAAATAACATTTAAAATCTTAAACGGTAAATTTAATTCTCAGGACTTGGAACAGTTTCCTCTATAACTTTATATTTGGACTCGTACACAAGGAGGATTCATTCCAGGAACGACATTCACGTACAGTTTTAGTTAAATGCTAATGTATTACACGCTCTGCTGTTCTCTGTTCAAGTATGTGTCAGTAAAAAAAAGTCAGAAGGAAATAACTTTACATAGCGCAAAACAGGAAGTGACCACAGCTCGTCGGAAAGCAGAACCTGACACCAGAGCAGCTAAACTACCAGGTGTGATTGTGTATCCAGAGCAGAGTTAATCTCCTCTAGACCTTCCTTATATGGTCGTATGATATCACACTGTTATATTTTCTTCCCCGTCTCCAGGTAGCTCTCAGTTTTTTCCACCACACGTGTGTTTGCACCCTTTCAAAGTAAAAGCACTTGTCGATCTTCCTTGTCCTGATCTCTGTGGTAACTTCCTCTCTCTCTCTCTCTCTCTCTCTCTCTCTCAGGTGTGGACCTGCTAAACAAACACTCCGACGTCACATCATCCCGTTAGCGTTTCCTCCTCCGCCCCCGTTCCTCTGATTGTGACTTACACACTCCTCAGTGGCCTCGTCACCGGTGCGTCACCAGGGGGCACGACTAGCCCACGCCGCCTCACGGTTGCACAACACTGGACTGACTGGACACTGCGCCCGTGTGACCGGAGCAGGAAGCAGGGAGGACAGGGAGGACCTGGTGGTTGCTGTTTAAGTTTTTTCTTCAGACTGTAGACGCTCCTGCCTGCTTCCTGCCGACACACCTGCCATTAAAGAACCGCACAGATGTTGCCTGACTAGGGCCGGGGGCCGACGGGACGGTGACGGGTGACGGTCACCGCCTCCGCCTCCACACCCTCGATGAAATCACCCGACACGACGTTCCACCGCGTTCAATGAACCTCGCCCTACCTTACTGCTCATATACGTCTAAAGGCTGGTTTCACAATCACGGGGGGGGGCGCCGCGACTTCAGCTAATGTCTCGATGCTAACGCTAGCGGCTAAAAAAACTTGCTGAACTTGTGAGCACGCGGTTACGACAGGAAGTCCTGTGTGCGCAAAATGCTCGGCATGAGCTGTAAGAACACCGTTGCTAGGCGACTGCTGCTGCCTAGAGGCTAACGGCTAACAGCTAATCAAGCTAGCAGCAGAGTTAACTGAAAGTGGGAATTTTTAAGGGATAATTTAAATGAATGAGACAGAAATTTTTGGATTTGATTTGGGTTTTAATTGATGTAGAGGAAAAAATGCCTCTGCATGCAACTGGATAGTCCCACAACCAATCAGAGCGAAGACTCACGCTTCTTGACAAATGCCTTAATTGCTTGTTCGGCGTCCGCTACAAACGCAGTAGCCGCAGTTGTCCGACGGCAGCCATTTTGTTTCAAACAAAATCAACTCCAGGGCGCTCAGGCGACGCGTATGACTTAGTCTCGGTTGCTCTTCTGTCTATTGGCGCGTTAAGCCCCGCCCACACATCCTGATTGGCTCAGCAGCGTCCGAAACAAAGCGGCGCCCCGCTAAGATTCCCCCGCGGAAAGTCAGCGAGCGAGGGAACTTCAAGCTAGCCATTTTCGAAAGCGTTGGCAGACCACTTCCACTCACATGGATGTTTCTTGTGAACACGGCGAACAGGAACCCGTGTACACAAGAACGCAGCGGTAAATGCTAGCACTAGCTAAAAAGTGGCTAATCCCGCTAGCTAGGCGGTCTAGACTCGTCTTGTGAAGCCAGCCTTTACAGAACTAACTTTTAATCAAGAGAATGACGGATCTATAGAGTTTTATATCAGTGCCATGATGGATTCTGTGCTCAGAGCCACTCAACGGTTGTATAATTGTGTAAAATAACAGACAGTGCCGAGACTGGACACATGTTCACGAGACGACTCACACTGGCCAGCACGGGGAAGAGGAAGAAGAAGAGGAGGAAGAGGAAGGCGGTGTGCGTGCATGCATGTGCCTGTTATCTTGTTTATGTGCGTTTCAACGAGTGCCATATGTGTGGATGAAAAGTAAGGAGCGGCCGTAATGATGTGTCTTTGTCTCCCCTCCTTCCTCGTCTCTGGCCGCCATGAACATAACCCCCAGATTAACACGAGGCCAAACAGCTGACTGTAATTAACCTTTTAAAACTCCCAGAGGGCAAACGCAGCGAAAGAGCCGCCGAGCAAACGTCCTGCTTTCCCTAAATCATGTTTCAGGACCCATATTGGGTTGAAAATATATATATATAAAATAAAAACACATATAGGCCTTTAGACTGATTAGATTTTTACGGGGAGTTTTTCTTTTCAGCACGGATCTGGCCGCTTACTTACTGTACAGCCTTGTTAAGAAAGGAAAGAGAGAACGGTGTCTTCACAGGTCACAGTTTCTTGAATACTTGTAATCATGTAAACTCGCGTTGATCATTGATCAATAAAAACTGTTGTACACTTTGAGAACGTTTGGACTGATGTGTTTGATCAAAGCTGAGACTGTTCTCGATGGAGGCTCCCTTATACATCCTCATATCATTGGGTCAAAGTTCCATAAGTCCTTTTGAGTCCCTGTAAGTTAAGAAGCTCGATACTGATCTCATGTTTATTTGATGAAAGTGTACTAGCTTAGCTTAGCTTAGCTTAGCTTAGCTTAGCACATTGGCTTAATAGTTAGCCCGTCGTTTCTATATAGTGGGAAGTATTGGTGGGACTCAAAGGTACAGGTTAATATTTTGGCTAATTTCAAAGTAAGATGGCACCACTCGCAAAGCTACTTCCACAAGCTAATTAGCTTAGACTTAGCATGAAAACTAAAAACGGTTAGCACACTGGTTTAATAGTTAGCCTGTCATTTCTCAAAAGCGGAAAGTATGGGTGTGACTCAAACGTACAGTTTAATATTTTGGCTAATTTCAAAGTAAGATTGCACCACTCGCAAAGCTACTTACACAAGCTAATTAGCTTAGCCTTAGCATGAAAACTAACTGGTTTAATAGTTAGCCTGTCATTTCTATATAATGGGAAGTATGGGTGTGACTCAAAGGTACAGGTTAATGTTTTGGCTAATTTCCAAGTAAGATGGCACCACTCGCAAAATTACTTCCACAAGCTAATTAGCTTAGCCTTAGCGTGAAACTAACAATGCTTAGCACACTGGCTTAATAGCCCGTCATTTCCCTGAAATGGGAATTTTGGCTAATTTCAAAGTAAGCTGGCACCACTCGCAAAGCTACTTCCACAAGCTAATTAGTCTGAGCAAAGAAACTAACAATGGTTCAACAGTTAGCCTGTCATGAGCTATCGTGTCTCCAAGAATCATAATTTCTTTTCACCGTTTGGCTTCATTTCAGTCGGACGAATGAGTGTGACTCAAAGCTCAAAGGCACAAGTAAACATTTTGGCTAATTCCAGAGGAAGATGACACCACGAGCAATGCTATTTCCAGGCGCTAATTACTTAGCTTAGCATGGATTTGTAAAGTCGGACGAATAGGTGTGACTCAAAGCCTAATTCCAGAGTAATATAACACTTGCAAAGATACTTCCAGGAGCTAATTAGCTTAGCATAAAAACAAAATCGGTAAAACTTAGCATTTTGTGAGGTATAAAATGTATCTAAAGACTAGTGTATTTTTTTCTTTTGACCTTATCACTAGGGGTGGGACTCGATAAAAAATAATTAGAAGCTTTGTAATTAATTAATCGCGATTAATCACATTTTAATCGCATAACAATGTTTGCCCCAAAAACCAACATTTTCTAATTTAAATGGATTTTTGTGGACGACTGAATCAAATAATAGACACAGACATGAATATTGTAAATTCAAGCTCTTTAAAAGTCTGGCAAAATGCGTTTAATTGCATTTAATTTAAAAACAGTGGAAAAAGAAAGAAAATATCCCCGGCCAAAACTGAACAGACCTAAAGTTAAAGTGCCATTTTAAGTACTGTAAGTACTTTTTCAGGACAGTATTGACTTTAAATGGTACGGAAAAAAATAAAAAGTTTGGGCTGCAGACATGTCTTGTCCGTCCTCGGACCAGGACTGCTAGTGCTAACAGCTCCGGCGGTTTCTGTGCTCACTGCAACGTGCTTTGCATTTAGATGGCACCGTAGGATCGAAGTGCTTAGGTGGTATGCAAACTCCTTTTTGTTTTTGTTTTTTTCTTTTTGCACAATTTCCACAAAACCCCGCTTTTATCAAGGCTTCCATCGGGTAGTTTTTTTTTTTTACATAAAATTTGCCTTCCATCAGTCCCATCAACATGCTTTCATCCGATTCCTCCATTTTGGTAGCCGTTAGCTGAGCTCTGATGTGTGCATCAGTGTAATCGGTGTACCAGGAAATCGTGCACTGACAAAAGTTCTACGTTATTTGGAATGCAACTGTGATTAAATGTGTTAATTTTTTTAACGCATTCATTTTTTTGTAATTAATTAATCATAATTAAGGCGTTCAAGCCCCACCCCTAGTTATAACTCAATTTTTGTATAATCAGAAGAAGGCACAGATAAACATTTTGGCTAATTAGCTTAGCCTTAGCATAACACTGAACCTGTGCCGAGGTTTTAATATCCAACTATCTAGTGGTTCCCCAAGAATCATAAGATCCATTGGAATAGAGTAGAATCAAAATACTGCAAAATGTTAAGTAGTGTTGTGTTTTTTTTTTCAAAGCAAGCAAAGCTAATTAGCATAGCTTAGCATAAAAACTGTAAATGGGTTAGTCTGTCATGTGGTATCAGTATCCAACTATTATATCTTGTGGGTTTAATCAGAAGAAAAAAATCAAGTGTAAAAACAATAGTTTGACTCTGAATGCTAAGCTAGCTGATACTAGCCTTACATTTAGCATAGAGACATGAGTGGTTCTCATATTCTTAAAACTGTTTTAGTGAAAAATATGGACTTGAAAGTGATTTAAAGGCCGACTACTTAAATGAATAATGCAGTTGTGTGCTGCCACCTGGGGGACGGCTGTGAAAGTGCATCTCTGACAACAACAAAACCAGGTTGAGGTGGTTAAATTTGTATAGAACATTTATTTATTCAGAGCAGATGGCCATAAGATGCAAACACACCACTGTCCAGTCACTACAACGCACGCGCACACACACTCGCACAGATTTTTTTTTTCATACAGTCAGTAGCATAGCGACACATAACACACACTTGGCCTCTCTCAAGCACTCGCATACCGTCACTGCAGAGCAGAGGAGACACCGGTCGGGCGTCTGTTCAGATAAGCACAGGCGGAAAATCAAATAAAAACAGCTTGGCTTCATCTTTTGTTAAGAAAGAAGAAATGAACAGTACTTTTGCTCCACAACATGTTTGATCACCTGTGTGTTTTTCTTTTTTTTCTTTTTTTCTTTTTTAAAACCATCTACCTTTTATCTTTATAGCCTGAACCCAAACACACTTGGAAATAATGACATGAGAGATGACCAAAATGAGACCCGAGGAAGGAGAAGGAAAAAAAGTTTAAATGTTGGAAAGTAACACCCAGTCAGGAGACATTACCAAACTTAATTTCTGCTTGAAGATTTCACAGAAATACCGACATTTTTTTCGTGCCAAATTTAACGAAATTAAAGTTTGTGGATGTACGGTTTAAGAAAAGAATTAAAATGTACACCTACACATTTATTACGCTTGTCGTAACAGCTGACACTGATTGGTGTGACGGCCATGTGTTTTGCGCACATTCTTCAGGATCCATAGACTTTCATTTATTACAGTAGTCCAGATATTTGAGTAACACTGAGGACATGTCACTTACTAATAGACAGAAGACTCTTACCACTCTCATGGCGGTTCACCAAACATAATCCAGGTCATATTCAAAGAAGATGAAACAAGGGACTTGTTGGGTTTTCTTGAAAACGATGTGCCGCTCATCCAAGTAGCTTCTGTGCTTGACGAAGCGTCTTCAAAAAAGCCCAACAAGTTTTGAACATAACATGATCTGGATGACTGAGAACCTTCACGGACATCAAACATGAAGCTACCTCCATTAGCTGGTTAGCATTAGCACGCCATATAGCTTGTTGCAAAATCTCCAAAAAAAAAAAACGAGAAACAAATAATCCTAGCTTTCTATCTTAGCTTAGCTAAGCATAAAAACTGAAAAGAGGAAACCACTAGTCTGTTTTTTTGCACGAATTAAACTAACAAGTCGTTAATTAGCTAGCTAGCCCTTCTTTACGCCAAGCTAAGGTAAAAGTCAAGCACGTAGGATTTATTCTATTCTCATTATATTGTCAGAAATGGAATATAACTTTCGCAATCATGTTTTCTGTAGTATATACTCACTTGGAAATGAGAGTTTTTGTTGTTTTTTTGACCGTAGAATAACTCGTTTACACCTACAGAAGGAAAGGATCCTCATTAATAATAGTGTGCATTGCTGCGTTGCCGCGTTTCCATGGAAACGACAAACCAAACATTGCCTCCGGAGTTTTTGCAGTTTTTATAGCTACCTATTGTGTGTAAGTTCTCCAACAAACCAGAAAGGAAAGGGTGCGGTGAGAGGTATTTAATCGGTTGCAATCTGCCGTCTCACCACTAGTGGTCACTAAATCCTACACTCAGGTCCTTTAAACTATTACCAGCTATGAGATATAGCTTCATATTTAGCGAACGAACATGGGAAGAATGCCATTGAGTGTTTTTTTTTTTGTTTTTTTTTAACCCAAAACTATTTCTCAAACCCTCGGACAAAACTGCGGAACCATGTGAAAGCATCGTGTGAACACATCAAGTAAGAAACCAATCCCCTTTATATTGTACATACCCATCTACTTGTATTGACGTTAGACCAAAACCACAAAGCAAGGCACATGTTTCAAAAATAAGAATAATAATAATAATAAAAAACAAAAATAAGTCAAATCAATACAAAAACAACAAGAATTGCTTGTATTATACACATCGCCACACTTGGACACATGTAGGCAGAGAAAACAATAAAAATAACAAAAATAAAAACACAACACTTCCTGGAAATATCCCAACATGGTATCCTACAATGATTCTTCAGCTTGGACCACTTAAGCATGATTCAACACTAGATCTTTGAAAAATAATTTCAGGATGACAAACACATCATAAATACACGTCTTCTTTTATTTTTTGCAAATATCCATATCTATATATATATATGTATATTTAT
The DNA here is from genome assembly GCF_963514085.1 of Chelon labrosus. Lineage (NCBI taxonomy): Eukaryota > Metazoa > Chordata > Actinopteri > Mugiliformes > Mugilidae > Chelon > Chelon labrosus. The sequence continues at coordinate 18,142,775 of NC_140354.1, forward strand.
ATATATATATATAATCTTCATGTGATAATAATTTAAATACCACAACTATTCTCTGAATTTATTCATGTGAAAGGATTTGGCTGCTTTTGGGGAACGTGTGAAACCTTTGATTTGCATCATGGGTTGAGGCGCAAATTGTGAATATTGCACCAAATTTCTGGTCGGTTCAAACCTTCAGGCGCCGCAGATCTCTGCCGCCGCCGCTCGCTCGCTCCCTCCGTCCTAACCCCTTCCTTTTTTTTTTCTTTCTTTTTTTTCCATTACCACGTGGCACGGTGTCATAGCATCACACTGTAGTTACCATGGTGACGCCCATGAGGATGGTGATGATGATGTAGATTGTCATGGCAACAAGGGGTGGGTGGTTGGGAGAATGTGGGATGAGAGAGAGAGAGAGAGAGAGAGAAGGGGGGGGGTTATCTGTTCAAGCATCAGCTAGCGTCCTGTAATTCCCATTTTTATTGTAATTCTACAGGGTCGTGAATGTAGAGAAGCAGTTTCTAACGAATTGATGGGACAATCACTGCTGTTATCAAAGACACTGTTTCCTGTATTTACATCTGTTGTCTGGAGGCGGACTGCAGATTCACTTTTAGCACAGTAGCAACGTCAAGCCTTTTATTATGTTAACACAAAAATTGCAGCGACCTCCTTAGATTTATTTTAGTCCAACGCCTTGAATCAAAGTAGTTTGATCAACAGAAAAAAGAGCCTTGATATTGTGCAGGTCTCTGTTGTGCCTCCAGAACAGCTGTGACTCATCACAGATCGCTAAGGCCTTGATAGCTTAATCCTTAATTTATGCCAAATTTGATCGTCTTACATCGAGTCGATACAAACCGACATTAGCATTCATTTAAAGTCGCGATCTGGCCACCGGCTGAAAGGAATGCCAATATTATCCGACCTTTTAGCTCCGTTTTTGGCCTCCTCCTCGTCTTTAGCTGCTACATGCTACACTGTGGTACTAGCTAGCTAATGCTATTTGTGCACTGTTTGGTGTTAGAGAAGTAGTTGAGTAGTTGCAAATACAACTCACTATTTTTCTTACGTTAGCCTTCTTACACACCGATCAGGCATAAAATTATGACCACCTGCCTAATATTGTGTAGGTCTCCCTTGTGCCTCCCAAACTGACTCATCAGAGAATGGACATGGTCCTTCTGAGGGTGTCCTGTGGTGTCTGGCAACAGAATGTTTGTAATGGGGGGGTCTTTGAGGGGAGGGGCCTCTGTGGATCATCCCACAGATACTTGATCAGTTTGGGATCGAGTGAATTTGGAGGCCAGGTCAACCTTGTGCTGTTCTTCATGTTTTTTTTTAGTTGTTCCTAAACCGTTTTTGTGTGTGTTCCTGTGTCAGGCTGTCTGGTCTGGTCTAGGTGGGTGCTACATGCCTAAGTAACATCCACACGAATGAATGCCAGGTCCAAAAGTTTTCCAGCAGAACACTGAATTGTCACAAGATTGTCAACATTAACACCTTAACACCTAAGCCTCAAAATATCCACCTAGACTTATTTATTTTTAGACTTTTTTGCTTATTTTGACTGTTAAAAGATCAGAAAATGTCCTGTGAGTAAGCTATTTTGCCCCGATTATCCTAGAATACCAGGAACTTTAAATATCTGGCAGTTATTCACAATTTACTGCGTGTGATAAGAGTGTACTAACCTTCCAGGAGAGGCGTTAAGTGAAATTACCGTAACGACACCATACTGGGTTTCAGAAACCGTGCAAACCATGGCGTAGTTACGGTCATTAATCTAGAGTGCGCTTGCCCAAACGTGGCACATTCGGTTGTAAGGGGTTAAGCATGGCGGTGGCAGCATCATGCCTGGTTAGAGCAGAACGAATGCAGCTAAATATGGAGGAATATTTGGGTATTTTTTTTAAAGCAGCAGCCATCTTTTCTCTGTTGATCAGTGTAAAAAAAGACTTTGACTCAACGTTGAAAGACAGAAATGGATGTTATAGATTTCGGTGCTGCGTATTGGCAGATACCAAATGTTAAAGTACGGGAAAGGTGTTTGAAAATGAAACACGCTGGCTAAGTTGTTTTTGCAACACGCTTTGGGACTCCTTTCTCAAACTTTACCTTTGTCCACCGTCAACCTGCAGAAATGTCTCCCTCTGGTTTTAGTTCATATTGTGCAGGAGCCAATGCATGTGCATGTGTGTGTGCAAGTCGGCTGCAATGGGTCATTGTGCTTCTCCTGTGTGTGTGTGTTTGTTGTACAGCGTGATCATGGGACAGAGGTGCAGCCGGGACAGGGAACTGAACACATCTGTCACCGTCGCTTTCTTACTTTCTTACTTTCTTATTTTCTTTCTCGTTCTCACACACACCACAGGAGCTGAATAGTCTCGTTTTGGTCACAGATTAAAAAAAAAACAAAAACAAAAAAAGAATAAAAAATTAAAAATAATAAAAAAAAAGAATAAATTCCACCAAGTCATTTACATCGTCACAACACCAGAGGTCACCATTCCACACAGAACCAGGACGTCAAATCAAAAGAGCTAGAGATTCATATTCATCGGTATATTATATTTATATATATATTAGTGTGCTAATGCAGGACTTCTTCAATAGATATAAACTCTCCATGCGTAGAATGTACACATACCATACTATGATTCATTACACAGTTGGTGTTTTTCAATTGGTATTAGTTTTGTTTATCCCGTTCGCCTCCGGACTCCACGCGGAGCCCTTGGTTTGCAGTCTCCTCCGTTTTGTTGCTTTTCTTAATCTCTCATTTCAGTTTTTCTTTTTTATTCTTCTCTAATTTCTGTCGTTTTTGTTCCTTTTTTTTCTCCTCATCTCTCTTTATCCATTCTTCATTCTTGTTCTCAATCTCTCTCTCTCTCTCTCTCTCTCTCTCTCGGGCACATGTCTGTCCAGGCCTGCTGTGCTGCTCCATCATCAGTTTCATTATCGGCGACAGGAGATGAGAGGAGGAGGAAGAGGAGGAGGAGGAGAATAGAGTTCTTGTTTGTTTTTTTTTGCGACGGGAGCGACGGACGGATGGAGGAGAGTGAGGAAGGGATGAGCTCGGCAGACGGGTTGGGTAAAGGAGGAGGAGAAAGAGAGAGAGAGAGAGAGCTAGAGGTGTTTCTGGAGGCGTTGTTGCCGCCTGAGTCACTCTTGATGCAGCGTTGCCGCGGAGACCCGTTTCCGCGGCTTACTCCAACATGGCGTCCAGCTGGTCGGCCAGGTCATCGAACATGCTGCCGATGTCGTCGAGGATGCTAACCGTGGTCTTCTGCTCGGCCACAGAGCTGGAGGCGCAACAAACAGAAACACGAGCGTCAACACATTTTACGACATTTTTGTTTACGAAAAGTTAACTCGAAACACTAAAAACTAAATCGGCACCCGCGCTAGCTTTGTTAGCTTGCTAGCTCATAGCTAACGAAACCCACTCCTAACGTATGCCATCAAGGTCTCGCAATTTCCGCGAATTACTGCGGAAATCTGAAGAAAAATTTAAAACGTAAAGCTTTAGCCTTAGCAACAGTAACTAAGGGGGCAGGGCTTAGAAAAAGAAAGTAAATTAAGGCCACCTTTTATAGCAGTTTTATAACAATTTGACCTCAAGCGGGCCGGATCAGTAAAACAATAGCAGAATGAAATATAAATTCTAATAATATCGTATAAATATATATTTAAATATATTTAAAATATATATACAAAAAAAATGGAAACATTTTTGTTGGTCTACATAGACCAACAAAAATTTTTCCTTTTTTTTTTTTTTTTAGTGCAAAGAAAAACAAAATAAAAATTTATGTTTCAGCGCATTGTCATCATCTGCTGTTTAGTTCTTGTTGTTGTTATGTCCGCAAATTTTACTAAAACAGTGCGACCTCTAGTGGACAAAATAGGAATTGGTGTCAGAATGACACCTATTGTTCATGAAAATGTTTCCTGAATAAACAAATACCAGTGGATAAAATTTTTGTTTTATTTGTTTGATTGGGTTCTCTTTGTCTGCTGTTAGAACTCGTGTGAAAATCTTCCGATGTTTTGGGTTATTTTTACACAAAAAAATTTGGATTCAAATTCAAGTAAGTTTAGCTCCTGCTGAGGTCAGGACTGTGAGAGTTGTTGGTTCGGGAGCAGGTAGTTTTCGTATCAAGTGACAAAGTGTTTTAATAAGTCTCTTTTTTTCCGTTTTTAACCTAAAAGTTCTTGTGAAGTGGCTGGGGAGAGGGCTGTCTGGGTTTCCCTGCTGAAGCTGCTGCCCCCGCGACCCGGACCCGGATAAGCGGGAGAAGACGAGAAGAAGTTCTTGTCATTTGTGTCAGAAAATACACGAACTGACTTCCAACAATACGATAATTTAGTATTTGTAGCCGAATAAACTCGACAGTGAGTCGAATCTACAACACCTAACTCTGTAAAGTTTAGTGTTGTGTTTATTTACGGTTTGTGTGTTTGGTTCTTACTCTTCCTGTCTCAGTATCTTATCCTCCACGGCCTGCAGAGCAGCCGCCAGCGACGCGCTCGTCTCCTCCAGCTTCTGATGCACCAAAGAATCCACGCCAAAGTCCGGCGTCGTCGGTGCCGGCGCCGTGACGGCGCCCCCCGTCATCCCACTGTCCACTGACACCCCCCCAATGGAGGAGCGGGGGGGCTTGATTGGAGGTGGGGTCGGGCTGGGGGTGGCGGGCGTCTGCGGCGTGGTGGGCGTCTGCGGCGTGTGGGGGCTCTGCGGGGAAGGGCTCGTCGGCTTGGCGTTGGGCGGGCTGGGAGTGTTCGAGGGTGGGAACGAGGGGGGCGAGCTGGTCTGTCGGGCCACCGCGGGGTGCTGCTTGACCGGGGCGGGGGCCGGAGTCGGGGAGGGGGGGCTGGTCATAGAGTGGATGAGCTTAGACGGTTTGGGCGCCGTGGGCGGTGGCGCCGGTTTGGGTGACACCGGTGGAGGGATCTTCTTTCCTTCGACTATGGAGAGAAAACAGCAAAACATGGATTACTGACCGGTGTATAAAACAGAAACCACAACAAAGGTGCAGACTGCAGTACGTCTGACACTTTGAGGAGTTTGTTTCAGGGCTGAAATGTCCTGAAAATACAACTTATGATTTATTTTACTCACAGTAGAACAGAGGAGCAAAGTGCCTCATTATCTTTCTTTTTGAGAAGCACACCTTTAGAGACTCATTATGCTTTAAACGGTCACATTCATTCATTCACTTTCTGTAACCGCTTGTCCTCTGGAGGGTTGTAGGGGGTCTGGAGCCTATCCCAACTGTCATTGGGCGAGAGGCGGGGTACACCCTGGACAGGTCGCCAGTTTATCTCAGGTCTAACACACAGAGACAAACAACAATTCACACTCACACCTACGGCCAATTTAGAATCACCAATGAACCTAACCAGCATGTCTTTGGACGGTGGGAGGAAGCTGGAGTACCTGGAGAGAACCCAACGCGAGCTCCACACAGAAAGGCCCAGTTGGCCCACGGATTCAAACCCAGAACCTTCTTGCTGAGAGGCATCAGTGCTAACCACCACACCACTGTTAAAAGGTCACAACTCCCGTCAAACTGCGCTCCCTACAACCTCTCTCACTTTGAGTCGCCAGTGGCCAAAGCTCCGTGACAGAAACGTTGATCAAATTTGTTGGATCAGCTAGAATCATATGCCGTCAGTACCTGGACTTCCAGGTGTCCCGGGGCCTGGCAGAGGGACTCTCTTTTGGGAGACAGCTTGCGGTGGCGTCGGGGGGCCTCCTTGTCTCTTAATCTGTGCCACGATAGGTTTCGGGGAGACGGGAGGCTTCGGTTTCCTCACCGGACCGCCTTCATTTACCAAAGGAGCAGCTTGGTCCACGCTGCTCCTCCGAGGAGCGGCAGACATTTGCGATTGAGGTTGATGTTGGGGTTGAGGTTGAGGCTGAGGTTGTGGTTGCGGTTGTTCCGTTACTCCGGCCTCCGACACCGGGCGACGTTTCATGGTGGCCGTGCCATTCTGGTAGGGGACCGGCTGCGTGATGTTTGGCTGGCCGCCGCCGCCGCCGCCGCCGCCGCCGCCGCCGCCGCCGCCCACGGGCTCCCCGTTAGCGTTGGCCATATCCGCGAAGCCCTCGGGCTCTTTGTCGCGGCTCTTGGGCCGCCGCTTGACAGTGGACGACTCCTGGAGGGTGAAGTCCGAGCCGTTGGGGTGGGGCTTGGAGCTGCGGGGACGTCGCTTTAGGGTCCCCGTGGCTTCGGCCCTGGAGGCGTCCTCCTGGGCGTAGCCGGCGTCTCCCTGGGGGCCCTCGGCGTCGCCCTGCAGACAAACACAAAATACACACTAACGGAAAAATTCATACATTCGTGATAAGAGGTCACAGTCAAACATTGACAAAGCAAAATGGAGAACACAGATAAAGCAGAACACAGAAGCTTGACTATGGATCTGGAAGGCCACATTTAACTTTAGCACGGTACGATACATATATAATACATAGATAGACAGATAGATAGATAGACAGATATGTATAAAGATAGCTACCTGTCCTTCTCCTTCTCCTCGACCCTGGCGGCGGATGGTCATGCTTCCCTCCTCTGCAAACGGCAGGTTCTCTGTCGAGCTCCCGCTGCCCCCCGAGCTGGGGTGAGGAGAGGACGGAGGGTGCGGCGAGGAGGAGTTAACGGGGGGCGGGGAGGATGCGGGCTGGACGGAGGCGCAGGGGAAAGCCAAGGGAGTCGGCTGTTCCCGCATGGCGGCGGCCACCAGCTCTGTGACGGGGCCGCTGATGGTCCGCCGCCGGTTCACCACCTCGCCGTCCAGACCGATGGCGTCGCGCGTTTTCCCCACCTGGTGAACAAATGGTTGACGGCGTTTAGCTTAACTACCGCATGAGTAAAAGTATAAAAGTATAGAGAATCAGATGTACGTACCTGCAGGAAATTCTTTTGCAACGCCATGCCTTTGGGTCCGCCCCCTATAGAAGACATCTCTAACATGGCGGCGATGCTCCGCACGCTACCCACACTGTTCGTCTCCACGGTGGTCGCCTCCACGGACACCCCGAGGTCGCTGGCCCGGCGCTGCTGGTGGTAAGGCACGTCCAGCATCCCCCCCGTGGTGGTGTGTGTCTGCTGCTGCGCGCTGGCGTCCGTCAGGTTGGAGTTGGAGGTGGAGATGGCCGAGCTGGAGCGCTTGGGCGGCGGCGGCGGCGGGCCTTTCTTCTTCTGGCGCAGAGCAAAGGACAGCGTATGGTTGCGGTTCTTCTCCTGGTTGCGGACGGAATGGCTGCGGCTGACGCGGTGGGTCACCGTGGCGTATTTACCCCCTTCGCTGCGCGTGACGGCCGAGCCCTGACCTCCCGCTACCTCCGCTTCTCCTTCTCCTCCGCCCCCTCCTCCTCCGCCGCCGCCGCCACCTCCTCCTCCTCTTGCCCTCTCGTCACACTCACCATCTGAGACGGCGTATCGGTTGAGGCTGTGGGCTCGTTTCTTCTGGAGAGCGGAGGCATCGGTTCCTTCGTTCTCCGCCGGCTCAGCCTCCGGCGGGAGGCAGAGGAGTGGGACTTGAGGTTGTTGGTTCTCCCTAACCTCCACCGCCTGCATCTGTGGGGGTTGCTGAGGGTGAGCCTGGTGCTGGGGCGGGACTTGAGGCTGCTGCTGCTGCTGCTGCTGCTGCTGCTGCTGCTGCTGCTGGAGCGGACATGGAGCCCCCCGGTGGGTCGGCGACGGAGGCGGGTGTGATCTCGGCGACTGAGGCCGCTCCCCCTGGACGAACTGGGGCTTGGACTTGGACTGTGGCGAAGCGGAGCTCTGGACGGAGGAGGTGGAGGAGGACGATGAGGTCCTGGTCTTGGTGGGGGTGTGAGGGGGCGTGTAGGGCGGCGCAGGCTGGGAGTGGGAATGGGAGTGCCGGTGCTTTCCTTGTGAGGACACGCTTCCTCTGTGGGAGGACGTGCTTCCCTGGCTGCTCTGCTGCCTCATAGTCCGCGCCTCCTTCTTAGGCGGCCCGCCTCCACCACCTCCTCCTCCTCCACCTCCTCCTCCTGTCATGGCCTCATCATGGTCTTTGCTGAGGGTCCTTGTTCTCTGAGCTTTGACCTCCTGAACTGGCTGGGTCATGGCACTCTGCAGCTCGGTGCTCAACTCGCTGTCCTGAAAGGTCGTCATCTTTGGAGACATGACCTCTGAAAAGAGTCATCAAGAGAAATTATTAAAAGAATAACTACAACACTTGGTTCGCAGCAGATTAGTTTAACACGATCTCACCATCTGGGGGCGGGCTGTCCATGGACATGACTTCCTGCTGCTGTGTGATCGGCGGGGGCTTCTTTCTGAGGGAGCCCCGTCCGTCGGAGCCCCGCTGCATTTCAGCCAGCCGCTTCACCGCCAGCATCAGCTTCTTTTGGTGTCCTGCAACATGAACGGACAGACATCAGAAGTTTATTTTCTATTATTTATGTCAAAGATCTTCATAGAACGGCTGACGAAGAAATCTAGACGTGTGGCTACAGAAGCTAGCTAACCTGGAAACACTAGAGCTACACGAACAGACCCACTCCAGCTAACATGCTAGCATTTAGCATACATCATGACCACCTTCTCAATATTGTGTAGGACTCCCTTGTGCCTCCAAAACGGACTCATCTGAGAATGGACATGGGCCTTCTGAGGGTGTCCTGTGGTGTCTGGCAACACAATGTTGTTAGTAGGGGGCCTTTGGGTCCTATGGGTTGAGGGGAGGGTCCTCTGTGGATCATCCCACAGATACTTGATCAGTTTGGGATCTAGTGAATTTGGAGGCCAGGTCAACACCTTGTGATGTTCTTCATGTTTTTTTGAGTTGTTCCTAAAGTGTTTTTGTGGTTGCATCCTGCCATCAAGGAGTGTCATTGCTATGGGGTGGGGGTGCCTGGTCTGGTCTAGGTGGGTGCTACATGTCTAAGTAACATCCACATGAATGAATGCCAGGTTCAAATGTTTCCCAGCAGAACACTGAATGTGCACTTCTTACCCAGCTTGGTGATGCCAATTTCCTGCAGGTCCTCCCAGGTGATGTCTGTGATGAAGTCGATGTTCTCGTAGCCGTTCTGCACCAACACCTGGTGGTACTGGCTTAGACCAATAGCAGAGAGCCACTCTCCAAGATTGGCCTGCAGGAACATTAGAAACACAAGAAGCACCGGTCAGGGTAGATCACAGAGGCCAAAACTGAGGCTTGTAGTTTGTCTTAGCAGGTTCAGAATAGTCTCACCTGGCATGAAAAATCTAGCTTTAAACATGATGGCTATAAACCTGAAGCTGGACACAAAACTTTCACTCACAGGTTTCTGATCGGGCAGCCACTCCGTGACACTGAGTTTATTAATCTCCGACGTCATCTTCTTCCTGTGGCCTGGTTTTGTTATTCCAATAGCCGTCAGGTCCTACACACAAGCAAACGCACAAGTGAGATGTTCTGCAGTGGCATGTTTGGACATTTTCCTCCACAGAGTGCAATGAAATCTCCCCACGAGCCCGGCAGTGTCTGTGCGTGTGTGTGTTCCTCTCTGTCGCTCAGTCGCTCACACACACAAACACACACACATACATAGAAAGGAAATTTTGCAACCCAAGAGACAGCGTGACATCTGATGGAAAGATTCTGCCAAAAAAAGAAAGAAGCAGCTGAGGTGTCTCAAAATCATGAGAAAAGCAAGGGAAGCGAAAAAGGAAATGTCTGCGGTGAAAGGAAGCGCCTGCTCGAGTCATCCGCCGTAATCCAGCTCCTACTTTCATCATTTCTTATTTGTGACGGCGAAACGTGGTCCGTACTTTAACTGATAAACAAAAACAGTTTGTAATTGTGTTGGACAATTAGAAGAAGAACACTTCTACTGGACATACATGAACATTTACATCTCCCACACACACACGCACGCACTCTCTTAGTTTCATAACTCATTACTTTAAAGACAAATTCAGCTCAACAAACAGAAGAGGAGGCTTTTATTCGATATAATGAAATCCTTGTTGAGCCAACGCGGCTCTGATCGCTTCAGCATGCACACAGTGTCATTATATATGCAGAAATAATAATAATGCTATAAATTATTTGTAGGGTGCTGAGCGTGGAAGCGTCAGAACAGGCCACCGCATCAGGAGCAGGGGTGTAGTAGGTGAAGGGAGGGTCAAGGGATGGAGTGAATCTATTTATACGTCTACTCTAAGTCCGCTTTTGAATGTGCAGCTCAAAGTGGAATCTTATTTTTCATTCGTATTTTCAGCAAAATGATTGCACACAATTTCTATCTTTTGACTTTCTGTTTCAATGTAAAAAATACAGCACAGGATTTGGACATAACGATTCAACAATGTTCCCAAAATATTTAGTTTAAATAGTTAAAGAGTTCTGGGATGAATTAAAGTATGAATGGTTTAAATCAAATCATCAGCAGCTGAGATATCTGACTTTTAATCTGTAATCTGGCTCAATCTATTAAAAAAAAAGCTTGATGCAACTACATTTCCCATAATGCAACACAATAGCCTTCTTCCTTGCACCCTACCTGTCTGGCAAATGACAAGTTCTCCCAAAAATCTACAATACAAGGTTCCTGTGCTGTAGATTTCAGATTAAGTTTTAAATATAACGCTGATGATGTCTATTAAAGCTGCATTATATAACTTCTGCCCACTAGGGGGCGCTAAGGTCCACAGTGACACAACTACAGTCTGGTGAAGCCATATGATTCATTTCTCCTTATGATCAAAGCCACATGACTAATGTAACTCAGACATGTTCTGGCCTTGTGGCTCAGCACAGATTTACTGACAGATTGGCAAAAGTGGTTAAAGTGCAGCAATGGGCGTTCTTTGAAAATGTATAAGACTTATTATTAAATGAGTAACAAGTAATATGCTGGATATGTGTCTATACAGCGCCATTTGAAAGTATTTGCATCCCTCAGTCCTGAAAGTTGAACCCAATCAAACACATGAAACAGAAGTATTATACTTTTGTTATACATTCAGGAAATTGAGCCAATATTACTTATCAGTGAGGTCCAAAAAAAGAAGAGCACCTCCTTGCTTTGAAGTTAATGTTAAAACCAAATTAGAGTCAATCTCTAGAGTCAGTGTTTCCAATAAATGTATGAGACTCAGGTGTTGTTCAGTGCCTCGTATCGTTTAAAAAAAAAAATCAAGGATTTTTCTTCACGACACATGTCTGGAAGTATAAGATGATAGAAATGTAGAAATGTCTGACGGGTGCAATTACTTTGAAGCGGCACTGTCTATAAGATTTCAGATTTGAATTTCCAGAGAGTGGATATTTGAGTTTATTAGAGAACATTATGGGAATAACACTTGTTACTCCTAATGGTATTAGCTTGTTAGCATGGCTCAGACTAGAAAAGAGGGAGTAGCTAGTCACGGGAGTGTTTGCTTTTTAGTATTTACAGAAAAGCAAGTAATTTCCCAAAATATAACCAATTACTTCAAGAATATATTTATATATTATTTTGAAGCAAAACTGAAATTGTCCAAGTAAAATCATACAAATTGGAGTTAGGAAGGAATGCTTTGTTAACCTTGTGCGCTATAATAACTCTTTTCTTAAATTTTATTATTCATATTTTAGACAACGTCAAGGTGTGACAGTGCGTTGTGACATTTACTTTTCATTTTTTCTGGGGTCTGAGAGACAGGCAGGACAACACCAGGTCAAAGGTGTGAGGAGAAACAGGACAGGTGAGGAAGGGACGGGTTTAAGTGTGCTCGCTTGTGATCAGTTTTTTTTTTTTTTGACATACATGCATCTCGAAAACATCAAGGACAGCACAAAATAAAAGTCGTGCAGACTCGTTTCCATTGTGGTCCTTGGTGGTGAGCTGTCTGCAGTCGTGAGGAGGTCGGGGTTCAGTTGCCTTACCTCTGGGGTCATTCGGCTAATGGTGGGCAAGTCATACCCAGCGCCCAGGAAGTTTGGAGCGTAGACCTGCAGCTGAAAGTCGCTCAGCCATTGGACAACGGCCTCTGAGCTCTACGGGGAGAGAAGACAGGGGGCATGCGGTCACTGGCTCCGTGTCGGCTTCTTCAACGGCCACTTTTCCTCAGCAGGGCCAAGGAGGGCCAAACACGGGCCACAGTTAGCGTCTATAGTCTCTGTTATCAATGCATCTTTACAAATGTCAAAAACTAATTCTTATACATTAATGGATGTTTTTTTTAATAATATCTGATTGAAATAATCAATAATCAGCCCTGGTAAGCCCTCCATGGTCCTGCAGTGAAAACCAGGCTAAGATTAGGAAGGAGAGAGTCCCAGCTTGTAGTATCTCAAAGTAAGAGCTAAAGATTAGCAACAACGGTCTAATCTGCATTTGATACTTCACAGCTGTAGACAACATGAATCTACCTTGTTTATTTTTTATTTTATTTTTTTGCACTCTCTTCTTGAAGAGGAGAGGCCAGAAACTGCCGTAGGGGTGGAAGTGTGACTTTCACCACGGTTGATTCAAAAAGTTGAGTTTTCTAAGATAGCGCATTGCTAACTGTTCTTAACAGATTTTAGTTTGATTTAAATCTCTGAAGATGTGGATTAGTTTCCAAGAACATTGGTGAGTGTCACACTTGTGTCTCAGAGCTAGCGTGAGGATTGAATACATTTAAAACAAATCTGGGACTGGTGGCGGACATCAACTATACACATCCGTGGATTAATGGTAAAGTTAGCACAGGCGTCTGGAGCCAGTTCAACACCTGTTCTTACTTTTAAACGCATTCTGTATATAAATATACCATAGTATTACTAGATTAAAATAGGTTGCGCAAAATATAGTTGGTTTAGTTGTCATCAAACAAGCTTTTTACTTCTTACTAACAAAGCTAGCGTTAGCCTTCTAGAATATTCCCTGATTAGAGTGAGATAACGATCTATTGTTTAAAGAAATTATCTGACTCTCTACTTAAAATACCATTTAATAACTGTGTAAACTTTACATAGTTATACCTAAAGGCGCGACGCTAGAAAGCGACAAAAGAAAATGCAAATACAGATTTTTTTTTTTCTAAACAGACATTGGGACTTGCGTCGCAAATTTGTCAGTGAGAGTCAGATTTCACAAATATTATACAATAAGCCATTTTTAAATTTTTTTTTTTTACTATGCTAACATTAGCTTGACAAGCTAAATTGTTGCTGTGTTTACATGGACACTAGTACTCCACAACTTATATGCATAGTAGCCTAATTTGACCACATTAATAAGAAGAGACTGGTCCTATCAGGCGTATAAAGGTGTAAACCCTTTATAACCAGTTCAATGGAAAGATATTTGCTCCAAATATTTATGTAAAAGACTGATGCAGCTGTTTCTCTCTAGCTGGAATAAATCCTTTCTTTCTGAGCATGTTTGCCCAACGTTGAAAACGAGGGTCCATCTTGGTCATCATCATCTACTGAATCAATTCAATGTTGTCAATAAAGTTGTGGCAGATTTGATGCTCCATAGCAGGAAGAACACACTTTGCTAACGCCCAAAAAAAAGTTCTCCTCTGTTTGATATTTTGCAGTCGACAGTTAAGCTGGAATCTCTGATCAGAATGATTTAAATCAAGCTGAAGAATTATCGTCCGTTGTAAATATTTGCTACGGCTTGGAACTTACTTAACATATTCCCTCTTTAATGTTGTTTTAGCAATGAACAGCCAGTACGGCACAATCCAGCTCTGCTATAATTTGCTGCAATGTACAATACACTAAATTAAAATGCAGCAATATGCACCAGGACTGGAGATAACTGTGAAACCTCTGCATGACTTCTTCCCACACACTGCTTCTTTTTAAAACTCCCCACATCCCTTCTGTCCTCCTTGTCTCCTTTCTCAAGCCCTCCTCCTCTTCCACACTGTCCCTCACAGATGATCCCCTCTTTATTTCTTTCTTTCTCGTTATCCTGTCGCCGAGGGGGTAAAGTGTCAGGAGGCTGGAGGAATTCGGGGACTCTAGCCTCTAACAGATGGTCACTAGAACATGGCGGCACGCTCGTACAGTAACAGAGCAGACAAGTGATGCGCACGACCACCTGCTATTTAAAATATGCTACCTGCTTTATCAACTTTATCGCACAGCGAGACTTGAGCTTAAATGTATGCAAACACAGACACTCTACTGTAAGTGACAGCTTTTTAAACGAGCTCAGATTTCACACTTCTTTTTTTTTGTTTGTTTTTTTTTGGTGCTAAGCTAGTCCACCCACGCCGTGCACACTGCTGGGCATCTACCACCACCACCAGCAGCAGCAGCAGCAGGAGCACACACACTCCTCACATCTCAACTAAAATTATGCGTGCCTGAGGTGCTCTAGAAATATTTATTCCAGCAAAAAAACAGATAAAAAGAAAAAAGGAAAATACTGCAATGGAAGAAGAGAAGCAGCAACTAAAAGAGGTGAATAACGATGGATAGCAGGTAGAAGGACAGGATTTTCTCTCTTGCTCTCACACACACATGCACAAGATTCCTCCTCGGATTCGTACACACTCACCGTGTCGTGGCTGCATCCGAACACTCGCAGCACGGACGAGGCCAGCTGTGACAGAAACCGCTGGGACATCCTGGCGTTTTGTGTTTGTGTGACTGAGGCGACTGAGGAGCTACGTACTCATCATGTTGGATGCCGTGTGTGTGTGTATGTGTGTTTGGATGAATAATACTGGAGGGTTTGGGACTGTCCTACCTTCCCCTCAACTGGCCCCTCCCCCTTCCTGGTTGCCGTGGCGTCATAAGGCGGCGCTTCGTGGAGCGGGCAACCCGATTGGCTCGAAGTCCGAGAGGAGCTGGCAGAGCCTGTTGAGGGAAGTGTTGTTTGGTTTCGTTACAAGCTGTCGCCCCGTCTCTATGCACTTGCAGCGATCAACAGATGAGTTCGCTCAGCTCGCTATCTGACCTCCGTCCTCCTCCTCCTCCTCCTCCTCCTCCTTTCGACTCATTTCTGGTCCTTCACTGATTTAACCGGCAACCAATTGAATCCTTGCTTTCCGAAACCTTCCTATCCAATCACACCCTTCTACACTTCCTCCTACATCCCCTGCCTTGGCCATCTGTCTCTTCTGAACAAGCCAAGATCTGTTTGTGTGTAAAAGTGATTTCATGACATTTTTATTTTTTTTTTAAAAAGACCATCATGCTTTTCTAACTTCATAGCTCACTCATTTACAAAACCTGTTTGCTCTTCTTGTTCTCACTCATCACGACACGTACTGTTACCTGGAGGCTGGTCCACGGACTTTGACTGCTCCAGTAGATGCTCCTTGGCTTTGGCAGACTGGGACAAGACTGTGGCTAGAAGCTGCAAACACACACAGAGACACACACGTATTTATTTACAAGAATATGCATGAATTAAACGGATTAGCAGCAGCTTTCATTTTTCTGCATGAAATCAACATTAATTTGTTTCTCGGGACCACTTTGGGGGCAGTGGCGCAAGCTGAAAATACAACTTATTATCACATGTTGTGATGCTAATAGCATGTAAGGATAACTTAAACTGTTGAAGAGTGAATCAAAACAGTAACATTTTGCACTGGGAAACCAAAACAATGAGCTCAAAGATGCTAAAATGTTGCACAGAGCTGAGAGGAGATGCAGAATCACTGCAAATAACTGCTTTTACACTGTTCTTCACCGGATAATGATCGTTTAAAAATGTTGACTAGTGAATCATTAACTATTTCCTAGGTCCTTTAAAGCAGAGGATGTCTCATTAGGCTTGTGAGGTGCAACTCTAGTGACACCCATTTACTGTATGTAAAGTGGTGGCTCTGACTGCCGCCATCTTGGCTAATTCAAAAATTACAGCTAGCAACCTGGGAGAGCACCCACCTGTCACTCAAAGCAGCCATATGCATGCTATTTTAAGCATGATGCATGATTCAGTTGTGATAAATGAACCAGGCTGCAAACACGTTTAATCCTACTGTGGTATGGGCTCAATTTTTGAGACAGCCTCAAGTGGTCATTTGAGGAACTGCAGTTTTGGACACGTGTGCCCAGGTTTCTCGGATGTTGCCCTTTTCAGTAAAGGTATGAAAACTCCAAACTTTTGTGCTGCTTTAATTACAAATTAAGCAACAGGAAACAAATAAGTAATATTTAAGTTTTGCCAAATGAAATTATAGCATACCGGGATATTTTATGAAATGCTTGAAGCTGCTGAGACAACAAACTCAAATTCCTGGTCATCTATTCACAATAAATGAAATACAGTGGCCCTCGGGGAACAGTGACAACTCGGTAGTAGGTGCTTTTCTTGCCATCTACAAATCTGCAGCTTCATCATCTCACATAAGATTGATCGGGAGGGAAACAGTGTGATGTATGCAGACTGTTGCCGCATTAATCACATTTAAACCTCTATTCTGAATCTTCCATTGCAGCAATAAATATCTGACTGGCACCACTGAGGAGCTGAATGGCGAGGGATGCAGACAGAGCGGGGGCTTTTTAAGTCAGTCAGTCTGGGCTGCATAATTCTGCTGAGCGGATGTTTTGTTTAAAAGTGTCTCACTTGCAGTTTCCTAACAGGACACCTGCTGAAAATATGTGACACCGGAGAGAAGAATACATACCGCACAGAAAATTATGGAATAATTCTTATTGTGCGTGACGTGATGGGGTTTTATCTGGGATTTCTTTATTTTTTGATGCCACAATCAGAAGTTTTAGGTTGGGCTGTCAAAGTTAATAACGTGCTAACACAAATTCCTTTTAACCCTTTTCATTTTTTGTAATGCATGATTAACACCTACGGCTTAACTATAGTTTAATTGAGTCTATCGATGTAGCGTTGGACTAATCTCAAAAATCCAAACTGTGCAAAGTTAATACCAAAACATATTATAAAAAATATATAAATAATGTATAAAATATATAAAGAATGTATACAAAAGATAAGATTTTTCCCTACTCCCACGGTACTACGGTACCGCTTCACAGAGCGGTTGTCAGTGGCAACTCTCAATCATCATGACATCACATCCTGTTTTTATAGTGTCAAATAAATAACTTCAGAAAAATTGACACTTGAACATACACCAACATTATATTAAGAACCTAAAATGACAGAAACCATCCTTTAACAAATGTATTTTATGTATGTAGTGTTGCTGTGCCCGGATGCAGTATGACCTATACTGCATCCGGCCACAAGGGGGAAGCTCTACATACTTTGGCTTCACTTTTGAGTATCTGTCATGGCATCCACATGACGTCTGTGCCTCATACACGTGTTTCAGTGTTATTGCTTCAATCCGAAATATGCACAGGAGTTACATGTCAACAGGTCTTCAGAGGTCTGGGTAAGTTTCTAGTCCCGAAAAGTAACTTAAGTGTGAGTGTGTGTGTGTGTGTGTTTGTACCTTAACCCCCTCAGCCTGTGCATGGAGGATGTGTGCGGCACTGCCGGCGCTCTGTCCGCTGCCGGACGACCTCACGCTGGTCACGCTGCCAGAACTACCCAAGCTGCTGTGGTCTCCACCTGCAACACACACACCCACACACACGAGCATTCACACAGACACACAACAACCCAAACAGTATGTATAGAGTTTTTCCATACAAATGCACACATGCAACAAACAGATGGATGCATACAATCACCCACATCCACCCACACACACACACACACACACACACATTGAGTGGTTTAGCTGATATCCAAAGCAACGTGGTAAGAGGTGTGACTCTCCATTGAAATGCACTGGGCAGCGTGTGGTTGGATGGACAGGACGGACAGACAGGGTGACAGACGACTGGGTGACAAACAACAAAAGTGGAATAGACACGCTTTCTTGCTTTCACACACATCACACACCATCTTTTCACCCTCTTATTCTGTTTCACACACACACACAGACTGTAGACCGATGCAGATGGCTGCAGTCCTACACATAAGGCCTCTGAGTTCGGCTAAGCTTCAGATGGAGGGATAAGCAGGAAGGAGGGGGACTGTCAGGAGCAGATCAAAGAGTATCTGAGAGCCTTAGCTCAAACAAACGGAACGAGTGGATCCTTGCAAAACCATCGACACTTGCAAGAGGCAGTGTGGAGAAGACTTTTATCGAAAGGACGTCAGATACTATTTGAACCCTGGTCAGACTTGAAGGAGTCGAGGGGGGTGGGGTGTTGAGGGCTCAGCGCAGCGCGGCTTAGTTACCTGCCACGGGCTTGCGCAGTACCCAGATCTCTTCGTTGGAGCCTCCATGGGGCCCGCTGGACGGGTTGGGAGAACTGTGAGGACTTGCCTCTGAGCCGCGACAACCTTCAACACAGAACACCACCGTTAGCCGCTAACCGACCCTAAAGTGGCCTAGGGAGCTGCTGCTGATTCTCTAATCATTACATTTAAAACAATGTTTTTTTAGGGCCACGTGGGGGCAACAGAACAAAGCTAGAGTACGCATTTATTTGGATACACGTGCAACGTTAGCGTTATCTTTGGACGTCCAAAAGCTGCTCTTAATTTAGCGCTGCGAGAAAGATATTTGGCTCTTTAGCGGCTAAATGTTCCACCATGTTTCTCGCACTAGCAACCAAAACGATTAGCTAAAAAAGGCTAAAAAGCTGGTGATAACTGTAGGTTTACTATTAATCAACCGTTAAACATAATTATTTGAGATGTTGTTGATGTAAAATAAAAAGTGCAGCTTTAATGTCCAGCTAAAGACAAACTTGACTTTGAAGCCATGTTTTTTTTACAGTGCATTTAAAGTATTTAGAATGAGTCAATTGAAAACACTCCAACTAATAGATTTAAATTTATGTTAATGAGGCGTTTAAAAGAGGTTTGCATTAGTTTTACACTCAACTTGATTTAAAACAGTCTCAGCTGAACTACTGCAGTACTCTACGTGGTATTTGTTGCTTACAAATACACTAAACAAAGTAAAAATACTGACTGATGGTCTGCATTAACATTTCAGCCAGGGACTAAATAAAACTTGCGTATTAATGTTGATTTTTTTACACATTTAAGTTGAAAAATCATCGCTGTAACGGCTCTGAGTGGTCTCCCGTTTACGTGGTGGGTGGGAAATTTAAAAACGAAAATACTACAAAGTACAGGAAGCTAACGTTGGTCACTGAAAACCAGTTGCACTGTAATCTGTCTAATTTTCAATTTGATAGGTGGAAATAAAAGTAGAGGTGCAGATCGGGCTAATAGGAGAGAAGGGTTTAGGGTTTAGGCGCATTAAGGTGGTTTAAAAAGGAAATATAATTTTCAAACTTGAACTCTTTCATTCTCGCACACAGACACACACACACACACACACACACGCACAGAAAAAAAAATACAGCATAGATATATGAAAACATTTATATACCCATAGTACATAAATAAATCCATAACATGAATATCTGTGTATATACACATATATGCCATAATGTACATACACATACATATATAATGCATAAGCATAAGCACGTGATTATATATGTCGGGAGTGTTCGGAAAATGGGGGCTGCTGTAGTGCATTTGGAGAGTGTCATAAACCATTATAACCGTCCCGGTGAGGGTTTATCAATGGTTTATCCGTGTGACCAACAGTGCTCCAGAGAAACACACAACAGTACAATTAGCAGTATCAATTAGCTTTCACGTGAAGTCACAGCTCCTTCTTGTGGCCATTTTGCATCCCTCCAAAAGACTGAATGGTGTCGAATAATCTCTGAAATTTACCTTTTTTTTTAACCAATGTGACCAGGGCTCAGGGAAAATGCGCTGAGCTGACGTATTAATCTTGAAAAAGAGGCTTCATTCACAATTTTTTGGACTTAATGTGTCACGTAAAATTCATCTAAAGTGATTTTTTTTTCTAGTGGAGGTAACAAAATGGTTCCCAGTAGTGCCCAGAGGGTAGAGTTCACAGTCAGTGAATATATCTTACCTTGAAAACAACGTGGGTGACATTTTCCAACAATGCATCTGGGTCTCTTATGCAACGCCTGACATTTTACACTTTGCAATTTGCAAGTTTTTGCATGCGACGCATAATTTCAGAGTGTTTTTCCAAAATATGTTGAGAATCCAAGAGGATGAAACAAATACATTAACAGAACAGGCAGAAAATGTCACCCATTCATTAACGAGAAAGAAGCAACATCTCCCGACGACTGCCGTTAAAACAACAACTCAGATCTTTACAAAAAACAAATTCATGTTTTTTTCCCCCCAATATGATCATGGAAATTCCTCACCAGGCTCACTAGTGTCATTTCAAACTGTGTTTCAACCTTTACAAAGACGCTAAACACTCTCAGGTTTTACTTAACTATTCCCACGCATTACCATCACACACACACACATAGTAACATTTTTAAGAGATGGGTAAAAGTGGCGTTAAAATGATCAGACGTGACAATAAGACGAGGACAGAACGGAAAAACATGCGGTCTGGTCAGGAGAGAGTTGTGTGCGGGGTGTGTGTGTCGGTATGAGACACTAGCAGGGGTTGTTCTGGTGGGGCAGTTATGATATAGGGGGAAGTAGGAGAGAACGAAGGGGA
Source organism: Chelon labrosus (assembly GCF_963514085.1). Taxonomy (NCBI): domain Eukaryota; kingdom Metazoa; phylum Chordata; class Actinopteri; order Mugiliformes; family Mugilidae; genus Chelon; species Chelon labrosus. Next base: position 18,163,288 of record NC_140354.1, read on the forward strand.
AGGGACGAGAAGAGAACTGCAAAGGAAAAAAAAAGAAAAAACAAAGAACTGAACTGAAGCACAACTCAAATCAGGTGAACGGAGGTCTGTGGTAAAATGGTGAACTTCCTTTCCCTCTTTCTTCAAAAGATCAATTATTTCTGAAAAATGTGCATTAACTGTTTCGCTAAAATGCTAAAGCAATGGATGGTTTTGAGGTTGACTCTGGCTACACGGGACCTCAACTGAAAGGACCCCGGATGATGATAACAGGTAACTCCGGACTCAACGGGGAATAGCACTAGCGTACGAAAACGAAATATTGGTGAAATGAACGAGTTTCGCGGCAGATAATGCGTTATTTAGAGGCTGCGTTTCGGTGCCCCATTCACTCCCACTATATGGATATACGCAGATCTAAATATCTCCCGAAGGACTACAAATTACACATAAGTTATATGGGTGAGTAAACAATTGTATTTTATGCCAGAAATAAGGTCCAGGTGTAAAAAACATTAGTTCCACTTTAAACTACAAATTGCCATTAGCTGATTGCTTAAGCATATTGGAGTATTTTAAAGCAATCAGAATTTGGGCTGCTGCAATGACACACCAACGAAACCAATTACAACGATTGCGTTAATGCTGGGGATGGGTTCAAAACATTGATTGTCCAATTTGAATTGATCATTATTTAAAGGATCACAACAATTTTTAAACATATTCCATTTCCTTTATCCTTGTTGTCAGAATGGGGACTGAACTCACTATGCAATCTCGCAAACTCAGGCCCTGTTCAGACCGTGCATTAACGTCCAACCCGGGCAGTCCTATCGCGAGTGGCCAGCTTGGCATTAACAAATCTCAGTTTTGTGCTCTGTGCTGCAAATAAACACCATCACATAATTTGGCGCTGCATAATATTTTAACAGCTGCTGTGGATCACTACCTGTTGCTGTTTCAGAACCAAGAACAGGACTGTTTTATATATTGAACCCTGTCTTGATGTTAGTTAGACCTGCACAAAACCTCAAAGCTTCCATATGCACTATAATCTCTGGTATTAAAAGGAAAATAATGACATATCTGATATGATATACTGTTCACCTGTAGCTATTTTAGGGTGCAGTGACCTGGAAATATTTCTCTGCAATAAAGTTTGATCTCGCTTCATCTCTGTTCACATACGCCTACAGAGCGAGAAATATAAAGTAGCCAAAACACTTTGGACCTCTCTCCAAAAGAGCTGGCTCCCTCAATAATGAAGATGACAACAGCAACAACAGAAAAACAAAAGTTAGACAGCATGAGCAACACATAAAATTACATAAATAATGATTAAAAACTGAAAACTTCAATGGATGCTTTCTTTAAATAAAAAAAAAAGCAAATTTGAATATTACATGACCAATTAGAAATATTTTTTTAGAAACATTCTATAAAAACATATGTGGAAAGCATCCATTGAAGCTTTGATAATAAAGATAATAATAATAATAATTAATAAAGTAAAAGTGGGCGTGTACCTGGGGCAGTGGGTGTGTCTCCCTGTGGGGTTGTCACGGGCGACCTGTTATAGCCAAAGGAAGTGAAAAGTGGAAGCAGTGGCTGATGGGAATGTGGTGGAGGAGGAGGCGGTGGAGGCAGGATATGGATCTGATGGAACGTGGTGTCGTTGCCGTTGACTACCGCGTTGGCAGGCGCAACCGTCGCCGGGGCAACCAGCGGTATCTTTTGAAACTGTTGAGTGCAAATGACTGTGCTGGCCAAACCTAGATAACACCCACCGTGACACACACACAACACCAGCCAACAGTGAGACCACCGCCACGTAACAAACAAACGACAAAAAACAGAGAATTACATGTAAGAAAGAGGGGGAGGAAGGAAAAAAAAAAAAGAAAATTACAACAAAAACAAAGACTGAAGATACAAATCAAACCAAAGAAGAAGAAGAAGGACAGCCGATATACAAGATTAATGATGATGATGATGGAGAGAGGAAGATGACAAACAATGAAATGAAATGTGACTCGTGTGGAAAATGGGAAGTGGATGATTAACACCTTCATGCTCTTGACTTGCTTTAAATGAGTCTTGTCCTGTGTTGTGTTGCATGTCGTTAGCTATTAGCATACAACACAGGCAACAGTGATCTTCCTGCAGTATGTGGTTTTGTTGGTGCATATCAACTTTTATACAACATCCAGACTTTGGCCCATGAGCAGCTAGTGGAGACCATACACTGTAGAAACTGACATCGCGGCGCCATCTTGTGAGTTTGGAGTACTGTCCGAGAGTGGAGCCACGTTATCAGTGACCCACCCTTCCCTCTGCTGGAAATGGTGGATTAGAAACCGCACTTAAATATTTATTTTATTATTTTTTTTTAATGTCCCTCACATTCCTAGGGGTCTGCTTCATGGAGCGGTCATCAGCGGCAACTGTCAGTCATCACGATGTCACATCCTGTTTTTATACCGTCAAATAACCACCTCCAGACACATACACCAGCATTATATTAACTACCTAAAATGTCAGAAACCATCCTTTAGTGTTTTAGTTTTAGTCCCACCCACTAACAAGAAGTGGGTGGAGCTTATGACCTATACGGCAGCCAGCCACCAGGGGGAGCTCCACATGCTTTGGCTTTGAGGAGCTGTCATGGTGTCCGCTTTTTATACAGTCTAAGGTTGAGACGTATGCACACATGTTCATGTTCAATATTGTTTGCTAACGAATTAATTGTTTTTTTGTTTTGTCGCTCCATTGAGAACTGATTATTCACCGGCAAACTAAATCGTTTGGGTTCGCTTACTGTTGCGATGGACAGAAGAGTAAAAGCGATGTAGCCATACACACCTTCTGAGCATCGTAGAGTTGAATTAGTTTACAACAAAACAGCTCTGATTGGCTGTAGGTCTGTACAGGTCGATACACAACCCATAATGAAATCCAAATGGCTACGCCAAATTTAGCATTTAGTGGAAAAGGGAGCATATGAGGGGTAGATGGAGAAGGGACTCGCTGGGGAGGAAGGTTGGAAGAAAAGAATAATTAAAAATTAAGGAAGAACAGCTGAGTAAATGAAACTGCTTGCTAGAACAGCTGCTGTAGAACCCAAGTGTGTGTGCCAATGTGACCTAGCAGTGATTAGTGAGGCTGTCTAAGCCAAGTGGGAGTGCTCCAGCTGTTTTTTTTCACCTTTTACATCTGTTATATTCAGTACAACGTTGCTTACACCTGATACAAATATATATATAGATGCAGCCAGGATGGTATTGAACAATGGAGCAGGTTATGCGGTAAACGCACATAGTATGAACGAGAGTTGAACATTATGGCAATGGTGACCGAATGAAAGAGGTTTAGATAAATGGTTAGAAGACGAAAATGTGCGATGACAAACAATCACGGAGAGACGGTCGTACAGACGGAGACTAGTGGACATGCACTACACAGATGGACAAACAAAACTACGTGACCAATGGACGGACACTAATAGACAGTTAAAAACATCTGAGCCTCCTTGTGGGTGTGCAGTCACGCTTGGATGACAGGATGGATCTGAATGTGACCTAGGAGATGAACTCTCGTGTTGATAAAAGATGGAGGGAGGAGATTAAAGTAATTCAAGTTTACCTATTAAAGGAACGGTATGATATTTGGAAAATAAGAGGGTTAGATGGCGACCAGTACCGCTGTTATGTGTGCCCATCAAATATGGAAACAGTTAGCGTGGCTCCACAAGGTGATGATTCACACTTGCACTTTTTTACAGTTAAATAAACTAGATAACATGTTTTCTTTACTGAGCTTTAGAGGTATTACTAGGCAGATTTTAATGTGTTTTAACTAGGGGTGTAACAAATTACCGATATGAATCGGAAATCGGTTTTGATTTAAAAGATGTGAGTGCATCGATACACAAGCCCCTGGACCGATCTAAATGTACCACGAACCGGTCGATGGCCCGATTACAAAGTTATGAATCGGGTTATTACCGTAATTTCCAGACTATAAGCCGCACCAGCTAAATTTTGGAGAAAACTACAGATTGTTCCATATATAAGCCGCACCCGACTAAGCCGCACCCAAGCCGCTGGTGTTTTAATGTTTAATTACCGTAAGAGTTTCTTCTACCACGGAGGGGATCGTCGGGACAGAAATGACTGTTTGGAAACGCAAAGCGTCCCATTTATTTACATTTGAGAAACACAATAAATCTTTCAATCAATCGATCGATCGATCAAACTTTCACATCTTTGACATTACAAACAGCATTCGTGCAGTGCACAAATAATACAACGGTGCGCTCCTAGCGCACTTCCTGCAGTCATAGTACCGTAGTAGTGCAGTATAACAAAAAACAAAGCTTACAACGCTTGATGAGGCAATAACGTTAAATGGCTAAATTTAATTCGTTTTTAAAAGTGCTTGCCTGTAACACGGCAGCAAAAGTGCAGTAACCCGGCTGCTCAACTAAATAACAGCATCTTTTTCTAAAACAGCCAACACAGCAGTAAAGGTGCAGTAACACGGCCGTTTACTGTATCAAAATAACCAGCCTACTATACCAGAAAAGTCAGCCAGATCGATCGCCTTTAACTTAAAAGCAGCTCTCGTACTGCATTTGGACTCACTTGGTTTGTTTTGCTCTCGTTACCTGGCGCAAACTGTCTGTCTCGCTCCTGCGCTTCCATGATAGTGCGCCCCTGGTGACTGTTAGCTGTAAGAATCCATAATAAACCGCAGGGTCCAAAGCAAGTGACAAAAGTAGCGGCTTATAGTCCGGAATTTACGGTATATCAGCAATACAGCTGGAAGCCCCGCTTACTTATTCTCTTTCTCTCTCTCTTTCCCGCAAAAATCTCGCGAGACTCTATTAAACTTATCACTATGAAGGTAAACAATATCACATTTTTAGGATTGATTTAGGAACATTCATAATGTAAAATGTCTACTTTAAACAAGGAACTATATCGGATTACTCTCTAGGCAATTGAATCAGGTCAACTGGACTTGGTTTTTGTCTGTGTCTGCGGGCTAGTCAGACTTGCCTGCTAGTCTCGCGAACTGATGCCACTTGGATAAGGAGCGAAACGTCTTCACAGACAAAAACCAAGTCCAGTTGACCTGATTCAATTGCCTAGAGATGCCTTTGACCTGGACAAATGAGAATTTGCACAGACTCATCGGATTACATCATATTGCACTGAATCGTACCGAATCGTACCGAATCGGATCGGATCGGATCAAATCCTACCGAATCGAATCGAATCGGTTGTTTTTAAAATGTATCCTTCCTGAATCGTTTCGTACCCCATGTATCTAGATACGTATCGAATCGTCTTATATTGGAGAGATGCACACCCCTAGTTTTAACTGTTTCTTCCTTATTCCAGTCCTTGCGCTAGGTTAAGCTTACTGGCTAATGGCTGTAGCTTCATCTTTAGCGTTCAGAATTTAATTTAAGAATTTCCCAAAATTAACCTTACCTTAAATTTACCTTTATTTATGGTATGTGTGTCTTACAATGCTAAGAGGCTGCAATGAGAACAGCCTGTATTTAAACCAACGGAACTGAAGAACATGGATGTCAGGTTAATGCATTTTAAATTTACTTGTAAACAGTTTCCTTGTACGTATATATTACAATATGCCTGAAGGAAAATTTTTAAGTACTGGACTAAGTTATGCCATCGTTAGCTTGCTAAACTGTTAGCCTCTGCCTCTTGACAACAACAGTCACCTAAACAATGGCTGACGTTGCAACTTAAACGCCGGGTATTTTGAGTACCCGACCACAAGCTCAAAAGTTTCGTTTGAAGGCACCATAATATTCATTGTGCTAAGCTAAGCTAACCAGATGCTAATGGCACCATTCTACTGGCGGTGATAATCTCAACTAAATCTCGGCAATTAATGAATTCCAACCTTTTTTATCTAGCCGAATATTCATATAGCTTCAACAGCTAATGCTAAGCAGCAACAATGAGAACTTGAATGGCGTGAAATGGATGGTTCTGCTGTGTGTTCCCATTACGTAACAGTACTTTTTGTAAATCTGGAGGCAGTTTGTGTTACAACTAACTTGTTTTTATCCGACTTTCAGCCCTTTTGTTTCAGACCATACTCTAACAGTTTCAGACGTGTGTGCCTTTTAACCAGTTCTTGGACATCTACTTCTTCTTCTTCTTCTTCTTCCTCTGGTTCTTCTATATTTCCTCAAGTTCTTCTTCTGTGTTCGGCCCAAATATGTGTAATATATTCCCAAACATGCTTTCACGTACACACATACAGACATAGGAGGAGGCAAACATACCTGTGCGCTTGCTGATGACCTCCACCAGGGTGGACGGAAAGTAGCCCACCCGGTCATTCCCTGTTCGGTTGTCATGGATACAGCCTTTCCAGCGTCCATCAGGGTGTTGCTCCAGAACCTGTCAGGTAGAAATTCATACAATGATATTAGGGTTGGCAAACTTAAAAATAAAGAGTTATTATTAGCTTTTATTAGATAGATACAAGAGCATAAATAGAATAAGTGTATAGAGACAGTATGTTGTGCAAGTAGTGCAACAGTGTGTAGTGCTAATCATGCAAAATGGTAATATGATGAGTATGAAGTGGTATTAGTTTTATTTATTAGCAATTATTAGCTTTACAAAGTGAAAAATAATTTTCTGTCAAACTAATGAAATGCGAAAAAACTGCACTTGGCGTCGTCTCTAATCCCCGAGTCATTCAGTCAGCGGCCAAATTGTTCATTCAGGCCCAGAGGAAGAGAGCTGAGGCACAGTAATAAGTGCCCAAAGGCTGCATAAAACGCTCATAAATATTAATGAATGGTGGGCAGACTGCAGTGTGTCAAGTGAATACATGTTTCTGTCAAGCATTAATTTTCGTAGTAAACAAGGAATGCTGAAATCACTCGCATATTCATAAACTACCGGCTACAACAAACAGGACGTTTTTGGGGGGGTTGTGTTAAATAAACCCAGTAGATTTTATGTGAATAATTCTTCTAAATACTTAAAGACGACAACAACCTGCTACCTGGGATATTGGGGGATGACAATGTACAATGTACTGGGCAAAACAAAATTCATACGGAAGCTCCCCCTAGGGGCTGGAGGAAGGACTTGCAGGAAGATGGGCTTCTTGAAGGGCTGCAGTTATTACTATGAATTAATTATTTCGATATTTTTTTTCTTTAAAATGACTCAAGCGATTAAGCAGTTGCTAAAATTGCTCCTGATTCATCAGCTCATTACTAGAAAGCAGGCAATTCCTCTCTGAAGTTATTTCTGGTTGCCTGAAGACGTGAAACAATTTGGTATTGCACAAGAAAAGAGACACTTATAACTTAGAAATGAAGTCTGAGTCCGTCTGTAATGACGTGTTATGTGTTACGTAACATAAAGAGTGGCCATTGTGTGTGTGTTACCGTAATGACATCTCCTGCTTTGATGTTGAGGCTGGTCAGATCGTAGTTGTTGCAGTAATCCTTCAAAGCCCGAACCTGGAGAGCTGCTGACGCATCTGAGAGGTAGAAACAAACTGTTTTTATTCACGTCATATTATGAAAAATAGTTCCTGTTCCTGTTTCCATGGCTTTACATGAAAGGATTAATCTTAGCTTAGCACAATAACTACAATGCCATCACCACTGGACGTAACCAGACTTGCTGGTTTTCCTCCCAAATCAAGTCTTTGTGCTAAGCTAACGCTAACAAAACACTAACTGTAGCTGCACATTTGCTTTGAAGACACACGAGTGGTCTCAGTCTTCTAAAGTCTCTGTTGCTGTCCTTTTGTTTCGTTTTGCAGCATTTTGTCAAACTGAAGAATCCATCCATCCATCCATCCATCCATCCATCCATCCATCGGTTCGTCCATCCACCCATCTATTCATGTTTCCGTCCGTCCATGCATACTGTACATAAATACATCCGTCCACCCATCCCACTATCCATCCATCAGTCCATCTGTCGATCCATCCATCCATCAGTCTGTCTATCCATCCATCCATCTGTCCCCACGTTTGTGCATCCATCCATCCGTCTGTCTGTCCATCTATCATCCATCAATCTGTCCATCCATCCATCCACCTATTCATCAATCTGTCCATCCATCAATCTGTCCATCCATCCATCCACCAGTCCATCCCATTCTCCATCCATCTATCCATCCGTCCCATCCATCCATCCATCCATCCATCCATCTACCTATTCATCCATCCACCCATCCATCAATCTGTCCATCCATCCGTCCACCACTCCATCCCATTATCCATCCATCTATCCATTCGTTCATCCCAATATCCATCATCAATCCATCCATCCATCCATCCATCCATCCATCGGTTCATCCATCGGTTCATCCATCATCCATCCACCCGTCCGTCCATCCGTCCGTCTATCCATCCATCCATTCATCCATTCATCCATCCATCCATCCATCGGTTCATCCATCGGTTCATCCATCCATCCATCCATCCATCCATCCATCCATCCTACCCCTCAACAGTTGTTTGATTTCTCTGCTGGCTTGCGTTGCTGTGAACTGGTAGACGATGTCCAGAGCAGTCTGACTGTAGGTGTTTCTCACGGCGGCATTGATTCCACTCTATAAAACAGAAAGGAAGATGGTTTAGACTTTTAATTAGTTTATTTTGTTAATTATTTTATTGCAGACATGAGGAGAGACATCAGAACATGTCAACAGATTATACACTGTTGGTACCATTTATCAGTTTAGAATAAAAAGAAAATTATGCTGCTTATGGTTCAGTTTACAGTATGTAAAACAATCCAGTCACTCATCAGTGAAAGTGTCTGAATGCTGTTAAAACACTTCAGGGATGCGATCATTTACCATCTTGACGTCAACAGAAAATAAACCTCATTCCCCGCGGCTCTGCTGCTAATTACAAGCGCTTCTTTTTTATCAGCCGAGACAGTGCTGAGCAATATCACGTTTAAATCAAATGTAGGCCAAGTGAACAAAGACGAATTCAGTCCAAAGATGCTTCAGGGTCGAAGTCTTCCGCCGGAGGGGGATCTAAAAGAGCAAGAGTCGTTTTTTTCTGGTGCTGGGACAGTCATTAAAACATATTGCCTCTTTTGTTTTCATGAACCTTATGGCATTTTGATGTCACCAGCACAAAGGGGTCATTTTGCATCATCTGTCTCCTGCTGTTTAGCACTGCTTTTCATAACTGTGTTTCCATTTTATCACATGGGGATGAAGGGATTTTCCAGATTTGGGATACATAAACAGACAAAAGGCCTCAGAAAACACCCCCTCCTGCCCCGCTACATGTAGTGCTTCCCAGAAAGGCATCCTAAGAATATTTTCATAGTGGGGAAATTTGTGCCAAACAAATAAGCTGCAACTCTGGGCTTCACACGTCACACCTCACCACATCCATGTTTACACACTGTTTAGTTTTCGTGCCTCTTCGTCCAAAATGTTTAAAAACATCTGCGTATTCTCACACAAGTCTTGTTGCGTTGACTGGAAACACTTCTGAACAGATGGACTCTAATTCGGCCTCGACATTAACTTGTAATCCTAGATGAGCGCTTTCTTTTACGCCTCACAGATATGTCATATTGGCTCATTTTCCTGACACAAACAAATACACAAGTATAATATTTCTGTTCATTTTTGCAGAAAGGAAAGTAAACTATGCTTCTGCTAATTGAGCTTCAAAAAAATGCTGCATTTTTTTTTTTTTTTTTTTTAACTCAGCTACACTATCCTAGCTGTGGTGTACTATTAAATGCTATGGTGCTGAGTTGCCGCCTGTTTTTGTACAGTCTATACATATCTGCAGCTCACAGTATGTAGCACATGAGGTGTCTGTTCTCAGCATATGTATTCAGGTCAAGAGTATAGATTTCATTACTTTCTACTGTGTTCTTATTAGTGACGTCAACAGAGACTAGTCAGGTATCGACTTGACTTTCATCACACAAGAGTCGACTTTGAAAAACGTGAACTCGTTCACCTCTGTACTTAAAGCTGGCCACTCTCAAGCCGGTCACTCGGGACACATGGTCTGAACAGGGTCTTATTGACCTGGCTTCCAAAGTAATTTTGATGCCACAATATCGTGCTACTACGTACGCCACTGAAGTCAAGATTTAAGGTGAGCACGGAGTGTCTGTGAAGGTTCTCAGTCATCCAGGTCATGGCATATCCAAAAAAGGTTCAAAAAAGGCAACTGGACTTGTAGAGTTTGTTGAGAAGACGTTTCACTTCCCACTGGTGGGAAGTTTGAGGTTTAAATAGGAGTTCCTACTTAAACCTCAAACTTCCCACCAGTCCTCGAGAACTGAAGGAGCTACTCGGATGAGTGGTGAAACGTCTTCTCAAAAAACTCAACAAGTCCAGTTGCCTTTTTTTAACCTTTTTTGGTGAGCACAGAGAGTATTTCCTCCTCAGCATGGATGTGAGAGGGACTTTAAATAAGATTTGTCCTACCTTTACCTATGATGGATCAAAATAGTGATTAATCTCTCCATATTTTGTTTTCTACACTGCTCCCCAGATTTGGTTTAGACCAGGGGTGTCAAACATAAGGGTCACAGGCCAAAACCGGCCCACCAGAGGATCTAATCTGGCCTAATCTTGCAAAGTGCAAAATACGGAAATTACAAAGAAGATTACTGGTATTTAGGAAGGTTCATGAAGTATATGGAATGTCCTATGTTCAACATGGTTCCTGAACGCACCAACGGTATGGACAGGTGTCAGTCTATTTGATTAGCCAGTTAGTGATGTTCAAGTTAACTTACCGGGTAACCAGGTGGGAGGGACCGAGAGGAAAGAGACAGAGCGAGAAAGAAAGTCACCGCTAAAACTTAGTTTAATAAGCTATATTTATTTAAGTTTAAGATTTGGTTACATGTCTGCCTTAGTGTACTTGTTTGCTGGAGAGACTGGACGCTCAGTGGGAGCCTTTTTCCGTCGGGTTGTATGTGGTCCCTGAACTAAAATGAGTTTGACAACCCGGTGGGATCCTCTCAAGGCTCCTGTCCTCTTAAAGTGAATTTCCGTGGGTTAAGGTGATTTAAACGGAGGAAAGACATATTATCATGGTTAACTTGTCAGATCCAAACATACTAACACGACACATATCCACATGTGAGTTTTTTAAGCCTGGGTTTTTAGGTTTTATTTATTTTTGGGGCATCTTTTAGAAGTAAATTGCCTTAGCTGTAAGAACTTTGTGTTTCCAGTGGATTCCCTGGATGTAAAGGGGTAACACTCAAATAATCTGATGCCGAATAAAACGCCTGCTATTGTGTTTTCATAATAGCGAGGACAACAACATGAGCTCAGTCATGCAGGACGGTTTTCATCAAACTTCCACTTACGTCCAGCAGGAGTCTCACTGCCTCGGTTTTTCCACAGAGGGCAGCTTCGTGCAGGGCAGTGCCGGCTTTGGTCTGCCTGTTGATGTCGATGCCGGCCTGGATCAACAGCCTGACGGGAGACCGGGGCAAATAGAGAGAGAGAGAGAGAGAGAAAGAGAGATGGAAAATGAGCAAAGGAAGGAAGTGGGAAGTGAGATCAAAACGGCAAGGAGTGAGTGAGTGAGTGAGAGAGAGAAAAGAAAATATTGAGAGTGTGAAGAAATGGAAGTACGAACAGGGGGAGAGGATGAGGACGTTGAGAGAGGTGTCAAGAGAAACACAGATGCAGCCACATAGTGACACAGGAAAAAGAGAGATGTAGAAATGAACGGAATAAAAGAAAACACAAAGCAATCGAGTATATTTACTTGATTTAATGCAGCGGTTTAACACTTTGATTTAAAGGGATTCGGCTCAATCTATTAGAGAGTTGCTGGTTTATACATTTCACACGCAGCTCATAAAATATGATCCATCATCGCACATTAAAGTATCCACTTACGTTTTATTTATAACACACATGTAAGCACTGCTCCGTCACTGTCAGAGAGCTGCTGGCATGGCCGAAGAAGGATTTGTCACCGGTTAAAGAGGCCCACACTTATTCGACGCATTAATCTGTTGATGGCGAAGCATTTCTTACCGGGATTTGTTGGCGATAAAGTAGAAAATATCACCAGTTTTACCCGTAAACCGACAGGGTTGGAGGAAAAATTCATTTAATTTTCCTTTTACTTTGTGTTTGTGTGTTTCTTCAGCAGACGGCTGGCCGTGGCTAATGAGCCTCATTTATCAGTGCCCCTTCAAGAGAGCTCAGCTCTATCAACTATGACAAGCTTTATTCTCCCGCTTTGTTTTGATCTCCGCTATCTCTTTGCATTTTTTATTTTTATTTTTTTTATCCCTTTCTCTCCTCTTATCTGTCCTCAGTCGCCGTCCTCTCTCATCTCTCACTGCTGCATCCACCGGCCGGGCAAACATCTGCACCAACACATCCGCGCACATCCCCACTGAGTTACTGAGTTACTTCAAAACTGGTTGAGAACCAGAATAAAAAACAGATTCTGTGTGGTGGGTGTTTATTTGTCGTGGCGCACCGCTCTGCCGGGATGAAAGCTAACACCACCACGGCAATGGCGTGCCGGGGTTTTGCAAAAAAATACAAACAGAAATCAGACGTAGCTCCCCGCTGAGATAACCTCGTAATGACTTGACATTTAGTGTGACAGAGTGGAGCGCCACGCGGAGCTCCAGTCGCATCAGCAGTTTACAAAATGTATTTAGGATTACGAGGCCGACGCGCACGTTCGTTATGATACTCTGCTTCCAGTGTATTTGGATCATATTGGTTCCCCATTGTGTTGCACATCTGTTTTATCAGCAGTCTCAGGAGGACGTTTAAACCCAGAGATTCATTAGACACAGTGTATGTGTGTGAGACGAACGCCTGGTACCTGATGATGTCTATGTGTCCGTTCTTGGCAGCCAGGTGGAGCGGAGACGTCCCATTAGGGTCGGTCGTGTCTCCTTTTTTGGGCTCCAGCAGAGCAGCGCACATGTTGCTAGACAGCAATAACTGGACCACCTGCGCACGTGTGCACAAAGCAACACATTTTAGTACTGATGTGGATTCGTCTCTGGCTCCGGCTGTTGTTGAAGGATGAGTAAAATCACAGGTTCTTACCCCGACTCTGCCGAACTCACAGGCCAGGTCCAGAGGCGTTTTCCCAGCGTTATCCACGATGCACGGGTTGGACTGGTGCTGCAGCAGCATCTCAGACTAGGAAAAATAAAAATAAAAACACACACACGTCTATATTTTGGTAGGTACAAGACTATTAAATATAGATATTTTTATAGGAAACAGAAAGTTGAAGTGAAACTGCCGCTTGATGATTTAAAGTGAATAACTAAAAATACAGCAACAGATGCTTTGTAAGCTCCAGTTTGTGTCCTTTGTTGCAGATGACTACAATGGTTTTTGAAAAACAATTTAATTTGATGCTTTATGTGATATTTACCTTTGTTTTTACTGGCATTCAACAAACACCATTTCCCATAAGCCCTAGATGCTGGAGTTCACCAGGGGTTGTGGCTATAGCTAGCTGTCTGTTTCTTAAATCAAATGCCGTAGTGTTTGGTGGTTTGAGCTTTGACATAAATCACAAGAGGATATGCTTCGGTTTGTCACAGAGGAAAAAAATGCTAAAGCAGCTTAGCATTTTTGATTGAGCTACTGAAGTTGGAGAAACCGGAAAAATGTAGTTGTGTTGGCACACTATTTATGTAGCCTATGTAGCCCAATATTAGAAAGTCAGCCAGGTCATATGCTGGCTTTAAATTAAACTTGTCAGTTTGTGGTTAAAGCATAGAAAGTTGTGGACACAAAACGTTTTACACTTTTGGCAACCTTTGGCATGTAGAAGCCACCAAGCTAACAGTTCACTGACCTAACGCGTTCAGCACAGCTAAATAAAACCTATATTAATTCACCATCCACCTCCATCATTCATAGAAACAGCAATACTCATGAACTTGGACCTCACCAAGTTTGTGAATAGCACGGCAGCTAGCTTGTTTAGCTTGTTGTTAGCAAATTCACTTCACCTGTAGCTAACAGTTTAGCGAGCTAACAACTCTCCTCAAACCATCCACCTCAGTCATTTATAGAAACGTCAACAAAAACATGAAAAAACTCATGAACTTGAGCCTTCCCAAAACTGTCCACTTTTAAGCTAGTTTAGCTTGTGAGCTGTTAGCAAATTCTCTTCGTCTGTAGCTGGATTGAACATTGTGGATGATAAGTTTGTAACTTTTACAAAATAAAAGAGGTAAAGTGATTTTTCAATTGTAGAAACAGAAGCTCATCCTTTTAGGAAAAAGAGAGATTTGATTGAGTTACTTAAGCTAGCGGAACAGAGGCTAGTAGTTAGAAAGCTAGCTTTTTCTCCTAAGACATAGTCCTTTGCTGGCTTCAAGTAAAACTCATGAGGCTGTGGTTATAAAATGTTAACTCGTGTACACAATATGTTTGGATTTCAAGGCAACATCAGCTGAAAGTTGTGAGCACACCTTCGCTAGGTGACTTCTGGCGTCAGGAAGCCACAAAGCTAACAGTTTAGCGGGCGAACAACTCTCCTCAAACCATCCACCTCAGTCATTTATGGAAACGTCAACAAAAACGTGAAAAATTCATGAACTTGAGCCTCACCAAAACTGTCCACTTTTAAGGTTGTTAATACCACAAGAGCTAGCTTAGCCTGAGAGCGCTTCATCTGTAGCTAGATTGAACACAGTGGATGATAAGTTTATAATTTATAGTTTCAATGTAGAAACAGAAATTCATCCCTGCAGACTGACCTCAGATGAGTGCTGTGGCTCAAGTAGAACTAAAAGAAGAGATTTGATTGAGCTACTGAAGCTAGCAAAACGGAGGCTAGTAGGAGCCATTTTTTTTCCCTAAGACATAGTCGTACGCTTGCTTCAAATGAAGCTTCTCCTGTCGGCTGATGTAAGACAAGCACTGTGGCATCAAGTGAAAGAAGAAGTGCTGTTAAAAGTCAAAAGACCTGTCAGGATTAATTTTCTTCACCCTAGGAACGAGTTCATTGTGCTTTCATCGCCGTGATGCACCTTAAAAATGGAACGAATTAGGAGAATACACCAAATTAGTTTCCCTTTAGAGTCCCATGCCTCAAATGAAAATACCATCTCACCATCCTTGTCTTTAAGGAAAACGTCTTTCAAAATATTCTTAGTTGCGCCCCTTCTTCCCAACAGCAGATGTTAAATGATTCAGTTTTTA
The DNA here is from genome assembly GCF_963514085.1 of Chelon labrosus. Lineage (NCBI taxonomy): Eukaryota > Metazoa > Chordata > Actinopteri > Mugiliformes > Mugilidae > Chelon > Chelon labrosus. The sequence continues at coordinate 18,178,501 of NC_140354.1, forward strand.
ATATGCCGTCAGTTTTTGTAATTTTTTATTTATTTGTCCACGCACACCAGGAGCAGCTGCAGATTAAAGCTCCAGCCCCGATTTGTTACCCTGTATAAATCATGGATATTTAATCAAGCCGAAGCCGTGGGTTTTTCAGCTGCGGAGCCTGTGAATGCTCCACTCTGTTGTCCTCTAGGGTATGTACGCTGCCGTACTGTGTCTGCTATATTTCATTGTTGCTTCTCTGGCAAGCCTGCAGCAGCACTGCAGTGTATCCCACTGATTTTTATTCCTAATTGGAAGAGAAAAATGGAAAAATGGATTTTTTTTTTTTAGCTCACATCTTTCCTAAACATCTTTTTCTTTGTTTACAGTTGTGCAGTAGGCAGTGGCCGCAGTTATGTAGAACTAGCTAACTACGTTGTCATGTTAAACAGCAACAGAGGAATGCGACAAATTTAGATTTTGTCCATGTAAATAAATAAAAGCCTGGACACACCAAACCAAAATCAAAGAACTTGTTTAACGCACCACAAAGACTAGATTCAATGGCTAGCTAGCTAGCACATACAATCTGTGCATGGTTGAAAGGAAGTACCTCTTCATACCAGCAGGTGGCAGTAGTCTGAATTTGTCATTCAAAGGGGGAAACTGGAAAATACACTATTAGCTGGAAGGGTAGGAAGCTAAGAGGAGCTATAAACCATTAGCCTGGAAGCCAGACAGACTTCTCCTCCTACATATGTTGTTGTGGGGGAAAGTTGGTTTGAAAACACTCCATTTGGAGTTGATTATACTAAAGCAAAGATCAATCAAAAACAGGCCAAATGGCCGCCCGCCAGGTCGGTGTGTCACGCTTGTAACACCTCTGAAAGTTCAGCGACTGTGTTAAAGCTGCAATACCTGGTGTTTTGACCACTAGGGGGCGGTGGAAACACGCTACAAACTGACATGTATTGACATGAATCTGCTTGGCATGTCGTTTGTCCTAGGGATGTCTTCTTCTTTATTGTTTTTTGGCGGCTTTGACACTAGTCAACGAAGAGGAACGAGACGCTACAGGAACGTGGTTTCAGTTCATGGCAGACCTAAAATAAATAACTACAAAACTTTGTATAGTTTAGTTTTGTTTTAACACTTAGAGTAGGGCGAGTGTAAGGATTAAAGCTGCAGACCAGAAAAACCAAAATCAAGGCTGTTAAAATGATTTATAGAGCTGAGAACTGCAGAGTGACTAATGTTTGTGGGTTTGTCACTATGACTGACACTTGTCCTTTGACTGCTATAATAGTAAAGCCTTAACGCTGCACGGTTATAAACTCTTTCAGTTTCTGCTGTTACAGAGCTTTTGCCATGACTAACATACATTACAGGGTGTTCAGCTTCATGTATATTATTTGAGGACTTGTCGTCACCCACCACGTCATAGTGTCCGTGCTGTGCCGACAGGTGGAGAGGAATTTGTCCTTCGTCTGACTGGCCGTTGACGGACGAACCCGACTTCAGCAGCATCTTCATCGGCTCGGCCTTCCCCTGCCAGGCTGCGTAGTGCAGCGGCCGCATACCTGCACATGCACGCATCCATCACGTCAAACACTGAGATGTGTCATGGGTATTTTCTTTCTATTTAAAACAAAAACAATAACTCACCCTTCTGGTCTCTGATGTCGACGGCGGCCTGAGACTCCAGCAGCAGAGTGATGAGCTCCAGGTTCCCGTTAAGGGCCGCATGATGGAGCGGAGAAAACCTGTAATACAACACACACACACGCACATATCAGGGTTTTTATGCTTTATGAAATGTAGCTTTGCTGTTTCTGGGATTTCATTTTATTTTTTTAAGCCACCGGACCACACACTGTGCTAAACACACACATAAACACTCACACAGGTCAGCGATAATGGTAAAGCATAGCATGACAAATAGATTTAATAGCAGAGGATTAGGGACCAAACATCTGATGTGTATCTAATGCAGAGCTGCTGAGTGGAGAGGAAAAAGAGAGATGAGACGGTTGGAGATAAATGCACAAGAGGAAAGGTATTATATTATGTAAAGGATCATCATCATCATCTATCTGCCCTGACATGATGTGAGTCCATGCTCCTCTGTTTGATTGGTTGAAACAGACTCACCGTTACTAAAATAAATCATGAACGTCTTATAGGAAAAGTACACCAATCTGGGAATACATTATGACCACCTTCCAAATATTGTGCAGGTCTCCCTTGTGCCTCCAAAACAGTTCATCCCTGGTCTCTGTGGATCATCTCACAAATACTTGATCAGTTTGGGATCTAGTGAATTTGGAGGCCAGGTCAACACCTTGTGCTGTTCTTAATGTTTTTTTTAGTTGTTCCTAAAGCGTTTTTGTGTTTGCATTCTGCTGGGGATAGCTGCTGCCATCAAGGAAGTGTCATTGCTATGGGGTGGGGGTGCCTGGTCTGGTCTAGGTGGGTGCTACATGTCTAAGTAACATCCACACCAATGAATGCCAGGTCCAAAAGTTTCCCAGCAGAACATTAAATTGTCACAAGATGGTCAATGTTATTCACTTCTCCTGTCAGTGGTTTTAATTTTATGGCTGATTGGTGTAGACTGCTTGATGACAGAAAACACCCTGTTATTTATTTATTTATTTTCCCCTTCCTGATACGTGCAGCTAATTTGGCTCCTTGGGGGATGTAAACTAGAAAATACGATATTGATTTCACAGGTGCACTTTGCGGCCTTGTGCGGAGCATAACTCAACCTTTCTAATGATGATGTATTGCAGCTTGTCCCGAGCTGGGATCAAGGAAACTCCAGGTGCAAGGGGGAGTCGAAAAAGAAATGAGGATGCGTATAATGTGAAGGTTGCTGCCAGAGAGAATTATGACGCGGGTTTGCATTTTATCTTATTACGATGCAGAATAGAGAATAAGGTAAAACAAAAGCTGTAGTCGAAGTCGCAGCCCGGCGATCTCCATTTGGGTTTTTATTCTGTTTTAACCGAAACAGAGAAGAAAAAATCAGCTCTGCGCCCAATTTGACAGCCCCACAACCACTCAGAGCAACGATGCTTCTCAACAAATGTTGTCCGACGCTCCAAAATGATGTGATTGGCCCAAAAAGAAATTGTTCCACCAACGAAGTGACTAGAGAACAACTTTCCATCATAAAAGATTTGATTTGTGGTTGCAGGAGGTTCGTCTGGGGTCCAAGCTATGAACTACTGCCTTTAAGACAGAAGTCAGGGAACGAAATTCTCTAATACTAAGAAAGAAAAAACGTATTAAAGTTGCATTAAATGAACTTTTGGCGTCACGGCTGAACGTCACCACTGAACCTTCCAGCAGCCTGACTGAACAAAAACAATCTTGTCAAAATCTCAGCATTGACTCCATCTTCTTCTTCGCCTCTCTTCTCCTCTCGGGGTTAAACCAGGATACAGTTACACAACGCTGCAATCGGCTGAGTAAAAGCGTTGTGTGTGTGTGTGTGCAGGACCGTGCAGTGTGCCAGTGAGATGCATGTATTGGGGGAAGGGGAGGGGAAACCCTTGCTTTTGCCAAGTAGTAAAACCTGACATACAATATTTATACGCTCCCTCTCCTTCTTCTTCTTCTCCTCTCGCACTAATCCATCTCTCTCTCTCTCTCTCGCTCTCTTCTTCGCCTCCTCAGCGAGCTGACAATCACACCACCTCCCTCCACAGCTCCATCCTCCTCCTCGCCTCTCATCTATTCTTCTATTCTCCTCTATAAATCTGTCGCTGCGTTCCAATTTTGTGCATCCTGTTCTTGAAACGGATCCACACAGCAGCTCTGGAGGTAGCGAAGCCTTCACAGATCTCATAGAGGTGATAATAACACTTGGCATAACACCATATTATTTTATTCAGGAATAAATCTGAATCTGAATAAATTTCAATAGACGCTGAATCACTGAACAAAAGAAAATCGATTGTCTTAACTGGCACTTAGCCTTTCTCGATAAATCGATAAATATTACTGCACTCTCGCGAGACTGGCTTCGCACAACAAAGCTTGTGAGACCAAGGAGACTAGTCCACATGTGAGGGAGATCAAAAATAAGACGGCGGCTACAACTCTGGAAGCACTGTCAGACTTAGGTATGGTATGACGACAGAGAAAACCAAACACAAACAATAGTTTTGAAACTGAAATATCTCTAAATTAACATATATCAAATCAAATCGTACCATGTTATGTTGTGTTCTGTCACATCACACTGCATGTTGTCGTGTTGTACTGTATTGTGTCGTGTCACATCGTATCGGATTATATCGTTTCGTGTAGTGTTATGCCGTACCCTCCTGAGTTGTTTGATGTGCCATTTTATCGTGTCCTTTTGCATTGTGTTGTTTGTTATTGTATCTTGTTGTGATGCGTTTGTGTTGTGTCCAGTCATATAGTGTTGTGTTGTATCATGTTGTATCGTGTTGTATCATGTTGTATCGTGTTGTATCATGTTTGTCGTATTGTATCGTGTCGTGTAGTCGTATCGTATCCTATCCTATCGTACCGTATCATCCCGTGTTGTTTCGTATCATATCGTATCTTGTCGTGACGCGTTACTGTATGTTGTGTCCGTTCATATAGTGGTGCGTGGTATCATGTCATATTGCATCGTGTTGTATCATGTTGTATCATATTGTATCGCATCATGGATCATGCTGTATTGTGTTGTATCAACCATGTCGTATCCTCCCGTTCTGTATCGTATCGTATCGTATCGTATCGAGTGGTATTGTATCAAACCGTGTCATATCCTCCTGTGATGTATCGTATCGTATCGTATCGTATGGAACCATGTCATATCCTCCTGTGCTGTATTGTATTGTATCGTATCGTATCGTATCGTGTGGTATTGTATCGAACCGTGTCATATCCTCCTGTGCTGTATCGTATCGTATCGTATTGTTTTGTATCGTATCGTCTCGTGTCGTGTTGTATGTAACCATGTCGTATCCTCCTGTGTTGTATCGTATCATATCGTATCATAGCGTATCTTCTTTCAAACTCGTCATTTTCTGGTTACCAGCTTGGATGTTGTTTCCCACTGCAAGATAAATTCTGGAAATGGTAAAATGGTAATATCTACCTAATACCTTTGCTTTATCCCTACTGCTTACCTCTAATGAGTTAGACTATTGGCTGACTAATAAAATAAAACACGGCCCAAGCCACGTGAAAACCCACTCACCAATGGATCCTGGATCAGGCTTGCTCGACCTCTCCAGTATTTTTATTTATTTATTTATTTTTTGAGCACATAAGCTAATCTCAAGCTTCCCGCTGGTCTTTTTCACCTGAGTCAAACACACACACAGAGACTGCGCACACACACAAACACACACGGTTTGACCTATTTTCAGTAAAGAGAGACTTCATATGCCTCAAGGCTTTTCCAAAAAGCACACCGCTCCACCGACAATCGCACGCTGGACCGAGAGGGGAAGGATGAAAGGAAGGACGACAGCGTGTCTTATCACTCCTCTCTGCCATCTGCTGCTGTGCAGTTTAGACAAGACAAGACAATACACATGTAAACCCTGTGTGCTCTTGACACATTCGTATGCATGAGAGTGTGTGATTGCCGGCTCCTGGCTCGTATATCACGCTGTCTTGTTGTCGTCCCTGTTGTTTGCTAATCAGCGTCGATCTGAAAACGGGTGTGTCGTCCAGTTTGTTGTTCGCACATGTCGACAATAGTCCCCGATCATCCGAGAGTCTGTCGTGTTAGCGGTTGTTAAATTATCTATTATCTATTTTGGAACACTATTCTTTCACGCCAACCTTGTGGTTATCGTGTCACATTTTTAAGCAATGTGTTAAGATGATTCATATCTCGACAGTTAAATCCAAAACCAGCCGTAGGTGGTTGAGATTCTGTAGAAGTTCTTCTGCTTTCTGAGTGGAAACAGTAGCTGAGTTATAATTAAAAGAAAAAGTCCCAGTGGGCTGGTGCCATTTATTATTGAGCACTGAGGCAGACTTAGCTGACAGGTGAGCATTTTTTAGACGAGCATCCCCTCCTGAAAGTGGTACAGTCCAACACTGTCCTGACTTGGAAACAGAATACACCGATCAACCACATCAATAAAACCACTGACAGCAGCAGTGACTAACATTGACCATCTTATGACAAGTCAACGTTCTGCCGGGAAACTTTTGGACCTGGCATTCATTGGTGTGGATGTTACTTAGACATGTAGCACCCACCTAGACCAGACCAGGCACCCCCACCCCATAGCAATGACACTCCTTGATGGCAGCAGCCATCCCCAGCAGGATGAAGCCTGACACAGACACACACAAAAACACTTTAGGAACAACTAAAAAAAAACATGAAGAACAGCACAAGGTGTTGACCTGGCCTCCAAATTCACGAGATCCCAAACTGATCAAGTATCTGTGGGATGATCCACAGAGACCCCTCCCCTTTAAAGGCCCCCCCACTAACAACATCCTGTTACCAGACACCATAGGACACCCTCAGAAGGCCCATGTCCATTCTCTGATGAACTGTTTTGGAGGCACAAGGGAGACCTAAACAATATTAGGAAGGTGGTCATAATGTTATGCCAGATTGGTGTACTTTTCCTATAAGACGTTCATGATTCATTTTTAGTAACGGTGAGTCTGTTTCAACCAATCAAACGACCCTCCAGATGACAAGTGGTAACAGAAAACAAATGAGTGAGTCCACGCTTGACCTTTAACCTGCCGATATTAAAATAAATATCACTTTTTCGCTTCAAGCTTCTCTCAAATATTCTGCTTGTCACCTTCCTCTGAGCATATTTTACCTCCATGCCTGCACAAACGCACTCGCACATACGCTACAGTGCATACTATATTATATAATTGCTATGTACTCAATAGGGATCTCCTCATCGAGGCTTATAAATAGGAACGTTCATGCTCTAAGTGCCTTGTTGTTGTCACACTGCCGGTCTCCTGTGAAATACACTGCTGTGTATCATAACGTCTATATGTGACAAGCCTTCTATCTTTGGGTTCATTTCTCTCTCTACACTTTGCTGCTTTCTAATTATCTTAATGACAGAATACTACTGACCGCCATTTGCTGGATCCCCTGCTGTTTTTAATCACGGCGCAACACCGGCGGATTGACACCAGTTAGGAAATGCTATTTTGTACAAACACATGAGAAAACTCCAGACGACGAAGAGTGAGTTCATTAAGAGTCTGAGAGCGGCTGCCAAGAAGAGTAAATGAATCTGTAGACTCATTAAATGCATGTAAAACAGAAACGATATTCAGGACTAGACAAACATACCGGCCACGTTAGCGGGCTACGCTAGGCGGAGGAATTAGGGAGCAGAGAGGCAATAACAGTAAACACGCTAATTGGATTACACTGTTCAGTTTCACTTTAGAGTGGAAACGCCGCGCTACGAGGATTACGTTTGATCTTCATCTTTGCCGAGGCCACTTTATTCGGCTCAGTTTGCTCAGTCTTTTAGCTCGGTCTGAATTATCCTCACCAGGGCTGGAGCTGGCGTGACTCACACTTGGAGGAATTTGCATTTCTTTCTAATCTGCGCTTGTTTTCCTGCTGTGCTGTGCAAACAATCATGCATCATGGATGAACTGATGGACCAAGAGCATATGGAGCAGATTCAGAAGTCCTTGGTGTGTGGATGTGGCGTCCATCTGAACCGAAGCTGCTTGGTTTTTACTGAAAATCACGTGTGAATGCAGTGCAGCTGGATGTTCATATTGAGGAATACACCTGCTTTGATGGCTTGGATCAAGGCAGTATTACGTTCCCACCATGAAACCAACGGCTCCAGAGTTTGTTGGACTGGACTGAAGTTTGTTACATACTCTGCGACATAAGTGTGAGAAATGTGTTCTTGCTCTTGGGGCGGCGAGAACAAGAAAAAAGTTCGTTTTGGCCAGGTTATTTATACTTCACGAGAAACTCAAGTGCCGAACTCCGGGGAAGTCCTCATAGGGCCCGCCCACTGCAGTACACGTCACACCCGCTAAGCATTATGGGAGATGCGGGGAGACGGACGACGACAGGCCCTTTTCTAATTATTTTCAGCATGCACCCATACGCAGTATGCCGTATCTCTACCCAGGAGAGATTAGCGGTCACACTGTGAATATTAGCATCTGGTAGCTCACAGATTGGCCACTAGCATTTCCTCTTTTCCACATTAACCACGCCCACTTCCAATTTTTGACCAGTCACAGAATAGTTGCTGGACTTGACACAAGAAAAAAGTTCTGCCTGGTTGATGTGTCAAGAACAAGCTGCGAGAACTCCTAAACGAGGGCTGCGAGAACAAAATGACGCCATTTTGTTCTCGCAGCCCGAGGAGCAAGAACAAACTTCTTGGTTCTCGCAGGGTATGTAGCAGCCTTTAGACCACGTCGTCCTAAAAGCCCAGATGCAGTTGATGTGGTGTTGAAGTGTTCACACCTGCCTCAACAAACCAAACCAAATCTAACTCAATACCGTCCAATTGCTGCAGGTGTGAAAGTTCCCTTAGGTTCTTTAAAGATCCCAACATTTATTGTGTTAAAACCTCAAAAGTATCAAACCCCACGAGTCCACAGGTTGACTGCTTTGGTCTGGAATCAGTAGATGAGTTTGCAAACTATCTATGGAGACAGAAGTAAAGGTACCACGATAACATGGCTCTAATGTGGGGCTAGGAGAAGGGTGGTACTGGGAGAAAATGTTAAAAAGGGAGAAGAGAGAGAATGGCTGGGTGAGGGTGGAGAGACTGGAGGTGGGAAAAAGAGGAGGAGGAAACTGGGAGAGAGGTGAAGTGCATGGGAGGAGAACTCACCCGTCTGTATCCTGGAAGTTGACGTTCACTTTCTTCGCGGAGCCGAGGAGCTCTGAAACACAGACAACACACAGCTGTTTAGGTTCACAACGTTATTTATTCCAAATGTCATTTCATTCCTCGTGCGCTTCCTCTGAAATGTCATTCATCGTGAGTCACGCTACGTCGTCACATTTCCTCGGCCGCTATTTAAACGAAAGAATGTCGCTTTACTCGAGCCCAGGCCCCCGTGGTGATAATATGAGTCTGACACACCGAAGATTTACGTCATCTGGAGAATGCTTGGTGCTAAGCGAGGTCGCACAGGGAGTGAAGTAATATTGAAGGCACTCATATTCAAAAACTATCAAATTACAGAGAGATTTGTCGAGCAAACACACAAAAATAACAGAGACTCTGCAACAATCAGCAACACAGACTAGAATCTACTATGTTTTGTAGTTATTTATTGTACCTCTACCATGTCCCTGTAGCCTCAAAACTTCTTCTTCTTCTTCTGTTTTCATGGTTTTAAGAGGAAGAAGAAGAAGGGTAGCACAGTGGTGTGGTGGTTAGCATTGATGCCTTGAACCATTTGGAGTACAGGCATGGCTTTAGCCTCTTTTAAAAGACGAATTTGTCTCTCCAACAATCAGAATCTGTCAAAAGGAGTTTGAATACGCTGCAAAAGAAGGATTTTAAATGCGCCTAATCTTTTTTTTCAATAATATTTGCCGTCAAAATAACCGTGGCTTGGTGGTGTGGACTGGAAAGCAAAATGGAGACCACAGCTTGAAGTCCCATTTCAAATTTGACAATAGCGCTACAGAAAATAAGCATTTCACACAGGATAGCAGGATGCGTGCCGAGAATGTGCCAAAGACGTGGTGAACAGGCGTCTACTGGGTCAAGTGAGGTGTCAAGATAACTGAAGTTAAGATTGAGAATATGTGGAAAATATGCGCTTCTAACGGAAATTCTGAGCGCTCGCTGCAGCGGACATCTTTATAGATGAAATGCTTGGCGTGGATATTTATTTTACTGGAGGACATTTACTGGACTCATAGCAACATAACACGACCATTTATCTGCTCTTAGAATACCGTGAAGCTCAATGGATGAGTCGTACACATTTTGTTTACTGCATCCGGAAACGGTGTGCATCATTCTCAGGAAGCCAAGCTTTTCAACGATGTATAACACGCTATGGCACATAGACAGAAGGCCACGGCATTGGGTCAGAAGAAGAGAAAAGCTTCCCGGAGACAGCGGTAAGGTGAAAAATATTCCAGAGAGGGTTAGGGAGTTTATAGCGTTGGATGACCAGAACATATCTGGAGTAGAGAACACAGGTTTACGCTGTCTGTCAGAGCTTCTGGAGCCAAGGTACGAGGCACCTTCTCAACACTACATTAACTCTGACAGAACTATTTATTGGAATTTATGCAAGTAAGATAAGGAAAAAGATTTTATGAATCTCCAGGAGGAGGACATTTAGTTTATTTGAGATTGGATCGGGACTCGGATCGGCTGATACCAAATATTGAAGAGATCAAAACAACTCGATCGGGACTTCCCCAAGTAACCACAAAAATGTTTCTGTTATTCGTCCTATGGCCTATTTATTTACGGACTCAAATTAATATGAGCATGCGTCTCTATGACAAAGCACGGCCTCCAAAAATGAAAACACAGCTCAATCAACAGCTCTCTCAGTTATTTTAAACAAATGCTGAACACCAGAACAAAGATCAGATTTAGTGCAGGACTGCTATATTTCCACTAGTGTACCTAATGAACTGGCAAGTGAGTGCATATTTGACACGCAGACATTTGAAATAAAGGCTACACAACTGCACACGAGTGTGTACCGGCACGCTAAATCTACTAGCCTAGCATTGTGCTACTTTCGCCCTCATTATTTTTCATTTTCTGCCCTTTGTTTTTCTCCTGTTAGCTGATGGTGCAGAACTGAGCCTCTGCACAGATGAGCCGACACTTTCCCTTTTTTGCCGTTTGCCGTTTCCCTGTCTCACACACACACAGAAACGCACACACACAGACGCACACATTGCCCCTCTAGGGTGCAGGAAACAGGACAGTCCCTCTATTGTCGAGGCGACAGCTCCCAGCGCCACTGGGAGAGGAACATTGATTTCCTAAGAGGCTATTTCTGGCGGCTAAATGCAGGGATCTCACTCAAACACTCTCACACACACAACATGAACACACATATAGGATTTATGTTTCTAAGTGTGCAACGGAAGCTGATGTACGTCCTCTGATATGCGAAGATGATGGTGAAATCAAAGGGGGAAAGGTTCAAAGACCTTTTCTTTCCCCTGATAAGCTCCACACAACGACCGGCTTCTTCTCCTTCCAAAAAAGAACAAAACACATGCCTACACTCCGGTCTTTGTTTACAGTCTCCTCCATCTGTTCACCAGCCACCAGCCATGATCCTTTGACCCCATAACATCATGGCTACCAGCCATCAACCGTGACCCCTGTCGCAATGAAGCACTGTTATGTGACGGGAAAATGGACACACCCGACGAAACAGGGCGGAAAAAAAAAATCCTGTTTATGTCATAATGTCTCTGAGACAGACCTTTGTGACCTTGCATACGGTTTTCTTGGTGTTCGGCGGATGCCCTTTGCCTAAAGCTGCCTCTTCTGTCATTTCTGATATCCTAAATATCCCAAACTGGGCAACTTTTAAGGCAACCTTTCTGCAATGTAACATGTTGCTTTTAGATTACATTTTGGCAACGACAACCACATATTTTGCAGATTCTGTGCATCTGATTATCACGAGTAAACTCCATCGTGCATACCGTTTTCTTTCTGTTCAGTGGATGCACTTTGACTAAAGTTGCCTCTTCCATTGTTACGTGGTATCTTCCAGTGATTTGTCAGCAACTTTCAAGGGGACTTTTTGCAGATCTAACATTTTGTTTAAAAAACTTGTTTGCAGATTAATTTTATCAAGTGAAATCACGTCTGTTGTGAAGAAATTAAAGAAATTCTGTCAGCTTTACCAAGTTAAGTGATTAAGCTAACATTAGCTCTTAAGTAGCCAAGGCTACTAGAGTGAACAAGCAGGTTTGTTTTCTTAGTTAGCTTGTTAGCTTAACTAAATGCTAACATTAAACTGAATTATTATAATCAAGAGAAGACAGTACATTTAGCTAAAGTTGCAAATCAAATGAAGAGAATGGCAAAGTCACAACTGTTAGTATAAACTCTTAGCAGCCATGACTAGCTAATTATGGATGCTAGAAAGGTTAGAAAGGTTTAGCTACCACAAAGTAGGGAAACACTTGTTGACTGTGCATAAAAATGGGCAGAAACTCCCCCGATGTCACCGAGACTCCACCCAACTCCTAGCTAATTCAAAAATGGGCCAAGGAAATCGAGCGTGAGTTTGGGGCATCTGCATTAGCTTTATTTTTCCGTCTCTTGGAAATGCTACATGGTGGGTATGCTAGCCGATAATTTTTAAAATAACATCAAGACTGAAACTTGGGACCACTTTTAGTAACAGGTGTTTGTCATCAATATATACACTCAATACAGAATTTGTTGAACAGAACGTGTAACACCCAAAAAACAGTTAAGGATGTGTTCTCACAGCAGTAAGCTAGCTAGCTGGATATGCTAACATTTGACGCTCATGTTAAAGTTGTCTTTTTGGGTTTTAAAAGGGTTTAAAAACACGCTACCTAACTCTAAATGGTTTCATACTTTCAGACTAATTTTTAGGGCCACCCTCAAGTGGCCGTTTGAGGAACTGCAGTTTTGGCACATTTAAATTTTTCAGCCACTTGGAAGAACGAGACAAAAATTGTGCTAGACATGAACGTTTAAAATGATATCGAGACTTAAACAGGTGGGCGTCATCAATACATACATGTGAACACAGAATTTAATGTAGTAATGGATGTACTCTAGTTGCACTAAGCTAGTTAGCTGGACATGCTAAGATTTGATGCTCATATTAAAGCTGATAAAAAAACGTTGTTCTTTTGGGGTTTAGAAAGGTTTAAAAACACACTAATGAAATCTGAATGATTGTTTCACCTCTGCTTCATATATTGACAAAGTGTGAACTGCTAGCCGTGCCTCAAGATGGCTGCTAAGCTAAAAGGTTTGTCTCACACTCTTATTTTTGGTCGAGAAAACGTGCCAAATGTGCCTTTATATCTTGTTTTAGTGATGCTACCTTCATTGAACTCAACTGGCCTTTCTGTCTGGTGTGCAGTGATGTTTTTACCGTTGAGCATCAGCCCTGGATGTCGAGTGTAGACAGAGCTTTGATGTTCGTGACTGCTGAAAACAAGGTCATTGTAGCTGTGATGAAAATCCATCATATCGGGGAATTAATGCACACCCAGAATAGGATGTTTAAAGAAAAACAAATGGAGTCTAAACTCATAACAGTTAGTAATAACACATGACTGGCCATTAATATTTCAGACTACATAAGTAGGACAACCTGTGATGCAACTTCTGCTGCATGCAGTGTTACAGTGGATGAGTAGAAGTGGTTCAAACCAGCGTAACGATGAGGTCTGAACAGTTTGTTCATTATTTGTTGATCATTTAGAGATCTCAAAGTACACAGCTCAAATGTGGTGATGGATACTTCACGTCAATGTGGTTGTGATTGCCTCACTGTTGTGTGTGTGCTTGCTGCTCAGAGATATTGGGCAGTAGACAGTCATAACAAACAGTGAAACCATGGTTATGGAGAAACAGTCCAACACCCACAGAGGTTCAGTCATAATGGATACAAACACAGTTCACACACAGTGAGCGCATATGAATATTCATGCGTTCGTGAGTTCAGCCGTTCAGAGTTCAGACTTGAAGTTCAGATTTGTTGAATGTAATTAATTAAGATGTTTTTATTATATTCTGTCATTCATTAGCGTAGAGTGAGTGATTCTAATAATACGGCCCTGACATGGATCTTGCAGTTGACTGTATTGTGTTATTTACTTTTAACAGCAAGTGGCGCTAGCGTCTTGAACGCTGATCTCCATAAAACAAGATTAATCAAAGAAGTATTTTGCAATAGGTGACCCAAAAAGGCACCCCCCCACACACAAAAAAAGCAAAGATAAACAAAAAATGAATAGCTCTACAATTGTTTTTTTCCCCCCCACCATGCTAACAAAACATATTAAAATGCCACAATTGTCAGTTCTGTTCCCACCAAGTACAACACTGTTATATTCCAGAGTATCCAGGTGTTAACAAGTCCAATTTCTTATATACATAACAAGTCTGAAATATATTTTTTCCCCTTTACCCCTCCTTGGCCCCATTTCTTCAGTTTCTGATGTTTGGGTTCGGGCTTTTCATGAAAATGATCGTATTTACGCCATCGATGGCGTCAATGAGTCGTTGCAGCCCTGGTTGTCATGTCGTCATCCACTTAATAAATGAATAGTTGAAACAAACAGTTCATTATTCATTCTAGACGATCACGTTCAGAAGAGATGAAGGTGGAAAACAAGGAGAGACTTTATGAATTCCGTTGTTTTGTTTACTTTCGTCACTTCCAGTGCTATTTTTTGTCTGCTAGTTCGCTAAGATAATCAGCTAACCGGAGAGATTTCTCACCAACTCATTCCACCGCCTAAGGATCCAACTCGCTCAAACTGTGTGAGACACCATTGGACACACCACTGGACACCACTGGACACCAATCAACACCAAACCTAGGTCATAGATCCTCACCAACGACCCAACACGCCAACAGGTCTAGTCTGAGAATAAACTTCCTCAAAACTGATTGAAGTGAGCAAACTGAGAAATAATCTGTTAAATTAAAAAAAAATGTCGAACCCATTGGCCTTTTGGAAAGTCTGCATGCGGCGTACCGCCTTCGGTAATGAGATAAAGTCACGGTCGGCTCACTCTGCTCTGCTTCTAATGTCCTGCCGCCGTATCGATCGCTCCCTGTTAACGTGCCGATGTAAAAGGCTAAAGGTCGGGGAGCGCTGAAAGGGATTATGGGTTTTTTAATTGTACTCTCTATGCATGAGCGCACGCACGTCAGGAAAAGGTTAGATATATCCACATGCCAAATACTAAACGCAGCCGGTGAAGGTGAAAGAAGACACTGTGAGGTTCGTAAGGGGGATTATTCTCAGTCTGCTGACTCTTATGTTTTCTTGCCTGTAGCAAAAAACGGGCTGATTTCATCCTCATGGGAGACAAAAAAGGGAACAGTGTCACTGCTTTTCTTAACGTTCTCTTATATAACATCTATCCTGAGGAGTCTCGTGTTAAGAGTACTTTTAATTTAAGGAAAGGCATATTCCTCTCTGTTTGCTTTAGCTCCCTGTCTTTCTCCTGCCTCTCCATATTTCTTTTCCCTTCCTCTCTCTCTCTCTCTCTCTCTCTCTCGTTCTGTTCCTGGCAGTGAGGGTGGAAAACTCTGGAGTGCTCTCTCTCAAAAGCAGACCTGTTGTCTTGGCGCTCATCGATCTGTCCCCATTTTGAACCTTTTCGGATTATTTCCTTCACCTGTGCATGCCTCAGTCTTTCAGTCTTTCGTTTTCTCCTCTCAAGCTGCCATTCCCTGCAAATGAGATAAGGTGAGAGCTCACGCAAACATATTTCCTCTTTCTGTTCCTGGATTTTGGCGTGAAAATTGCACTGGCAGGCGTGGGCGAGGAGTCGGCCTTTGTCTTTTTTTATTCTTCTTATAACGCAGAACAAAATCAAGAAGCTTGTAAAACTACAGTCTTGTACTTTCACTCTTGTACTTTCACTCTTGTAACTGGTTTAAATGTTAAAAACAAAGAAATGCCCCCATCTCCAAGATATTGCATAGTCAGGTGAACATACACTGATCAGCCACAACATTAAAACCACTGACAGGAGAAGTAAATCACATTGACCATCTTGCGACAATTCAATGTTCTGCTGGGAAGCTTTTAGACCTGGCATTCATTGGTGTGGATGCTATTTAGACATGTAGCACCCACCTAGACCAGACCAGGCACCCCCACCCCATAGCAATGACCCTCCTTGATGGGAGCAGCCACCCCCAAGCAGGATGTAGCCACAAAAACATGAAGAACGGCACAAGGTGTTGACCTGGCCTCCAAATTCACCATATCCAAAACTGATCAAGCATCTGTGGGATGATCCACAGAGAGAGGCCCCTCCCCTCAACCCATAGGACCCAAATGTCCCCCACTAACAACATTCTGTTGCCAGACACCACAGGACACCCTCAGAAGGCCCATGTCCATTCTCTGATGAGTCACAACTGTTTTGGAGACAACAAGGGAGACCTACACATTATTAGGAAGGTGGTCATAATGTTATGGCTGATCAGTGTATAAAAAAAGTTGTGAGGTTTATTTGCAGCTACTCAACTGCTTGTCCAACACCAAACTGTGCACAAGTAGCATTAGCTAGCTAGCAACACGGTGTAGCATTTAGCATCTTAAGAGGAGGAGGAGGAGGAGACCAAAAACAGAGCTAAAAGGCCAAATATTATTGGTCTTTTATTCAGCGAGCAGCTAGATACACAAGTTTAAATGGATGCTAATGTCGGTTTGTATCGACGAGATGTAAGACGATCAAGTTTGCCATAAACTAAAGACGCTATCAAGGCCTCAACGTGCTAAAACCCGTCTATATTAAAAAAAATAACGGTACTTTAAGGTACAGACCTCTACAATATGTACACGTTATAGGATATAGAAGGTCGTCACTGCCTTTCATGCCTCCGTGTGTGTGTGTGTGTGTGTGGGTGGGACGCTTTCTTAGCTTAGCGCTCCGCGGCCTCCCCTCTTCATTTCTCTGTCATCATAAAAGGACATGGCCGCCCCCGTGTCATCAAATAAGGACAAGCGCTTTGTGAGAGGCATCATATAAGGGCCGAGTGGGTAAGAGCGGGCGCTCGGCCAACACCGTCCCCGGCCTGCCAGATGCACACACACACACACGGTGAATCAGCCCACACACACACACACACAAAGTGCTGTATCATGGACAAGCAGCTATGCATCCAGAGCAAACACACATTATTTGCAATTTGTGAACGAGTACACAACTCAATATAAATAATCCACGTTAATAATGTACAGCGTAAATGAGATTTGGTTATTTTTAAATCCAATTCATCCAAAATCTTTCTTTCGTTCTGTCGTCCTAAAATAAAACAAAAAAACAAAAACAGAGTCGATATTAGACTTAATATGTCAAATGCGCTTTTGGATTTTCCGACAGCGAAACAGGAAGTAGCCGACATCTGGATCTCACGGCGCTCTCACAGGCGTAGATCATTACGTAGTAGAAGTTTTTGGATGTTTGTAGCGGAAAATAAACCTGGTGCTTCTTCATATTCAGAAGACAAACACTCAGAGATAAATTCAGACGACATACCTCGTGTCACAGAGTCTAAAATTACACCTGAATATTGTTCCAAAGTCCAACTTCTTCTTCTTCTTTAACTCTTTTCACTTTCTTTTTCAGTAAATTAAAGGACTAAAGGTACATTTACTTGTTTAACATACTTTGAGTCTACTTTAAACACCAAAAGACGTACGCAGGCTGCGTCAGTATGGCAGCTCCAGGAGCTGTTTGACCCTCGTTGACCCTCTTTATCAACATTTCCTGGTCGAAGCATCATGAGTAGCACACACACACACCATCTGCTCACAGTTTACACACATCACCGCACACTCTATTAAGCCCTGGCACAACTACAGTCACGCAATTTGCGCTCGCTCACACCTTCCGTTGCACAAATGACCACAAACCCAACACGTTAGCCCGAAGGTGTGTCAAGCTTGCTAACGTCGCCTTTTCAACTTTTCATAAAACGTGCTCCGAACGAGTTCAAAACGCGTGTCCGGCCACTCCTGGAACTCGGTGTTCAGCCAAAGAGCTGGTCCAGGGATGGCGTAGCGGCGGGAATAGGAGGCAAATCTGGTGCCGGTTCAACATCTGTTGCTGTTTCCATCCTAGTAACCAATACTTGGATGGAAACAGGTCATACCGGCCAGCACGGAGGGATGACTGGGACTGACTGACCCAAAATTTCTGACGGGATCTATTTTGAATGTTGGATTTTTTTTCTACCCTGATAATAAACTTGGTGTTGTCATGTTTGTCTCATCTGTTTCAGATTTACTGTGTCTCCTCCTGATGCTAACAAAGCTCTGTTACTAAGAATAATAAAGAGTTTCATAATAAAAGCACTGGACCAGCTTTTATTATGAAGGTTTCACATCGAATGAGAGGGAGTTTAAAAGCTCCGGTGGTGTCATACTTTAAAAAGATGGAACATACCACTGACCTGAGCCAGGACATACACGCTCACACGCCATTTCATTAGGTACACTAGTGAAAAGTAATGCATTCAACAGTCCTGCACTAAATCGCAGCTTTACGAAGGTCGTGATATTCAGCATTGGTTTAAAATACTAGACAGAGCTGTTTGTTCAACTGTGGCTTGCAGAACTATTGAGTTTCTATTATTTTGTCATCCAATTTAGTCAGTGGGGTGGCCTAAATAATGGAAACACTAACCTACATGTTAAATGAAATGATGACACACTTGATTTATCGCCTTTCTGACGCTGCTTCGACATGAACTGAACATTTACAACAGTCGTGAAGCTCAGATTTAGTGCAGGACCGTTCACCAGTGTGCCTAATGTTTTGGCCAACAGGTGTAGTCTCCATCTGCAAGATATAAAGACACAAACTGCAACTGGTCCCAGGGCAGTTGTCGTGTATTTCAAAACCAACAGTTTCCTCGTTATTAAGTCTAGCTTGCACGGGGCGCGACCACGTGACATCCAGAGAGTGCTGCCCGTTCTCCTCCTCGTGAATAAACACCTGTCTGTGGGCAAAAAAACACACGCACATGCTCGGACGCCGTACGCTGCACACTTCACTGTTTTGTTTCCTGCCGCAGCCGAACTCTGGGAAAATACTGATTTCACGACGCTGTTGCTGCTGCAGCCGCTCAGCCTGCAGCCTGTCTCTGTTCTCTCTCCACACACACACACACATACACACAAAGCCACGGAGCACAGGGTTGCATGGAGGCGGTTGCTAGGTAACAAGCATCCTCTGGCTCTTCCTACACACGGAGTACACACACACACACACACACACACACACACAAAACACAACAAGGAGTCAGAATCACGCGCACCCACACGGACACACGGAGAGAAAGACATCCACATCGGCGTAATGAGAGCGCTGACAAGTGACAGCGTGACGTCCTTATTTTCACATGAACTGTCCAGAACGACATCTGCTTCCTCCGCAGAGACTCCGGGGCGAACAAATGTTGGGAGACGCCTCTCCCGACGCCCGGAATCCGCGTCAAGTTCACCTGTTCGCCGCAAATGGTTAACTCGTTCGCAAAAGTGTCTCATCGTTCTGCGTAATATCTAAACGAAGCAACAGTGACATTCAATTCCCGGAGGAGACGCGTTTGATTTCTGAAAGATTTGCTGAAATTTTTCTGAAACTGCACCGCTGCGCCGCTGAAGTGAAGGTGAATTGTGAACAGCTTGTCACATAATACAGTGAGAAGTCTGTCCCTTAATGAGCAGGAAACGCTGAACTCCTACCGAGTTACCGAAAACAGCTGAACAGCAATGTATGCGCTGCTGAAGGAAGAAAAAAATAAACGAAATATAATCGGCCACCGGCAAGAGCTGGGAGCTGAAGGGCATTCCCAAAAGAAAAACACATTTGAGACTAAAGAGAAACGAAGCGAGCTTAAATGTTTTGCCTGAAAAGCATGAAAGCTGAATAAAGCAGGAGAAGTTAAAGGACTGAATAAATAAATATACTGTACACGAAACACCTCCAATTGCCGCAAGTTTGCTGCCGTGTCTCTCCGGGCTCATACGATAAACTGCATCGATGCCTTTGAAGGAAGAAGAAGAAGAAGAAGCGTGAAGGTTTTGAAGCTCAGTATGGCGGCTCAGGCGGTCGCCATGATGGTAGCGCTGGATGCCAAATAACTAGCTAATTAAAACAGAAATTGTTCAAAGCGGTGGAGCGCGGGTGTTTCAAAGCTGACATCTAACAACTCAGTGCTCGTAAACACCTTTGAAAACAGACACTTTCTCCGTGTAAATAAAATAAAAACCCCATTTTCCACATTGAATTGAGCACTTGTACTTGATGCTAGTGGCATAAGCTAATCCATTTAAAAGTGATCTTAAACAACAGCCAATAAATATCTGATCATTATTCTGGAAAGTAAAATCAATGACATTATTATTAACCAAATTAGAACTAAATTAACTTTAAGATTATAAATTATCACCGTGTCGTCTTTACGAGCTCTCTCTCTTGCTCCCTGATTGACCCCAGACCTCCTCTGTCACCCTGAGTGCCGCCGTGGGACAGTGTTATTGATTGACAGCTGCATTATGGGAAAGTGACAGTCAATAATTGCATGCTGTCAGACTGGACATCGCAACCATAGGCTGTAAAAGAAATGGATGCCATGACAGCCCCTTTAAAGTGAAGCCAAAGCAAGTAGAGCCCCCTGGTGGCTGGCTGCGGTATAGGTCATAAGCTCCACCCCCCTCCATGTTAGTGGGCGGGGCTTGGGCTGAAATAAAACACTAAATTACACGTTAAATAAGTTATTTTTTCCTAATCCATAATGGTATTTGTTGTCCAAAGTTGCAAGATGGCGGCGCCCGTATCCCTGAAATTCTAGCCTCACTTTGCCCAACGGGAGGAAGCGGAGACGTATCATCCATAAACACAAAGACTGAGTCGCGCATGCATGTAACGGTCAGCAAGGAAACACAACATCGTGATGTAGGATGCACAAAGCGGGTACCCAACAATGAGTACCGTTCAGAGGAAGTGAGAGGTGCAGCCAGCTGAATTAATTTACTATAAATACACACATGATATCCTCGCCAACAACTCTCCACGCACAAGCAGCTCTGTGCGTTTCCTCACACACGTGTGATCCCGACACATCTGTTTCTGAGGCCTCAGCCAGGGGAGGGAGGATGAGAGTGGAAGATAAAACACAGGATGGAGGAACAGGGAGGGAGGTGGGGGGGAGGGCGTGTTTGTTTGACTCCCAGATGAAGCCGACGGACCGGCCGATCTTTCTGATTCTATTACATGATCAATTACTCCTGCTTCCTTCTCTCTTCTTCTGCAGCTCCGGCTTTTCATTACCCTATTTTCTCTGCGATTTGAAAACTCCATCCTCTCCTCCTACCATACAATCCTTCCTCCCACCCGTTTTCTCTCACCTTGTCCCTCCCCTGCTATCCTCCCTGTTTACTGCTGAATCTCAAACACGTTTCTCTATCTTCTCCTTCCCTTACTTCTACTTTTTGTTGACTTATTGCTAAAAGTAAATTCGCAGAATTGTCCAAACAATTGTTGGAATGCTCTGGGACGCTGGCTGTATCTCTGCATGCAATGCAGTTGGATTGTCCTATAACCAATCAGAGCTATTTTGTTGTAAACAAACATTATTTGATTGGTCCGGCAGAGCTTTGACTCCAGAACAATGCAAACAACAAACATTTTGTGGTCAGGGGAAGTCGGGACGGCTTCCAGCCTACTGCCAGCCTACTGCCAACCTCAAGGGCTGATTAATGAAGCCAACGTCAATTTGCCAAAAACTGCAGTTCCTTGAATGTCCACTTGGAGGCTGGCTCCAAAGGTGAGTCAATCCTCCATAGACCTCCATGTTAAAAAGTCCAACTTTGACAAGGGTTTTCATCTCTATAGCTAAATTCTCCAAGCAAGATAACTGCACGGGGTAAATGTTTTTCATAAGTCAACCATTTAAATTATAGCATGGCTTAAATGTATGCACTATTAAAGGGGAACTACCGTTTTTTAAAACCTGGACCTTATTTCTGGCATAAAATACGATTGTTTACTCACCCATATAACTCTGGTGTCATTTGAATATATTTAGATCCAGCAGAGCGCCGCGTATATCCATATAGTAGGAGTGACTGGGGCACCGAAACGCAGCCTCTAAATAACACATTATCTGATGCAAAACTCGTTCATTTTACCAATATTTTGTTATGATACGCTAGTGCTATTCCCCGTTGAGTCTGGAGTTACCTGTTATCTATTCGTGGACGTGCAGCGGTATTGTTGCCTCCGCATCCTCCTTTCAACTAGCTCCTCATCCGTATACTCTGGCTCAAAACGGTAAGGACGTCCATCATAAACAAAGTCGTCGTCCACAACCTCAGAATTTGAAAAATATTCAGCCATGTTGCAAAAAACTAGCAGTAGCAAATTACAGGTAAACAAGCCGACCGTACTAGCGTATCATAACAAAATATTGGTGAAATGAACGAGTTTCGCGGCAGATAATGCGTTATTTAGAGGCTAGGTTTCGGTGCCCCAGTCACTCCCACTATATGGATATACGCGGTTGTCCGCTGATCTAAATATCTTCCAAACGACTCCAAATGACACCAAAGTTAGATGGGTGAGTAAACGATCGTATTTTATGCCAGAAATAAGGTCCAGGTTGTAAAAAAACGGTAGTTCCCCTTTAAGGGTGTGGCTGTCACAGGTTGCTAGCTGTCTGCGCAGCATCAGAAGCTCCACTAATGCTCCGCCTCCTTTGAATAATTTGAGATTTAGGACGAGTTAAGCACAGCCAAGATGGCGACGGCCTTAGACACCACACTGAGCTTCAAACCCGCATTTCAGGAATCCCATGGGTTGACATTTACCCTCTGGTGTTTATGACCGAATACAGACAAACAGATCAAACAGCTTGCTGGTTCACCGTGTCACTCCGGTCATATACACTTGGAATAAGAAGTTCTTACATCCTTGTGTGTGTGTGTTTGGCAAAGGGCTGAGGACAGGATGATGAGTTAGTGATTAGTTCTGAGCCGCCGATCCATATTTGCACAGCTGCACGCACACAAACACTCACAGTCATGCATGTGATTTCAAAGCAAGCAAACAGGAAGAGGAGTGATTCAATTAGGGAAGAGAGATGCTTAGAATGGATGCAAGACAGGGATGGATAAGAGGAGAAAGCAAAGACAGAAGGTGGGACAGGAAGCACGGACACAGGAAGACATTACGAGACATAAAACGATCAATACACGCTGTAATACGCCGCATTACTGCCATGTGGTTTAACAATAATACAAATTTACACCAACGCTACTCCTAATGCATCGTGACAGTTTGACGTATGGCAACTTCCATCGCAATTTATTGGTGTCTTTTGCCATTCGTCTGTTGGCAAATAGCTTAAATTGCGTAATTGAATGGTGCAGACTCAGCTGTGGAAAGATAAATGCGCATGTGCCCTGTGGGGTATTCACAACCGTGTAGCAATCTTTGGTAAGGTTCAAGATCAGATCGTTAAAAAATGGTGGAGGTGTATGGTAGGTTAATAAATTATAATTTAGTTGTGAGGAGTTATCTTTGTAGTTTTATAATACAGTATGTGTGAGGAAAATGCTGATATTCCCAATGGCTTCATCCTTTTATTATCACTAGAATTCCAACATTATCCAGCCATCAACTTGCTAAACTGTTAGCCTCGGTGTCTTGATTTTACATGCCTCACAAGCTAGCATTACAGCCATAGCTACATTCTAATAACACTAAAGATGTCTTCACAGCCTTGATATATTTGTGTGATTTCAACTGTTTATGTTATGCCTCCTCTAGCACTGTGTCAAGTGTATGTTAGCGGCAGCTGGCTATAGCAACGAGCAACTTTTCATTTAAAGGCAGCAAAATAATTGAAAAACTGTTGTAAAATTAGCTAGTTAGCATATCTGATAAGCATATTTTTCTGTAAGGTCAAAACTGACAAATAAATACAGTTTTCTTTCTCATTTGTTTTCCACCCCTTTGCATGTCAGACAAAAAACTACTACAAAACAGTGTTTTAAGACAGCTAACAACGAGCTAACAATAGCTTATTTAGCTAGCTAGCTGTTGCAATCTGCCAGGTACGGTTGTCGTCTATTGTCTGGCTAAAAATATCTAAAGTGTTCAGTGAGGTTTGAGTTGTGACGTGTTTATTGACGTCTCAACTCACCTTTACATATCCTACATTAAGTTACCGAGCCATTAGCCTGCTAAAATGTTAGCTTCTAGGCAGTAACAGTTGCCTAGCAAACCAGCAAATGAGCTTACAATAGCCTATATAGCTAGCTAGCTAGCTGTTGCAATCTGACAGCTATATCTGACACCAAGTTCAGCCACATTAATAGCCACAAATTAGCCAAGTCTGTTATTTGGAAATTTGTTTTTTATTTTCTGTTTTGCAAGCAATATGTAACTAATCTTGAAATTTATAGGACAAGCTAACCGGAAAAGCGTGTAGTGGTTTCAGTGTGCGAGTGCTCGACTGTACATCGTAGGCTTTTTACTGTGGGACAGTGGGTTTGTTTCCATTATAACCTGCTATTTATACCCCCAGTGAAACTCTAACCCCTGCTTTGACCACACACACTCGAACACACTCGGCTTACCACGGGAGGCTGTTTCCATAGCTACGGGAGTGCTCCTCAATTGAACTCCTGCTGGAACGGGACGGGGGAGAAGAGCTCTTTATTATCTAACCAACATTATCTCTTAGTCGGGCCGTCCCCGCTGAAACTTTACCAATCAGAGTGGGAACGACTTGGGTCCCTATCTGCGAGACACGGAATTAAACGGGGCGATGGAGATAAGCTGAGCTGAACACAGAGCTCGGAGGTCAAACATGGCATCTCGCTGACCTTGACGTGTTATTACCAAACTGAATGTGAGCAAAGAAGGGGGGGAGGAAAGTGGTGTTGAGTTCCCCCCCTGCACTCCTTAAGTGAGCTCGGGACTGGAACAGAAATCAAAATAATGTCTGGGAACAACATGTGTTATTAATATTGGCCAATTAGCCAACAAGCAACTGTGTTTCTTCTGTCAGTGCAACAGAAATAATCAGTCTGATGAGACGCCTTCGTGGCGGCAGAGGTTTCACGCAGACAAGGAAATCAGAGACATGTTTTTTCAAACACGATTTCTATTAGTAGAACTGAGCATCAAGCGGATCTAAAGTGCTCAAGGCTCCGTCTGTTTATGACTTGCATTCCAGTTCTTTGTCATGTTTTTCTACAGCTTAACTCAAGAGAAGAAACACAGAAACAGCGGCCGCAAGCAAAGCTGGAAAACTGACACTAACTTTAAATGATGCCTGGTTTACCGAAAATAAATAAATAAACGACATTAAAAAAAAAAAAAAGATGAAATGTGTGTTTAATGTATTGATTATCCTTCCTCATTAGACCTTGGATTGGAGGCGTTGCAACTGCCACAGTCAGAGGTGCACTGGGACCGTATAGTTACCTAGCAACAGCTTCCTCACCCGCTATCAAGGTTATCTCCCCGATGGCTAACACGTTTGTCATGCACGCGCGCATACATCTGAATGCCACGCACATGCTTGAAAACAAGCTAGTGCTTCTTGTTGAAATTCCACACAGAATTTTTTTCCCCTATATATATTTCTGCCGCTGCTTTTCGATGGTTTATATGATATGGAGCAACAATGTTTGATTTGCTCAAGAAAAATCAGGTTTCATCCACTTTGTAGCATCAATGTGCTACGAACATTTCACGACTCGGTAACAGATTTGCGTGTGTAGAGGCGGTACATTTGGCCTGTGAGTAGCAATAGGGGAAAGTGAATTTGTATGTAAACATAAGAGCTCTGATAAACCATTTGCCTAGTAAATCCTTAACACTTCATATTAAGCGCTAATTAGCAAACATTAGCATGCTAACACCCAGGACTAGGATGATGAACATCGGAAACACATTAGCGTGCTATAATTGTAATTGTAAGCAAATTCGCTTGATAACGTTAGCATGCTTTAAGAAGTGCTAGCATGGTTGCAAACTCAGAAAGCACAATGTAGATTTGTGATTAACTCAGAACTAAGGCCAGCATGTTGTGATTTAAAAGGATTTAATGATAGTAGGTTCTGAATTCAGAGAGAGATAAACACACCATTGCTAGCTAGCTATCAGCTGATACATTAGCTGCAAACATAACGAAGATGTGAAGACAACTCCAGTGTAATTAGAATCATGTCATGCTAAGCTAGCTATCCAACACTAGCTTCTGCTTAGTTTCAACATCCTAGTCCAAAAGGTTGTAAACAATTTTCAAGGCAAAAATGTGATTAAAGCACAATTAGCAAAGGCGGTATATGCCTGTCAAGTGCTAGCTAGCTATACAGCCAAAATACCGTATGTTAGCAGTTAATACACCGGATTCTAGGTATAGAAACACAAACATAACAAAGCGGTGAAGACACCTTTAGACTTATATAATAATAATACCGTATCTGGCTATACAATGCTAACCTTCACATTACCAGCAAAAAATGCTACAACTCAGCCAAGCACAGCGGCTACATTATTAAGTCGTTGAAGCACTGCCGATCATCCATTTACAAGTGAACTGGTGAAACAAACACATTTGATTGGTTGATTGGTTGATTGGTTGATGTGTCCCTGTGTTATTGGACCGTCACAAAAATTTGAGACCATTCTACCAACAACTGGCAAATAGCATCAAGACGTAGCTCGTCAATTTGAAGCCTGTTGCTATATCTTCGCTAATGTGAACACGTCGTAAATTCAACATCAACATATTACTTTAACTATGTAAACCCTCCCCT
Organism: Chelon labrosus; assembly: GCF_963514085.1. Lineage (NCBI taxonomy): Eukaryota > Metazoa > Chordata > Actinopteri > Mugiliformes > Mugilidae > Chelon > Chelon labrosus. Next base: position 18,205,016 of record NC_140354.1, read on the forward strand.
GTAGCACTTCGACACTAGACTATATAAGTAAAACTTGACATAAATACAGTAAAAAGAAAAAAGCTAATTGCCAGTCTGCAAAAAAATTTCAAGAAATAGCCTAAAACCAAAGTTGTAGTTACTCATTTACTGCACAGCATGTGTGTGTAAACAGGAAGTTAATCACGTGAGGTGGCCTTCAGTGTGAAACTCCTAAAACCCTTTGAGAAAAGAAAAATTATAGACTGTTGACAACATGGTAAACGCTTTTAATGACGCCCCTCGCACACACACATACAAACATATCCTCCCAACACTCTTCAGTCTGATTGTCATTTTACATCTTCGCTCGTTTGCCCGGAGAAACGCTAAATACCGACACGGGCTTCACTTCCAATCCTTGTATACTTAACACGGCGAGACATGCAGACGGCATGACGGCACCCACACAGACAGGCGAGCGCACTCCCAGGCAAAGAGAGACATCCAGAGGACCATAACTCTCCCGGGGGACAGTCGCACAGCTCAGTGATCAATAAAGACCATGTGTCTGCTGTCCCTCTGTCTCTCTCTCTGTCTCGGTCGCTGTTTTTGCTGCTTTCCTGCACTCACTGCTCTTTTAGTAACTCTCAGTCATCCATTGCTTTGTTTATCTTCTCCTACCCACAGCCATATTTATATGTTTTCCTCTACAGGGATAGTCGCCAGTATGAGTCTTCTTTCTCCCACTTTACATCTGTTTTACCTCTGATTATAGTTTAATGAACCGTGGCCACTTTTCTGCTTCCCGATGTGACCTTCGCATCGAGACTTCTTCACATCTAATAAGGCACAAAACGGTCCACTTAACGATTTAGCATGTACTCTACCATTAACTCCACCTTTGTCGTAGAAGATGGGATAAAACACAGTCCACTGGATGATACTTGAAATGTATCTGGGCAAATTTACACCAGCTTCCAACTTTTTTTTTTTTAGCTACGGTAATAAGCCGTCTGCGTTTCTAACCCAAAATCATCATAACTTTGTGTGAGACAGTCAAATAATTGACAGTAAATCTGGGCCAGTGTGTGCTAAACCACCCAGAATAGGATTGCTGATCCTGCACTACTCCGCGATTCATTCACGACGATGAGAAAGGAAGATTTTCTGCCAAGACAGCACTCCTGTTCTCAGCTTATAATGGACACGGGACCAAATTTTATTGTCTAATATCTCATCTGGGTTCAGGAACAAAATCCTCTAAACCAAGTTAATGCTGCACTACAACAGAAAAAAGTAGATGACAGATCAAATATGAAATCTTTAATCTTTTAGTTTCCCTCTGAAAGCAACACTTTGATGTCTTAAATACTAATTGTTCAAATTCCAAGAACTCGGCTGTGCTTTTTTTTTTGTTTTTTTTTTCCATTGCCGCAGGGGGTTAAAAAAAAAAAACATGTGATTTTTCTCTTTTATCTGTAACTGTCTGTGTTGTTTAATGTCACCCACGTATTATACAGCAACAGTCGTCGTGGTCTGAACAAAACTGAACAAGGGGTCAACTGCTGCCTGCAGTGCAATAGTTAAAACAGAGCGCGTAACACTTGCAGGGATATGCCCCAATATGGACAACGGCACACAAACGGCTGTTAAACTGTGTAGTAAGTGAATGTTAAAGGTCAGAGATTAAATTTGTACTATAACCAAAAATATCCATATTAACATTTATACTATAATAAAAAAGCCACGCACAGTATATAAAGACAAATCCTCTGTAATGTCACATACTTACTCCTTCACTTATTTATTAGGACTATGTATAACAGCAATAAAGTTTAACTCGTTCATTTCTCCTGAAGGGAAGTTTTGAAGCTCAACGTGGCCGTCTATGGCCGCCGCCATCTTGGAAGCGCCTGACTCCGGCCTAACTCCCAGCTTGTTCAAAAAAGAGGAAAGAGGTGAAGAAGAGACTGGTGGATGACTCTAGTTTAACATCTAGCTAGAGATGACCCCCACCTGTCACTCAAGTCAGCCCAAAATGACGCATAACTTTAAGCCCGTAAAGAATAAGAAGTGAGTTATTTAAATATTCAGCCCTATACAGTTGTCAAGACATTAGCTATAGATATATATTTTTTATACCAGGCGGTAAACATGTTTATTTTTGCCGTAAACTGTGACATTTTAACATAGAGGTCTATGAGGACTGACTCGCTTTTGGAGTCAGCCTCTAGTGGCCATTCCTGGAACTGCATTTATTTATATTTTCTATTTTTTGAGCACTTCCGAGTTTCATTTTTCTGCTCCGGAGGTTTTTAATTGTTTATTGCAGACAACATTAAGATGTCCCAGTGAAGATAGATAAAAATATATATATTAAAAATTACATCCGCAATATTGATTAGCTTAGCAAACAAAGCAGCCCTGGATGGAGATCCCTAATTCAGTTAGCAAGCAGCAATTTTTGTATTCACTTTTGGTAATATTTGAAAGGATTCTTTTTTTTTTGGCACTTACTTTTTCAAACTATTATCAAAAGAATAACAAAAGGTTAGTCTAAAAAGATGTATACCTATCTGTGGTCTGTGTGGAAATGGACTGGTGAGAGGTTACCAAATCTGAATTTGGCAAAATGATCCTCAGTTTGTAAGGTGTCATGCATCAGTGCTAGATCATGAGGCCGAACACAGCGTGAATAATCATCATTTGCAACAGATTTCTAGACGATCCTTTGCAGTGAAGTCATGCTGATTGGATAATCATGACACAAGAAGGATCTCTTTAGCACAGGCGAGCAAAGGAGCTGCCTGTAAGTCCCTTAAAGCCGCCCTTAAAAACAAGGACATGATGAGAAGTGAAGACACTCTTGCTAACCACCCACATGTGGACGTCACTCAAGTCCATTCACACTTGACTTTTTTTTTTTTAAATGACGGCCAAACACAGACACACAATCACATCTAAGGGTGTTAATAGTGCAGCTAATCCGCAATCTATCGACTTGAGAGGATCTCATTATTGTCAGATTAAGCAGCTCCGGCGCAGTGTAGCCTCCATCAGGACTAAACACTGGGAAAGTAAAGCCCTAAAATCCCACGGAAACATCCGCAAGTTAGAGGCCGAGGCGCAGACGATGAATAAGACGAGAGAACGAGACGTTTTTTAAGAGAGGACAGATTAACAGGTTTTCTGGGACTGATGTCAGAACAACAACATCCAGCCTGGCTGTATTGATGCCTGTTTAATTCAGCTGATTCATTTTGTAAATTACACTGCGTGTGTTATAAAGTAAATACTCTTGTGGCTTTAATTAGATTATTTTTTTAAGGCTTCTGTGTGAATTGCGCTGCTTTTGTAGTGCGTATTTGTTTTGTTGAGTGCTACAATTTACTCGGTGGCCTCTCTTCCAGCACAGACCTTAGGGCAACAGTGTGATTACCACACCGAACAGAAAATGGCCTCATCACACACACACACACACACACACACACACACACACACACACACACACACACACACATACACACAGCAAAAATGAGGCCAACCCACCATCAGACCACAGTTTCCACTCTGTTCACCCAAAAGCCACAGAAGGGCTGTCATTTCCAGGCTAATTTCCACCGTGATAACACACTAAACGGACCAGCCAGTCAGTCTCATCTGAAGAGCAGACGTGCACAAACAAAGTTATATGTTGCGTTCAACAAACAATCAAGAGAGAGAGAGACACACACACAGCGAAAACACTCCACTGTCAACACCTGCAGGACACTTTTCGTCACAGGGTGTTGTTGTGTCTCCCTTCTGGCTTCCTTCACGACAGCAGCCACATGTTTGTCACTGTGGAGCAAAAAGGGGAAGGCGGAGGGAGTACATACGCTAGTAGACAGAAACTGTTGAGTTGATCAAATATACATCGTAGGAGGAAGAGAAGATGGAAGAAGGAAAACAAGACTAATCAACAAGTCACTGCAAGACATCAAGTTTTGAAGCTCAAAGTGGTGTCTCTGGCCGCCTCCATCTTGGAAGCGCCTGAATCCCCTTCAAAAAAGGGGAAAGAGGTGGGGCATGAGTGAACATCTAGCTAGAGATGGCAGCAACCTTTCACTCAAGTCAGCCCAGAATGATATCCACTGGTTGCACATGTTATATTCAAGTTGGTTTGGTTTAGAAGAGGTGGGAGGCAGAGTTTAACACCTTTAGCCTAAGCTAGGTTAGCTTAATTTTGCCCTTTTTCTCTGTATTGCTAAAACAACGACCTACCCTTGACTTTCATTAATTTACTCAGCCACAACATCTCCTTATTAGGGGTTGTACAGACTAGTCGGCTAGTTTGTTTTGTCGACTTTGCTGCTGTGCCGTTGCTAGTCGCTGATCACGTGACAATAACAACGCGGATGCCTCCGAGTAGACAGGGGAGGAGCCCGGTGGGTCAGTGCAGCAAAGTAGCAACAGTTTGTGTGGAAGTGTGTGGAAATAACTTAAACAACTCAAACAAACTCAAACAAAGACCTCATTGTACCAGATAAACCACATAGATCACTTCCCTCTTTAATTGAAGACTTACTTGTGGTTGTTAGAGTGTCAAAAAGCAGAATGGGAGGTAGAGCCTTCAGCTATCAGGCCAATCTCCTGTGGAACCAGCTCCCAGTTTGGGCAGGGGAGGCGGACACCCTCTCTACCTTCAAGGTTAGGCTTAAGACTTTCCATCTTGACATAGCCTATAGTTAGGGCTGGGTCAGGTGACACTGAAACATCCCTTAGTTATGCTGCTATAGGCCTAGGCTGCTGGGGGATGATGCATTGAGCACCTGTCTGTTACTACTCATGCATTTTTGTGCTACTACTGCATAGCATGTCAACAGCTGTGTGTCCCTCTGTCAATCTCCTCCATGGGGGTTTCAGACCGGGTTTTGTAAAGCGTCTTGAGACAATTTGTATTGTTATTGACACTATATAACTAAAATGTACATACTTCAATAAAGATGAAGCCCAGTTCTGAGCAGCTACACTATCCCATCTTCCAACACTTTGTGGATTACTAATAAATGCTATTGACGGTGCTGAGTTGCTGCCTGTTTTTATACAGGCTATGCATATCTGCAGCACACAGTATGTAGCACATGAGCTGTCTGTTCTCAGCATGTGTATTCAGGTCAAGAATATAGATTTCATTGATGCAAAGCATTACTTTCTACTGTGTTTTTATTAGCGACGTCATCAGAGACTAGTCGGTGTCAACTGGACTTTCATCACATAACAGTCGACTTTAAGAAATCTGAAGTCTTGCTACCTCTAGTCCTTATAAGGCAAATCTGCAACAAACAACCAATCATTGCTGACGTTTGCCTGTTGAGGACAGTGGAAAAAAAAAAGAAGTTAAAAATACGAACAAGAAAATGTCAATGACAGAATAAAATAGTGGTGAAATAAGGAGGAAAAGAAAGAAGCTGGAGGAGAAGGAGGAGGAAGAAAAACACTGGCGGCCGTGTTGAGTGGAGTGAAACTGAGAGGGGAAAAGAGCGGTAGGTGACAAATTCATCACAAGCGTGGCAGCGATCAAGGCCAGAGGAATAAGCCAACATTGCGTTAGAAGAAAAGAAAAAAAACCTAACCCAGAGCTGCAGGGTTTATCACCACAACAAACATCATCACCACCTCTCGTTTCTACATTCTCCATTTCTCTGCACGCTCAGTTATTCGTCACCTGTCAACATCTCTTCCATCTTTCTTTCTCTCTCTCTCTCTCTCTCTCTCTCTCTCTTTCTTCCTCCCTGACCCTCTTTTATACCCCAACAGCGTGGGCTCGGTCGGTTGTGGAACACCGTGATTGGTCGCCACATTTAGATCGTGAGGGGAGGAACGAGAGGGGGAGGTGAAACGGAGAAATTCAGAGAGACAAAGATGGAGATAAAAGCAGGTTAGCCTTAGTAAAGTGAAACAAGGTGTGTGTGTGGTGAGCCTCGTAATGCAGCGGGATATAAAACAGAGAAAGAGAGAGGAGCTGCTATGTCCCAGTTTTATTTTGACCTCTATCTGTCCGCCCGTCCGTCCCGTCGTCTCCCTGATGGCACCACACACACATTATGAGAAGCTCCAGAAGGCCCCGCTGAAGCCTGGGATCGTCAGTGAGCTGTTTCCCAAGCAGCCTCCCTGGGCATGACTCACAAAGTACACGCCTCTCATCTCACCCTCTTCTCCTCTTTCTAATCCCCCCCCCCACTTCCACCCTTCTTTCATTATTGTCTTCCTCCTCTGGCTGCCATCCTCTCATTCCACTCCTGGTTGGGCTAGTAAACGACCATTTGCTTTCCTCTCTCTCTCTCTCTCTCTCTCTCTCTCTCTCGCTCTCTCTCTCAGCTGCTTCTTCTTCTTCTTCCACTCTCCTCTCCATCATCCTCTTTACTCCCTTTCCGAGCAGAGCTGTGTTATCTCCTGCTTTCAGGCTGGAAATCGACGCTGGAAAACAGCCAGGACGAGGGTGAAACCGCCCCACTACCGCCACTTCCACATTCACACACACACACACACACACACACCCATGCAGCTAATTCAATCCAAACACAACAAGCAAACGCACACATGTGACCGACTTGTTAGCTGCTGCTGCTACACGCTTTGTCTCTTTGTGCTCGTACGTATTTTTGTGTTTTGCCCTCAGTTAGCAAACTAATTAAGCTGATATCAGCCACACGATTTGACTTGATGTCATTTGGGTCATCGTATATTCCTAAAATGAAAAAAGGCTGAAAACAATTGCAAATGGACGCTTCTCCACTTCCTTCCATTGGTCAAACTAACGCCAGTATCCCAGGGATACAGGCAGCGCCACCTTGGGAGTTTGGAGCCAGAGTCTGAGCCAGACTGTTTGAGAGCGGAGCCACGTTAACGTCAAAAACGTCAAATGACGCCAAAATCTGTCCGTCCTCCACTGGCGCGTCGCTACTTCCATCCACCCGCCAACCATCCCTGAAGTCTTTATCATAGGACTCCTTCCATCCACCTGCCAACTTCTTCTTCTTCTTCTCCTCCACCACCACCAGGGTCTAAACTCCAAGGGATCTTGTCCATATCGTCTAAGATTCAGTCCTCCGTCTAAGACACCGCCACTCTCGGACTCGAACATCCAAACCGTTACCTTGCACGTTCAGGGTTCCTCAACGAACGTTTGCTCTTCACCTACTTGAGCTTGATGGTTTAAACCAGGAGTGTCAAACTCATTTTAGTTCGGGGGCCACATACAGCCCAGTTTGATCTCAATAACCTATAAGTAACGACAACTGTAGATTTATTTCCAATTGTTTTAGTGAAAAGTAGAACAAGTGAATTAGGAGAATGTTTACATTTAATAAACTTAAAAAAAAGGAATTTTCTTCAGAAAAATAAGTGTAATTTGGGCACATTGCTGTCAGCTGTTTAGTTCTGGGTCTGTGTTGTGTTCTGTCCACTTCTCTTACTAAAACAGTGGACAAATTAGGGATAGCAGTTATTTTCATTGAAAGATTGCAGACAAAATAATTCTGCCGGCCAGATTTGACCTTCTGGCGGGCCGTTTTTGGCCCGCGGGACGCATGTTTGACACCTGTGGTTTAAATGTCTTCAAAAAACCAGTTCAGCTTTGTTTTTTTTGGACGTGGACGTTTCTCGAGAACCTTTAAAGCCACTCCTGCAATGAAATGCGGCCTGCAGCTCTTCATCTAACAGCTCACTGCGGCCGCTACGTCGTAACTGATCCGCCGTAGGAGACCACTGTCATTGTTGGTGAACTGTAAATGCTAAGCTAGCTGCATTCTCTGCGACTCCTTCGTAATAAATCTCAGCTCGTGTTTTTGCCCGTCAAATGCTTTTAATGTGAAGCTGCAGCAGCTGAAGGAAACACGCGGTTTGCTCTTATGACGTCACGATGCAAGCTTTCAGCTGAGCCGTGAGCCGAGCTACACCAGTCAGTGCAAACGGGAAAATGTAATCATTCACTGTATAAAATACACACAGAGCCTCTCCACCATGTGACACTCTGACATCCCAGAACGTCGAATTCAGCAGAGAGGGAGTCCCAATATAACTCATAAACCAGGCTGACTGCACTGATTCAACACCTCTCTCTCTCTCTCTCTCTCTCTCTCTCTCTCTCTCTCTCTCTCTCTCTCAGTTCGGGTGTGTTTGTGCCGCTTGCGTATCTCTGATTATTGTGGAGATCAATTACCCAGCAGTAAATTACCCCGCCGCAGTACTCAAATAATTATCAAAGACACCAACGACAGCAGAGCGTGCCTCTCCTTCTGTGTTCCGCGTGCAGCAGCAGCAGCAGCCTGTGTATTTGCATATTGATTCCTGAAGCATCTAATTAATCAAATGTTTTATCGGCACATCTTGATATTTGAGCAGGTAGTTAAACTTTAATCAAGTCAATAAAGTGTGAGCGGAAAATTGGGATTGATTTAAGAAGGGAGCCGTTGGGTCTAGGGTCCGTAAGTTTGGAACTCTTATAGAGATGTATAGATAGATGTTTAAATTTCTTTAAATTAGTTTTTTACGGATTTAATTTACTGTCTTATCTTTGGGCATTCAAAGATAGAGAGGAGGGACAGCTAACCCGAATGAACCTAAAGTTTTCCAGGAAAAAAAAAGGTAGTTTACGATCAAATTGTCAATTGGCAACTTCAGAATCAGAATCAGAGAATACATTACGGATCCTTAAAGGAAACTGTTTCGTTGCAGTTGCTCCCACAAAGTGACTAAGTAAATGCCAAAGTCAGCGAATCAAATAAAACACAAAATAAATGCTACTGGTAAAGTGTTGAACTTATTGCACCATAAGTACTAAAAAACTAAAATATTGCACACACAGATTTGCTGAAAACTAAAACCCTCTATATCTGTGAAAACCAAATGGAGTATTTACGTGAAAATTGTCTGCGACACAAAGAATTTCCTGTTGTGTGCTTCACTGGCAACTCCGGTCAATGTTGGGGCCTGATTCTCCCGACATATGGAATTCATAAGAGTAAAAAAAAAATGAAAAAATAAAATAAAGGCTTCAGTAATGGTTGTTATATTTTACAATAATACATATTGGGGGAGGGGGTAGTGGTTAGAGAAACAACTTTGGGATTGTAAGGTCATAGGTTTACATCCGGCCCCCCTTTCACCTCATGGCCATGGCTGAAGTGCCTTGAGCTGCAGAGTGAGGCAGGGTGATCCAAGATTAAAAATAGGACAAAAAAACTAAGAAATGCCAGGAAACACCAGGATGCATGAACAAGACGAACTGACTAAAAGAGAAAGAGGCGGGACTTAAACGCAAAGAGGAAATCAATTACAAAAAAACAAAACAGGAAATACAAGGAAATCGAACTAGATAACTTAAAGTACCGAAACAAGATATTATGATGGATGGGGGGGGGGGGGGTCCTGATTGGTATCTGGGCCAATTCAGGCATTTTTAAAATGATCGGATCAGATCGGACTTCAGCCAAGCCAGATGTTTTGTATGTTTTGTATATTTATTTTAGGTCTGCCATGAACCAAAACCACGTCATCGTAGCATCAAAACATCTCCTTTCTCTTCTGTTTTTGTGGTGGTAGGCTAGGGTCAAAGCTGCCAAAAATCACAGAAGAGGAAGAGGAACTAAAATCACCTGTCTAAACATGTCTGCAGTGTAGAACAACTTTAATCCGGAAAGAAATGAAGTCAGCCAAACAGTAAATTTGTAAATTGCGCAGTAAGGATGTTTGACGAGGTGGTAGTAGGTGATCGTCATTCAGTACTACCAACTTGGTCCAACGCCAACAAAGCAAACTAATCACAACACCGAGTACGTGGAATCCACTAAGACAAAGGCTTCAACGAAAACGACAACAACAAACACTGAAAGTTTAAAAGAAGAGAAAAGTTTCCTGGAGACAATGTCAAGGAGAAAAATATTCCAGAGAGGGTTAGGGAGTTTATGGCAGCGTTGGATCACCAGAATATTTTTGGAGCCGAGGTACGAGCTACCCTCTCCACACTACATTAACTTAGACAGAAATATTTATTGGACTTAAAGGGGAACTACTGTTTTTTACAACCTGGACCTTATTTTGTAATGGACCTGTAATTTGCAGTCGTTCGAGAGATATTTAGATCTGCGTATGTACATGTAGTGGGAGTGACTGGGGCACCGAAACGCAGCCTCTAAATAACGCATTATCTGCCCCAAAATGGTCAGCTTGTTTACCTGTAATTTGCTACTGCTGTGGTTCGTCCACAACCTCAGAATCGGAAAAATATTCAGCCATGTTGCAAAAAACCAGCAGAAGCAAATTACAGGTAAACAAGCCGACTGCCGTGGGTGTGCGTGACACTCAGAGGTGACATCATCCAGGTCAGAAGACATCATCTGGGGTCTGTAGGTCAATCTACAGACCCTGAATGATGATAACAGGTAACTCTGGACTCAACTGGGAACAGCACTAGCGTATCATAACAAACTATTGGTGAAATGAACAAGTTTCACAGCAGATAATGCGTTATTTAGAGGATGCGTTTCGGTGCCCCATTCACTCCCACTATATGGATACACCCAGATCTAAATATCTCCCGACTGACTACAAATTACACAAAAGTTATATGGGTGAGTAAACGATCATATTTTATGCTAGAAATAAGGTCCAGGTTGTAAAAAACAGTAGTTCCCCTTTAAGACAGTCACATGGCGCACATGTGTTAATACTAGTAAGATGAGAGAAGCCTTTATGAAAATCCAGGGAAGGATATTTTGTTTATTTAAGATCGGATCGGATTTTTGCAAGGAAGCTATTAATGTGTCTTTTTCTTCAAAAAGCTCACTTTGTGGAGACAGGTGGTGGATTATGTAACAGAAATACAAGACATCAAGGAACAATATTTTACCTGGATATTCTAATATAAATCTAGTCTACTTGTCTAAAAATACTCTGATGTTAAAACACGCAGGAAATACGGGAGGGTGAATTTTGGGAGAGAGTTAAGAGAAATCCTATAGGGGATCTTTGATGTGCAATATGGTGCATCCTCCTCAGAGTGTAAATGTCAGGTTTCTAGCAGAGAACGCCCAGGGAGAAAGTCTAACCCTGTCTACGTGTGTGTGTGTGTGTGTGTGTGTGTGTGTGTGTGTGTGTGTGTGTGTGTGTGTGTGTGTGTGTGTGTGTCGGTTCTGGAATGGATCTATTCCAGTTGACTACTGGTACACACAAGGCTATTTCTGTCTGCCTGCTGGGAAACAGGGACACAAATGGATAGATTGAAGACTGAGGGAGGGAAGGAGTGATAGAGGAAGACATGGGTGCACAAAAAAATGTTGGTAGTGGATGAGAATAAAGGAGAAAAAATGCAAATGGTTCTGCTCGGTAGTTTTTATCGAAGTTGCTACACGTTGCACTGAAGCGTCAATACGTCATCCTCGCGAGCGTTTCGATTTTTTAATGACGATAAAGTAACGAGGGGCGACACTGAGAGGACGTTCTGATTGATGCTGACATTTTAAACAGCTGGACAAAGAACAACCCTGACAGAGCTGGGACCCTCTGATATGATGTCTGAGCTTAAAAATAACAGAGGCTGCCCTAAAAGGCCCAACTGGGCCAGAGTCTGACAGCGAAAATGAGGTTAGAAAGGAGGAGTCTGCAAAGGAGGGGGGGGGGGGGGGGGTGAGAAACAGAAAGCAGGAAGATGTTACAGTAATGCTTTACAGAGGCTGTACATAACACTTGCATACAGGCGCATGATGATTAATGTCAGGATGCCTACATTCCTTAATTAGCACTAAATACAAACTTAATACAAAGTCTGGATTTCTTTTTTTTTATCACAGCTACACTGCTGCCACTCAAACAGCTCCTGCATCTCTTTTACATTATTTTTTATCGACACTAGCTTTGTTGTACGACTGCAGCGTAGCATATTGTATCACATCTTAGGATAGAGTAGCACATCACAGTTTTATGTGTATTGTAAATACTGCATGGTACTGTACTGTATACTAGGTATTGTAACATATGGTATGGTACAGTATTATACTATATCGTATCTTAGAATAGTGTGGCATATTATATTGTTTCGCAATGGTATCATACTGCATAATATTTTATGGTATTGTAACATACAGTATCTTAGCAGTGGAGCATATCGTATTGCATCATACCGTATAGAATTTTATTCTATTGTGTCATTTCATTTTATATTGCATTATATTTTATGTGTTATATCTCAGCATAGTGGAGCATATTGTATCGTATCGTATCATAATGTATCGCATCGCACATCGTATCACATCGCATCTCATCCCTTTGCATCTCAGCATATCGTATTGTATCTCAGCGTATCGTATCATATGGTATGTCATCATATCTCATTGTATCGTATCGTATCTCAACATATCATATCGTATGGTATTGTATCGCATCTCAGCGTATTGTATGTCAACATATTGTATCATATTGTATCTCAACATATCGTATCGTGTATCGTATCTCAACATTTTGTATCGTATCTCATCGTATTGCATCTCATCTCATTGTGTCGTATCGCATCACATCGCATCTCAGCATATCGTATCGTATGTCATCGTATCTCATCGTATTGCATCTCAACATATCGTATCGTATAGCATCATATTTCGTATCGCATCTCATCACCTCGGATCATATCGCATCGTGTCATATCTTAGCATAATGTAGCATACTGTATTCTATCATACTGCATCGTATCGCATCGTATCGTATCATAGCGTAAACTATCGTATCGTATCGTATCGTATCATGTCATATCTTAGCATAATGTAGCATATTGTATTCTATCATACCGCATCGTATCGTATCGTATCGTAGTGTAAAGTATCGTATCATATAGTATCGTAATGTATCCTTTTGTAACGTACCCTATTGTGTTGTAGCATATTGTACTGCATAATACTGCATTGAAAAATATCTTGTATGATAAAGAAAAAATAACTAAAATCCTAAAATGTGAAGGAATTACTGCTGTGGAATTTAGTTCATGTTGACTCTATCAAGATATGACAAGCAATAAGACGTCTCTGAGTGAAATAACACAACACCGACCAATAAAAACGAGAGAGAGAGAGAGAGAAAGCAGAACGGTCGAGAGCTTTATCTTATTTTCATGACAAAAACCTTGAACTCCCGATCTCTCTCTCTAGCACACACGCTCAGACACACAAACAAACGCACACACACATCCATTACAGAGCAAGGGGATAGATTTACAATCACAGGAAGCCAATCCCACAGACACAGAACCACCAACCCTCCCTGGTCTGAACCTGATCCAACACACAGAAGCCGAGGCCTGCATAATACTTCACTGTCTCTCTACCACCTCATTACTCATAGGCCACTATTGCACTTATTGCAGAAATGTATGTCTCTAGATTGACATACAGGTAGTTTAAACATATTATTTTGTACAGCTTTTCCGCACAAACCAAAAACTAATGGTTGAATATTAACAATTATTTTTGAAATTTCTGGGCCGATACCTGTCACATGTGCAGCTGGATCCTGCCAAAACACACTGCACTTGTTTTCTTTTACCTGACATGTAGACAAAGCCTCCCTCTGGACAATTAACTTTCACAGTCGCACTTGAAAAAAAGAATCTCTCCAAAAACATTTATCTAAGAATGCACGATAGGAGGTTTTATTCTCAGAGTCTAGATGTGTAGGAGGGCAGGGGAAGGGGATGCGATAGGCTGTGAGAATACTGTATATAGAGTCCACTGGGGTGTGTAATGAACTGAAATCATGCACAGTCAGCAGCAGCCCCTTAATTTACTACTATAGATTAACCCTCAGAGAGAGTTACACATCAAGTGAGACAGTTAAAGTGGGAAAAAAAAACAGGAACAAGCCGAGGTTGGTGTTTCACCTTCAAAGAGATAAGACAGAAAGCTGTTACTGACTAGTGCTTTTGTATTTTTTTTGCAGTACCGCCTGCTAAATCAGGATGCTGGCACACTGAATAATGAAATTTGGGAGCATTCAGAAAGGTAAACGACCTTTTAAGGCAATAAAATAGTAAATTAGCTTCAATTAATTGGTGTATATTCAGTATTTTGATGTTAACACTGTATCACATTACTATTATTATGAAAAATAAATACAGACCGAGTCATTTCGAACTAATACCCTAGCACAGTTTTCTCCGCACTTGAGTTTCGCACTTGCGACTTTAAGCTATTGTTTTGGTTGACTCTCACAGCTCTCATGTAGTTTTTCCCCAATGCAGGCTGCTGTTTTCCATTTTTAAAAATCTATTTCTTCTATTTTTTAATCACAAAGTTAGTGGCTAGCTTCTGAACGTAGCATTCGACAGCTAAAGAACCACATTTTCCCATTTGGAGATGGTGGAAACCAAAAACAGAGCAAAAAGAGACAGAATACCGTATTTTACGTATTTTCATGACGTTGTTAGAAAACTTTAACAACGTTGCTCTGGATGTACTGGATGTTACATAACTTAGTTAGCAAAAAAATGCATATAATAAAATTGACATCTCCATAAAAGATGCTAATATGTCAAAAAAAATACGGCAGTTTTTTTTTATTTCAAAAAAACTAATATGACGCGGGTGCAAATGAAAACACGTAATTATAATATCAAAATCAAGCAGCAGAAGGACATAATTCTGCAATATAATTTATAATTATACTAAATAAATAAACGACTCTTGACCGGCGATCAGATATCTCACAAAAAATTTTAAACATCTGGCTGTAATTTTCTCCACTATATAAATGTTTCTTTTTTTTTTACTCAGTTGCACTATTCATATATATTTCCCTTGCTGTTAAAAGCAGGACTTTCAGCAGATACCATAAATCCTTATCTCTGTCCATAATCAGTTCTTCAGGCAATATACCCAGTTTGCGATTGCGTGTAGCAGAGTATTTTCTTATCTTGCAATTTTGTTGTGTCACGCTTACAATGACAATAAAGACATTTCTCATTTCTAATCCAAAGCTTAGGCTCTAACATAAAACTAAAATCAGTAATCCTTTTAATTTCACTTTTCACACATAACCAATAGTCCACAATCTTAGGACAGCCCCAAAAACGTATGGGGGTGAAGTCTCCCACTCACCCCAAAGTACGATGCATATAATCTTGATGTGTTACTATATTTTGAGGAGCATTTAACGCTTTTAAAGTACTTCCCAGTCAGACTCCTGCCGCACTGGACTGTCGGTCATGCCCTATTTTAAAAAAGTCTCCTCCTGCTCCTCATCTTTTCTGGAAATGTTCTCTGACTTCCATATCACTTCCTTTAGCTTTATACTTCTAAGTTGCCACGGCTTTCGCTTTATGAGATTTGCTGTGACTGTACGAGTGACACAGTTGGACACTTGCCACTTGCTTTCTCCACTGAAGGCAACGGAGCAACCATGGCAACCACATGGCAACCCCCACCCCACAAAAAAAAGAAATCTCCACTGAGGGAAACTTTAAAACTTTAAAATTCCCAATGTACATGATACTTGTTAGCGATACATGCTACATCTACCTGCATCTTTAAGGCACAACGGATGAACAGCAGCGGTCGGTGGGGTAAAGTCTGGCAGGCTTGGAGGACACGGTGGCAGCATTGTCCCAGCCTTGCCTCCATTCAGCAGCCACACTGTTGGCAGCACAACACCTAAAACTCCCAGGGTGAGCCTGAACATGACTACGAGGGTCTCGTCTGTCACCTACGTCTTAAGCGATGTAAAAAGAAGGCCGTTTCACTTGAGCGGCGCAGAGACCTTGGCGAAGACCGGGCTGTGAGCTCGCACACATTTTAAATGAGGCAAGAAAGGGCTTATTTATGTATTTCAAACAATTTGTAATCGGCGTGAAAAGGGACAGGTTTTTAAGAGTCTTGAATGTGAAAATGAAAGAGTGACTTCCTCATTTGAATTTTCCAGAGTGCTGAATGTTAACGAAGCAGCCTTTTAAAAACTGATATATCCTGAGTTTAAAGAGCACACTGAGATCTTTGAAACCAGGCACCCAACTGCTCTCTCTCTCTCTCTCTCTCTCTCTCTCTCTTTCTTTCTGCAAATTGTCAACCTATTAAATGTCCCTTTGTATCGCGCCCATTCACACGCACTCACCAGCGGAAAGCTCCGGACTGATTCACCGACTGGGGAGAAAGTGTCTGCCAGCGTGATCGTCATAACGGAGCTGTCCCGATTTTTTTTTGTTGTTGTTTTTTTTCCCCCCGAGTGCACCGGCGTGATTTTTACTAGTTTAGAAATAAGATGAGCTGCATGTGTGCGTGGGAGTGTGCGTGAAAGAGAGAAATAAAGAGAGACTGTGGGGACTAGAGCGGTGCATGTGTGCGGTAGAGTTACACCGAGAACAATAGTCTTATTGTACCTGTGTCTGCAGCCACTGTCTGTCTTGGGTCCATGTATCCTGCTCAGTGCTACTGAGCCGCTCTGCCCGATTCATCTTTATTTTAACGTTTGTGACGAGTTGTTTTCTTCTGCGAGAGTGAATTTGAGAGATTCTGCACATACATGAGGCGTAAGCAGACTTCAGAATTGCAGATTTGCCCCAGTGTAAGGACAAGTTGACCGGATGCCAAACTCGCCCTAGGTACGGATTTGCATTTGTTGCGTTCCACCTTCATGAAATTGGAAGTCTTATGAAGAGCTCAGTCACAGATGTAGTGGGGGATGAGGACGGGGGGGCTGGTTGATTTCAGGTGGAATTCAACTGTTAATATACACCGATCAGGCGCAACATTATGACCACCTTCCTGGTATTGTGCAGATCTCCCTTGTGCCTCCAAAACAGTTGTGACTCATCAGAGAATGGACATGGGTCTTCTGAGGGTGTCCTGTGGTGTCTGGCAACAGGATGTTGTTAGTGGGGGGGCCTTTGAGGGGAGGGGCCTCTGTGAATCATCCCACAGATACTTGATCAGTTTGGGATCTTGTGAGTTTGGAGGCCAGGTCAACACCTTGTGCTGTTCGTCATGTTTTTTTGAGTTGTTCCTAAAGCGTTTTTGTGGTTACATCCTGCTGCCATCAAGGAGTGTCATTGCTGTGGGGTGGGGGTGCCTGGTCTGGTCTAGGTGGGTGCTACATGTCTAAGTAACATCCACACCAATGAATACCAGGTCCAAAAGTTTCCCAGCAGAACACTGAATTGTCACAAGACGATCAATGTTAGTCACTTCTCTCTAGACCCATCGTTTCACAAACTGAATTCTTGACTGATGGGTAATGTAGTGATTCTCCACTGACTCATTAACACCATGGAGGCGAAGAGGTCAAAGACATCGGGCGCCTGGTTTAGAGATAAAGGCGTGCTGCTGACATCTGTTTATAATGATGATAATATCGTGCATGTGATAATGAAACAGGATGGATAGTATAACTATGTTAGCTTGTTGCTATAGCTCGCTGTACTCTAACATAGGGTGACAGTTGGTGTTGATAGTATAATGATAGTCCTGTTACAACCCAACACATGATTCATTTTTCAACCTATGACAAGTTCAAGTACAAATTCATGAAGCTAACTTTGAAGACTTAGTATCAACCTTTAGCATAGGAGGTTGTATTGTTCCTATTGTACATATCTTCCACGTTATGCCAACACAAACGCGTGAACTATAACTATGAAATCTATAAAATGGATGGTTCCTTTGTCCAAGCAAACCGAGCTAAATGAAACAAAGCCCCAATCTACAACTACAACCACACCGCATTGAACCCTGTCTGTGCCACCATCCCCCCCTACGTTGGCACTCAACCATACTAGCTAGCACGCTGGAGGGGGGCCCAGGGTGAGGGGGTGTTTGGGCGACGGCGAAAAGAAAGAAAGAAACGCAAAAAGAGATGATACAGACAAAGATAAAAGTCTCGAGATCAAGAGTGATTAGGGAGAAGCGTGTGAAAGGGAATTTCTCCACCCTCCCGAAGGATTCGAAGGGGGAGATTTGGTTGAATGAGAGATGAGAGGAGGTTGGTGGTGGTGGTGGTGGTGGTGGTGGTGGGTGGGGGTCGGGTAAGGAGAAGGGAGGGGGGAAAAAGAGGGGGCGACGGGAGAAACATTGGGATGAGATTGAAACTGGAAGAGGCAAACAAGCAGAGGGAAGGACGAGGGAGGTATAGGGAGGGATGCACCGATGAAAAGGATGAATGGAGGGAGGGATGGAGGGAGGGGGAGAAAGATGAGATGGGACAGCGGATAGAGAATGGCGGGAAGGCGAAGAAGCGAGCTGAGCGAAAATGATTAAGAGAACGAGAAGAAAGAGGGACTGGAAGGAGTGATGAGGATGATAATTATTAGAGATGATTGTTACTGGAGGCGGAGGCGGAAAAAAGGAGGAAAGTGAATGTTAAAAAAAAATAAATAATAAGTATAATAGCCAGTGGGCCAGTAGGTCTGATGTGCTAATCCGTATTGTCAGATTAAATTGTAATCCCATGCTAACACACACACACACACATAGTTAGTGCAGGACTGAAGTGTCTTGTCTGGACGCTGCAGTGTTGAGTTGGAATAGCCGTCCGCGGTCCAGAAATTTCCTGGCCGCCGCTGCATTTTTGTTGCCATGGTGATTGCTTTGGGGAACAGTGTGAGAGAAAGAGCGAGAGAAAGGATAGTGAAAGAAGATAAGGTCGAATGAAAGGAGGGATGGGGTAACCGATACCAGAACCAGGGCACGACCACGGCGGGTTTGGCTCCAGCTCTAATCACACACACGCACACGCACACACACACACACACACACACATATATATGTCTATGTGTACAGTATGCTGCGCACACATACACACCAACTCAACACAGAGCCAAACCACATGTTCTGCATGTGTTCGGCAGCTGCCTACAACCCACCTTGAGCCAGAACATACAAACAACGGTGCTCATTGGCTCAGGGACGCCACTACGTCTCCTCCGTCGGCCGACAAGCTGCAAAACAACCGTCCGATTGGCTCAGAGCGACACACACACCTACTGCAGCGGGGGGATCAAAGGAGACGACTTAACTCAACACGGATGTTGGTGTGACGCCATATATACGTGCACAGTGGCGCTCAGATCTGCTCACGTTTCTAAATGCCGCTCAAATAATCATTATTGCCGTCTTTGTTTCTTTGAATTGTGTTCTATGATTACTTTGCAGTAAATGTTGATGGACCCCTGAAGGCTTCAGGGGACTTTAATACAGACGCACAACTATTACAACACAGACATAAACAAACTCCAAAGACACATATAAGCACCCTAAAGGCACCAAACACTCAAACTGTAGCAGCAGCTCTGTGAGGCTTTACCTACACACAGGACAGCGCTTTGTGCTAAGTGCTAACATGCTAGCCTGTTCACTTCATGTAAAATGTGTTAGCATGCTAACACTTTTGAATTGGCCAAGGTAATCCAATATTTTTAGTACTGAATAGGTTTCAAGGGACCTTCATCCAGATGCACAACTAAAACACAACACAAAACCTTAAGCCAACACAAACATGACTGCAAAGATTCATAAAAATGACTACAAATAGTCATACACTCCAAAAAACAAAACAAAAAAACAAAAGCATAGATAAGTGACACAAAACAGATAGCTTCATAGAAAAGAGGGCTTTGTTTTGCTACTCAAACTGTAGCTTCTCTGTGAGGCTTTACCTCCTCATAGGACTTGCTAAATGCTAACATGCTAACGTATTGATGTTCACTTCATGTAATGTGTACCACATTCTTCATTTCAGTTAAATATGTTAGCATGCTAACAATTTCGAAATCGCCACTGAAACAAAGGTAATCCAGTTATTTTTAGTACTAAACAGGCTTCCAGTGACCGTCATCCAGATGCAAATGATCTACTTCAATGCAAAAATTTACAACAAAGATACATAAAGTTATTGCATTAAATTAAATAGACATAAACTAGCTCCAAAGATATTCAAAAGTATCCTTAAGAGAAAAATCACAAAACCAGCTACATACTGTAGAAAAAAGTGCTCTGCCACCTAACAATCTGACCTGATGATGGCGCTACATGACATCAAACCATCCCCAAACACATTAATATTAATTATCAGCAAGTCACAAATGGGTGTACCAAATTTCATGCCAGTCCGTCCAGCATTTGTTGAGATATTTGCTTAAAACGGAAAATAATAAACTATGGTCAAGGAGGATTTACCTTCTGGGTGCCATGCATGATTATGTTAAATCCCTCCATTGTAAATCCATCCAATAGTTTCTTTAGGTATTTAAGTCTGGAACAAAAGTGTTGGACCAACCAATAATCATATGCCGGCCCTTAAGCCATTTTTCTGAGGCAGGAAACAAAAGACAAATTTTGTCCATGTATCTGGCTCATCTGGATTAAACGTGTACTATTTTAGATTGCAGTCTAAGACTCCCCCCATCCACATTAAGTACTTCAACTGAAATATAGTTAAAAAGAAGAAGAAGAAGAAGAAGAAGAGAGGAGGCAGCTGCTGCTTTGCTGGAATCTTCCAGAATCTCCTTCTTTTCAGTTGTCATCCCAGGCCGTCCAGATCCAGATCCAGATCCAGGCCCAGTTCGACATGACTAATCGCCCTCATCGGCTCCCTGACAGCGACTCACTGCCAGCCAGACTGATTCATTGGGCAAGAAGAAACGAATGGGATGGTGGTGGTGGAGGAGGAGGAGGAGGAGGAGGGTGAAATGTGGTGGAGGCAGCAGCAAAAAGGAAACAGAAAGAGATAGAGAGAAAGGAGAGAAAAAAAGATGGAGGCAGGCGGTGCAAAACCCTCCGGGAGTTTATGGTCTGTGCAGCAATGCTAACGAATTCAAACATAGATAGATAGATAGATAGATAGATAGATAGATAGATAAACAGATTGATGGATGAATGCATGAATAGATTTCTATGACACCAAGCAGAAATAGAAATAATGCTAGCATATTAACGGAGCTAGCTCTTCTTGCGGTCCTAAGTTAATTACTTTCCGTCTTAGTTGAACTTGGTACCCGTCCACTTTGCTTCGCTAAAGTTTTTATTTGACAGCCATCGCTATGATTCAGTTTCATTAACGTTCCCGTTGCTAGTCTCTTCCTGCTTGCGTGGCCCACAGAGAACGGCTAGAAAATTAAATGGCTGCAGTGCTAGAAATCAATCCCAAGAACTTGATGAGGTTGGAATAAGTACAGAGTGATTAATTACTGTGTGTGTGTTTGGATTTGTGTTACGCAGAGTATCCGTTCCCTTTATGTACTGGATGTGCTTTGGTTTGTGTCAATGGTTTCTGTGCATATCTACTATATGTTCAAGCTGTTTGTGTGCAGCTGATCACATGTCTCAGCATGAGGTCTGTGGGGACGAACAGAGACGTTTCAGTGTAAAGAGACAAGGCCGTGACACTCAAACAAACTTTCCATTCTCTCTCCCTGCCGTTTTATCTTCCTTCGTGTCAGCTTGCCTCTTCTTTTTCTTTCTCTCTTCCCGCTGTTTTCCTTTCATTAGAGAGGAAGGGAGGCTTCGCAGTCGCTAAATATACTCAGTTTTCCCAGCTGCTCGGAGAACTGAGTTCAGATGATTTGAAAGTCTTCCAGTCACAAGTTCACTGATCATCTCCGACCATCCGTCTATGCGCCTATTTTAGACGGAGTTCAGGCTTCCTGGAAAATAAATTTGACCCAGATATCTGACTCCAAATCAGCGGGAGAGGCTTCCTCACAGCCAAAGAGACTACACAAGAAACGCCTGAAATATTTATGAGTTAAGTGAAGGGGGGGAGGCCAGCATCCCCAGCTTCATGTCCCTCATTTGACTTCAGCGGATGCTCTCGCACCTTCTAACGCCTGATAACAAGAACGTAACACAACTACAAAGTCCTACCAGGGACATGGTGGATGTAAACATATACTGTAGGTGTGTAAATAATGTCAATTTCAGCTTTAAACATCAAAGTCACATTCATGTATTTTTAGAAAAAGTAGAAAAGTGACATATGGGTGCAGTAACATCCTACATTTTGTCAGATTAGCTTTTTATTTACCAGTCAATCTATGGTTCAGCCCTCACCTATGGTCAATTGGTAGTGACAGAAAGCATGAGATTATGGATGGAAGTGGTCCCAATGAGTTTCCCAAAAAGCGTCTCTGGGCTTAGTCTTAGAGATAAGATGGGATGTTGGGACATTCGTAGGGAGCTTGGAGTACAGTCAATGATCTCAAGATGCTAGTCGAGGTTAGGCATCTGGTGAGGATGCCACCTAGACACCTTATCTTGGCGGTATTCAAGGCATATCCAGCTGGAAAGAGACTCCGGGGTTTAGATCCAGAATTTGCAGAAGGAATTATATATCCCATCTGGAATATAAAGGCAACTCGGGATCACCTGGAAGGGAACTGGAAAGCTAGGGACTGGGAAGTCTGGAATAACCTGCTCAGCCTGTAGCCACCGTGTCCCAGCTTCAGATAAGTGGACGGCAATGGAAGTGGTAACGAAACAAAACTGCATTTAGTACAAACTGTAAATGTATTAAAGTATTAGAGGTCAGGTACATTACGTGGAATCTTCTTTAAATCTGCAGATGTGTGGGCAGCAATCCAGCACCAACCATCTGCTCAACCGCTGCAACACATGTACATGTACAGCTATGTATGGACACACACACACACACAAATGCTAGGTCAATTCAACATCTGCCCTGCTGGCCAGCCCCTTCTGGTCTCTGATAGCGGCCCTCTGTATGAAGATGCGCACACACATGGATTCAAACAAGCGATCAAGCAGATTTTCTTTTTTTTTTTTTTGCTGCAGCAGATGGGGATGTTAAAGAATAAGGTGGCGCTAATGCACAGATACTCTCTTATAGCCAGAGACAACACAGCCTTTCTATAAGATAATAATGTCACAAGTTAAAACAGCCTGAACACAAT
Organism: Chelon labrosus; assembly: GCF_963514085.1. Lineage (NCBI taxonomy): Eukaryota > Metazoa > Chordata > Actinopteri > Mugiliformes > Mugilidae > Chelon > Chelon labrosus. Next base: position 18,227,895 of record NC_140354.1, read on the forward strand.
ATTTAGCAGTTAAACAGTCTGGAGTTAAACAGTTAAACAGATTTTATCTCTGCTTTGAATAACCATTTGTATCTTAAGACACACAAAGCATGACAAGTGACAAGTCTATTCTCTGTGCATGTTTCAAGGATCCATGTCGCACTTCCATTGAGCTCCAGTAGGAACCGGGATTGGCTTCTGACAAAGTTGAGATCTCACAAACTAATGTTCAAATGCATATATTTGCCCAAATACAAAAGAAAATCTGTACACGATCTCTGATGTCGTTACTACAAGCTCCCAAGTTCCATCTGAAAGACACCATGTTCTTAATTAGCTAGTTAAATTAGCGAGCTAGCTAAAACCGACTTCAGCCAGCAAAAATTATAAATGGCAAAAAGTTCTCAAAAAGTAAAAATAAGAAATCTGATGAATTTGCCAACGTTATTGTAGACCGCTTATGTGCTACATTTAGTTACTTGGTCACTAGCTTGCTTAATATTTAGCCCTATTAGCTTCTAGACGGCAACAATTCCCTAGCAGCGGTGTTTTCAGGACTCACAGTTGACGTTACGACTTTAACTGAAAGCATTTTGTGTACACAACTTTCTATTTCATAACCAAAACCTCACAAGTTTCATTTGAAGGCACCATCATTTTCATTAGCAAGCTAAATTAGCAAGCTAGCTAAGACTGGACTTCAACTAGCAAAACTTATGAAAAAAGTAAACAAAAGAATGATTTTCATAAATTTGCCAAAGTTATTGTAGATTGCTTATGTGCTACAATTAGTTGCGCTCAGAAGTTTCGTTTGACGGCACCATCATCTTCATTAGCAAGCTAAATTAGCAAGCTAGCTAAGACTGGACTTCCACTGGCAAAACTTATCAAAAAAGGAAACAAAATTAAGATTTTCAAAAATTTGCCAAAGTTATTGTAGACTGCTTATGTGCTACACTTAGTTGCCCGTTTGTTTATTGCTAGCTAAATTAGCAAGCAAGCTAAACTTCAGCTAGCAAAACTTATAAATGTGAAACTGTCAAAAAGTGTAAACAAATAAAAATTTTGATAAATTTGACAATGTTATGTGCTACATTTAGTTGCCTTTAGCAAGCTAAATTAGCAAGCTAGCTAAAACTGACTTCAGCGAGCAAAAATTATACATGGGAAGTTGTCAAAAAGCAGATAAATAGAAAGATGCAAGAGACGGAAGTGCATTTAGTTTAGTTCAGACTGCAGAAAATGTGACTACTTAAAAAACAAATCTCTAACGTACAGTCTATCATGAATCGTCCTCAACAACTCCAAACATTCTCACACATTTCAAAGTCCTGAGGGTGTGTCAGCGAAACGACACATTTTCCCCAGGCCCTGATCCCACAGCCGAACTGTGTCACAGCCCTGTTTTTAGTGGCCTAGCAAGAGAGAGCTCCAGCATTCATTCAGAAAGTCCCTTGGCGACGCTAAATGTACTCACTGTGGGTGTAGGGTGGAACATTTCTAAGAGGTTCTCATGCAGAGTACAGTAGAACCTTGTCCGGGCCGCGTTACGTTCAGTCGTTAAAGAAAAAAAAACGGATAATTTCCTGCTTTTATTAGCTAAATTTTAAGGACACACTCTGTGTAATAAATTCAGGGCGTGAGTGGAAAAATCCTGGAGGAGACACCTTTTGAAAGCCTGCAGCTACTATATTGGTTACATAACAAATCTCAAATGGCAAATCTGTCTTTCTTTTTCTATTTTCTCTCTTGTCCCTTTGAGAACCAGAGCTCTCATAGCTCTTAATGCATAATTATATATATATATATATATCTGAGTGTTATCTGTAACAACTTTTGGACAACAACACGCCCCGATGTAAATTCCTACAGTCTGTACCTCCCTGTGCCAGTCGTGTGATGAAGCCAGTACAGTGGGTGGTTTAATGCCACCTCTATAATCGGTGCTGATGGAGCAAGAGGGGTCCTGAGCCGCTGCCCCTCTCATTTAGTGGGTGGTCTTCATATCCAGACTAAAGCACTAAAGTCCCCTTCCCCTCTCATCCGGCTAATTGGCACCATAGTAAGAACAGAACAGAACAGAATAGAATAGAACAGAACAGAAGAGAATAGAGTAGAATAGAATGTCTTCCTGTATTAACCTTTACTTCCTTTTGTTTATTTTTTTTGCCCTTTCCTTTCCATCTCATCCCATTCTTGTCTTGTATTGTCCTTCATTTCCTCTCTGCTTTCACTTTCCTTTCCCTTCATTCTCACCGACTACCTTTTTTTGTCACCTCCCCCCTTTTCTTTCTCTTCCCGTCTTCCCTTTCAACTCACTTAACTTCCTTTCACGTCTCCCTTTACTTCCTTTCTTTTTTCTTCATTTCCCATCCTGTCCCTTTTGTCTTTCTTTCTGTTTCTTCTTCTTCTTCTTCTTACTTTCCTTTAATTTCGTTTTCTGTCGTTTCAGTGCCTTTCCTTATCTTTCTTTTCCTATATTTCATTTATTTAACTTCTGATTCTTCCTGTCTTCTCATGTTCTCTTTCCTTTCTATGCATTGCCTTCTGCATCTTCCCTTCCCTTCCCTTTCCTTTGCGGTCTTTCTTTTCTGTTTCTTCTTCTTCTTCTTCTTACTTTCCTTTAATTTCGTTTCGTTTCCTGTCAATTCAGTGCCTTTCCTTATCTTTCTTTTCCTATATTTCATTTATTTTACTTCTGATTCTTCCTTTCTTCTCATGTTCTCTTTCCTTTCTATTCATTGCCTTCTGTGTCTTCCCTTCCCTTTCCTTTCATTTCCTTTGCGGTCTTTCTTTTCCTTTTCTTTCTCTTTTCTTTAACTGCCTCTTTTTGTCTTTGTTTTCCAGTCCCGTTTTGTCCTAGCTCTCATTAATCACCTTGTATTTTATCAGTCCGTTTTCTTTCTCTCCTCCTCTATCCTTTCAGCTCACTTCCTGTACTGCACTCTTTCTTTCTTTCTCTCTCTCTTTCTGTCTTTCTTTCGCCCCCTCTCCGTCCTCTCCTCTCCTCCCTGAACCTGCCGCTGACCCATTAAACTATGTGGATGTTATTTTTGGTGCGGCGTTTTCGTGCAGATGAGTAACCGTGTCTGCATGAGAAAAGGGCCTCCGCTCAGCTATCCCTCCGCCTCATCACCTTGGTCTCTCTCTTTCATCACTCCTCCTCCATCTGTCCCACCCGCTCATCAAAACACATCTTACCCTCCTCTTCTGACAACAGGATATCTGTGTTTTTTTCCCCCCTCTCCTCTAACTCCCCTCGCCATTCCTTGTTTTCCTTAAGGCAAAAATATCCATCTACCTCTCTCTCTCTCTCTCTCTCTCTCACTCTTCCCATCTGTTCTGTAATTCAATCATGGAGGCAGTCAGCAGCAGCAGCAGCAGCAGCAGCAGCAGCAGCAGCACCGGCAGCAGGAGAAGAAATGAGTGATGATGTCTTGGAAGAAAATGCAGGAAACACAGCCAGCCAATCTTCCACTCTCACGGCGCATTATCATCTCCAATATGCTGGGCTTCAGTTTTTTAAGATAAAACTTGCGATCGGCAACAATGATCTGGGCGGTAGTTCAACAGTATTCACATCTTTCTGCAGCTGGTGATGCGGTAACGTGCTTAAAGTGAAGTAGATGCACTTGAACTGACGGACATGTTGGAGGTAACTTATCTAGGGGTTGTGAGTTGGAATGAAGGAATGAAAAGACTCATCCTCTTGATTCAGGAGGTGCCAGCTCTGTCTGGAGCTCTTCCTAGCTGCATGCTACCTCTTCCAGTTCGTCTATTTGAACGATGAATTCCGACTACTGCCACCTGCTGGTAGGAAGAGTATTATCCCTCTGATGCAGGTGCACAAAGTAACCGCTAGTTAGCTATAGGTTGTACACATGTTTTTTTTTTATCATGTTACACCTCAGATGTGAAAATTTTTACAAAAGCAATCACTTGTCATGTCCTATGGTAGATTTTAATCTCATACAACCAGAGCTTCTGCTGGGAAACTTTTGGACCCGGCATTCATTCATGTGGATGTTACTTAGACATGTAGCACCCACCTAGACCAGACCAGGCACCCCCACCCCATAGCAATGACACTTCTTGATAGCAGCAGCCATCCCCAGCAGGATGCAACCACACACAAAAAAAAAAAAACACAAAAAAACCTTGAAGAACAGGACAAGGTGTTGAACTGGCCTCCAAATTCACTAGATGGCAAACTGATCAAGCATCCACAGAGGCCCCTCCCCTCAAAGGCCTCCCTACTAAGAACATCCTGATGTCAGACACCACAGGACACCCTCAGAAGGCCCATGTCCATTCTCCGATGAGTTACAACTGTTGTGGAGGCAACAAGGGAGACCTACACAATATTAGGAAGGTGGTCATAATGTTATGCTTCATCAGTGTATAGCATTTCTAATGCAATACCACCAACACCGACAGCGCCAACGTAAAACCTTCACTTTTGATGCTTAGAGGACATTTTTTTGACAATACTTTCATAATTTTACTCGAGCAAGTGGAGCACTCATTACGAGGATTTGTCACTTGTTTAACTTCTTCGGTGCCTTATAATCGAATCTAGCGCATGCTACATGCTAGCAGGGTCATCTAGTACCGCGTTATATCTCCTCAGAGCTGAGGATAAAATGAAATTGATGTAATTTATGGTTAAGAGGATGGTTTATCATTCCAGTAAGTCTCATAGGTGGTTTATACTCCGTAACTGACGTGCACCTCTCCAGAAAATGTAACTACACGCCGTGGCAATGCAGACCGCAAGAGCTGTTATTGGTCCACTTGGTAGTAGCGTGTTTCCACTTCAGTATTTCTGGCTGCTTCTTCATCTCCGCAATTTTCGAATTGATTGTTTTGGATAAATAAAGATGGAACACATCGAGGAAAGGTTAACTGAGGAGGTTCGGAGATACAAGCATTTGTACGACTCGTCTTCGGCGAAATTTCGATGAAAGTTTCAGTCGCCACTGTTGAAAGTGAAGCAGGAAGTAGAAACGCAGAGTTTGGGTGGCGTTGTAGCCAGACTGACGAGCACACAAGTATAAATGGCTTGCATCGGCGTAGGCTACGTACGTAGGTTATGCCATCTGTGTTCCGCAGTTCTTTAAATGAGCCTTAAGGAAAGGCCTCCATTTAAGCAGATGCAATACGCAACAGTAGCGCTGCACATATTATCTATTACACTAGGAATTGCCCCAAAAAAAAGACAACAACTCTCTCCAAACCACGTTGCTCTAACTGAAGCTTATAGCCGCAGACAGAGCTCGGTTAACCAGTATGAAGTCTCGGGCTGACAGTGAACGAAGCTTCCTCTCTGCCTGCTCCTTTGTAAATGTGCACTGGTGTGGACGCAATCATCTGCTCTACTCGCGCTGCCAGCCTCGCACGTCAACACAGAAAAGACGGGGTAGGTGGGGGAGGAAGAGAGCGAAGGAAGGAAGGGGGAGACAGGCGGTCGGTATCCAGAAAGGTCCGTGAGCGTTAGCGTCTCTCCTGGCCGCAAAGAAAGGGAAGGAAAGGAGACAGTAGATAGCGACGGACGTAGGCGGTAAACACACAAACACACACACACACGCATCAATACTGATTACACCACACCGCCTTGACACACAAACACCCAAACAGCCCATTAACAAACACAGACCTGGGGTCACACTCAAGGTCTGCCGGGCTATGACCTCGTCCGGTGGCATGTGCGAGGAGGCAAGTGACAGCAAACTGATGATGGCTCTCCAGATGGTGCCAGATGTGCGCGCTAGAGTGGTGCAGGTAAAAGTGTGTGTATGTGTGTGTGTTTGTCTGTAGACTGTATGTCTGGCCGGAGTGGGAGTAAATGAGTTGCAGCAGTGCAGAGCCTTGGCCAGACCCATTACACACAAACACAAACCCTTACCTTTTACCACCACGCGCAAAAACACACACAGTTACAACCGCATTCATTATACATACACACACACACACACAGCTGTCCTGAGAGCTTTGTGTTTAATGCTAGACGACAAACAGGTCCGTGTTAACATCAGCCTAGCGTTAGACTCCCCTGCTGTTTCTCTGGGACTCTCAGCTCTGCTCTGTCATTACCCCCGTACTGCTTCTGCCCTGTTTATTTGCTGTTTTTCTACAAGTCTTCAGTGTTTCTGCAGACACTTTTGCAGAAACACTCCCCCACGTTTTAAAACACACTTTTATTTCGCCTTGCACGTCCTCGAATTAAATTTCACGAGCCGTATTAAACAGTTGCTGCTGTGGTAGCATCGGCTGCCGGCCACGCAAATAATAAACTCCAGCGTGAATAATAGAAAAGCAGAGAGACGGACGGTGATGAGTTCAAGTTATAATCTGTGTTATAGAAGATCGTAGGTTTGGGATAATAAAAAGCCAGAGTCAGAGAGTGATGTGATGACGACACATTGCTGTTAATCCAACTTTTAGAAAGTCTGTAAGCGAAATCCAAACCTTTGCATGTGTTCCTGATGATGAATGAATCACAGTAACCTGAATTAATATGACTCTATTTTCTTATTTTGATAGGCGACAAATGCTGCAAAGAGTCAAAAATATACTTATTTATAATATATTTCTTTATATTGTTGCAGAAATTATATATTTTTTTGTCTATTTAAACACAAATATTAACTTGAAAACTGGAAATATTTAAAATAAAGTTTATTGAGGACATTTCAGATATCTATGATTTGTGTTTCGGACAAATCAAGGAAGTCTAAAAACGTTTGGGGCCACTACTTTAATCTTTACAAATCCATTTTTATTTCATAATTAATCTACTCTGGAGCCATAGTTCTCCACTGGGATGCAGCGGAGTGGAAGTATAAGATGGAAACACTCAAGAAAAAATGATTAAAGAAGCAGTTTCTAAGATATGTATTCAAATAAATGTCTGTTGCGTGACTATCTATCACTGGAGAAGGTAAAACGATGGGGACCGAGCCTATTTATTATATTATATTTTCATTATTACAAATTAAGTGTCTGTGGTAACACTCATAGAAAAGAAATCTGCGTTGATTAATGTAATCGTTAAAAGTAAATTAATCAGTGAAATTGAAATTTCCTACAGCTGCAGCTTCTCATTAAACAAATTTAACTGGCAAAACACGACTTCTATCCTAAAATAGTCTCAGCAAACACAACGATTGGTTTGTCAACGAGTTATAATTCATCAAAAATTGCGCTACAAAATGAGGCGACAATCAAAATGTTTCAGGGTGCAATGAAGCAAGAAAGAGAAGCTGCAGTGAGCTGACTACCTGGTTTGCCTCCAGAATTGACACCTTTGTTGGGCTCCTGACTGGTCTAGCAACCACCAACCAGAGAGCTCCTACCCCTTGTCGAGTCCTGACTTCCTGCATTACCGTTGCTAGCTTAGACAAATAATAGCAATGTGGGGTCCATTCACAAACATTAAAAACTTGTAATATTAGAGTCTAGAAGCAACGACAGCAACCATGCTAACGTTGCCAGACATTTCAAAAATGCTAGTTTTCCACCAGTCTTCACTTTTTACGTGGGGTTATTTGCACCCACGCGTTTTTGAAGAATTACAATTCCAACTTTCAACGATGACTAAGGCCTCGTTCAGACCTCGTATTACCACATTTGGTTGTGTCCGAGACACATTCGACCTCATTCCGTTGCTAGTGTGAAAACACAATGCGAACTGGGTCACATCAAAGATTGCCTACTCAGCAGGGAGGAACTTGTGTTGGCGAAATATTGCCTTAGTCATTCATAAAAATAAAAAAAACACACGACCGCTATTATAAATGATCGCCCGAAAAATAAAAGCCCCATAACGTCTGTTCAATAGGCAGCTGGAGACCCATGTGGAGACGCATTTTAATGCCAGGTGTGAACACAGGCACTAAAACGTTGCCTCTTGCGATCGGATTCCCCAGGCCCAATGTTGATGCAAGTTGTCCAGGCTTTGCTATTTTTTGTCCAACCTAGCAACAGTGACGTAGGACGTTGGCACTTAGGGAAAGATGGGAGCCCTCTGGTTGGTTGCCAGCAGACCAATCAGAAGGCCAACAAGTGGTCACTTCTCGCAAAAATCAACCAGGAATTAAGTTGAAACAGTTGATTCAACACACCTTCATTATAGAGTTTTACAGAGTATCTACAACCTTTAGAGTTCCTTCTTTCAACCGCAACAGACTTAGATACTCCTTCATACATCAATCAATCCTTTTGTTAAACCAGCAACATTAAGACCTAGTGCAATAGCTATACATGGATGTAATGTCTTCAAGTGTTGAAAGCTTTGGATGCATTGAATGTAACCCCTTTGTAATAAGCTTATATGTATGCTTTGTCTTCTGGCATGCTTTTTACTGTCATTTGTGGCTATGTCTCATGTTTGTCTGCTGATACTGTCATGTGTGGCTAAGTCTCATGTTTGTCCGTTGATGCTTTATGTCCTACATGTATGTCCACGTGTCGGTCTAGTGATGCTATATGTCCTACATGTATGTATTGTTTATGCCCTCTTATCCTTAAATGAGCTGCCCAGGGATGCAAAAAGAATTTCAGCACAAACTGACAAATAAAGTTGTATCGTATCGTAACCTCTGTTTATCCTGAATGGTGATTTAGCATTGAAAGCATATTAAAGACAATGCAACACTTAAAATGTATAGATTATCACAAACATGGGACGCCTATATGCTAATAAGCAGCATGCTCTTCCTGAAAAAGGCTTCCACTTACTTTGACCTCTACGCTCTGCAATCCACCGAGAATCAGCTCTGAGATAACATGTGTGTAATATTAGTTGGAGGTCTGACCTGTCCTCCCAAGTTCAAGCGCTAAACAGAATTCAGAGAGGAGCTTCCAGCTAGCTTAACTGGAGCCCGAAGGTTGCTCTTGTTGCTCCGCGTTTGGGCTCTACCCGTCTGTGCTTGTGCCGGACCCTTCCAACTCTTTTAAAGCCAAGGGATGCCTTGCACTTTGATCTAAAGGGGTTTCCCTGCAGACTAATTCCTGCACGCTGCTTTGAAGCCATATGCCTCGCTCGGGTCCCGCGGAGCGAGCTTTGCCATCTGTGGCACGGGGCCGCTTACGAGTTATTAGTGAAATTTAATAAGCAGCAATTTCACCCCCCCAAAAAAACCTTCTTCTTCTTCTTATATAGTCGGGAAAGGTAAAATAAATCCACAGGAGAAAGACAAAGTGACCACTATCCAAGTTGAAATTAACCTTTAATTGCTAAATGCAGAGTCTTGCAGGAGTCTAATTACCCTGAATAATTGGCGGTGGGTGTGCAGGGCCCTCAATTTAAATCATAAACGGGTTAGAATAATAATAAAACAGACCCTTGTTTGTCTTTGACACTTGCTTGTCTTGTTCAAACAAGGCCCACCTGCTGTTTGGAGGCTTTCCAGTGGGAGTTAAGTGACTTTAGCGACGTGATAGTGACACAAAGATGATTTTTTTTTTAACTAGGCCCCCGTAGAGTAACTGTTTCTTGATCTTCTCTCTTTAATGCCCACACATTAGAGTGGGCAGTGGACCCAGTGCAACAGAAAATAACCAACTAGAAGACAAACAGCCCTGCAGCCGGGTATGGAATCGAACACGGATGCTCTTCTCTGTTTATTCCGGTATTTGCATCCCTTTGAGAGCGCAGGGTCACCCAGAACCCTCTCTCTCTCTGCTGCAGTGCACTGGGACATGGTGTGGTGGTCTCAAGACGGGCTGTCAGTCTCCAATCACACCGCTAATCTTCTCTGATGCGCCCTGATGCATGCAGCCCCTCCCCTCTCACTCCCCACACTCATACATGTACACACAGTCTCCATCAATGAGACATTATAGTAGCAAACGGCCAGCTGTAGTATGCATAGACTAGAATAGAGTAGAATAGACTAGAATAGATTAATATAGGGGGTCTTACTTGCTTTCCCTGGCCGGGGCCTTTGCAGCAGCTTCTGCACCGTGAGCAGGTCCTCGGTCTTGACCGCCTGCAGCAGTTCCTGGTCCTTCCCCATCTTCCGCTCTGAGCCGCTCTACTCCCGCAGCATCCTTCGCCACAGCGGCGCGTCAGGCCAGCCTCTCCGCTCCGGAGAGGAGGGTGCGTCTGCGTACGAACAGCCTCCCTTCCTCCACGCTAGGGTCCCTGACTAGGATGAGCCCCCCGCCCCCGTCGCCCCCCTAGAGCTCTGGCACATACGATGATGATGGTGGTGGTGATGGAGGTGAGAGAGGAGGAAGGGAGGGATAGACTGGATGGTAGTGGGGATGCTCTCGGGTTCTCCCTCCCCCCGGTTAGGTGCAGCTGTGTGCTGGGCCGCTCCAGATTCTAAGGTCCCGGTTGCGGCGCGCTGGAGGAGACACGGTGGAGACGGACGGCTTCCACGGTTTGATCGGTGTCCCCTGCAGAAACTAAACCGCGGCTCCGGTCCTCGCCGAAGGAAGGAACAGAGACTCAGACACTGCGCGTAAAAGGATTGTGCGTTAAAAAGTGCGGTTGCGCACGGTGCCCGTCTCTCCCGAGGTCGTGTCGCTCTCTGCGTCGTAAACACAATCCAGTGGTGCAGCCATCGCTCCGCGTGCGCTCGGGCTCTGTATTTGGTAATGATTTTCTCCGCGTGTGTGTGAGTGTGAGTGTGAGTGGGAGGGGGGTGTGGGAGGGTAGTGGGGGGAGCGGCACGTACACGCGCCCGCAGCCGGCGCGCTCTACAGCTGGCCCAGCTCGCTCCGATAAACGGCTCTGTAGCTGCAGCTTGGGGGCGGACCGGGAGCGAGGTGCTCTCCTCCTCCTCCTCCTCCTGCTTTCCTGCATCTCCCTCTATCCCTCTCTCTTTCTGGTTTCTGAGGAGCTGCAGAGATTTATTCACAGAGAAGAAAATAAAAATAAAAACAAAGATACACCTCCTTCTACCAAGAGCCTCCTGAGCAGGGGTGAAGATAAATATTCTAGTTCCCTGGACAGTTCATGACCCCCCCACCCCCCGACCCCATCATTTTCCTAAAGCAGGTATGAGCTCCTCCTGAATCAAATTATGCACTCACTCGCCAGTTCATTAGGTACAGTAGTGGAAATAGAAAATATATATAAAAATATTCAAAGTATATATAAAAAAAATATTCAGAGTATATATAAAAATATTCAGAGTATATATAAAACGTATTCAGAGTGTATATATATGAAAATAGTCAGAGTATATATGAAAATATTCAAAATATATATATACAAAAATATTCAGAGTATATATAAAAATAGTCAGAGTATATATAAAAATATTCAAGGTATATATAAAAAAATATTCAGAGTATATATAAAAATAGTCAGCGTATATATAAAAATATTCAAGGTATATATAAAAAATATTCAGAGTATATATAAAAATAGTCAGAGTATATATAAAAATATTCAAGGTATATATATATATATATATAAAATATTCAGAGTATATATAAAAATATTCAAAGTATATATAAAATAGTTAGAGTATAAATAAAAATATTCAAAGTATACATAAAACGTTTTCAGAGTATATATAAAAAATATTCAGAGTATATATAGAAATATTCAAAGTATATATAGAAATATTCAAAGTATATATAGAAATATATACAAAAAATATGTATAAAATATACAAGTATTGTATATATAAGACATACAAGGATACAATAATGCAATGAATCAATGAGTCAACTGGAAGGTGAGTGTATTGTCATGTACCGACAGGTGTTCTTAATATTTTGACGACTCCATTTTTAGTCAGTGGGTTGAACAAAAGAAACATTTTAGTGTTTAATGAGTAGATACGAGGAGCTCATCCTACGTGAACAATGATTCACGTTTACAGGTGGTTTTACTGGACTCATTTGTGCGGAGGGCTCATTAACCCCACACTCTGGTCCTTTAAAATCTATTTTAGGTGACATGTCAAAATCAATATTTGGAAAATTTATTGTTTAGTCTCTCGGCTGCATATAAAACCTGCCTCGACTGCACATGCATGTGACGGCCATGAGAACACATATGAGGGAATCTGACCCTGACTCCTAACTGTAATATCTAACGTGTTTTATTTCTCCTCCTCCACTTTTTTTTTTAACTTCTCCTCTCCATTGTATGAATGTGTGTGTGGGCAGTGTGCAGTGCTTGGATGCTGCTCTCCGCCTCCTCCACATATCCAGCGAGTTATGTAAGAACACTGAAGAGTAGCCCATATGGTACCGGGAGAGTATTTATAAAATCTGTCTCTGTTGCAGAAGCAGCTCTCTATCCCGGGGCAGTATTAACACTGATGGTTGATATATAAATGTTTTACTTTCAGAGCGTTTACTTGCACCTCTGAGCTTCTTTCCTCTGGTATTTTTAGAGCTGAACAGGAGCTTTGAGACAAGATTCAATATGTGTCCAGGGGAGGAAGCTGTAGATTCATGAGCCACCAAGGCGCATGTACTATACTCAGAGATAGCCCTGCTCTTCTTCTTCTTCTTCTTCTTCATGTTTTTGTGTTAACACTTGTGTATTAGTGATGGAGGGGAGAGAAATTTATTACCAGGATTTTCTGGTAACCTTGCAAGTTTGTGCATGCACACACACAGGTCTGGAAGATGCAGCAGGTTGAAGAAGAAGAAGTGAAACAAACACTTCACTCACCGAGTTACTCATCCCATCCTGACTGCATGTTTCTAAGTAATGAAGGTTTAGAATAGCTACGTGTACACACTCAAACAATGTTTATTTAAAGCTTGAAAGCTGCTCAGTTTCACAATAGCTCAAACGGGAGAGCATTGTGTCAGGCTTCCACACAAACACACTGCCCTCAAGTGGCCGACCACAAAGCATACACCTCCAGAAATGTCTAGATTTTTAACCAGCTCATTTTTGTTAAAATTAAATAGTCACGGGGAGTATGTGCACTGACATAACAACATTTGTTATTTTTTACCCCTTTTAAATATTAATTAGCGGTTAACACATGCATATAAATGTTGGATGTGCACAAATTATATCTGACAACATAACAAAAGAAGAATAAATTGTTTAATAACACGTTTTTGTTGTTGTTGTTGTTGCTTTCCAATATTTTGAAAATGATTTTTAACTGTGGTTGAAGCATCAAAATGTTGAGTTCAAGATCTTCCAGAAAGAAATTCTAGAAAGTACCAAACCTTAATTTGCAGTAGTTTGGCGATTTTAAATTTAAATCAACCGCAGATCAGGATATTAGTAAAACAATACATACATTTGTGCATTTTAAACATTTCATTTTAATTTAAATCAATTGTAATATCGGCCGTGATTTAATATTCATCTCTATTTCTTTCTGTTGAAATTTGCGGTCGCGTTTTTTTTCGCAAGAGCACTCGAATGCATCTTTAGGCCGCCGCCCCCTCCCACGTGTTCTGGGCTTGTGATTGGTCGAGCCGCACGTCAATCAAACCCGAACGTCGCTAGGCAGTGGTACAGTGAAGGGAAACAGGTTAAAAAAAAAGGAGCAGGAGGCTTGTTCAATCAAATACTGTGGGGTTGCAGATTGTAACCGGACCTAACACGCAAGCTGGTGAGGAGTTGTATTTGTGTCATTTATTATTATTATTTATTGTACTTCCTGCTTGCCGTATAAAAACAAAAACAAACAAAAAAACCAAAACAAATACGCTGCTTTCTGCATTAAAAATCAAGTCGCGCGTTCAGGAGCTTTGCCCTGCCAAGATTATTTCTGTCGAGTTATCGCGTTAGTACTTGTGCGTTACCGTTGGCTAGGCTAACGCAGTCTCGTAACGCTACATCAGTTTAATTCAACCTTACCGGCCTAAATGCGTTCATACAACACCCACATCGACAACAAATCAAAGACTTGATCTCACTTTTTAATATAAATCTTCCAGAATAATAAACGGCATCGCAAAGGGGCAAATCCCGTGCCGTCCAGCTAGCTTAGCAACATGAGGAAGCTAACGTCGTGACTGTGTTGATAGTTGCAGGCAACGATTTCCACCTCATGTTGAACGCCATATGTCGCTTATTAACGTCCCCCTCCAAAATACATTTAACGCTAAGACACGTGTTTGTTATTATAAAAGTCTGAATTTATACTTTAAGTCGCACATATTCTGGTTTCACAGGGCACCTCACTGTAGCCCAGCCTTTTTTTTGTTGGCTGTGTTATTGTTGTACATGTGCATGTGCAAGGTGGTTTATTAAAATGTGTTCCGGACCTCGTGTAGTAGATACTCCTAGCTTTAAAATCTCTAAAATGCACACAGATAAAGTCTCGTAATACACAACAGACTTAAAATAACCTAAAATTATAGGATCTGGTGAAGATTTAAGCAATAAAGTAGTTGGGATATTGGTAAATATATACAGATGACAGGAAATAATTGTCAAATATTGGCAATTAAGTTTAGATCTTATATAAAAATATATAAAATTAAAAAAAAAAGCACAGTAAAATCTTATTTTTGCATAATTTGTTTGAATTAGGCTAACGGGTGTACCACAAGGCTCCGTACTGGGTCCCGTATTATTTATAATTTACATAAACCGTTACACACTCATAATCAGAGTTGAAATTAACAGCTTTTTTGTTGATCAACAGTTCTGTCATTTAATTTCCCAATGAATGAATGTATGATTTAATTTCGGCCCTGGCAGTCGATTAAAATATTTAATTGCAAATTTCTTAATCTGTTCAAATTGTTCCTATTTTAAGAATATTTTTAATATTCTTATCAACATGTTTTCCACTCACTTACGAGATGCACTTACTGTAGTATCTATGGACATAGAGAACACCGCAGTTATTCATCAAATATAAGGAATTATAGTTGCCATAATGTGTCTTGTGATGGGGATATCATGGACTCTAAAACTTCCTTCTTCTCGACTACAAGCCTCTGCGAGGACTTTCTGTTCCTCTTCTATTTGAGCTGTGAGAGTTGACGGTGTTGAGTTTTAAAGCAAGTAAAACGCTCCTCCCTCTCTGCACTTCAGGAAGGGCTCAGTGCAGCGTGGGTGCCCAGGGATCCACTGCCTGAGTGTGGGGAGAGCGGCAGCGGCAGCAGCAGTCGAGACCCCAGAGACATGAACCACACCAAGGGCGGCCTGGTCATCTTCACTGCCAACTCGCACCCCTCGAGCCGCGAGTTGGGAAAGAGGATTGCAGAGTGAGTACTAGAGAGGCTTCTGACATGCAACACATGGAGCACAGCAATCGAGGCAAACCGGTTTGGAGCGTAAACAAACCGCAAACTATTGTCTCTTAGATGGTAGTTTAAACTCTGGAAAGCATACCTTTGTTAGGAAAATGTTTTTCACTCTTGCTTCCTTAAAATCTAAATATGGGTGTGCAGCGTTTCCATCTGGAACAAGTTGCTGTTTACAGTACGGCTAGCCCCATCAGGACTCTGAAAAGTGTGGCTAATCCTCATGACATGCAGCAAAAATGATCACTTTGCAAAAATAATCAGTCTCATTGTTGATTCCCTGCAGTTTGACAATAGAATGCATAATTTCCCCTAACGCTAGTCCTAATAGTATACGTACTAAAGCTATGCATATGCAATTTGCACAAAGGTGTGGACATTTTTCTTTTCTTAATTGTTAGTTATTAATATTCTTAATTACACGGTCTCCTAAATACGCATTTTCTTCCTCATTGCCGTACGTTTGTCTACTGTCTACTACTTTGGCATGCAGATTCAATCAGCCTGTGAAATTTAATGGACCACTGAAACGCTTAAGTTGCTGTTGCTGTAAATCCCGATCTTCTTGTGCCTCTTAGACGTAATGCAGTACCTGAGAAAAGTGAACCGTACTGTCTGCAGCCTCCTTTTAACTAATCTTTAGCATTGTCCACATTTCATCCTGTTGTGTGTAAACAAAACATTCATGCCATGCACCGTGGACTACATCAGGACAATGGAATCCGTCTGTTTACAGAACAAATAGAGTATTATTAAAGTATTGTATTGTATTAAAGTACTGTTTGAGAGGAAGATAATAAAACGCGTTTAATTACACGTCTAGCATATTTTAACACCACGTTAAATTGACTCAAATGTTGCATTTTTGTTTTCCTTTCTGTATGAATTTAAACAAACCTCACCTTCACACGTCTTCCTCTTTTTCAGGCGGTTAGGGGTGGAGCTTGGTAAAGTGTCGGTGTACCAGGAAGCTAACAGAGGTAAGGTGATTTCTGGAATTAATCATAAAAGTCTCATTGAGTTAAACCTTTCTTTTGCAAGAGACACCCGAGTACAGCAGAGGAAATGGAACGTGTTTCTAACCGGAAGTTATTTTCTGGATCTTATTCATCAACATAGTCATAAGTTGTATAACAAAAATGACTACATGTGTTATACAAGCACGGACAGAAGTGGATCTAAACTGAAACTTGACTGGTTGGTGGAGGCACATAACCCAGACAACTCAAATGGTCCCCACATTGCCGTTGTTTGTCTAGACTAGCAACAGTACCATTACCACAGACTTGACGAAGGCTAGCAGCCCTTTGGTTGGTGGTGAGTGGACCAATCAGAAGGCCAACAATTAGACGGTTAATTGAGAAGATAAATTTGAGATTATTTTTGATTTATTTTGAAAAGCTGTTAATCGCAACAATAAAGTAATATAGGATCCAGGACGGAGCCTTGAGGTGCTCCTTTGGTTAAAAGAAGGGAAATACAACAAAGGGTTCAATTAGACGGTTAATTGAGAATATGAATTCAAGATTATTTTTATTTATTTTGAAAAGCTGTTAATCGCAACAATAAAATAATATAGGATCCAGGACGGAGCCTTGAGGTGCTCCTTTGGTTAAAAGAAGGGAAATACAACAAAGGGTTCAATTAGACGGTTAATTGAGAATATAAATTCAAGATTATTTTTATTTATATGTTATTTTTAACAGCTGCTGATCGCAACAGTAAAATAATGTAGGATCCAGGACGGAGCCTTGTGGAGCTCCTTTGGTTAACAGAAGGGAAATACATTTAAAACAATCCATAGATGTTGTTTTATGTCAGGAAAATGCTGCAGTTCCGAGCATCCAGCCCAAGATAAAGATAAATGATTGACAGCGCAGTCTCAGTGTGTAGGTCGTCAGGTTAATTGTTAAAAGGTAAATATTGTGTTGAAAGCGGCAAGGTCTTTGTATGTCTGTTACATAATGCATAATATCTGGTAGCGGATTGACCGGTTTAATGTTTAAACGGAGACGTTGCGTTTGGTTTGGATTTATTTACTGCATCAAGGTAGCCTGGAAACCAGTCTGAAGTCCCCTAGCCAACAAAATATTATTGGGGGAATTTTCCTCTGGAGTCTGTTGTGAATTCATTACGCCCCGGTGAAGGTCAGCCAGGTCATTTTTATCTTCCGCAGTTTGAGACGAAGACAGTCACTGAAGTCTTGTCAACTTTTAATTATTACATTTAGTCGAACTGAAACTAGCAACATTCTTAGGCATTAGTTGAGAAGCACACGTCACATAATTTGCAGCTCTGACTGGTTGCAGGTCTATCCAGTTGTGGTATTTCAAACGCGCCCTGTAATGACATCCAAATGGTATGTTACCAGACGTGCTACGCCAGGCTAGCATTGTGTTTTTGTTTGTTTGTGTTACGGAAATGTGCACAACTTCTCAATAGCAAAGCAGCATTAACCTCAGTTAATGGGTTTTATTCATGCTACTTCTTTATTAATACGCTGTTGAGTATAACTGGTCAGTATAGAAAAATAGTAATGATAACTCGTCAAGAGAGGTTTAGTTTACGTTTTATTTTCCTAAATGGTTTTTGTGATATTACTGTTTTTGTTAAATGTGGGGGAGAAGAGCACTTTCTCCTGCGTGGATTTGATTTTCCTGCATCACAGCTGGTCTGCGCAACACATTACTGATTCTCAAGCACACTTAATGCTTTATCACACATCGCTGCTGCAAGTCAGACACAACAGAGGGACCGTAATCAGCGTGGCGGACTGAAAATCGCAAGCAAAGTTCACGTAAGGCGAGAATTTAATGATACTGAGAGACAGAGTGTGCTTGGGATAATCTTTAGTGCTGGATGTGGACAATCAGAGTGTGTCGGAGTTATTGTTTGTGTCCCTGTTCGTCTTCTCTCTTGTGTATTTGCTGATCAGTTCTCTCTGGTTCTGTGGGAGGCACATTTTTGGAATCCTAGTATCTACAGTGTTGCAGAGGGATGGGGGGGTGGCGGCGTTTACAGCGGCTTTGTTATGAGACAGGAGTGTGTGTACTTTCGTGGCCGAATGTGTGTTTATGTGCGTACTTCTTACATCTGCTGCTGTTTCCATAGAAACGCGGGTACAGATCCAAGAGTCGGTGCGAGGCAAAGATGTCTTCATCATCCAGACGGTGTCCAAGTAAGTAGAGGAAGGAAACGACCAATTAAAAGTTTCTCCCCGACACATCTCGCTCGGCACCGCGTGTTTCCCCGCTAGCGCCGCTCACCTCTGCTCTCCCTGTACGTTCATTCGGCTACGTCAGGGATGTCAACACCACCATAATGGAGATGCTGATCATGGTGTACGCGTGCAGGACGTCCTGCGCCAAAAGCATCACCGGGGTCCTCCCCTACTTTCCCTACAGCAAGCAGTGCAAGATGAGGAAGAGGGGCTCCATCGTCTCCAAGCTCATCGCCTCCATGATGTGTAAAGCTGGTAAGATGGAGAGGATTGTAATGTTTTAGTAGCAGAACGTCTCATATAGACGCAAGATAATCAGTATATCAATACCGTGTGTAGGTCTCACCCACCTGATCACCATGGACCTCCATCAGAAGGAGATTCAAGGGTTCTTCAACATCCCAGTGGACAATCTGAGAGCGTCTCCGTTCCTGCTGCAGTACATTCAAGAGGAGGTAAGAAAAATAAGTCCATGCAACATGAAGACGTGATTTCCACTAGAGGTTGTACAGACTAGTCACTGTTGTGCATGTCGACAATAACAACTTGGACGTCTCCAAGAAGACAGCTGAGGAGCCCAGCGGGTCGTTGCAGCGAACTGGCAGCGGTTCATTGTGGGACTTGAGGTTTCCAGTGCTTCCCTTTGTTTCAAACATGTGGTTAACTTGGTTATGCATGGTGAGCTTCCATAGCTCACCACCAGCACGTTCAGGTCCCAACATCATCAAGTGTGTGTGGAGATACTTCACTAAAGATGAAGCCCATTCTACCGTGACATGCAAAATATGTTGAGTTCAAAAAGCCAGAAGGCATGCAAACACGTACACATACACTTACATGAAGCTTAAAGGAACAGTATGTAAGATTGTGGCCAAAACTGGCCAAAACTGGTACTGCAAAATACTGTAGAACGGTGTATCCCCTCCAACCTCCCCCCTGACTCGAGGTTGCCAGGTTACCGAGGTAACGTTAGGCTACTCAACACGTCTCAATTACGTTTCACATTGCCATAATCGACGTGCTAATGTTGTTTTCCTCGGCGTTTCAGCATAATGACAGAGAAACGGGCTCATAATGCATTGCTAATGTTAGCAATGACGACTCGCCGTTTTTATTTCCCAAACAATTCCTTACCTTTTCAATTCGATGAAAATTGCGTAACGTAACGTTACTTTGCACGAACATGCATAACTTTGTTCGACTGTCGTGAATATTTGAAATGTCCATTTACATTATGTACAAGTAAGTTAGTCAGGAGAAAATTAGCAACGTTGGCGTCTGTCTTCAAATTCTTCTCCGTTTTCAGCCGTCTCCATCTTCCAAAGGCATCTCCTATACAAATCCTTGTTTTATTTCGGACTTTGTCACGACGTCGTTCGGATTCATAACGAGGTCTTTTAGGTTTCGTAACGTTTTACATGTTTTATCCGACACGTTCGTAGCTGCAGCTGCGGTAACTAGAGCAGAGCTGGCAACCCGGATGACGAAACTCTACTGACTTGGTGATTGGTCGATAGTTTGAGGGTGGCGCCTCAGACCAAAACACAACATGACAACATCAACATCAGTTGAGGGCTGCAACTCTCACTTTTAAATGACAATATCCTGGCCGGACCACTGTTGTCAGTGATATAAGTATTTGAAATGAACATGATTTCTTCATGTCTAGTGACATATCAGGGCCATTTTATGATTAATTGAAATACATTTCTTACATACTGTTCCTTTAAAGATGTTTTTCTTCTCTGCTACAACTAAACTACTTGTTTAAAGGAAGATTCAGGTACTTTAACCTGGCATATATCCATATCTTACTACACTGTTGTACAGATTCAACTATGTGACTAAGTATTCAAACGAAACAGTATGAACCAAATCTGAGAGACCGGGAACAGGTCTGCTAACGTTAGCCTGAAGCACCACCTAGCATACTGTGGTCTTACGTCACAAAATACTTTTTGTTTGTATTTTTATTCGTATTTGTATTCTTTATTCCCTTAAACCTTCTGCCATGCCATGCTTAGTTTTGGTCAAGCTATGATTTGACCACTGCCGTCTAATTTAAATATCTCAATTAACCTCTAGATCCCCGACTACAGAAACGCCGTGATTGTTGCCAAATCCCCAGCTTCCGCTAAAAGGTACGCTCTCTTCTCATTTTAATTATGTCGAACTTTAACGCTTTTATTGTTGGTCTACCGTCTCTTGACAGTGGACAGTTGATCAGATACAGGAGGACAGTTTGTTGCTCTATAAACTGACTTCTTTTCCCGTCTGTCTGCCCGGGCGCACAGAGCCCAGTCTTTTGCCGAGCGGCTACGTCTGGGCATCGCTGTCATCCACGGTGAAGCTCAGGACGCCGAGTCAGACCAGGTGGACGGCCGACACTCGCCACCCACCGTCAAGACCACGGGAGCCATTCACCCCAGCATGGAGATACCGCGTAAGGCAAAAAAAAAAAGCCCTACATGCAGATTTTTTTTTAATTTATTTTTTTAAACAATACAGCAGATCTCATCTCACTCTGCCCCTTTTTTTTAATTTGTGTTTCCAGTGTTGATCCCTAAAGAGAAGCCTCCTATCACGGTGGTTGGAGACGTAGGAGGACGCATCGCCATCATAGTGGTGAGTTGACCGAGCGTACAGACGTTATTCGACAGTTCAAAGCGTCGTTTTAAAGCAACATTTGTGTTTGTCCCACAGGATGACATCATCGATGACGTCGACAGTTTTGTTGCAGCGGCAGAGACGCTGAAGGAGAGGGGAGCCTACAAGATTTTCGTCATGGCAACGCACGGCATCCTCTCCTCCGACGCTCCGAGGTTCATAGAGGAGTCGGCTATTGATGAGGTGAGAGAGAAACATCTTGTACATCACCAGTGATATTGTTTAAATTTACTTAGTGCAGTTGCATCTGTGAGGATAAAAGGAAAGTAAGAATAGCTTTTAGGAAATTTAGTTAACGTAAGACTGAATCGACTCTCTGATCGGCCGATGTTCAATATTAAAAGATCAGGATCTGATCGGGGGGCATCCCTAGCTACAAATAAACTCCTTTTTGTATCTGAACAGCGCTTTATAGGCAGTTTAGATTGTTGACGCAGACACCTACGCAAAACATAGAGTCGTAGCCAGGGGTTGCGTTAACCGAATATTTTCCGTCATTGTTTTTTTTTTTTTTTTTTTTTTTTAAATGTGACGGAAAAATCTGAAGGCCATCCGTCATTTTGACAGATTGCAATTCACACCCCTGACCACTTGGTGGCGAGTGACCTAATTAATTGGCCCTTGTCTCTCATCGCAGTTTGCGTTCCAAACATCGCAGAACTTTTGACGGTGCACGATTTCCTGGTACACCATTTACACTGATGCACACGTCAGAGCTCGGCTAACCATAGACATATATACAATATATATGTATATATATTTATGTTTATGCAGCTAACGGCTACCAAAATGGAATTTGCATACCACCGAAGCACTTCAACCCTACGGTACCGTCTAAGAGCTGTTTACGCTAGCAGTCCCGTTCCGAGTACGGACAAGACGTGTCGGCAGCCGAAACTTTTTTTTTTTTTTTTTTTTGGTTACCATTTAAAGTAAATACTGTTCCGAAAAAAATACTTAAAGTTAATGAAAATTAAATGCTACTGAATATGTCTTTTATTATCATTTTAAAAAATTGAAGTGACGGGTAAAAATAGATTATGACGGGATTTTTTATGACCCTGTCAGTCAAAATGACCGACAACGAAAAAGTTTAGCGCAACCTCTGGTCGTAGCTGATGTGCACCTCCCCAGAAATGTAACTACGCACCACAAGAGCTGTGATTAGTTTGCTCTATAGTAGCGTGTTTCCGGCTGCTTCTCCATCGCCGCAATTTTCCAATTGTTCATTTTGGATCAGTAAAGAATCGGTAAGGTGAACCGAGGTGGTTTGGAAATACAAACATTTGTATGACCCATGTTCGGTGAAAGTTTCAGTCGCCATTGTTGAAAGTGAAACAGGAAGTGGAAACAAATATTAACCCGACTGGCAAAAAAGACAGAACCGACTAGCGTTTGTGTGGCGTTGTTACAGAGCGAGCCAGACCGACGAGCGCACAAGTATAAATGACTCGCACCAGCGTAGGCTACGTACGTAGGTCTTTGCGTTTAGGTCCCGCAGTACTCTAAAAGCGCTTCAGGCTTTCTTCTCACATCTGTCTGACATTTCTCTCACCACCTCCTCCTCCTCCTCCTCCTCCTCCTCCTCCTCGTCCTCCTCCTCCTCCTCCTCAGGTGGTGGTGACCAACACGATCCCCCACGAGCTCCAGAAGCTCCAGTGTCCAAAGATTAAAACGGTCGACATCAGCATGATCCTGTCGGAGGCCATCCGCCGCATCCACAACGGAGAGTCCATGTCCTATCTGTTCCGCAACATAGGAGTGGACGACTGAACAACCCGTCTCTCTCTCTGTCTCTCTCTCTCTTACACTCACTCACCTATACAGACGTGAATAATACCGTTTGCCTTCTCAGACCTCTCCAGAAACATGAATGACAACCACAGTGTACAAGCTGACACAGATATCCTACTTGTATCATAACTGTTTTTTTCTTTGGGTGCAGCTGAACGTGACTGAACACACACTTAGACGTCTGACCACACTCCTAAACTACAACTGCCTCCCTTTCTCTCTCTCTCTCTGATCCTGTCTTGTTAAAACTCATCAGTACATTTTATTTTTTAGTTACAACTCCGACTTGACGACTCGGTTTCATGTTAAATCTGTTTGTATACATAACTGTTACCGCTGAATGTCTGTTTCTGATAGTATTAGTAGAGGAGATAGATTGTACTGATGGTGTCGGTGCCTTCTACAGGACGTGCAACACACAGGCCTTCACCGCTCGGACACTTTTTTTTTTTTTTTTTTTTCTCGGCTTACTAGCTAACTCATAATGGCTTTGTTGTTAATGCAGGTTCCCTTCTAATTAATTGTGTTGAGTACAAGAGTGCATGTTTAATCCAAAAAAAATGTTCTATGTTTATTTATGTGGCGTCTGAACGTGCGACTAACGCAGTTAGCGTAGTCGTCTACCATTTAGCCATATGTCTGTGTTGTTGCCATAGCAGCTAATCTGGTGTCAAATCTACTAACGGCTAAATCTGAACTGGAAAGTCTGGTCAATTGGAAGTTATGTTTCATTTTAGAGCACTCTGGCGATTTCATTCATATAACATGACGTGCCATCGTTTTAATAATTCCTCATGTTTAATATTAGTTAACACCACAAATACATCCAGTTACATATCTAAAGGTGTATAAAAAAAAAAAAAAAAGTTGTGTGGTAGTTGAAGGTTGTTCTTAATAATTTGGAAATATGTAAACGAATCCTTGATGCTTGGATCCCGGTGAAAGAGACCAACGAATTCTGCTTCTACATATTATACATATATATAAAACTCAGACCTCCCAAACTGCGGCTAAAACAGGAAAAGTGAATTTAAACTTTCCTGATGAGCAAAACTTGACTGAAGCAGGTCTTTGTCACTTTGCCAGATGGTCCAAAAAAAAATGTTTTGTATTTATTTTCAGCACTTAATATGAATAAATATGACCTATGGAAGGAAAGAACTGGGATGTGATGTTTGTCGTTTCATAATTGGACTTAAATTTTCTTGCCAACATGTCGACACACTTGCCAGATTGCGTTTGAGATGTCCCTTGAAGGTTAATGAGCTCCCATTGTTAAATCAATCATACACCTTTGATTCTTCTTGAACATGTTTTATGTTTATTTATTAATGGTGACAGACAGGAATCGGTTCCGACGAACATGGTGGAATTGACCGGAGGACAGAACCAGGCAGAAGAGAAGGAAATATCAGACCCGAGACACACTTGTCAGATTGTCCCACATGTCTCACATCGTTTTTTTAGCGTGGCTCCATCCGGGGGCCATTCATCAAGCAAACCACATTTCTAATGTCGTCATTTGAAGAAGCCAAGAGCGTGACTATCATATTATAAAAAAAATCTAAATTAAAAAAGGGAAGGAAATGGTCTGAAATACATTTTGGATCACCGCAGCGTAACACGACAACGCAAAATACCAGCAAAAAAAAAAAAGAGTATTATATCAAATGTCCCACATTTCATAGTAGTGCTTTCGTTTGTTTCTCCTTTCTTAAAGCACACGCTTTTATTTGCTCCACACGCACATACAGTGACGCCTGCTAGATCTATCTGTGTGTTTAAAGATTGGTTGCCAGTGGTTGCAGGACAGAATTTGACAGTTAAGTTTTCCACTGAGAGTTAAAAATGTCAATTTTGGTCCAAGTTTGGAAACTGGAACTTGACTTGGAAGCAGCCTCCCACACAACCCCAATGCACTTTTGGGAGATTTCACTGTCCTGAAGCAATCTGTTTGAAAGAGAGGTAACCATCCTGACCCACTATTGTTATTCAGTAGCGTTCAGCAGTGGATGTCACTGCTGGTGCTGAACTTATTGATTTGCAGTAAATTACTTCCTTGTTAAAAGCTTGTTAAAAGCCCACAACAACCACAGACCGAGCTGACCACCAACCAGAGGGCTACTGTCAGGTCCCTACTTCCTGTGTTACTGTTGCTAGGTTAGACTTTTACAGCGGTTAGCTGGAGGCAAAAACCACAGAGGCCACTGTTATCAAACTGTCATCTTGTTGGGTGCCAGAATCGGAGTAATACGGTTTAAAGCTCCAAACTGAAATTTTACTGTACACCAACTGCCACACCCTGTGATTAAACTCACGACTGGACAAAGATGATCATCAAAACCGCTTGTGCATTCACAAAATAGCATTTGCTAGCTCCCACTAGAAAGTTAGCTAACGTTAATTTACTTCATATGTTGCTAAACATCTAATAACATTTTGCTTTACATTAGCCTCTTGGCCATTAGCCTGTATAATAGCCGCAATTAGCATATCCACACGTAGGTAGTTAACTTTATGGCTGACAAATGCAATATGTAGGTTACTTACCCAGCCATGCTAGTGCAGTTAGCTGTCAAGACGTAGCCGTTGGTTCTGTTTTCTGCGTATGAGTGGGCCAATCAGGTCCTCTGTAATGCTGACTTTCTCAAGTGAGTGACCATACATATTCATCTAAAAATATAACTCGCATTTTTTTCCATCATTGTCAAAAACAAGCCTACATAAACTTGTAGTCAGAGTTAGCTACCGTATTCCTGTGGATTGTTTTGCCTCCCGCTAAGCCCCGCCCACTAAAAAAAACGTCTTCATGTTTGCTAACCATTGACAGTATAGCGCTAACACAGCAGGGGTCCTGAATTACATATTTTGTGAGTTTTTGAATTAAACTGTAAAATAAATTTATAAGTGATGTCCGCATCTACACTAATTATCCTTAACCCTTAAGCAAGGCACTAAACCCTTTCACCTGGACTAGCGAAGTCTCTCTCTCTAGTGCAAAAAGGGAGAAATGAAGCATATGAAATATGAACGTCTACAACCAAACATGGCAGTCTGTCTGTAATCACTGGCAAACAATCTTTAAACACTAATGACACCTTTTTCTGTTTTTTTTTTTTTTTTTTGTTTTTGTTTTTTAATGCAGACATGAGCGATGGGCGGACATGATGGGTAACACCTGACAGTTAGCTACTACATTTAGCAAACATCTGAAGGCTTTGTCGAGGCAAAAAGCAGCATGTTAACTCATAAGTCATAAAAAGGCAAAGTGATCACTTGTTTTAGACATTAAATCCCAAGTGACCAGGATTTGATTTGGTGATTCGACAGCTAACGTGCAGCTCACATTGTTTTGACGTCGAGATGAAACTGTAATAAAAAATACTTAAGAAATAAAAATACTCAAGTGAGTCTCTTATGGCTGATTTTCATTCCTGTAAAAATGCTCTCAAAGACCTTTGTTTACATCCAGTAAAATTACATACATACTGCAAGGTTTGAACAAATACTAAAAAAAAAAAAAAGAAGAAGAAATCTTAGGTGGAAAAACCGTATACTGAAAGTTAGATAATAAGAGTCAGATAATGGTGTCGTTGGATTGAGATGTACACAAACACTGCTCTCACACGTCACTGAAAACCTCTGTGGATTCACAAATACTACAGATTATCTCCTGTAGGTCATAGGAGGAGAACACATTCAGATCAGCCTCAGTTCAAACACACTGTAGCAATACTTGTCATTAGAGTGATTGTGAAGTATACAGCCAGACTGAGATTGATGGAAGGGCCAGAATAGTCTACGCAAACATGATTTCACCTAGCAATACCTTAAATAAGTGCAACATTTAATCTTTGAGACAAGCAGAACTGCTTCAACCACATAACCGTCATTTGAGACAATGATTTGGAGTCTGAAAGACATTCAACAGAAAAAAAAAGTTTAAATTTGTTAAGGTAAATGAAAAGCTATTTAGGCACAGTAGTGCTTTGTGTTAAAAGCTAATGTTAGCATGCTATCATGCCCACAATCCTAATATTAACTTGCTGATGTTTGCAGGTTTTTAAGTTCTCCACGTGAATTTGAAATGTTAGCATGCTAACAATCCTAATACTAAATTGCTGATGTATGCCGGCTTCTAAGATGTTAGCATGCAAACACTTCTCCAATACTAAAGCCGACTTGCCGCTTCTCTGAATTTTCTCCACGTCTGTCATGTTAATTTAACATGTTAGCATGCTATCATGCTCACAGTCATAATATCAACTTGCTAATGTTTGCAGGTTTTAAAGATTATCATATTCGTCATATAGGTTTAACATGTTAGCATGCTAACATTCTCAAAACCCTGATACTAATTTGCTGATGTTTGCTGATTTCAGGTTAACCATGTTAATTTAACAAGTTAGCATGCTAACATTAGCTCATTAGGGAAACAAGGCATTGAACAATTCAGAAAATTTGGATTTTCCTGCTGGTGGTGCTAGAGGGAAGGTCAGCGACTCATCCTTTGGAGACCAGGGTGCTAGCTTGGCTACCAAATAGCATGAATTGTATTAACAGATTTTAAACAGATTTTTTGGGGGGAGAATTTGAGAACAAACCTGCACTTTATCTACTATTAAAACACAGTTGGAGGCGAGTAAAGTCTAAATTAAAATTGTTGCATTAATTATTTATTGTAAGGTAAGTAGCCTAATTAGATTTTTGGCTTGTACTGTACACACAGGATTTTCAAGTAATGTGACTTGATCAAAGCTTGCCAGCAAGCTGTACTGTCTCCGTAAACACATAATATGACCTTGTAATAATAACTGCTGCAATGACTGACAACAGAAAAATACATAATCTTGTTGATAATTTTGAACACTGTTTTCTGAAGCACCATTTTGCTCTCCACATAAATACAAATCTCATATCTGGGAAACCAAACAATCCTCATTGTCCACGGGAAAATCTTCACATGAGACTCGTTACATTTAGACTGTACTGTGACCATAGTGTGACAGGTTCAACACTTTTCCGTTTAGTCTATACTTAGCAAACCAAAGAAAATATTTAGTTTTGAATTAAAAAACATCTATGTGGATGATTTAGATATTAATGCTGCCTTCAAATGGGTTGCGTTGAGGACAGTCCATATGTACAGGCAATTTCAGATAAAATTCTCCAGTTCATGAGTTCGGACGTATTTGCTTTAAGAAATGGCACAGGTGAATGGTGAGTTCAAACACTGTAATACGTTAGGTTACCCACTCATTAGCTTGCTAGCCTCTGTGCCTTCTAGTCGTCCACGGTCTTCTAGCCCCAAGCATTTCTGTACATTACTTCCCCTACGTCAACCACAAGCTCAAGAGTTGGAATACATCATAAAACCCCAAGTGGTTCCGGGATTCCTAAAAATTATAAGACATAAAACGACCACAGTAACACTTTTGTATTCAAACCGATATTTGGACTATATCTGGCACGTATCACTAACTTGAGTTCATCTTCTGTAGGCGTAATACTGGCACTGGGACCTTTTCCTCCTAATGCGTGTTTAGATGCACACAGTCTTCTGAATAACACTGCAGCTCTTTATCTCTTTGCCCACATTAGTCAGGGGCTAAACTGGTATGGTAGCATAAAAAAAGGTTCCACTAGCTAACGAGAAACGACAAATACTGATTGACAGTTTGGCTTTGTATTAATACTTCAATGACTCTTTCATTCATGACAATTGAAGGAAATGGTTCTGGAAAGCCAGAAGGCTATATTAGAATATATTGACAGCTACTGTACTAGCAAGCATGTCCTGTTGGATCTACCAGGCTAACTAGCTAACCTATAGCTACGCAGCATGGCTAATAAATTGGCAGGCCCAGTCACCACTCAATACACAACCTGCAATCCTAAAATACACTTTGATAGTTCAGCCTGACGAGATTTCTTAATCATCAACTCCTGCCAAATACCAATTTATTAAACCAGGCCCTAATAGCTACTCTACCTATTTAGTAAAAAAAACTGAATTAACATGGGCTCTCTTCGCTTCCTTTGGTCACTTCTACTGGTGGATATTATCTGATAAGCAACGCTGGCGCCGAAAAACTCAACATATGTTTGCGGTCCTTGCCATTCAATAGTTTGCAGACGACTAGCAGTTTTATTTTTGTCCTGTAGAATACTTTGTTCGATAATATAATACAATACAATTCTCCAATACCTAGATTTTTCCTTCTCCCTTTCATGATGCATCTGCGCAAGTAATTAATTTATATAATTAATTTATTCATCAAAAATATTTATTAATATTGGGCTTTTAAATGTAGATTCTTTAAAATTTGATTGGGAATTTTTGGCACTACAGTACCACCCGCTGATTATTAACTCCTTATCTTATCGGAAGTAACTGATTACTCTCATATAGCCTGAGCTGCACACGAAACACACTCATAATACGAGCATATTTGAGGCAACACATCCCGTTTTTGCGACGAGAGAACACTTCTAGAACCAGAAAGCACTCTTCACCGACACCAATTTATGATCATAGCGACTAACCTGAATAACAGGAGGTTGGTGTGCATGTAAACCCAAAGATACTGTAGTAAACACCAACCAATATACACCATTAGAAGCTCTATAAGCACATATTAGACTATTGACACCCTGTTTGCCATAATTTTATGCCGACACAAAAAAAAGAGATGACACAGACCGAGGACTAGTGGATCGTTCACTTGCTGCACCGCCTTACTCTCTCACGACGGATCCACTCAATTGCTTAAGCCATTCTTAAATAAATGTATAGAATATATACAAACATTACGCCACGACGCTTCAGACCTGAAATGCACGCTTTTTTCAGAGAGTTAGGCTGGAAAAGAGAAACCAAAGGCTGCGGGAGGGGGTTTCCTTACTGGGGCATCCTGTAACTTCACAGTTGTTGATCAGAAATTTGTCGGACATCTTGTTTCACAGTTTTTTTTTTATTACTTAGATATCGTCGGTGCGGCCGTTGTCTTGCTTTTCGGCTGTGTTGTGTGTTACTCCCCAGGTCCCACTACTTAATTCGAGTCTCGTGAAGTGGCGGCCACTTCTCCTTGTTGCCGAAGAGAGAACATCCTCTTCAAAGGAATCCCGTCAAGTCTCTCCCCATAAAAAATAAAATAAAACAGATGGTCAAGCAACCACCCGATTTTAAAAGTTGTAGACCGACAATCGTTTGTCCTTTTTTTCTGTTTTATCCCGTCTGTCACTCTATAAAGCACTTTGTGACGAGCCTGGTTATTAAAAGCGCGTC
This sequence comes from Chelon labrosus, assembly GCF_963514085.1. Lineage (NCBI taxonomy): Eukaryota > Metazoa > Chordata > Actinopteri > Mugiliformes > Mugilidae > Chelon > Chelon labrosus. Next base: position 18,258,044 of record NC_140354.1, read on the forward strand.
TTTAAAAGAAATCTGAATCGTTATTAGAACCTGGTAATGAGGAGAGGAGGAAATAGATCACCCATAAATTGAGCTGTTGAATGTGGTTTCCATGTTGATTGCCGAGTCGGTTGCCAGGAAGACACAAGAGGAGGATTCTGGGTATTACAGAAGGTGCATTCTGGGATTGGTTATCTACCGACGGATCACTAAGCCAATGTTCAGATGAGAGGTCTTTCGTCTTTGTATGCCACTCGCCTCTTTTTACAACCGTCATCGTTGTTGTTGTTATTTTTTTTCCCCCTCCTCTACCTCTACCGTGCAGTGAATGGTTGGTTGGAATAAAATACAGCTCCGGTCAGGATGAAGGCAGAGCTCCTCCTCTTCCAGTCACAGACAGGAGGTAGGAAGTAGCAGCAGTCTAGGACGGTGTGGGGGACTTCAAGGCATCCACTTTGGTCTCCAAGTCTGTAATCTGTGGAAACAACATAAGAACAGGTTCAATTAAATACATTTATACTGAAATATAACATAACCTAACATAAATGAATCCGGGACATATAGAATATTTGAACATCTGCTGTCTCCAATGGACTGTACAAAGCTAGACAATGGAACAGCTCCTCATAACTGAAGCCAAAGCAAGTAGGGCTCCCCCTGGTGGCTGGCGGCAGTATAGGTCATAAACTCCACCCCCTCCATGATAGTGGGCGGGACTTGGGCCAAACTAAAACACTAAAATACACGTCAAATAATCTTTTTTCAAGGACGGTTTCTGTCATTTTAGGTAGTTAATATAATGTTCATGAGTGTTCAAGTGTCAATTCAAGTTTCGTTTTAATTAGAAACAGGATGTGACATAATGGCGGTACTACCAGTTGCCATGCCAACCACTACATAAAGCGGTTCGTGAGAGTTGTAAACAGTGTGTAGTCCAACATTTCCTTGTAACTGGCGGCGGTAGAACAGAGCGCAGTATTAATTAAATGAAAAACGCGAGTGAGCCACGATATCGACGACCCGCCCACGCACCCAGTGTGTTCGGGTCGTCGATATCGTGGCTCAGCGTAGCTCCACTCTCGGACCGCACGCCGCAGACTCCGGCTCCAAAATCGCAAGATGGCGCCGCCCGTATCCTCGGTAAAACAGCGCCAGTCTGGCCAATGCAAGGAAGTGGAGACGTGTTGTGCATATTTAAATACAGTCTATGGTCATGACTTTGGCTTCACACATTTAGTTATTATTTATTAATCTCCGCCCTGACGTTAGTTAAACCTGCACAAAACTCAGACTATAACTCCAACCCCGGAAGTTTCCATACGCACCGTAATGAGGGGTAATACGATCTCTTTTATGTGATCGGATCACCCAAATCGGATCTGAATGCAAGATCTTAAGAGTGCTTACGATGGCCTAACATTATTTTCAAGCGTTCTTTCATACGATGCAGCATTCATCGTTCAATCGGTGGCTGCGAGATGACCCAGTATCCCCAAACCATAACATTTCCACCATCATGTTTCAATCTTTGATTCCTCTGAATAAAAGATGAATAAAAGGACGGTTCAAATCCCCTTTAGACTAATAAGCGTTCACTGCTTGTTTTCCTCAAGGCCTCTTCCAGCGTTGCCATGACGAAACACCACACTTCAGCTGGTAAAGAGAACTGATCCTGGACGTCAAAGGTAAAATAATCTGAAAATGCTGAATCTAGTTTTACAGATTTGAACGTAGAGGATGAAACATGATAATCTGTATTCTCGAATGCGAGTCAGATAAAAGAAAACTGACACAACTATCTCTTGACACCAGGTGATCGTTATTTCTTACCTTTTCCTGCAGGTTGTCCGTCTCCTCTTTGTGTGTTGCCTCGCTCTCTTCTTGCGCTCGACGCTGGGCCGTCTCCTTCTTCAGGTACTCTATCTCCCTAAAATTAACACAAACACACAGACAGACATACATATTAAAGTTCTTTGGTGTCTTTTATTCCTCTCAGACCTTTATTTGGGTCCTCCTTCTCCTTACTTCTGCTGGTATTCTTTAATCAGCCTCTTGGCTTTGCTGTACTTCCTCTCCAGAGTTTGGTACTGAGCCTGGGTTTCTTTCAGGTGTTCATCAACGGCCTGAAAACACACACACACACCCTGCGATTAAATCCTAATTTAAAAGCTCCATTTAACACCCAAGCTTTTAAATGATGAGAAAAAAAATACTTATTCATTCAACAGCGGCCTCCTTGATTTTAATACTCTAAGACATTACCTTACACAGGGACTGAGCCTCCATCCAGTAGCCCTCCAGTTTCTCCATCCGTTCTTTGCTGTCCCGAATGTTTTGCTCCAACTGAGCACGCTCCATCCGCCAACGCAACTTATCCTGCTCCGCATGAGCCAGCTGGAGGCGAGGGGGTCAGCGTGGAAGGGAGGAGGAGGTGGTATGTGGGAGGAAGCCCAGCAAAAGTACCAATGTTACTGATGTTTTTTTTTTTTTTAAAGTATCTGCATGTTGAGAAGAACCGAATATCAAATGTGCTCACCTTCCTCTTCAGCAGCTGGATCTCGGCCTGGGTTACTGCATGTTTAATCTGGAGCTGTGGAGAGATTACGGTTGAAAACATCTGGAAGCTAACGGGGCTGCCGGACTACGACTGACTGAATTAATAAATACATAAAAAAGAATTATGTTCAATCAGATCACGCGAACCTCCTTGAATTTGTGGGCCAGCTTCTCGGGGTCCAGCTCCACAGGAGACAACATCTCCTGGTTCTCCGCCAGGTCAAAAACCTCGATGGAGTTGGGGAACATCGGACTCATCTCCTCCTCCTCGTCTGTTGCATATTCACCTGTCTGCAGGTAAACAGAAATAAAATCTAGTTAGATATGCAGTGTGTTGTTGTTGGAGATAAGAACATTAGACAAGGAGGTTCTCGTGTCTGCATCTTCAATATGAAGCCAAGGGCCAGTAGGTGGTTAGCTTAGCAAAAGTGACGAAATGGGGGACAAAAGCTAGCTTGGCTCTGTCCAATGGAGTTATCGCTGAAGCTAACTATTTTATGTAATATTTTGTTTTAGTTAAACAGTACAGAAACATGTTATTGTCTTCTGTTTGCTGTTTTTGACTCCCTTCGTTTAGACAGAGTTAATTATGATCCTTTTTCCTGTTTTTGCATTAAGCTAAGTTAAGCTAGCCTAGCTCTATTCGAATGGTTTTACGGGCTGGTTGTAGCCTCTTAGCAATTGTTTGTTTCTGTTTCCAGTATCTATCGTTGCACTAACCTAGGCTAAGCTAGGCTAAGCTAACAAGCTGCTGGTGAAGTTACAAATCAGGTGAAAGTGTCAGTGACATTTTGCAGCCGTTGCAATATTTTACAAATATTGTGGGAGTGAGTGTAGTTTAGACAAGAAGAGTATCATCAGCTAAGGCCAGAAAAATAAGATAAATTGCTCAGAAAAATGTTAAAATGACACATAGCTTAGCCTCTCATTGAATATTTGGCTAAGCTATTTATTTCCCCATTTTCTATTTTTGATCTAAGCTAAGCTAAAGTGAGCTAACCAGCTGCTACTGGGGTTAGCTTTGCATTTACAGCCCAGACTGGCATAGAGGAAGCAAATAAGTGGTACCAAGTAATGTTCCGGTCATTTCTGTCTTCATAAGCTACTGCATAATTTCATTTGGGGGAGTATGTGTCATATAAAATGATATAAATAGCTGCTAGCTTAGGTATGGAGTTACAAATTAAACCTCGGTCTGAAAGTTCAGACTCGATGCTCTGTAACTTAATGCAGCCACTGCCTTCTGTCGTCCACTAAAAGGATTTTCACATAACAACCTGCCGATCATTTGCCTTTTTCTCTTCCACAAGTAAATAAGCTTCACATTAGCTCACGTCCATCATATCTTTCCGGCCTGACAGAAACGTTTTATCGCCGACAAATATGCATTAAATAAAGCGAGGCACCTCACTTAACACAATACTGCTTCCTACTACGGCTTCGTTTATTATTAGGCAAACCACAGCACACGATGGCTCTTCTAGTATTATATTTAACCAACAAAACCAATAAAAGTTGGGATATGACTTATTAATGTCTTTTTTTTTTGACTGGAGATCATTCAGTTTTTAAAGTTGGTCCAAATTCAACCAAAGTCTATGGTATTTTCTGAGCGTTTTAAACATGTATATCAATTCAATCATTCAGTTATATTTTCTGTTATTTCTATCACACCACATTATAGTCTTGTACCGGTTATTTAATTCTGATGTAAATATATATTTTATATTCAATATATCAGGTTTTGGCATAAAAACAGTCAAAATTTGTTAGATTTTTTTGAATAAATAGCCTTAAAATAATTAGAAATTGTGCAAAATAATAATAAAAAAAGTGTAAACATAGAATACTCTTATTTATTTCATTATATCTTTATTTTATGTATTTCCATACAACGCATTGGTGTCCTCCGGTAGCTACAGCTCTTAATGCTGTAATTATTGGTCCAATTTCAGTCCACTGGAATAATTAATGTAATTTTCAGTGATTAATTGTAATTTTCTTTTATTTAAACAACACACTATTAAGCTAAATGCTCAGTCTTGTGGTGGTGTTACAGTCTCTGACCACAAGGTGGAGAAGCTGGACTGAGTTTGAGATCAAAGCCAACGGTGGTGGGCACACAAACGGACATTTTGTCAGATAAGGCGTCATAAATACAGACGAAAGACCGGAACAGCCTCAGCGCGTCGGCGTTTACTGACCGCAAACGGACACTTTTGCATAATTTGGGAGATTTCAAAGGATAAAGCTGCAGCAGTGGGTCGTTTGTTGTCTGCACGAACCTCTTCATCCTCGTCCATGTACTGTTTATATCTCTGCTCCATCATCTCCCTCTGCCACCTCTCCTGCTCCAGAGTCTGTTGGATCAGCTGAGCCACTTCACTCTGCTCCCCCGGCTTCTCCCGGCCGATCACAAACCTTAGAAAACATAAAAAAAATTATCACACAACTGAACTCAAAACCTGTTTTATTAACAACTGGATGTATGCAAACCAATGTGTGTCATACCTGACTGTGCCGGTGGTATTGCGGAGGACAGAAGCAGCAAAGGTCTGAGTGACGCCGACCAGGCTGGTCCCATCAACCTCCACGATCAGATCATTCACCAGGATCCTACGCAGCAACGGAAATAAAAGACAACGCCGTATGCAGAGGGATGTTTGACAAAGACATTTTCATTTTACATTGCAACAACTCATCCACTTTGACTGAGGAATATTACAACAAACTGGAGGCACCTCTAAAAGTTTCAGTTTTTATGCTAATCGTGTGCATGCTAATTTGTTCCGTCCACCCCGTGAGCCAAACATTTACCGTCAGAGGCTTATTCATGTCTGCATACTTGAAAGAAAACTCCAGGATCTGAGCTCTGTCCAAAACATTAGGCAGTCCCTTAGCTCTAGTTATACCTTTGCTAACCCCGCTAGCTATATTATGCTAACAGGATTAGAAAAGCGTGTTTAAACTCACACTATACATTTACTTTAAGCTTTTATCAGCCTCTCAGCACTGTCGACAGGTTAACAGACGGGCCACAATGAGCGTAAATACCCCAGTGGTATTTGTTCAGTGTCAATCTGAATAAAGTTTATTCAAACAAGATAAGAAGGCTGTTGACAAAAAGGGGTAAATACAGTGGTATTCAATTTTTTTTAAATTTGAAGGACGCAAAGCTATATTACTCAGATATTTAAAGTATATAGTCAATATGTTGCTCTAATTTTGCTTTTATTTATTTTGTGACTACTGTATTTAAGCGTAAACAGTCAGTCTCTACATTAGTACCTTATTGTTTTTCTGTAACGTACCAATAAACCTACAAGATCGTGAACCCAAAATTGGCAATTTGCACCAAACCTTTAATTTTGTGCGCTCTACACCCCTAGAACACGTTTGCATATGTGTACCAGTAAAATTAGACTTCAGCTGGACTCTTAGATGAGTGTTTCTGACACAACTGAAGTAGCTAGCACTGGTGCTAATGATGTAATCTGCTATCACTGATATTTGTTGCCTTAGGTTGTCGGTTATTTTTCAGGAGAAGCTCTAAAAACAGTTCAGTTAGCAACTTGTCCATCAACATACCGGACTGAAAAGCCTTATTTTTTTAAAGAATAACCAGAAAAGCAAAAAAACAAAGCTAACAGAAGCTCATTTTTTTGGGTAAAACCTCCAAGTAGACGCTAATTTTGTGCTAGCAGGAATCGATTCGCGTGGGAAGAGGTTTGAAACACGCAAACTGACTCCTGTTAACTCTGTTAGCATATTAAACGTGCTAACAAGTTGCCCAAGTCCAACTAAAAGGAGGATTGTGTTGTGTTAACATTTTGGAACTGCTCCCAAATGACCAAAAAACTCATGTTTTCATGTCGACTACGCAACGTCTTTGTCTGCGTCCGTCCGTCTGACCACATGTTTGTCAGGCCAGAACCTCCCTCGCCTCCAGTCTGTTGGTTTATGCTAAGCTAGACTAAACAAGTAAATGAGGACAGGTACAGACAGGTGGGGGAGATACCTGCCGTCTCTCTGCGCGGCTCCGCCCTCAGTGACCGTCTTAACGAAGATCCCCAGTTTCTCCAGGCCCATATCGGCGCCCGCTCCCATACCAATGATACTGATGCCCAGACCGTCGCTGTCTGAAACACACAGAAAAAAATAATCACACTTTTTATTGCAATGAAATTAATAAAACATAGTCTGTGCTAAAGCTATTGTGCTGTGCCGAGAGCAGCCGTCATGCACGGTTGCTGGTTCAAATCCAGCACCTCCAGAATTACTAGGCTAGGCTAATTAGGCTAATCCGCGCTAAATGCAATCCTATAATGGGATAGAGGCGTTGTTAGCAGACAGACAGTGTGCGTGCGCCTGTGTTGTGTGCTTGTGTAGCTACATGATAAGAGGCTTGACTGAGTGACTCTCAGTGTGTGCAAACCTTTCTCCAGCTCCACGGGGAACAGGTCCAGCTTCTCCACTCTCTTCTCCAGCTCGTACTCGGCCGACGCCGCCATGGGGTCGACGTCGTCGTTGCGCCTGTCGTAGTCCTCGTTAGAGTAGGTGGTGAACACCTGCACACGGGGTAAAGGTCAGAGGTCAGATATGCTCCTCACTGTAGCTGCATTTGGACAAAAAACTAATTTTCTTCCTTGTGTAATATCCCCCAAACATCTATTATTCCATCTACATAATGCAATTATCTAGGGCTCTTAATCACTGGTAGGCTATGAACACGGTGGACAAAATATTAGAAACACCTCTCAGCTGCAAAACAATGAATCTACGTCACAACTACAACCTCCATAAAGATCTGACACCTTTGCAAAACAGTTAATCCTACGTATATGATTATAATATTAGAAATGTGTTATAATTTGCATATTTCATCATAGAAACTCTTTGTTTCCACGTTCGAAATATTTAGATGTAGTTCAGTGAAGACAAGTCCGGTATTTATTTTCTTTTAGTCCTGAAAAACATCCCCTCACATGTCAACTGTGAGCTCTGCCAGATATCGTGTAGGTCGATCGTGTAGTAGCTAGTCGGCAGGGGCGTAAGCACCAAATTCTGGGCCCTGTACACTCTTAATGTCAGTGGGCCCCTATCCATGCCAGTGCACGAAGCGCGCAAGCAAAAAAAAATAAAAAATAAAAATTGGGGGCATTTATTTATAAATATAAAAATAGGGTTTAAAGCTAAAATCAGGTCAGATTATATCGATGACTGGTTCTTTAATTCAACACCTGAATTGATGCATTTGGCCTACTTGTGCTCAAACACCTATAAACATTAGGCTACATCTGGTTTGTGTACTAACATTTTGATCCATGACACATATTGATTTTAAAAACATTTATTCTTGAACAGGAGCCAACAACTGTACACAGAGAATCAAATAAACTCTTATTTTTTTCAATAAAATTGTTCTTCAGCTTTTTTGCAAGTCGGGTTAATTTTTGCTTCTACTTCCTGCTTCACTTTCAACAATGGCGACTGAAACTTTTGCCGAAATCTAGCTAAAAGACGAGTCGTACAGATGTTTGTACATTCAGACCTCCTCAGTTAACTTTTCCTCGATGTGTTCCACCTTTATTGATCCAAAACAATCAATTTGGAAAAATTGCGGAGACGGGGAATCAGACGGAAATACTAAAGCGGAAACACGCTACTACCAAGCGGACCAATCACAGCTCTTGCGGTCTATGCCACCGTGGCGCTAGGGTCTACGTAGAGATCTCCGTTGTCGCCGTAGCTACTGCGTCAACTTAACGCAGAAGTCTAAACCGTCTATAAGATTCAGTGGAGGACTGCTACATTAGACTGGCTTCGTTTATCTCTAGCGTACCTAATGATTTGGCAAATGAGTGCATCTTATAATAGAAAACATGGACAGTGGGTCTCGTTAAAACCTTCCTGTATTTGTGGGTTTCTAGGTTTGACAATGAGCCTGTGTGCATTCTTTCCGTTTTAATGTAAATTTCCAGCTAACGACGCAGTTACACACACATTTACACACACACACACACACACACACACAGCGCTTCCCTATTTCACTTTAATTTAGTTCTTCATTGTATATAATTAACACAGACATTTCTCCTGTCCGCCAGAGTGGTGCTCCAGTTTCGAGGAAACATATTAACGGCTCAAAATCCGTCAACATTTTTATTTTTCACTGAAGCTTCAGATAAAAATAAAAGCTCTGGACCCTCAACCTATATATTTTCCTTTCCACCCCCCACCCCCCCATTCTCCCACTCCCTATCGTCACGCCCCTCCTCCCCAGCTAGGAAAGGTCAGCAGCATCTGTTTCCCCGGCGACTGTTGCCGGGATCACGTGGCTCCCGTTACCGGGGCAACCACGGGCTTGCCCAGCATGAGTCTGGCACTGGTACTGACGTGTCCCCTCTCTTTCCCTCTCTCTCTCTCTCTCTCTCTAGTCTCTGTCTGGTGGTTGATTATGTTAATATTTATATATGAGAGGCAACGCTAAAAGCCTTTATGTTTGTAATAGTGCTATTTATATTCTTCACTGTGCACAAGTTTGAGGCAAAACACACAAACGCTGACACAACAGGGTCAGAGGGCGGGACCGGTAAACTGCTTCCTGTTGTCATTGTTTCCTTCCTCTTGAGTAAAGCTGTGTGTGTCTGTGTGTGTGTGTGCGCGCCGCATGAGACTTCATAGCACACAACCTCCATCCACAGACAAAGAGATAACAGGTGGAAGCGCGACACAACGCACGGTGTAATCTATAATCTGGCAAAATGGAAACTTTAAAACTAAGCGGCTGCATGCTGTTTGGTTAATCTCACAGATTAACGCCCTCGGGCCGAATGTAGGCGAAGGTGTGCGTTTTAAGTTGGCTTTTGTCTAGTCCCGTTTCCTGTGTTACCGTTGCTAGGTCAGACAAACAATAGAGGTAACCAGAGGCAAGGCAGCTAACGTTAGCATCCGTGCTAGCATTAATTGAGTTGCAAATTGGGGGAAAGCTTTGGTTTCTACAAGAAAACGATAAATTAAGGTTATGAATAACCCCCAACACTGTGTCAGGCACACTGGCAAAAAGGTATTATGTGCTTTGACTGTGTTCTCAGGTATTATTTATGGTCCAAAAACATGATTAAAATACATAATCAGGTACATATGTGATAAAATAAGTACAGCCCATGGTAATTAGCTGACAAAGGAAATTAAAAGCCCAAGGTTCAATCCACGCTGACAAAGCCTCAAGCTTTGCAACAGTGGCTGATCCACGTCCATCGCATGAGGAACTACTGGTGGATATGTTTTAGGTGTAAACATAGACTGTATATAAATATGGACACTGCGTCCCGACTTCCTGTCATTGCCCAAACTGATGCTATTTTCCCGGGGATACGGGCGGCGCAGTCTTGCGACTTTTTAAGCTAGAGTCTGATCGGTACGGTCCGAGGGTGGAGCTACGTGGGGTCGTGATAGCGATGACCCCGCCCACATTTCCTCCAGACTCGCTCACGTTTTCGTTCAATTAATGCTACGCTCTGCTCTACCTCCACCTGCTACAAGAAAATGTTGGATTATACACCCTATGTACTTGTTTATTAATTTATTTTTTCCAACTCTCACAGTCCCATCAGAGCGGTTGGCATGGCAATTTGCAGTGACCATGATGTCACATCCTGTTTCTGTAGCGTCAAATAACGAACTAAAACGAAACGTATCAGAAAAATGGTCATTTGAGTATGGATCAGTATTCACTACCTAAAATGACAGAAACCAACCTTGAGAAATAATTATTTTAAGTGTATTTTAGTGTTTTAGTTTGGCCCAAGTCCCGCCCACTAACATGGAGGGGGTGGAGCTTATGACCTACACTGCAGCCAGCCACCAGGGGGAGCTCTACTTGCTTTGGCTTCACTTTAGAGGAGCTTTTCCACGTCTATCTTTATACCGTCTATGGCAACGTGTTGCCTACTGACGTGTTAATCACTCAGCATCTACACCGACCTCTGCAGCTCGTTTCCTTTTCTAAACTTGCCCACTACATCACATGCTTGTTGAGCTGATTCACTGAAGTGACAGACGATCACATACAGATGGTTCATACAATCACCTGCCAAATATTTTTTTTTTTATTATGTTGAAAAGGCCTGCCCCGATTCCAAACGGTTTTCCAAGGACAACTTCCCAGATGGTGTGCAACAAACCATCTGGCTCATCAGGTTAAAGGCAGCACAGTCCTTTTTCTTTTCTTCATTCAATCTACCCACACAAAGGGGTGACAAAAGAATTTGACAAACAGTAGTAAATCATTAGTTTAATACCTCAGATGCTGTCAACATTGGCTCGGTAAGGCCTAAACAACAAATGGTGTACTTGGACCAAACAGTAAGATCTTTAAATCAACATAAATCCCAAGGTATTTAGGGGAAATCATCTCACACTTGAAAAACTGGAACTGATCATAGTGTAAATGGTTGTCAGTCTCTCAACAAATCAATTCTGCTTTTAAAAAGGCCGGTGCACTTTACAACCTCTAAAACAACTATTGATTTCAAATACGCCAGAAAGGAGAATTAACGTCCAGTCATAAAGAACAGGAACAAATCAACCCGGGACGGCTCAGCCTCGTCCGGGCGAGATCCAAACAGTCCAAACGCAATAAACGTCTCACTTTTGACTGACGACGTTGAGTCTTAAATAACGGCCGCCGCAGAGCGTGGCCGACCCCAAGCCACAAGCGTACTACTACAACGACGGGAATCAGCCAAGCCAAGCCGCAAAGAATGGACGCTCAACACTTGACTGCGCTGTCTCTGTGCACATGTGGCTTTTAGTTTGCTGCTGTGGACTCGGTCCTCAAGGCCACGTTTGAAAAGAACAAGGACGAAAGCATTGGGGGCTCTCGGTGCGCCCTTCAGGTACAGTAGGTAGAGTTTAGCATCTACTATAACTCCTTCAGTTTAAATATAAACTAGACACTAGAAAGAAGAAATGAAAAAAATCTACATGAAGTACTCGCTTTTGAAAATACTGCTGATCCCGGTGTGGCAGTGAGTTAGTCTGAGTCATAGCACTCAGGTGGATGTGATGCTGGTAAATGGATCACGACTCGAGCGCAGAGTCAGTTTATATTGGTTTGAAGCCCTACGTTATGTTTGAGCGACACAATGAGTTACGTAAATGACAGAAATGGATTTATTTAATAAAGTTAGATTAGATAAATCTGGTGATTAAGTAGCTGGAACCAGATTCCAAATAAAACTGGGAGAAAGAGAAGAGGATGAAAATGAGTCGTTCTCAATGGATCCAAACAACATGAACCTAAAAACGTCACTCTGACAAAACCAAAGGTGAGCTGGCATCAACTTTTTTCCAACCACTCCAGCGACTCGTGAAGCGTTGACCGGTCAGTGCCGTTTGTTTACCCAGTTCATTTTTTAAAAGATGCCGACCTCGTCAACGAGATTTGCATTTTAAAGGGTACACAACGCAAAGGTCTCTCTTCAACGTATTATGCCACACTTACATTTCATTTACAACTCTTATAATCATATATTTCTTAATAATTACATACTATTATGATGAAAAGGTCTCAAAAGGACCCATTCATAAGATAATTTATGTAAAAGTTTGACTCTACTATGGGAAGATTGTCTTTCTGGGAAGTACCAGAAGACTTCTGTTGAAATTGACATATAAAAAAAAGGTTGTTCTTGGTTCTATTACAATAAAACACAGTTCTGAGTCACAAGTTAATGGTTTGGTTTTACGTTTGTTTTGTAACGCCTTTGCTCATCGTGTCTCTTTACGACCAAATATTTCCATTCTTCCCACTCGTCTGCCATAAAATGTTTTAATTTTTCCGGTAATTCCACAGCTACGTGAAGCGTAAGTCGTGATCTAATTGTCCTCCGTGCGTCGACAAGTCTCACCAGATGAAGAGAGTGTCACGGTCGCTATCGAGGTGTTGCCAGAGGGACCCACTGGGACACACAGGCGCCATCTTGGATCCAGTCGAGTTCACACCTCATGTGATAATCTGTTTTGTCTTGAATATTTGGAAAAAGCTTTTAATGTGAATGAAGTAGACGCAAGCACAGGTCTAAATGAAAGTTTGCCAGGCTTGTCTTTAGGCGGTGGCAATCGTCTGGGTTATAATTTGACTGGGATGGAGCCTGGGAAATTTGCCTTTGGTGTATTTCCTCCTCCGCAATTTCAAATGGGAGTTAGATTGCGGTCGAAAGATTTTTAATGGGAAAAATATCGGATTAGTCTTCGTTAGGTGACTCGGGGTGCAATGGATGCACCAAAAATGAGTGAAATAGTGAAATATTCCAGAGAGGGTTAGGGAGTTTAAAGGCTGCTACGTACTCCACAAGAAGCAAGAAGTTTATTCTCTCTCCTCTGAGAACAAAATGTCGTCATTTTGTTCTCGCAGCTTGTTCTCGACACATCAACCAGGCAGAACTTTTTCCCCGTGTGGTGTCCGGTTACTATTCTGCGAACGGTCGGAAATTGGAAGTGTGGGCGTGGTCAATGCGGAAATGCTAGCGGCCACTCTGTGACCTCCCGGATGCTAATATTCGCAGCGTGACCGCTAATCTCTCCTGGGTAGAGGTCGGCACAAATGAACAGCGTGATCCGACAGACGCGGATCGTCAAAACGACGAACGAACTCACTTGAGTTTCTCGTAAAGTGTGAATTACCTGGCCAGAACAAACTTTTTTCTTGTTCTCGCAGGCCTAGGAGCAAGAACCAATTTCTCGCTTCTCGCGGAATACGTAACAAGCTTAGGACGTTGGTTGACCAAAACGTTTCTGGACTAGAGAACATAGGTTTTCTGGAACTACCGTCTCCACACTACATTAACTCTGACAGAAATATTTATTGGACTGAATCCAGTCGCATCTAGGAGAAGACAAAGACGAGAGAAGCCTTTATGAATCTACAGGGGAGGAAATTTTGTCCATTTCGGATCGGATTGGCCAACCCTCAATGTTTTATTTTGAATAACTCCCCTCTCAGGTTCACACTGCACTGATTTAGCGTTGCATCTTTACCTGCAGCAGAACCAGACATGTCATCTTTTTATTTGCTCTTGGATATTCAGCGAACGAAACCTGATGCGCGTAATTAGACAAATTCCACAGAAGTTGTTCTAGTCAAAGCCGAGAGCATCGTACAACTGTAAAACAAATCACTTTGATTTTCCAGCTGACGCACAAACACAAACACACACACACCTGGTGGGTTTTCATCCAAACAAAGCTCCATTCTGTGATTCTTATCAATCGGTTTTCCTTGGTTACGAGTGTGTGTGTGCCTTTCTTTTTTTCTTTTTTCAAGGAAAACAAACACACCCAACCGCATTCCTGCAAATGCTTCTGACAGGCTCACAGAGGTGGCCTTGTTTACAGCCCTGCACAGACACATCCAGTGTGTGTGTGTGTGTGTCTAAAGTGAGACGCCGGACAACCTACATTCACTACTTCCAACAGGTTTTTTCTACATCTTGTGATGAACCACCAGTTACTCTTTAAGTCTGAGCTCGGCAGACCTTCAGGCAAGCTTCCTAAACAGGGCTGTGGTCACACGGCGTTCAAAATGATGTCTTGCAGGGACTTACAAAAGCGCTTGAGGAGGTCTGAGCTCTGCCTGGTTGAATTAACGTATTATGTCAGAACAAGAACTGGGGATCAGTTTTGAGGCCGGATAATGACACCCAACATGTCTGAACACTGAGCCTCCTGGCTGGGAGTCGGTGCTACCGTGTCTGGTAAGGCCTCATGAGCACAGTGGAAGTACGCCGTCCAAGTCTGCTAAATTTATGACACTATTAGGATTGTATACACACAAATCAGGCATAACATTATGACCACATTCTTAACATTGTGTAGGTCTTCCTTGTGCCTCCAAATCAGGCTCATCAGAGAATGGACATCTGAGGGTGTCCTGTGGTGTCTGGCAACAGGATGTTGTTAGTGGGGAGAGGGACCTCTGTGGATCATCCTACAGATACTTGACCAGTTTGGGATCTAGTGAATTTGGAGGCCAGGTCAACATCTTGTGCTGTTCTTCATGTTTTTTTAGTTGTTCCTAAAGCGTTTTTGTGGCTGCATCCTGCTGGGGATGGCTGCTGCCATCAAGGAGTGTCATTGCTATGGGGTGGGGGTGCCTGGTCTGGTCTAGGTGGGTGCTACATGTCTAAGTAACATCCACATGAATGAATGCCAGGTCCAAAAGTTTCCCAGCAGGACACTGAATTGTCACGAGATGTTATTTTACTTCTCCTATCAGTGGTTTTAATGTTGTGGCTGATTGGTGTATATGCATCTATCTATTTGGATCACATGTAGAGCCATATGGTTGCAAATAAATTCAACTCCCTGACGCACGGATGATGTTTATGACTATATCTCTGCTATCATCACGTAAAAACGGCCAAACGATTTGATTGGCCTGGCAGATCTTTGTTGGAGCATGCTCAGTTCCCAATGGACTGACTCCAGACCAAGTATGCTACCTGCTGCCCATAAAGCAGAGTTCATATCTCACCAGACGGTGGCAGTAAGCCGGCATTTCATCGCTTTCTTGAACCAAACCCAGAAGAGGAAGAAAGCGCAACCACAACAATAACTTCACATGAGTTAGCTCTTCGCAGCAGTTTCACTTCAGGTTGCTCTACGTAGGAGCAACCGCCCCCAACTTCTGTTCTGCTACGAGCGACGCTTTCAAAATGTCAAAAAGCTGCAGCGGAAATGAACGCTAGTGCGCGCTGGCAAACTGAGCTCCATCCCGTTTGTTTAAACCCTTCAGAAGCTTAGATTTGAGGCGTTACAGGTTGCTGCACCGTGTTCACAGCGAAGTCACACTCTCTAGAGACGAAACTGAGATGAAGAGATGAGGGAGGCCACGAGGGGAAGTGTCTACTTGAGCTGGTTTCACAAGAAGCAGCCTGCAAACACACTAAATCATCTCCAGCACATGTTTGGGGGGATTTTTTTTTTAAATCCAAAATGTGTCCGATTTGTGAAAATCAACAAAATGAGAACAAACAGATTTTGACATGACTGTAGTAAACAACGAAGCCCCAGGCCACGGCTCTACTTTTAGCTGTGCTGTGGCTAAAGAGGTTCAGTAGTTAAATGTTTCAAGGTCCAGGAAAATGAAAAGAATTCCTGACGCCTGGCCTGAAACACAACACTTTTCTCCACCCCTACCGCAGACATAAGTGGACATGACTGAGCATGAAACACGATCCTCAGTGTAAGTGTCCATTATGTCTTCTTTTTCCTCCCTAATGACATTAAACGAACGCCGTTTGAAAACCAGTATCACTCTCTTATTTCCTTTTACGTCTCCGCCGCTGCATCGCCTTTTTTTTTTTTTTCCTCTCGCTGAGGAAGTTATGCTGTTAAAGTGGCAGCTCATGTCAGGGCACGTTTCACAATGCCCCCGAGTTTCAACCAGCTGACTGACGGCCGCAAGGGAGCCCGCCCGGCTCTCGGCTAGAGAAAAGAGCTTCTGTTAACTCAAGATCACACACTCACAGCTTGAGCTTCAGTCAGCAGGAAACGGGGTGGCGAAATCAAAGAGCGAAATTCCCCTCTTGTACCCTCAGCGTGTTTGTCGTGTCGGAGAAGGAGGAAGTCATTAACCGTGGTTACATTACATACGTTCTGATTAAAATCATTCACGCTCTACGATGTGCTTACAAGTGACAAGCCAATTTTCAACCTCAACTTTTATCACAGGTTCTTGTGGTTGTAGATGCCACTCACGCAAACAAAATATTAAAAATTAAAAGTGCCACATTTCCCGAAATAAAAATGGCATCTTTTAAAAGGGGAACTACTGTTTTTTTACAACCTGGACCTTATTTCTGGCATAAAATACGACTGTATACTCACCCATATAACTTTGGTGTCATTTGGAGTCTTCGGACGATATTTAGATCCAGTGGAGTGCCACGTATATCCATATAGTGGGAGTAAATGGGGCACCGAAACGTAGCCTCTAAATAACGCATTATCTGCCGCGAAACTTGTTAATTTCACCAATATTCTGTAGTCTATGGTGTCGTAGAGCCTATTGGTTTGTAGATTCACATTGTCCACAAGGGCACCACCAGTTACTATTTGCTCGCGGACGTGCAGTAGTTTGTTGTTCTTTGTCCAGCTGTTCCTCTCTCTGCCTCCGCATCCTCCTTTCAACGAGCCCTTCATCCGTATACTCTGGCTCAAAAGGTTAAGGATGTCCGTCATAAACAAAGTCGTCGTCCACAACCTCAGAATCGGAAATACATTCGGCCATGTTGCAAAAAACTAGCAGTAGCAAATTACACATGGCTTAACAAGCCGACTGTCAGGGTGCGCGCGGCGCTGAGAGATGACATCATCCGGGTCAGAGGTTAGTAGGTCAATCTACAGAACCCGGATGATGATAACAGGTAACTCCAGACTCAACGGGGAATAGCACTAGCGTATCATAACAAAATATTGGTGAAATTAACGAGTTTCGCGGCAGATAATCCGTTATTTAGAGGCTGCGCTTCGGTGCCCCATTCACTCCCACTATATGGACATACACAGATCTATATATCGTCCGAACGACTCCAAATGACACCAAAGTTATATGGGTGAGTAAACGATCGTATTTTATGCCAGAAATAAGGTCCAGGTTGTAAAAAAAACGGTAATTTCCCTTTTAATATGCAGATGACGCCAGGGACTAGGATACGTATTGTTCCTGCATTAGCTGATTGACAGAGAGAGGTCGAGGCTGCAGCTGCATTAGCCTTGGATAGGAATACAGCCATGGGGAGCCAATCCAGAGACTCAGATAGTGACTGGTGGTGGATTTGTTCAAAGTGCTCTCCAATGCCAGCAGAAATGGTATCATCTACTGCCTTGAATTTGGCGTATATGCTGCTTTTTTTGGAGTGGGATTTAGTCCGTCAGAAAGGAGAGGGCGAATGACCACCGAGTGATTAAACGATCTTTTGGTAATAGACGGATAAAGTGTCCTTCAACTAGTTTTGCAGAAGGGAAACCGTTTTTTTTCTGATGACACCCTGACCTTTTGTCTACCATCAAGTTAACGTCTGGTCCACCCTGGATAATAAACGCTAATGTTTTGGTAACTCCTCTTTCATCGTCAGCCCAAAATGACTACATGTTCACAGAAAGATCTAATAAAGGAAATCAAATTTAAGGAATCAGGGCACATCTGGACCAATAACCTCCTCTAAATGAAGTGCCACTCAAACAATAATCGCTGTGACAGAGAGAAAGAGGAAGTGTCTTCTTCTGAGTCACTGGTTCAAGCAAAACTAAAAGTACTGACATGAAATGGGAAACTGTTGGAATGTTTATTTCTTAAAACCAGTTCTATTGTGTTTAAGGTGAAATTTGTAGTAATCATTGCTCTGTCAGGGATAGTTGGAGGAAAGAAAATAGTAATCCAACAAAAACTCACCTTGATTGGCTCAATGCTGAAACAAATCTTCCTACTGGGCGGCGGAGGCTCCTCTTCAGCCGGCAATCCTGGCATTTCAGAGCAACTGCTCTCCAGTTGATACGCCTCCTCGTCTTCTTCATCCTCCTCCTCATCGTCCTCCAGCTGGCTTCCCCCAGAGTCTTCCTCGCCAAGCCCGCTGTACGCACTAATATCCACCAGATCCCCCTCCGAGTAATCCTCCTTCCTCGAGCCGTCGTCCTCATCCTCCATTTCTTTGCCCCTCTCCTCAGAGTCTTCTCCTTTCTCCTCTGAGGACGGAGAGGAAGATGGAGGCTCTTTCTCTCCGTTTTCCAGTGAGGCGTGAACCTCAGCCTGGACCCGCCGGCCCCCAGCCTCAGATCCCCCAGCCCCAACCTCGGGTTCCGGTACTGGGGCGGCTTCGGTCGGCGCCGGCTTGGCCTCCGACTCGGGTTTGGCATCCGATGAGGAAGACGAGGAAGTGACTGTCACTGAGGATGATGAGGAGTAAGAGGAGGTGGAAAGCTGGTCTCCTGACTGTCCCAACCCATCCTTCTCTTCATTTGCCACCATTCCCTCTATGCTCCTCTGTAGAGAACCCGTCGCCTCTGGTAGCTCGGCCGTCTGGGCGCTCGTTAGCTCTTCCTTGTGCTCCTTACCTTGAGGCAACACCTTTGTCTGGAAGAAAAAGACAAAGAGAGATCATGTAGCCGTTAAAAACAACTCACAGGTCTTGGTTTGTGGGCTTTCTTGCATTTTCTTTCTCAACCTTTTTCTCGGCAGCCTCCACTCTGGCTGGAGGTTTGGGCTTTGGCGCCAAGGCAGGAGCTGACCGACGTGGGGGGAGGTAGAGGTTGTTTTGCAGGTCGCCCTTCTCAAACGCGGCACTGAGCTGACTCACGGTCGGGCTTACGGCCTCACCGGGCCCGACAGACGCTGCAGCGACTGGAATGGTAGCGGGGGCAGGAATGGTAGCGGGGGCGGGAATGGTAGCGGGGGCGGAAATGGTAGCGGGGGCGGGAATGGTAGCAGGGGCAGAAACGGGAGCCGGGGGGTCGTCCAACCGGTCCAAAGCTTCGGTGGAACCATTGAAACGAGCCACAACATCGAGGCGGCTGTCCTGGAAGCCCGACGCCCGCTCCTTCTTTAGCAAAATGCGGTTCGTGGCGGCTTGCTTCTCCTGCAGAAGACGTAAACAGCCAGTCTAGAAATCTAGCAAACCAAACGTGCGTGTAAGCACAGCAGAGAGCATTCTGACCTGTAGAGTGCGCTGTTCAAAGATCCTCCTGGTCTCCTGGAGCTTGGAGAAACCGCCGCCCTCGCCGCCTGCTTTGCCGTCGAAACGGTTGACCCTCTCCGAGACGGTGCCCCCAAGTTTCAGCAGGGCGCTGTGGTCGACGTTCTCGTTGAGGCTGGAGGCCCTCGGCAGGGACAGTTTCACCGCCTGATCCTTACCTGAACACGACCGGAAAGTTAATTGGAAGCTTTCACACATTTCACTTGCAGCCATGCAGCTTCAGCAACAGCAAATTAGGGGTTGTACAGACTAGTTGGGTAGTCGGTTTTTCGTCTAGTCACCAATCACGTGACAATAACAACATGGACGCCTCCAAGAAGAAAGGTGAAGAACCCAGTTATTAGACTTTTAGCTGCAGAACCTGGATTTTAACCCGGCCACACTATCCCGTCTTCTATTGATGGTGCTGAGTTGCTGTCTGTTTTTATACAGGCTATACATATCTGCAGCGCACAGTATGTAGCACATTCCCAGCATATGTATTCAGCTCAAAGCTTTACTTTCTGCTGTGTTTTTATTAGAGACGTCATCAGTGACTAGTCGGTGTCGACTTTCATAACACAACAGTGTTATATTGTTGAAATGAACAAGTTTCGAGGCATATAATGCGTTATTTAGAGGCTGCGTTTCGGTGCCCCATTCACTCCCACTATATGGATATACGCGGATCTAAATATCTTCTGAACGACTCTAAATGACACTAAAGTCACATGTGTGAGTAAACTAACGTTTTTAATGCCAGAAATAATAACGACTGGACAATCACCGTTCGCCGAGGTTGACAAAAATCTGACTAGCGAGGCTCCTTACCGATCATCTTGGCTCCTTCCTCCTCATCACCAGGAGACTGCATCTGCATGAACATGTTCTTGATGCGGTGCACGTTTGACCCGTATCTCCGGCCCCTCCCGGTCGGGCGGGGCAGGGGAGCAGGCTTGGAGGCGGGGTCAGCGCCTCCGTTGGCGGCATTGTTGAGGTGGTCGGTGGCCTTCTTCAGCGCCGCCAGTCCCGCCTCGTAGGCGTTGCGGTGGGGGGATGGGCTGCGCAGGTTGGCGCTCCCGCCGCTGCCACCGGAGGTCCCGTTGCCCCCCGTGGCCGATGGGGGTTCAGTCTTCATCATGTTTGGTGAGTCAAATGCCCCTTAGTGAACAGCAGCTAGGCAGGGACGAGGGCGGCAGCATCCTGGGGCTGTTTGACATTCACCTCCTGAATCAGAGAAAGAAAGTTTTTATTGATTCCAAGAAAATAAAAACTAAATCTTAACTTTTGTATAACTGGAAACTACATATATATACATATATAGATTCAAACTAGAGATATTCGAACGCTTTAAATCGGTAGACCTTCGGTTTCTCTCATTTAGGCAGAACTTCACTGATAAACATATTTGCCAGTTTAGATTTAATACCTTTTTTTTTGGCACTTTTGGTCAAAAATCTAGAAAAAGAGCACACCTATTGGTCGACACAAATATCAAACCACATCCCAGTGGCTTCACATAACACCCACATGGTGCTCCACGTGGAGCCGTCAAAATAATCCAATTAAAACGATGACGCACGGTGACCTCACGCGTCTTGTGCGCTGAATGCCCGCGGTCCCCAGGTATCCAACTGTTTTCCCACAATCACCGTCTAATTTACCGGCTGAATGCATTTGCGCTCAAGATCTCTGCGCGGGGGATGGTTGATGTTTTCATCACGACTGATTTTTATTTCTGCATCTTGTAACAGCAAATAAAACCAGAGTTGGACCGAATCCTTGTTTCATTTTAAGTGCAAATTTCTATAGATTATTCAAGATAATGTTTCTTGTGCGTATAGTTGTAAATAATTAAATGAAACCAACCTAGAAAAACAACAGCAGCTGTGAATACTAATATCTTTTATCTTTGTGGTCATTGTTGTTTTGCTAGCTGCCTGCTTTCTTATGATCTGAGGTCAAGCTAGCAGTTTTGCAATTAGCATACAATAGTTAAAAAAAAGAAGCAAACTTAACAAACCAGACATTTGAGAAACATACTCATTCAACTTTTTTGCTGATAATCAATAATGCTGCAGTGCCTGTACGCTAAGCATGAAACTACAGCCATTAGCTGGTTATATTAGCTTAGCATA
Organism: Chelon labrosus; assembly: GCF_963514085.1. Lineage (NCBI taxonomy): Eukaryota > Metazoa > Chordata > Actinopteri > Mugiliformes > Mugilidae > Chelon > Chelon labrosus. The sequence goes on from NC_140354.1 coordinate 18,279,453, forward strand.
AAGACTGGAAACAGGAGAAATAGCTCAACTGTTAAAGTTTACTACTGCTATGGTTCGTCCACAACCTCAGAATCAGAAAAATATTCAGCCAAGTTGCAAAAAACTAGCAGTTGCGTGCGGCGCTCAGAGATGACATCATCCAGGTCAGAAGACATCATCTGGGGTCTCTAGGTCAATCTACAGACGCCGTATGATGATAACAGGTAACTCCGGACTCAACGGGGAATAGCACTAGCGTACAATAACAAAATATTGGCACTAGCGTACAATAACAAAATATTGGTGAAATGAACGAGTGAAATGAACAGATAATGCGTTATTTAGAGGCTGCATTTTGGTGCCCCATTCACTCCCACTATATGGATATACGCAGCGCTCCACTGGATCTAAATATTGTCTGAACGACTCTAAATGACACCAAAGTTATATGGGTGAGTAAACTATCGTATTTTATGCCAGAAATAAGGTCCAGGTTTTAAAAAACGGTAGCTCCACTTTAATAAAATAACTTCAGCATTTAATGGGCGTCGACTTACAGAGGTCTCAGAGGAACTCACCAGAGTTCCCAGAACTATTTGGTGTAAAAGTGCCTTTTCTCACCTTTAGATACAGCCAGAGTAACGACTTCCCCTGTTTCTAGTCTTAGTGCTAAGCTAAGATAAGGACAACGATTTCAATCTAACTTATCTAACCCAACAAACAGAAAGTTCTTCAGCTAAACATTCAATTACCCGGTAAACCTAAAGGGGAGGAAGAACTCCAGCAAAAAAAAAAAAATGGCTAAAAGATGAAATGAAAAGTAAACGGCTTAGCAACTCGTATGATAATTTAGTCATGTGCAGACTGAGCCAGAGGCATCACATTTTTCCCGCGGACTCAGTGGGATTTGTGAGAAAATTCACAGCTTGAGGTGTGAAGATCCAAACCGCCATCAAAAGTTAGATTGACACGAGGACATGGCGAACGACTCCTATAATCCAACGTCGCTCGATGCCAATCAACTAAGATCCGAAACAATCTGACAGTAACTTTTTTTTTGTTTTGTTGTTTTACCAGACCAAAAACGACACGGAAATGAGGATGTAAAGTAATTCAGGGCGTGTTTGGTTGATCCCCCCCATTCACCACATATGTGCCCTCCAGTGAATCCACCACCGCCCAATTCTTCCTGGGATCTGCATTTGTGTTTGGGCAAGACGTGGAAGTGGAACGAGCACGGGCACGTTTAGGACGAACCTTCGACGTAGCTTGGAATCACCGTGATAATTAACGCTCGACTATTCCTTCCTGCCCAAATTCATGACGTCACTTTCACAGATTTGAGTTGGCACAATAAAACTTCAGCAGCCAGATGCACCTGACATAAAAAAACAAACTACAAGACACGTCGGTTCATGTTCTCTGTAACTTCCACGGCAAAGCTAACAAACTGGATGCTGGTAGGGGCGTCGTGTTCTACGGAATAATCACAAACGGACAGATAGATTTCAGGGAGCTGGTCCGGCCTCTGAACAACTCTTGTCTACTTGCGAGAAACAATTAATCAAAAATAAGATCAATATGAAGACAGGCGTCGTGAGGACCAGGAAGCAACCTCTACAACACTTTTAACGTTGCCATACACAAACGCTCACACAGCAGCCGCGGTCTTGTGACACCGTCTTGCCAAATAGTAGATTCTCACACACGGATCATGTGAAGTCCAGTGAGCAAATCAAATATAAAGGACAATCCGTACACAGACGCCTCGATAAAAACAACACATGGTTATTACCATTGCAGCCCCTCGGCCTCTTTCCTGTTATTGTTAAGATGAAGCCGACGGTGGCTCCTGGTTTCACTGATAAACACAACCTGACACACACAAACACACACGTCCGAATAAATAAACCTGACTCCAGTCAACACAAACTAAAAACTAAATCTTCTTCTGGGGTAGCTACCGGTTAAGAATCTGCTTTCTAAGAACAACTTCATCCGCCTACCCCTAATCCCTTGCGGTTTGGGGGTTGCTTCCTGCCATTCAGTCTGGATTCTCGCTCCTAACAGCGATTTGGTTTCTCTTACCGTTTCAGATATTTGTTTTTATGCTGCTGTCAACCTGACCCAGCAAAGTAAAGGACTAACGCTCCAGTCAGTGCTCTCGGTCACCGGTCAGCCACAACATTATGACCACTGACGGGTGAAGTAAACAACATTAAACCATCTTGTGACAATTCAATTTTCTGCTGGGAAACTTTTGGACCTGGCATTCATTGGTGTGGATGTTATTTAGACATGTAGCACCCACCTAGACCAGACCAGGAACCCCAACCCCATAGCAATGACACTCCTTGATGGCAGCAGCCAACCCCAGCAGGATGCAGCCACAAAAACGGTTTAGCAACAAGAACAAGGTGTTGACCTGGTCTCCAAATTCACTAGATCCCAAACTGGATGATCCACAGAGGCCCCTCCCCTCAACAGGACCCCCCACTAACAACATCCTGTCGCCAGACACCACAGGACACCCTCAGAAGGCCCATGTCCATTCTCTGATGAGTCCGTTTTGGAGGCACAAGGGAGACCTAAGCAATATTAAGAAGGTGGTCTGCCATTGATGCCCCCTTCCCATCATTTACTCTACAGACAGACTTCGTCAATCAACAGAAAGAGGTGTGTTACTGTCTGATCAGTCTGTTCTGATTAAGGTGTTTACACGAGGCCTTTTTATTGTGACTACTAGTAGAACCAACACTCAAAGCGACTGACTGTCCTCGGCTCGTCTCCATGTCTCTGTCGACTTATCTAATCTCTAAAACTAGATTCCAGCGAAGCTTCAAGACGGAGCTTAGAGACAGATGTTGCGTGCAGATGTCGTCTCAGCCGCGTCAATATAATCTAAAATAACAACAATGCAGCACAGCACAGCACAGACAGCCTGTCTGTCTGTCTGTCTGCACCAATCATCCTTTAGCATAAGGACGCAAATGACTATTGACTTCCAATCTATTTATGGGAGGTCCCTGAACGCCTCCTCCCATCACTAAATACAGGCTACACCACAAACACACCAACACATCCAGAGTTTTTTTTTTCCTTTCTCTTTTTTTGTGTTGCCAAGTAGCAGACTGCAGAGACTGGTGAGCATGTTTTGAAGCTGCTATGTTAATGCGCTGCCCTTTCAGACATGAGTAATAATAAAGTCCTCCATGCCTGCACAGCATCTCCGTCAATCTGCGTGTCTGCGTGCGCATGCCCCAACAGAAGGCACATTATGGTAAAAACACAATGGCTCCGTCTATCCACACGACAATCCCCGCATCTGTAGAGGAGACTCCCGGGACTGGCCTGGTGCAAAAGGTTCATTCTGCGGCTAGCTACAGACTTGGCTTTGTTGGCATATACCGCCGACATACGCTGCGCGTTCCGAACTCCCATCCGAAAACTCTCATTTTTGAGATTATTCTTTCCTACCACGCATGTATTCACCGCTAAGAGAAATTTAACACTTAACACTAACTAATTACGTGCCACTCGTTAATTCGGCTTTAAAATAACTAGCGGGGCAGCATTTGTTAGAGGGAAAACCTGAGCTATTATCCGCTTTCCCAATAGTCCGCTTCCGTCCAAAAAATATACCGCAGCCGAAGGTGACGTGCCCGCTCTTGGCACTTTATTTTCTAATTATAACTCAAATTAAACGAGATTTCATGCATTACTCATAAGCCGAATACGATAAACGACGTCAATATATCAATGTAAATCTTAGTCGGCATCCTAGCATTTGGTTTACTCGCTGGGAAGTACGCGGATGTAAAACAGCAGGTTTTTGTAAGGGAGTTCGGCGTGACGTTTTTCGTACAGAAAAAAAAAAAAAAAGTAAGCGGGGATCGGGTGTTCCGGGTTTGCCTTTCCTGTTCAGATCTATCCCGTTATCTAACCGGTGCATGGTATAGATGTTTTACCGGGGATGGCACGGCGGGTCGCGGCTGTGGTACCGGCGGTCAGTTCGGGGACCTGGAGGCGGAGGGTGGGCAGGCCCCGCTGGGTGTCTGTCTGCTGCGCTGCGTCGCTTCCTTCCTGCAGCCCTCTCCTCTTCCACGGACTAAACGGTGGATTTAACCGCGGCTAAAACAACAGCTGAGGCCGTGCGAAGTCTGTGAGCAGCTGCTTACCTTGTTTTCCAGTTTGTAGACGCAGCCTGTTATGATCCGGGGTGGTGGATAGTGTCCATTGTCCTGCTGCTGATTTCTCCTGCCAGCGAACAGACTGAGTCCCTGCCTCCTCTCTGCTCCTCCTCCTCCTACTCCCCCCTCACATCATCTGTTTTCCTCCATCCCTCTCTCCTCCTCCTCCTCCTCCCTACTCCTCTGCGTCCTTTCTTTCTTTCCACCTTTATACCTCCCTGATCTCCACCTTCATTCTCTTCAGCCTGCTTTTTTATGAAATTCAAATCAAAAATTTTCTCAAAAATAATTAATAAACATCTAAAAGTATCAAAGGGGTCTGAAAAACAAGGTACTACCTTATTATTTTTGATTATTTGTGAAGTTTTCTAATTGCTTGAAGATATTAAGTCATTACTGTAAAATACAAAGTCGTTATTAAAAGATCCCTATAAATTTCCAATTTTTTTTCAATATTTTGATTATTTTTGAAAGGTTTTCCGATTATTTCCAGATATTAAGTCATTATTTTTAAATACTATCTTATGATGCTGTGAAACAAAGTTGTTTAGTTATTTTCTAAAAAAAAAAAAAAAAAAATTGAAAATGTGAGAGACCTTTAGACATACTTAAGATTTTCAAAAATATTTTGAATTTTTTTTAGATTATTTTTAAAATTGTTTCCACTTGTTTCTAGATACTAAGTCAGTATTTTGTGATACTACCTCTTTATTTTGAGATACATAGTTCTTGTTTAGAGGGAAAAAAAGCTTCTCATTGTTTTGATTATTTTTAAAAAATGTTTTATTTTGACATACTACCTCATTATTTCGAGATATGAAATTGTCATTTGGAGACAGGTCCTCACTATTTTGAGATAAAGAGCCAATATTTTCAGATATTTCCTCTTTATTTCAAGGTACTAAGTCAGTATTTTGCAAAATGTTAATTTTCAAACTTACTTTGAGGTACTAAATCATGGTTTCAAGATACTAAGCTCTTATTTTTCCTTATTGAACATACTATGTCATACGTTTGAGATACGTGAACATTTGGAGATACAGACTATTTTTTTACCAATGTGGCAAGTCATAATTTTGATGTCAATTTTCATTTTTTCTTAAGTCTAACTTGTTGTTTTCGAGCTCTTTGGTCACAGTTTTATAGAAAGTATCTCCTCCCAATCATCCTTCACTTCATCACACCTGATGAAGTGAAGGATGGTTTAGATCAGCAGCATCATTTTTAACAGATTAATACACTAACAGACTGTGTAGAGTGAGAGAAGAGTGGGAAATTATTCAGAGTCAAAATGTGCCGGGCTGATTCTCTACTCTTATCTGAACAGACTTTAACAAAATCAAAGGATGCTTCAGTATTAGCTCAGAGGTGTCCACACACAAGCAACAGCTGACTGAATGCACCAAGAATCATGTTGACAGGCACATCAGTTAGAAATGACAGATCAGTGCAACCATGGGCTAAAGGTAAAAGTAGTGTTCAGGCGCCACCTGCTGGAAGAATCTGTTAATAACAACAAACACACTTTAACCAGGGTGGTAACAATCACACTGCTGCAACACATCTGATTTGACCTTAGTGGGACCATTACACAGCTGTTCTCCTTAATATAAATGTAGTTGTTTCATTCAAGGGGTTTCCAACTTAGGGGTCGTGTCCCCTCAAAGGGGTCACGAGATGCATCTGAGGGGCCATGAGCTAAACAAGTGAATTCTACAACTGAAATTTATCTTTTGATTTATCTTTTGAGAGCTTTTTCCAACCTCCTTTTTGTATTTATTGGATATTGGATTTTCTTCAGTTACTGTTTATGACTTTCATGTGATTGTTTAAAAATGCATCAAAGGCTCAAGCTTCACTGTGTCAAATGATTTTAGCTAACTGTATCTGTAGCACAAGACGCACGTCACTTCCTCTATTTTCCTCATGAAAACTTTAAATTTCAGTTTCTTATTGTTTTTTCGACTAAAATATATTAGACGTTTTTAATTCTGGTTAAAATTATTCTGCTAAAAGAGGAAACGATGGACGCATTAGATAGCTGTAGTAGATATAAGTCGCCACATGGGGGCAGCAGATGGCAGGGTTTTTTTTCCCCCCAAATAGTGGCGACAGTAGTGAAGAGGTATTTCTGTGGACAAGATGACAGAAATATTTTCTTTTTCAAAGTGAAGACGTTCCTATAAAAGAATATTTTCCCTCTGGGGATTTTTTTTTTTTTAACTCCATTTTAAAGGGGTTTATGTAAGTCAAATCAAATCATGCACAAACGTCATGTGTTGAATCATTTCCACTCACTCTTAGTTTTCTAATTTGTTCTTCTTTCACACAGATGTGTTTATGATTTATAGAAAGTCTCACATAAGTAAATAACACCAATTAATTTTACATTTTTAATTAGTTTTTTAGTATTTGTGGTAGTATTAGTATCTAGTTTGCTTATAATGTAGTTAACTTTCTGTTTTTCTTTTAACTACATTACATCTGACCCGTTAATTGTTTTTCATGTCGTTTCAAGAATTTTCCACAACATTAAGTTTAGTTTCCAAAATCGCTGGCCCATATGTCTGAGCCAAAACCAATTTATTCTGTTTTTATACGATGAAAACATCAGTTTATCTGAGACATAATGATTTTTTTTTTTTAAAAATTCAGGATAAAGTTGTGTTTTTCCGAGGAAAAGATTATTATTCCTAAGGAAAACTAATCTTTATCTCTTATTTCTATAGATTAATTTCGTCGTTTTAAACATATCGTAGATGAGAATAACTCATTTGTTGATTTGTTCAGCAATAAATGTCGTTACTAAACCAAAAAAACAGAAAATCCATGTTGGTTCCCTCTATCTTAGCACAAAGAGAAATAACTAAAATGAAGAGCAAACCATAACAGTTTGAAAATGCTTTAATTCACTTGTATAGCCACCCAAACACGACCAAACACAGATTATATTCTGATATAAGTAGGCACAAGTAGAGCAGTTAAGTTCTCTGGATAGAAGTAGGCACACGTAGTACACCTGGAAACATAACCCATGGTTTTGGACTCAGCCGAGTTTTTTCCTCCAAATGCTGAATAAGTTGTCTTACATGATTCAAAACTCTTTCAAAACGGATCTCGGGTGATATTTCCAGGAAATTAATGAGTTCCCCCATCAAATGAAATCCAGTTTTAAACACTGTACTAGTAAACTGCAACACATGGGCTCTAAATGAAACTAATGTTTAGTCTTTCTATGATTAATTAATCTCTTCCACTATAGTCACAAACTCAACTGTGTGTTTTCCCAAGAAAAGATTTGAGGAAGCCTCCCACATTTCAACACAGGTCAGTTACGAAATAGCTCAAATCTTTCCTCATCATGGTGTCCCCTCTGACGTATCCCAGAGTCTTAAACAACAACTCAGAGCTTAAAATTCAGTTTTATCCCACTGTCCTCTGTTCCCTTTGTCCCCTGCCACCCATCCCATCCTAAACTCCCTCCTTAGCTTTTCCGTCCCTTCCACTCAGCGTTCAGCTGCTGACGACGTGTCCCGCCCAGGTCTCGTGCTTGGTCCCCGGGTTGAGGTGGGTTATGGTGGCCTCCACCGCCTGGATCTTCTCGTGTTTGGGAGGGATGGAGCAGATCTTGTAGCTCATCTCGTCGCCTTCCATCGGCACGTACTCCCCCTCGATGCTGGAGGAGAGGGACACGGAAAAAAACGTTTAAACGTTATTCTGGCCTGTTACCGCGGACTGAGCTCATAGCTTCATATCAGGGGACAGACAGTGGATATTTGGAGAACAAAATCATTGTGGAGGGACCTTTGGGTCCTATGGGTTGAGGAGAGGGGCCTCTGTGGATCATCCCACAGATACTTGACCAGTTTGGGATCTAGTGAATTTGGAGGCCAGGTCAACACCTTGAGCTGTTCTTCATGTTTTTTTTTAGTTGTTCCTAAAGTGTTTTAGTGGCTGCATCCTGCTGGGGATGGCTGCTGCCATCAAGGAGTGTCATTGCTATGGGGTGGGGGTGCCTGGTCTGGTCTAGGTGGGTGCTACATGTCTAAGTAACATCGACACCAATGAATGCCAGGTCCAAGAGTGGCATGGACAAAGCTATAGTTTGAAGAAGACTATTGGAAAAAAATGTTTTATTGACAGATGAGACCAAAGTAGAAGTTTAAATCAGAGGCTCGTGTTTGGAGACTAAACATGAACTTCATGACGTCTGTGAAACCCGGGGTTGGTGATTATGTCCTAGTTTGGGTCTCTTTTGCTGCATATGGTTCCAGGACGGCTTGTCATAAGTGATAGACCAATGAATTCTGAATTCTCTCTAAAAGGAAATGTCAGGACATGTTGACCATGAGCTGAACCTGAAGAGAAACTGGGTCATGCAGCGAGACAACGAGCCCAAGAACACAAGTGGTCCAACGGATGAACGGTTAAAGAAGAACAAGATGGATGTTTAGGAACGGCCAAGTCAAAGTCCTGACCTTAATCCAAGAGAAATGTTGTGGAAGGACCTGAAGCAAGCAGTTCATGTGAGGAAACATCTCAGAACTGAAGTGGTTCTGTTCTGAGGAATGGGCTAAAATTCCTCCAAAGTTGATGTAGACGACGGATCAGCAGTTACCGGAAATGTTTAGTTGCTGTTATTCATATACTAATACTAATATTGGCTCATTTTCCCGAATAAACAAATTCATAAGTTTAATATTTCTGTTTCATTTGTTTGATCGGGTTCTCTTTGTCTACTTTCAGGTTGTTTTGAGTCGTTTTTTTGCAAAAATGTAGAAAATTCTGGAAAATGCTTGGCCAATAAAGATGTATGGCTCTTAAATGCTAAATTCCCCCAATAGATAGTCTGTAACTATGGATGTCTACAGTTTTTATATCTTTTTCATTGAATAATTGCTTGATTTGGCTAAAAAGAACCACGAAAGTGTAAAGTTGTGTGCTGGGCAGCTAAACGACGAGCTGAAATTCAACACAAATCCCCGTAAACCCAAGCAGAGCTGCAAATGAACGTGCAAATTTTCCGTCGTTTCATCCCGGTGAGCGATTGCTCCAATAAAACGTGAAGCATTGAAGCGATTTCTAAACAAAAATAACCTGAAAACACTCAACAGTCATTGGAGCACTACGCCAATGATAAACACGACGACCTAGGGATGTTTTCACACCTGTGACCCTTCACGATGAGCTGCTGTATCAAACCACCTTCAGTGCTACGTGGAAAGTCTTCCTTTTGACTAATTGTAGAGGATCAAGGGTTTTGTGTGTGTGCGTAGGTGTTTTAAACGCTTGTGTTCACTGCTGACGTCTCTGCCTTTTAAGCCTGTGGGTGATAACAAAAGCAAAGCAGTGAAGGTCATCAGATATTCAGTTTTCCTCCTACACACTGTTGCTGCCACCACCGCCGCCGCCGCCGCCGCCCCGGCTCTGCCGTGCTGCTGCAGCTTGATGTCAATGATTAAAACCTAAAACAAAATAAATTAAATCTAATCCTGACGTTAACACACTTACTCTGAGATGTGGACAAAGATGTCGTTGCCCCCGTCCGATGGCGTGATGAAGCCGTGGCCTTTGGAGCGGGAAAAATATTTACACACGCCGGTAAATGAGGGACCCTCGGCTGCACGGGCCGTCCTGCGCGGGAAGAAGAGACGAGAGAGAAAAGAGGAGAGAAAGTCACTTAAAACACGTCTTATCGCTGCGTTGTCATTGACCAAGATCCAGACGTGTCCTCTATCTCCACAGAGATGAGAGATTAATTAGCTACGCAGCTTTAAATTCTCAAGAAAGTAAAGGTGTAATAGTTTAATCTTTGCTGGCCTGTGATCACGCTGGGGGGATTTACACCAAATGCAATGTTACTAACTGCATAAAGACCAAAGTATTTGATTGGCTAAAAGATTCATTCATTCAGCTTGTAATGTAAAAACCAAACGGGACCACTGGCCTGTTTTTCAACAAGCTTCACTTTTAGTAGAGGAAACACAGCAGCTAATGTGTTCAGTTTATGTTTTACAGCGTGTGTGTGTGTGTGTGTGTGTGTCCTCACGCTGAGCAGGTCCTGTTTCTCCGCGTGGGCAGGGGGCTGGGGACGAGGTAGCCTCTCATGGGGGAGGGCGAGCGGTCTCTGTGTCTGCAGGATGGAGGCTTCAGGGACTCTGAAAAGAAAAAATGACATTTATACGTCAATAGAACGAGACAATGCTGACTCATGTTCAGTTCAGTTCAATTCGATTTTATTTATGCAGCGTCAAAAACAATACAAATCGTCTCAAGACGCTTTACAAAAGCCCGGCCTGAAACCCCCGAGAGCAAGCCTGAAGGCGACGGTGGCAAAGAAAAACTCCCTCTTAACAGGAAGAAACCTTGGGCAGCTCATATGGAGGGACCCATCTGCCTAAGGCCAGCCGGAGTGGATAACTGCAGGATTCCATGAAGACTGGGCAGTAGACGCAGATGCGGAATAGAGCTCCACAGGAAACGCACAACTCCAGGCCAGAGATACTCACAAGGAGGAGGAGGAGGAGGAGGGGAGGGACACACAGCAGTAAACATTCTAGAAAAGAAAGTGGAGGATGCGAGAGAGGAGGGAGAAGAAAGAAGGAGGACATGTGTTTGGTGCATCGTCCCCCAGCAGCCTAGGTCTATAGCAGCATAACTAAGGGACGGTTCAGTCCAGCCCTAACTATAAGCTTGATCAAAAAGGAAAAGTCTTAATCCTGACCTTAAAAATAGAGAGAGTGTCTGCCTCCCGAACCCAAACTGGGAGCTGGTTCCACAGGAGAGGAGCCTGATAGCTGAAAGCTCTACCTCCCATTCTACTTTTTGAAACTCTAGGAACCACAAGTAGGCCTGCACTTTCAGACCGAAGTGATCTGTTGGGATGATGCGGTACAATGAGGTCTTTAAGATACGATGTTCTGTCTTCAACGTTAACAAGTAGGATAATAAAGTAACTTCCACATGGACATTTATTATCATTGGGGTCTGTTTATGCTTTTATTTTGGTAGGTAGCACTGAAGAGGGACAGGAAGTGTAGGCGTAAGAGGGAGGGCACAAGCTGGAATTAAACCCTTTTAACTATAGTGCGAGTCTGTAGTAGTGGGACGTCCTGATGGTCACAGTTTCCTATGGAAAAAGACTTTAGTTGGCAGCTCGTCAATTGACTTCAGAAAAAAAATGGACGCCCCGTCTCCATTTCCTTCTGCTGGGCACACTGACACCAGTATCCTGGGAACACGGGAAACGCCACCACAGAGAACCTTCTTTGGGACATCCCTGATACAGAACGACTTTATTAGCCTAATGCATTTCGGTTTGTGGCCTTCCTCATCATGTAACCATCTGATAACACATCGACCTCGACGACAAAAAGTCCTCCGGCCGCCTGATGCGTCCCACCCGCTCCCACGGGAACAGGATAATCAGCGTTGCTCACTTTAGCTGTCAGTGGTCGTAATGTTATGGCTGATCGTCCTTACCTGGAGAATGTGGGGATCCCGCGGAGGGAAGTGGAGGGGTCACAGGTCGAGACCCCTGGATGGGCGTGGCCTGAGAGGACATGTCGGAAGAGGCGGGGCCAAAAGGGTGGGGAGGAAGAAGAAGGAGGAGGAGGAGGAGGAGGCGGGTTGTCACTCAAAAGGGAGAACAGGTAGACGTTATTAAACACCTGGAGAGAAAAGAAAAAAAGGGATTTATTTAGAGCGGTCATCGCCGAATGCACAAGCACACACACTTAAAAAAAAAAACCAAATGAACCGAGTCAGTGGTTGGCTGGCTGCTGCTGCTGGCGGTGGTGGCAGAGCCCTCGCTGCCATGGCAACAACAATTTGAGGACAGGCCGATTGCCGCGGAGACATGACAGGAGCCCCCGGAGACGGAGAACAGTCCCTCTCATTCACCTCGGCCCGGGACTTACATCACCGGCACCGTCGACCAATTAGGGAGCGGCAGAGAACAGAAAACCCTCCAGTGAGCTCTCTCGCCTTCGTTTCCATTACGGACGACTTGTTGAAAAGAAAATTATTACGGCGAGCGAGGGGAGCTGTTAAAGAAATTTAATGAAAAGGAACAGGAGGCTGGTTGGCGAGATCATTGGACTCTCAGCGTCTCAACGGACGTTAACGGAAAAGTTTCCAATGAAATCTCTTTACATACATTAACAAACGGCAAACAAAGATGGTGACGGTTCGCAAACAACTCTTGAGACACACGTGGATGCAAAAATATCAATTAACCCCCTTCACCTGGACTTTTTTTTACTTATTTTGACAATGAAAAGGTCAGAAAACGTCCTTTTGCCCCTTTCTTGTATAACTTTAAATATCTGGCAGTTATTATTTACATTTCACTGCATGTTTGAAGAGTGTAACAACGTCCCAGGAGAGGCACAAGCGTAATTATGGTAATCCAGAGTAGCCTAGCGCTGCCGGCGACACATTTGGTTTTAAGACATAAGACGTTTATTTAATCCCACGTGTGGGAAATTTCCTTGTTCCAGTAGCACAGAATTTGGCAAAAAAATATATATAAATATACAGAAAGACAGCGACGACTTTGAACAGGGAAAAGGTTATCAAAAAAAAACACAAATACAAAAATTTTAAAAATATACAAAAGAATGACCATACTCTGAGAAAATATAGGGAGGAGAAATAGCTAGAAAGTATAAGACGTTCTGTATGTACAGTGTGGAGAACGGTGGGATAAACTTCACAAATAAATAATCGCTTAACCTTTGAGAAAGACATTTTGAGTTGGTGAGGTAGTGGTTTGTGCAAAAACAGGCAGCGCAAAGAAGGGGTTTTAAGGGGTTAATGTAGCTTTAGGCAAAACTTGAACTTATCCATCAGCACCAATTCCTGGATTTGGCCCCAGATCACCGATCATGACTGGGCATTTGCTGCTTGTCGTGTGAACACACACCTTGGTCTATGACTAAACGCTTAAAAATGAGCAACAGTCCCATCGCCTTCAGCTGCAGTTTGAGGCAAGTGTTAGCATGCTAACAAGCCGACGCAGACTTTCATATTTCAGTAAAAGTTTCTGCTGCTTTAAAGTTCAGGTCAACACGTATTATACACCAGTCTTCACAGCTTTCTCTCAACACATACTCTTTGTATGTTAAATCATCAGAGCGCCAGGTTTAAAGGTGAGTTCACACTACCATAAACGGACGACGACACAACAGCGCCAACAAGCGCTTCAATGGCGACTGGTAATATTTTAGGCTAAAGTTGAAACTAACTGAAGCGAGTTTGCGATGCAGCTATAGGAAAATCGCTTACATAACTTCCCGCGTCATGAACTGATAAGAGAACAGACTGGAGTAAAGGCAGATCAGGGCTGTGGGGTTGTTTTGGCGGATTATCCAGCTCTGTGGAATCTGGTTTTCACAAAAGGGGAAAAAAAAGACGAATAATCGCCTCTCAAGGGCGGAGAGGCAACCACTGCTATCTCTCGCCGGAACGAGCGTTTGGCAGACGAACCAGAAATACTACAAACGATGGAGAAACGCCAATCCTTTCGCACCATGAACCGTGGAGATACCCAGGTCTCCATCTGCAAACGGCGTCACGACCACGGCGGCAGGGGGTCTGAATACACTTTACAGTTTTGCTGCACAAAGCAGAGGGAGCGTCTGATCCGTCTTAACTTAATATATATCGAGTAATGTAATAACAGCCCCTCTGGACAGCAAGCATCCCTTAATAACCCAACAACAACACACACACACGAACACACATATATTTATATTTCAGTATTTTTTTATATACAGAGGCAACAGCAATCCTCCCAGACAATGCAGATGTAAAATCAGCAAATTAACCGTCATTTCGTGATGCGGCTAAAACAGCTGAAGAGCTCGGCGTAAAAACAAACAAATCATTAACAGGCGAGGGGATGAAATAGCAGGTTGAGAAGAGCAGCAGGGAAGGAGAGAGGGCCTCTACAACCAGACGGAAAAGCGGCAGATAAACAAGAGATAATGCCCGAGAGGTGTTCTGAAACCGTGATAAGGAGAGTACAGATTTAGCCCGTGAAGTCTTACTCTTTCACTCCACGCTGCTTTAAACCACCACTGTGGCGTTGGATGTTTTGCTCTCCGGCGAGAAAATCTGCACACGGCTATTCAATCCTTCCTGAACCGTGTTTTATGACCACACGCGCCAACTACCTGCTATTAAAATGCGTCCCTACATGCGTCCCCAAGTCGATCCAATCTCGGTTTCTCACACTGTATGCAAATAAACGCCGAAATCATTTGAGGCGCAGTGGAATATATATATATCAACAGCTGCTGTCTCTTAATGGATTGCTACCGCTGTTTCAGAACCACAAACAGCTGTCGCAACGTCACAAGGAAGTGATTCGTCTTCTGGACCAAGCCGTGAAGTCTTTCTCACTCAAGTATCGAGTTTAGTTATTATTTAGGCTTCGTATCTCCGAGTTGTTTTTAAAGACAAGCACGGAAATCAATCCCCGAAGACGTCCATACGCACAGTAATCTGTAATTACGCCACTAAAACTCAGCGAATGGTCAGCTGCGTGGACAATTGTTTGTTTGAGGGGTTTCTACGAGCCTTTACTCACTGACACACTTATATTTTAGCATGTGCTATGGCGTAGGAGCGATGCCCAACTATCAATCTGTCTTTACACCAATGCAATACCATGAAGAACCCCCCCCCCTTAACCTAAAGGATGTAAATGGAAATATTCTACTTTGGGGTTTTGTGACACAGGAAACACAGTACAGATAAAGGGAAGTATGGATTGGATCTGGACATACTGGTCGGTCAAGATCACAGTGTTTTGGACAAGACAATGCTTCTGTAGCAACAACATTAGTAAGTAAGTAACAGCAACTGAAGATAAAGTAGGTAAAGTCTAGTTTAGATTAAGATTGGTAATAAACAATGCGATTAAAGTAATAATTTTCACTGCATAAATCTGTGGAAGTACTTAAACTGGTTGCAGAAACAATGCAGCATAACACAACCATACATAGTTTTTAGAAGTTAAAGGACAGATCCTTCATCTCCGTTAAGTGCCATTGAGCAAAGCACTATCTGCAAGTTCATGTGCTTCAGATTAATCTAGGTGAACAGACAACTAGTAATCCATACCATCCTTTTAAATACGTAAGAAAAAAGGGCCAATATTAAGTAAGGCGGCTTGAGTCAACGGCGAGTCATTAAATGAGCAAAACACAAAGATAAAGTGGCACATATATGAGGGGTTACAGATAAGACGAGGACTGTAATAAGGTCAGACACGATAACGTTTGTAAAGAGCAAAAAAAACCTACTACGTGCTTCCACAAACACAGTGAACACGTAGGCGCAATTTTCCAACAAACTCTGACTTGAAACCACAATTGCTCTGTTGACGTGAGAGCTGGTGCGTAACTCCCTTCTAGGGAAAAACATAAGAAGGAAACTCAGTCATCCCCACAAGGCTTTTGGCAATGAAACTTTGATGTTTCTTGTCTGGACCACGCACATGGATTATCCAAAAACGCTTAAGACAGGGAGTGTTGCTCTGTTTTTGCCTGGGTTTTGCCTTTGGGGGACAAGTCCTCCAACGACAGGCCCCCATTTAAACCCCCGATTCCCCACCAGTCACCAAGAAACTCTACAGGTCAAGTTGCCTTTCTCTAGTGTTTTTGGATAAACCTTGACCTGGATGACTGAGAACCTTCACAGAAAACATCTGGAATCATCCACATTTTTTTTTTTGGCTCTTCCTGACATATCTGAACAACAATTTTATCTTCTCTTAAAATTTTTGATTTTTCAATCACCAGTCTTCAGTCTCCAGTAAGTACACCACTGGCATCAGAGGCTAGTACTGTAGAAGTAACTTAGTAGACTTAGTAGTCTTAAACACTGGTCTTTCATGCTAAATCACTTCCCTTTTCTAGTTCACTCAAATTCTGGTTAATTTTCAACTTTGGCACAGACTGCGTTACACTGTGTTCAAGCACTCTTTGGTATTATGTGGCGTTCATAGTTGGATCAATGGTTGTACGCTGCTAAATAACAAAATAAAATAAACAAAATTGTCTTTTCTCAGTGTAGCCAAACAACTACTGTGCGTCTTTGTCCAGACCAGTGTTTCCAAAAAGCCTCCTCTTTCCTATTAGTTTTTCTTGGACGGCAAACAATGCCAGCTTTTTCCTGGCATGCCTTCCATTGCAGGTTAAAGTTGTGCAACGTCCTAGATGATTTTGTGGGGTTCGTGCAGATTTGTTTTTGCACTGAAACGCTCTGCTCTCAGGCTTAATTGGTCAGGGCGGCCTGTCCTGAACCAATTCAGGGGGTTTGTTTAAAAATCAAAGCCACTTGTGTATGATTTTTCCTTGCAGTGGATGCCCAAGAGAGCTCTTTAGGTCTTGGCTTGACGACAGCCTTTATAAATAGGTACCGCTTTCAAAGAGGATCAGTGTCACAAAAAGTAATTACTGTGTTTGCGTTTATAGGCTAATGTGTGATTAAGCGGTATTAGGTTTTGGCGAGATACTCGAGAAGTTCCACAGAATTTCAGCGCAGTTCAAACACACATACGAGACAAGAAAGCCTCACAGCAACTAACTTCCTTTATGAAACTGCTCTTAAGATACGCTGGATACCTGACAAATAGCTTTACAAGGGTGGGATAAAGTCAGGCTTGGGTTGTTTTACCACTTGTATAACGCTGTGTAAAGAATACAAACTCGTTAAGGGTGGGTATGCCAACAAGACTTCAGCCTCACATTTCAAAACCAACTCAAAGGTCAACTGTTTAAATATGTCGTGGTTATGACAGTATTAGCTTTGCCAGTATGATCATGTTGCAAAGATATTACAGTGGGAATATGACTGAACAACAACCTTAGTAACAGTAAACCAATAAGTCCTAGAGCCCTGACCTTCTGGTCACCATTTAGTGGGGGAACTAATTCCAGGTGAGTTAACACAGCCTAGTCAAGCTTGAGTGTTGTGTGCAAAACCAAAAAATAAAATAAAAAATCTAAAATGAAGAACATGTCTGAAACAAAGGCAGCTGGACTTCGTGAAGACCCGAAGAAGCTACTTAGACGAGTGCCAAGACGTCTTCAAGAGACTCTACAAGTCCAGTTGCCCTTGTTTTAGCTTTTTTTTGGGCTAAAAACCAAACAAGTTCAGTTGCTTTTGCTTTACATAGATTTTTTTGTATTAATTTGTTTTGGATACACAACAACCTGAATGCCTGAGAACCTTCACGCCTTCACAACACCTAGAGCCCCTGAGTTTAGCAAAGTTACATAAGAGGGATGTGGAGTAGCGCGTTAAGCTAGCTAATGTTAGATTTCACGGATCAAAAAAACTCAATACCTCAAGCTCCCTGGGACTCATTGCAAAACCAGATGCCTAATCCAAAACTGAAAAGCACAAAGGGTCGACTGAAAATTCAAAATAGTGATTGCGACCAACCTTTGACGAGTTTGCAACCCAGCAAACGTCATTTCAAGCGGCTCTGGCAAATACCAAATCAATGTTTTCATTTCGAGTCTTTCTGTATAAATGACTTTCTCTTTACCTCTCGTCCAAGCACAAACAATAGCCATGCTCTTTGTTATTATCTCTCTCTCACACACAGAGCACTGGATAAAACCCCTGTCCGTTGGAATTTTCCATAATAGCTCCCTGGACACCATGACACCCGGAGACCCTGCTGATACAGCAAATACCAGTCCGGTGGGTCAAAACCCACACACAAAAACACACCATGTGCACATGCCATTACGCCGGACGACCACAACCTCTACACAGACAGGATAACCTGCAATTCACTGGAGTATCAGTGTGGCAACCTCAATCATTGATCTCAATTTTAGAGACATTTCCGTATGAACTAGTATATATAGCTACTATACAGCTACTCTTATTGATTTCCTGTCCCAATCACTCGAGCGCCTGTGCAATGCATCTGCAGAGAGACTTTCCGCTGCAAGGGATTTGTTGTTGAGGTTTTAATTAGGTTCAAAGTAGAAGAACTGG
Source organism: Chelon labrosus (assembly GCF_963514085.1). Classification (NCBI taxonomy): domain Eukaryota; kingdom Metazoa; phylum Chordata; class Actinopteri; order Mugiliformes; family Mugilidae; genus Chelon; species Chelon labrosus. The sequence continues at coordinate 18,297,647 of NC_140354.1, forward strand.
GTAGAGTGAACAAAGACAAAGTGTTTATGCTCTACCTAGGGCCTGCCTTAAAAAGAATAGATTGAAAGCGTGACAAAATCCACCCATCAGCGCAAACAAAGCGCACTAATACCCCTCTCATTCACACAGTGGTGTCAGGGATGGGCGGTCAGAACAATTCATCTGGGTAATTGTACTGCTGTAAAATTAGCTGGACCCAAATGTGGTAAATTAGTAGCACAAAACCTGTAGTAGTTATGTTGAATTCACTTAAATTACTGAGCCAACCTAAGTACGCTACAAATAGAATTTCATTAGGCTCAAATACAGCAATATAATCAGGTTTATGTTTATTCAAGCAAATTTTTGAGCGTATTTCGTAAGAGATCATTCCTGTTTCGAGAAACTGACTTGATTAAATATCACAGAAATTGTGTAGGACGCACTAGAACAACAGTTTTGCTGCAGAACTGTCCCGGTCAAGCTGTGAAAAGGAAGTCCCGTCACCTCCCATCCGGCTTAAGTCTTACCGCTGGACGAGGAAGGAAAAGTCACAGATCATAACACGAGATAAAAATTCAGAGATTGACAGATTTTGAATTTAACTCTTCAAGTGGCCATTGAATGTAATCAGTTTGGCTTTTAGTCGGTCTGCATGTCAGGAATGTACACGGGGAAGAAGGAAAGACAATGTTCAAGGCATGTCCATCACCTGACGGTAATGGTAGCTAAGGCTTAACAAGCCACCCATATCAGGTCACACCAACCCCGACTCAAAAACCAGAAGACGAGACGTGGTAAAAGGACGGATCCAAGTCTGCTGCAAAGGGGTGAGAAAAAAGAAGAGGTGGCAAAAGACTAACGACTGCGTGAGACACTGTTAATCAGAGTCTACTATGCTCCCATGTCTCTTTTTACCCTCATCTTTTTTTTTTTTACTTTCTATCATTTGTCTCTCAGCAGCTCTCTCGCAGGTTCACTCAGTCCCTCGTTTACTCCGGGAGGGTGAAAGAGAAAGGAAGAAAGGAGAGGAAATGTCAACCAGGATGAAATGACACAAAGGCAACGTTACGAAAGAAAGCTGAACATGACCCGACACAGATTTAGCAGGAACTGTACACGACACAAAATATACCCATCATTGCTACTCAGCTCCAAATTAAATGATATTACCATTAGGTCTGCTGAAAAGCTGCACTTAGACAATTAAACCGCTACGTCTCTTTGCCTAACATATCAGAGAATATTCAAATGCTACCGAGTTGCAAAATCAAAACTCATGCCTCTGACTTTTTTCATCTGTTTGTTTAGCCTTGAAGCCAGCATGAAATTTCGTCATCAAAAAAAATGTTAACGAGATGTGTTGAGATGTTTGGATTCCACTGTCGCGGCTGTTGCAAAAGACGTTGACGGCAGAATGACTTTTAAGGACAAACAGTTAACTCTGACAGTAGTCTTGCAAACCTCCCAACTTTGAGGAGGTACATTTCGACAACACATACACCGATCAGCCACAACATTAAAACCACTCACAGGAGAAGTAAACAACATTGACCATCTTGTGACAATTCAATGTTCTGCTGGGAAACTTTTGGACCTGGCATTCATTGGTGTGGTTGTTACTTAGACATGTAGCACCCACCTAGACCAGACCAGGCACCCCCACCCCATAGCAATGACACTCCTTGACGGCAGCAGCCATCCCCAGCAGGATGCAACCACAAAAAAGCTTTAGGAACAACTAAAAAAAAAACATGAAGAACAGCTCAAGGTGTTGACCTGGCCTCCAAATTCACTAGATCCCAAACTGATCAAGTATCTGTGGGATGATCCACAGAGGCCTTTCCCCTAACAACATTTCTGTTTCCACAGGAAACCCTCAGAAGGCCCATTCTCTGTTGAGTCACAACTGTTCTGGAGGCAACAAGGGAGACCTACACAATATTAGGAAGGTGGTCATAATGTTATGCCCAATCAGCGTAAGTGCCCATTTAAACAGCTTCTCAATCAGGCAACACTGGACTCTTCATCATATAACAATAGTGCCAAAGAACGTATTCCACGAGCCTTGCACCTGTCCCACATCGTTAAAATCACCCAAAGCTGACATGAACCTGTTCGGACCAAGAGGGCGAGAGCCTTTGCAGCTGACGCCGGCCAAGTCACTGTGGCGTCTCCATTATTAAACCACTGACATGAATGGAGTGATGTAAACAGCTCCAGGCAGGTTATTGAGGACGTGCATGCGCCGACACAAAGGAGGACAGAATCTGCTTTCAACGGGAGCGAATGCAGAAAGCATTAACCTTAAACACACAAACAGCCATATTGAATTAGGCTCTCCGTGCAGCTTGGATGTCAGCCGGTGTGGGTGTTTATGCAAGGCCAAACGTGAGAAGTGTGACAGAGAAAAATGGTCCCGATCCTAGCGTCTGATGACTCACCCCCTGATGTGCGTCAATGCAGTTTCTCCCATAATTTAAACAGGCACAGATTCATGAGGGTTGAATGTACACTGTGATTTGCATCAACAGCTTCGTGCCTTGGACGAAAGGGTGTGTCGTGTCCATTTGTGTCGCAACAATTCCAGAGAAATTGGATCCAGATCTTTCCACATTAAATATATATGATGTATATCCACTGTTTGTCTCAACCTACCATGACTGTTATTCTTACGGGTTAGTGCCAATAGTCTTAAGGCTACGACACCAAGCCGACAGCTGGCTGTTTGCTGGTGTTGGGTTGTCAGTGAGCATCTGTGGGTCTAGTTTTTGCACCAACGTACAGCGGAAAAACCCGTGACGAACCCAAGTTGCATTCAAGAGTTTTGATGCTCCTAAGAAATATAAAAATTGCTCTTCAGAGGAAACATTACAGACTAAAAAGATAGCGATCGTCAGCAATGATGTGGTTTTTCCACACAGCAAAAGGGACAGTGTTTGACAATCGCTGCCAGAAGGGGAAGACTGAAGTTCCACACTCTAGCGCCAAATAATGTTTTTTTTTTTTTTCTAAAAATGTTCTTAGGGGCAACATGTCTTGTTGAGAATAATTAATTTCAATCTTCATAAAAATCAAAAGAGATAATTCATTTGAACTCATGATTTATTCAAAGTGGATCTTCTAGCCAAGAGTGGGTAAGGAGTCAAAGCGCTGCCTTTGATTAAACTACTTTTACCATATCTTTTGTTATTAACCTTTGTGTCCATGTAAATTAAACTCCTTAGCTTGAAACAAGGCACAAATAATTAATAATTTGATAAAGAAACAAGGAGCTCAGCACACTTGTGTGCATCTGTACAGGCTTCAACCACTTCCTGTCCTAATGCACCCTTTTATCTAGTCTCTGTGTCTTTGTACGGTTTTGTTTTGTGAATATGGAGACAAATTGTTGATGTGCCTCCGTGCGTTGATCGCCTTTTCAGGCGGCGCCTCCATTAGTTGATAGTGGCTACGCAGACATTTCTGTTTTTCTGTGGTCGACAAGATGATGGATGAATCCCTAGAGCTTTTGGCCACAGGGAGTGCTCTGCCTCCATGAACGAGGACAAACGTATGAATACATCTTTTTCACTTTTGTTAACAGGAAAACATCACAGGATATCACAGGGTTGGGTTCTCACTGGTCTCTCCTCCAATTCTTTAGCTTCCTTCTCTTCTTTCCACGTTCAGGAAATTCTGTCTTTTCCTGAAGGTGTCAAAACCTGATGAACACCACTTCCTGGATACGACAGGAAAAAAAGGGGAGCAGCCCAGCTTTGTCCTGGGTAAACCTGTGTGTGGTTAAATTTTATTTCCCAAATAAACCACTCAACTCCCACAGCATTCCTCAAACTATTTTAGGTTAACGGTTAAGTTTAGAACAGTATTTTTTTGCAAATTAAGATGTACACGGCGAGCAACAAAATAAATCCAACTAGCTGATCCTAGAGGACTGATCAAGGAATCTCACTTAGTTACCTCAACAGCTTTGACCTCAAGAAGCTTCCTAGGACAAAGAGGTGCCAAAGGGTCCACAGTTGGTCCAATGCATGGTTTAGCATTTCTTATATTTATTCTTCTATCTGTTCCGAGACCATACGGCCAGAGAGGGTAACTGAAACCCCTTTGAACAAGGAAAGCGGGCAGGGTAAGACAAAAAGCAGGCCATGGAAAACAAAAGGGATTTTGTAGGCCGTACACTGTAGGGTCCGCCAAACAATGCGGCTTTCTCTGAATGGAGCATACATCAATTGCTGTTGACAGTTTGGACTTCAGCCATGTTTTAATTGGTCACTTCCCATGGGACTGGGACCTGTACGACATCTCAGTTCGTCCAGATAGATGCTTTTATGTGTATTTGTTTGACTTTAGTTTACAAGATATTGCCTTCACATGCATGGCGCCGTTTATATGGATTGTCCTCCACAAACAGATCGAGAATTCATGAAGGGATTGTCACTTTGAGCAGGTTGTATGGTCTAAATACCATAATACAAACGGTGCAGTTTGATCTTGTGTGTCCTGTCTTGGGCGTACATTGTCATCACCTAGCTGTGTTTATAGAGCAGTCAGACTTTCCCATCGTGTAATACGACACTGCTAGAGGTGAAAAAAAAACAAAAAAAACAAAGAAAAACACCTCAGGGCTTCAAGTGGGGAATTTTGCTTTAAAATGAGAGGTTACCCCGGACATAAATCAAACCTAAAGACGCCTCCGTTAACTTAAATTCTTGTTCTAATACATATGAGTGCGAAACATTATTTTAGTTAAAGCCTGTAAAATCTGCTACATGGCTCAAGGTGTGAATAAAGACAATTTCTTAACAAATTTTGTGATATCTCGAGATGTTCGGTGCAGATAACACAAAAATATTCAGTTGGACATTTTATAAAAATTTTATAAAAATGTTTTTGGAACAGCTAATTTTCAAATATCTCAATTGACAATTCTGTTTCTTATTTGACAATTTAATTAATGTTTTACTCTTGGCTGTCACCGTCTTCACAGTTCTTGACTCCTTTGAACTCTTGGTTAACTTAATAACTGGGTGTAGTGTTAGTGACTGACACCTAGGCAGAGAGCTAGCAACCTGTCACTCAAAGTGCATAATAACCCATAAATTTAAGCCTTGATATAATTTAAACATTGTTGTTGTTTTTTTTGCAGTACTGTAAACACATTTATTTTAACGGGGACAGACTCGATTTTGGAGCCTGCCTCAAGTGGCCATTAGAAAAATTGCAATCTCTGGCACTGCTGGTCACTGCTTGGTGTTGAGCTTCTGTTGATGCTTTAAATACATATTTCTGGCTTCTTGGTTCCCTAAACTCTTAAAATTTGTAAAGTGTGTTAAACTGTAAACTGTATTCTTTAGCCAAAAGGTTTCTAATATGGTTTCATAAAAGCATAAATGCAAAGGAAAGGTCATTAATTAAAGCTGCGTGTCCCATAATCAGAGATTAATTACATGCAGTCCAACTAAAGCTCGTCTCCAGAAGAGCTGTGTCACCACAGAGGCTGTTTTCTCGCTGCATAATCAGCCCAAATGCTGGGACGAAAAGAAAGAACAACTCTTCAGAGCTGTCATACTGTATGTGAGTAATACACTGGTTCGGTTGAAACAGAAGCGAGAAATCAGACCTTTTTTTAAAACCCAATTTCTCCATATGAACTAGTCTCGAATGTTTCCAAGGTCAGAGCATGCACAGTGACGATGGCTACCTCTGCTAACCGAGACAGTCGTGGTAAAAACAGCATCAATGAAAGCCACTGATGCTTTCAGTTGTAGCTCAGGCCTATTTACAAAGCAAAGTGAGTCTAAATTTACACGCACATTCTGAATAATTATACCAGTTAAACAAAGTGCTAACTTGGTTGCTGTTATGTCTTCACACATGTATTTTCCCAAGTGTAACCTACACTGATGTGGTGATAAATGCAGGTATGTCTCCAGAAGCCTTTCCACTCACGTTTCTTTGCTGCGTGGAATTTGCCCTTAAGACAAACAGCGGGATAAAAATATCTGAGAACAAAAACCTGCATTTAGCTTATGCACACATGCACACAGTTTACTTAAATAAATACTGCCGTATATTTCTGCTTCACCTCCATATGTTCGTACAAAATCTGCCATTTTCATTTTATCGTCTTTGCAAACTATTGTTGGAGTAATGAACTAATACACAGTAATGAATACAGCTGAGATATATTTAGTCAAAGGATAATTTACAGAATCAAGCAGATATTGGTAAAAAAACAACAACAACATATTCTTCTGATTATGGTTATGTAATTTTAACAAATACTGAACAATAACTACAGCCACAGCTTCTCCAAAGAGAGTATTTTCGTATGTTTCGTCTGTTGTACGTTGATGTAAATGGAACATTTTGTGGTTGCAGTAGCGTGTTTCTGAACCTCAGAGCTGCATGTTTCTGATCTATGAAGTTACACATTTCTGAACTGTGGAGCTGCATATTTCTGAACTGTGGAGCTGCATGTTTCTGAACCTCAAGAGCTGCATGTTTCTGAACTTTAGAGCTGCATGTTTCTGATCTATGAAGTTACACATTTCTGAACTGTGGAGCTGCATGTTTCTGAACCTCAGAGCTGCATATTTCTGAACTTTAGAGCTGCATGTTTCTGATCTATGAAGCTACGCATTACTGAACTGTGGAGCTACATGTTTCTGAACTTTAGAGCTGCATGTTTCTGATCTATGAAGCTACACATTTCTGAACTGTGGAGCTACATGTTTCTGAACCTCAGAGCTGCATATTTCTGAACTTTAGAGCTGCATGTTTCTGATCTATGAAGCTACACATTACTGAACTGTGGAGCTACATGTTTCTGAACTTTAGAGCTGCATGTTTCTGATCTATGAAGCTACACATTACTGAACTGTGGAGCGACATGTTTCTGAACTTTAGAGCTGCATGTTTCTGATCTATGAAGCTACACATTTCTGAACTGTGGAGCCACATGTTTCTGATCTGTAGATGGTTGTGGATATAAAGCTGCAGTTAGCTACCCAGAATCAGGTGGAAACAACCACAGTAACAAAATCTTCCTAAGAACACTTCTTAACCCCACCCTGACTACCTCCACCCTGTTTTAGGGTCAGATACATCAAATATCCATCCATAAAACTTTGAAGCAATAGTTTGTCCTTTACCCGTTCCTATTTCAGCATGAAATTTGGTGTGGAACTACTTGCACTTGGATGGGCTCGCACAAAGCCCTGACCTCAACTGCATTCAGTGCCTTTGGAATTTGCTGGGATGGCGACAGCATCAACGCCAACGCTGTGGGTGCTGAATGAGAGCAAATCCCCACGGCCACTGTCTAAAAAACTGATGAAAACCAGAGGATGGAGGGCTTTCACACCAGCTGATTTAAGATGAATGGCGGTGGTTTGCAATGAGACGTTGAATAATCGCTTACGGTAAAGCTGCTTTGCTTTCCATCTGTATTCATTTACCTTCATGCAATTAAACAATTTGGTCTAGCTGCTCATTTAAGCTCAAACTCCCTTTCAGCGCAGCAGCTCTTCATCACTTATCTACCCTCCCTTCCTCCCTCCCCTTCTCTCTCATTGTCATTGCTTTATTGCCTGCAGCCAGCACTCACAGGGGACTATTACAGCGTATCATATTGCACAACAACATGCAAGGCCTTCACAACAAGCTCCGTCTCCCGGCTTTACAAGACGCACAGTCGTAAAATTTGCCCCGGCGCAGTTAACTGCACACACCGGGCGTTAGGAGAGCAAGAGTTCACGGTTTGGCCTTGAGCGCGTCGTTACGTAATGCCAGTCCGCGTAATGTTGCACGAACGGGCTGAAATGTGATAAATCTGATGCACGAAGAGGAGGAAATGCCTTGATGTCGAGATGAAGTGCAGACACTACACAGGAGGACCATAAAGAATCGTAAAGCGGTAAATGTTAAGACACAAATTATACAATGAAGATGAAATGCTGTTGTAAAGGGGGGTGGTTGCATGGCCAAGCACGCAGCTGACAGTGGATACCTGCACTGGATAGCTGGCAACATAGACACAGTACATTCTGGACTTGGAAAAACTTGCTTTTTATTTGTCCATGTTGATAAGAGCATTAAAAACTTGATTTCTGTTACCAAAGTCCACTTTAATGCATGCAATGCCTCGTTCAAGCCAGTGCAAACAGTGCAACCAGCAATTAAAAACCCATTTAGGCCTGCTGAAACAAAAGCCCCCTGTGAAAACACTAAGAGGGTTTGTGCACAATCGCCTCTGAACGAGCCCAAACGTGCAAGGCCGTACGTGTGGCTTTGTCAGATCTGTAGAAAGTGGCGCAGAAACTAGCCACATCCTGACTGAAACTGTTTAGGTCGATGGTACCTTCATGAGAAAATGTGGGACGCAAAACAAGCACGCTCATTCCCTGTTTCACCCAACAACAAGCTTGGATATGGGGGGGAAAAACAAGCCTCTGCTTCTCCTGTGGAGGTTAATGCACTCATCATTCACTCATAATGAGCTGCTGTTGTTGTTGTGGATAACCGACAACAACTAGAAGCTCTTAATCGCCCACATGAAAATCACCTTCCAGCACTTTACTGGAGAGGAAGGGGTGTGGAGGAAAGAAAAGAGTGCTCATGTCTCTTTTCTGAATGAAAAGCTCAGTGTCTCTGGGTTTGTGTTTTCCTACGCCACAAAAACAAAAAAAAACGAAATAAACGGCAGGAAAACACGCCACGCAACGAAAAACTTTAAACAATTCAACGTATATTTATTTAAAAAAACTAAAAGTAGCAGCTGTTATGTCACCAACTTCGACCGCGACACATATTTATTAATACTACACATATTTAATGTTAAACAACAAAAACTTCACAGTTCGCTTAAAACCAACTTTTAAGCGAACTGACGTTTTTTTGATTTTTTTGATATTTTTTTCTGGAAATTGCGACGTGCGACGTTCACGGAGTCAAACGCCTGTTGGGCGGTTTTGAGCGCATCACTCACCTTCTTTCCTCCAACTTCACGACTCTCCTTTAAAAACGAAAAAAGGGGAGTAAATTAAACCCTTAGTGGAGTTGAATTAATTTCGCCGTGTCTGCCAGCGCCGCCGTGCATTAACGGGGATAAGGGTCGAGTCTCCAGGAAAACAAGCAGCAGCGTAAATACTTCACTCTTCTTTCACTCTCTCTTTTTTTTTTTTTTTTTTTCCCTTAAAGTGGGCGTGACTGTATGTCCGGTGACGTCGCCTGCTACCGTAGTGGCGATAACAAACACGCAGCGTACCGTGTTTTCTTGGCACAACGCGCACCAGCAAAATTTTATAAGAATGAGAATAGAATATTATAGAATAGTCTTTATTGACATTGCCGAACACAAGATGTACATTGAAAGGAGAGTAAACATTAAAAACAGTAGAATATGAATATATATATATCATTTAAATCTGAATCAGAAGTACAAAAGCAAAATTTTATAAGAATGAGAATAGAATATTATAGAATAGTCTTTATTGACATTGCTGAACACAAGATGTACAGTGAAAGGAGAGTAAACATTAAAAAACAGTATATATATATATATATATATATATATATATATATATATATATATCATTTAAATCTGAATCAGAAGTACAAAAGCAAAATTTTATAAGAATGAGAATAGAATATTATAGAATAGCCTTTATTGACATTGCCGAACACAAGATGTACAGTGAGAGTAAACATTAAAAACAGTAGAATATATATATATATATATCATTTAAATCTGAATCAGAAGTACAAAAGCAAAATTTTATAAGAATGAGAATAGAACAGTCTTATATTATAGAACAGCCGAACACAAGATGTACAGTGAAAGGAGAGTAAACATTAAAAACAGTAGAAAATATATATATATATATGATTTAAATCTGAATCACAAGTACAAAAGCAAAATTTTAAAAGCTTACATAGTGTTTTAAAAGTTTTTGCGTATTTAGAACAGACTGAATAAGAAAATAACACTACACTCATATGATGCACTTAGGCTTACTGAACAAAAATGTGTGAGTTTTTCCTCCTGACTGGTGTGTGATGTGTGTTGGACTTGTAACTACACATTATCAACATTAAAAAAAAAAAGTGAAACTCAAATGACCTGTTGAACGGGTTTAACTGGAATATTACAGCCTTTAAAAAAGAAGCAACTTTGACCAGGAGACTGCCTCAACTGTTGGAACATCACTTGTTATTAAACTACTTCTTTTCTGTCAGCTGTTTCTGAATCCCGCAGCTGTTTTTGGCTTAACGCGGAATGAATTAAATGTGTCTAATGTGATGTTTTGCTGTATTATTACAGTTAATTACTGGTTAATGTTCTATTTTAATCGTTCTCTATTGTTATAATGAAAGGGAATAGAGGAGCTTGCATACTGACGTTGCCTTAGGAATGAGACAGTGGGAGAACACTATGTTTAAATTCCACAAGCCTGAGACGTGACTGCCTCTCGTTTGGCCTTCAGACGACAAGAAATACACCTCATATATAAAAAAAGAGAGGAGACTTATTCATCACTGCAGTGCTGCCATGACGGAGAATAATAATAGGATGGATTCACAGCTTTAAATCGTTTTAATGCATTTTAATGTGTTGAATGTATAAAAGAAAGCTATAAGAATTTTAAATATATGCAAGTTACCAAACACAGAACACAAAAAGGCTCCATTAGCATGAAGCTAACAACATTCCTGTTATTGCAGTTGATCGATTTAAATGGGAGCTACTGTTTTTTGTAACCTGGACCTTATTTCTGGCATAAAATGGCTGAATATTTTGTCCGATTCTGAGGTTGTGGAAGAACCGTAGCAGTAGCAAATGATGATAACAGGTAACTCCGGACTCAACGGGGAATAGCACTAGCGTACGATAACAAAATATTGTTGAAATAAACGAGTTTCGTGGCAGATAATGTGTTATTTAGAGGCTGCTTTTTGGTGCCCCATTCACTCCCACTATATGGATATACACAGATCTAAATATCTCCCGAACAACTACAAATTACACAAAAGTTATATGGGTGAATAAACGATTGTATTTTATGTCAGAAATAAGGTCCAGTTTGTAAAAAACAGTAGTTCCCCTTATCCCCCGTAATCTCTGTTAACTTGCAAGAAAATGAACACTGCATTGGTTGAGCAGATTAAACACGGGAAAAAAGCATAATATTACTATTTTGCTGTCGATCACGTTAAAGACTTAGATTTTGTAGATTTTAAACACATTAGCAGGTACTAATTTTTAATATTCACCTTTAATATTCACTTATTCACTTATCTTATAATCTTGTTAATATTGTGTATACTTATTTTATTTTTATTGTTGATTTTAGCTTTTGTTATATTTATGTATGGTTGAATGCCTGTACATTGCTGCTGCAACAGAGAAATTTCCCAGTTTGGGATTAATAAAGAAACTATCTATCTATCTAATTATGCTAGGTCAACTGGTCCATTAATAAAAGATCAGATAGATGATGAAATTGAGATTCATGGTTCCCAGATGATGAATCATAATAAGACGACTTCTCTATCTGAATGTTTGTCTTTCATAGTAAGAACAAACTGCCGTGAAATTGTGTCCCCTTTACTTCCCACTGAGAGCAACCAATTGGTCAAGTTTCTAACTTGCCCAAGAATAAGTCCTGCGTGTCCTCAGCTGTGTTTGTTTGCTAATTAACAAATATTACTATTCTGCAAAAACACACTAAGAGTTGCTATAAAAAAAAAAAAAAAAAAAAAAAAAAATCAGCACGTCAGCAGATTCATTGTTACCATGTTAGCATGCTGACGTTAGCATCAATCTCAAAGCTCCATCCAGCATCAGAGCCGCTAGCATGACTGTAGCCTTTGTCCCTGGTTCTCTAAATACAGAACTGGAGCCTTCCTGCTTTTTGAGTTTTATAGGTGGTTTAAATTCATCCAATATTTTTGTCACACGGAGTGCATGAAATAGTTCCACTTGTCTCCTGACATTTGGTCACAGATAATCCAAAGTGTTGCTTGTGCTAAAGGTGAAATAATTATTTACCTGCATTGTGAGTGTGTAGGATGTGTATTTTTATTTTTTATTTTTGTCACTCGACTCAAAAGACTAAAATACCCACTTCGATTTTGACAGTTTTTTTTTTTTTAATGTCTCTCTCAATTCTTGACAAATGTACAGAAGTGAAACACTGAGTCACAAACTGTTGAGACCATGGCTTATTGGGAATGAAAACAAGGCTCAGGTTTATGACAATCACAATGAAAATGTTAACACAACGTAAAGAGTCGTACAGCAGGGGGCAGTCAGTCTCAGTCTTTACAATCTCTCAAATGAAACAATTTATTGCATATACAATATCTGTAATTTTCTTTCCGGAAAGGGGGGGGGGGGGGGGGCGGGGTTGATAAAGTGTGAATTTACATTGAGAAACATTTCACATCACATTCTTGTCAACGTTTCTCCGTGTTATAAAATACACCGGATAAGAAAAGTCATTCTGAAGTGCAACAGAATCCAATAAAACCCATAAATGACATTGCTGCTCTCAGAACAAAATTTTACCATCAACATCGCTTCGTCTTCCACCACAGACAGATCTCACCAACGTTTGGCACTTTCTAGGTGCTAATTTCGGACCCTGTGTGATTATATATGTACATATATAATCACACAGGGGCCGAATATATAAACACTAACACAGACACACACACACCTGCTTGGGTGCAGGCACACATGGTGGATGATGTTCAGGAACTTCTTCTATCTTCTTATCTCTTCTACAGGCAAAGTAAAAAAAAAAAAAAAAATCTAATCTGGGCATTTTTTTTTTTGTTGCATTTTGTTTTGTTTTTTTGTGTGAACAAACAAATGGACATGTCTCTACATTAGCAGCAATATTACAGCCATAGAGCAGACGAACAGGGCCGCAGACAGTTACCCATTTAAAACCTCTACAATAAGGAACCAAGCAACTCTCTTCAACTAATTATACACAGGCAACATTTGTTAAGACCTTTAGACTTTCAAACCGGTGGTGGGCAAACTACGGTGCGCGGGCCACATACAGCCCATTGGGATGTTTAATCTGGCCTGTCGAGCGTTTATAGTAATTTCCTTTTTCCTGCAATACCGTGTGCTGCAGATGATTTCAGGAGACGAGTCAATCGTCTCAACTTGCTTGTAATTTATATTTTCTACTACTGTCCCGTGTGGCCCTTGAACCAAAAAGTTTACCCACCGCTTACTGTTCTTTAAAAATATAATGCTGCCTTCAAACGAGCAGCAAAAACAAGTAACAGATCTTCAATGGAAGCTGGTGATATGAAGCCATAAACGGACTGCCGACACTCGTCGTTCAGGTAGCTTCTACTTTTTTATCAACGATGATGAATGACGACTTAAACTAGCACGTCGGAAACCCCTCCACGGCGACAGTTCAGACCTCGTATTACGATCCATCCTGGGGAATCCGATCACAAGTGACCAGGTTAAAGCACAGGTGTGAACACACCTACGACCGGTGGGATCACATTTGAGAGATCCGATCTCTGACCACATGTGGACGTGCGTGGTCTGGGTCGCATTGTCGGCATTTCTTTGGTAGCGTGAACGCACAATGAGTCCCGGATTAAAGACCTCCAACTCAACAGGGGTGCTCTTGTGTCTACGGAGTTTTGCCTCACTCATTCAGGAAAAAAACCCAATTAATGATCACTTAAAACATAAAAACCATCGTAAAATATTCTGTCCTTGTACCTGTTATCTAACGAAGTAGTAAATAAATCTAAGCAAGCATTAACAAATGATGTAATACGAGTACATCGAGTGTGATTCTGTGATTAAACAATACATCAGCAAGCGGTTAGTTACTGGTGTGATCATGATCATGTTGACGGGTATCGGAAAATAAGGGATAAAGACCAATAATCTCCCAATCCCGGAGATTACGTAGCATACAGAAGCTTCCAGGGTTGGAGTTACAATCTGATTTTTGTGGAGGTAAAGGTCATGAAGCACACACACAAAAACAAAAACAGCGCTGTTCTTGGTTCTGAAACAGCAGTAGGTAGAGATCCATTAGAGACGGCGGCTGATGCCGGTGTTTATTTCAAATCTGGAGATAGGCTGGTCACTTGCAATCTGATCGCACGGGACGGATGTTAACGCGAGGTAGCTAGCCAAAAAAACGGCCACGCATTTATTTAAAATCCCTGTCGCTCGTAGCGTTACGCCGCGCAAACAAAGGTTGCTGCCGAGTAAGCTAACAAACCTACATAGGTTCCCTGTGTATAATCAGCTTTACTCTACCTTCCTAACTCTTAGCTACATTCACATGCCAATAAAACTGTTCTTCTCGCGTCTATTTTACAAAACCCCGGATTCAGCCCGTGCTCAAAAAAAAAAAAAAGGGGGGTGATGTTCCAACTAGGCCCACAAACAGCATAGAATAGACATACATATTGAGAGAAATTTATATATTAGTTTAGTATATATAATATACAAACAGTGTACATAGTCTCTGACAGTAGTTGACGGGATGAAGGGAGAGAGAGAAAGAAAGAAAGAAAGAGAGGCAACCTTTAGTCTCGGTTCCCAGTTTGTTAAATCCCCTTTCACACCAAAACTACCACCTTCCCGTTTGTGTGTCTCTGTTAACGTATCTGAACACTGTTCGGATTTGGTATGACTGGGAAAACACAGGTAACACGTAGAGTAGCTATTACGTAGTGTGATATATATATATATTTATTTATTTATTTATGGGATACTATAGGAACTGGGTGATTTAAAAAAACAAACTAAACCAGGTCAAACCGTCTTCTTTCAGTCTAACCACTGACGTTGAAATGCAACAACCCTGAAAACCCGAAATCGTGTGTGAACAGTGCCGAGCGCGCGTTAACGTTTTAAGTGAGGGTGACGTCCAGGCGCAGCTTGAACCCGGGTCCTGTCTCAGACACGAGCCGCGGAAAAGCCGCACGAGGTCGGCGATGTGCGTGTACATCCCGGTGTGTACGAGGGGAGGGAAGACTGACGGGAGGCGGTACAGGTGCACGCCTGGAAAGCAAAAGAACAGTCAGACACAGATTAAGGAAGAGAATGTTATAATAAGAAGAATAATACGTCTCTATCGCGACAGCTTCCACCCACCGTGTTGTGTCACATCGTTCTGCTGTACTGTATGCCGGTCTTGGAGGCGATGTTGGACCAAGGGAGCAGAGAGCGCAGCAGCGACTGGGCCTGACGGTAGAGCCTCTGAGGGATGGAGCAGGGGCTCAGGCTGGCCAGGGTTGAACCGATGTGCTGGATGTAGTCAGTGCGGCGGGACGTTAAGGAAAACAGTTATCGATCCGACACATCTGAGTGAGTTAGAGCAGGTTATTACAACTTTCTGACCTTTTTTATAGTCGAAATTAGCAAAAGAAAACTCCAGATGGGCATTTTGAGGCTCAGGTGTTGAAAGGTTAATTATGCACACTGCCTGGCCAAAAAAGAGGGTTAAGGTCTGGACTCTGTGGTGGCCAATCCATGTGTGAAAATGATGTCTCATGCTCCCTGAACCACTCTTTCACAATCTGAGCCCCATGAATCCTGACATTGTCATCTTGGAATATGATCCATTGATGGAATAACCTGGTCATTCAGTATATTCAGGTAGTCAGCTGACCTCATTCTTTGGACACATAATGTTGCTGAACCTAGACCTGAGCAACTGCAGCAACCCCAGATCATAGCACTGCCCCCACAGGCTTGTACAGTAGACACTAGTCATGATGGGTGCATCACTTCATCTGCCTCTCTTCTTACCCTGATGCCCCCATCACTCTGGAACAGGGTAAATCTGGACTCATCAGACCACATGACCTTCTTCCATTGCTCCAGAGTCCAATCTTTATGCTCCCTAGCAAATTGAAGCCTTTTTTTTCCCGGTTATCCTCACTGATTAGTGGTTTTCTTAAGGCTACACAGCTGTTAAGTCCCAATCCATTGAGTTCCCTTCACATTGTACGTGTAGAAATGTTCTTACCCTGATGGTTCCCCACTATCCTTCCAGTTTTTAATAATGCGTTGGACAGTTCTTAACCCAGTTTTAGTAGTTTCTTCAATCTCCTTAGATGTTTTCTCTGCTTGATGCATGCCAATGACCACAGGATGTGTCTTTAGACATGGTTGTTTAAGAAATGAGAAGCTACTCATTGCATCAGTTGGGGTTAAATAACTCGTTGTCAGCTGAAACATAATCACCCATGCAGTAAGTATGTAATAGGACGCTCCTACCTATTTGCTTAGTTAAATCCAGGTGGTGACTTTTTTTTTTTTTTTTCTGGCCAGGCAGTGTATTTCTTCAGCCTGAGAGCGTTTCCTAAACAAACACCGACATGTTTTTCCTGCCTCCACAAAAGGATATAATATCGTCCAGGGCGGGTGACCCCCGTTGATGTAGAGCACGTACGTGAATCCGTCTTTGAGGACGCCCCGTATGGAGTAGTAGTAGGGCAGGTAGTGGTGCTGCCTGAAGTCCCTGTTCTCGTAGAAGTGGATGGCAGTGTTGTTAGTGGTGAGGACGTGCAGGTAGATGGCCTTGCAGTGGTCCTGGGCCGTCGTGGAGATGTGCTCCTTCAAACTGTCCAGCAGTAGGGAGCCTGAAGGGACGAGACGAAAGGGACACACTTAAGAGTCGCGTTTCCTCGTTGGTGTCCATGAGGTTATGAACACTGCACTCCCTTTAGTTTGGCAAGACAAATAAAGCCAAATGGTTTATATTTTTACCATCTGTGAACTAAAAAGGGTGATCCCAAATTGATTTTGCATATTAACCTATTAAAATTGAACTTAAACGTCCCAGGCTCTTCTGCATGGATGCATCTTTCTGAAACCACAACTGAGTTCTGTCCGTTGTCACATCCTGTTGTTGACGGGACATTTTTTGGCACACTGACAGTATTTGAAGTGACAACAACAAACGGGTTTTCCTCTTGAGTTTAGCGAGTTTGAAAGACGGTTTTGTTATATGCAATAAAGCCTTTTGGTATCACTACAGATGTTTTTGATATGACATGGTACGACATGACACGATACGTCACGTCACGTCACGATACGATACAACACAGGAGGATACCACATGGTTTGATACGATACGATACGATACGATACGATACAGGAGGATACGACATGATACAGGAGGATACGACATCGATTCGATACGATACGATACGATACGACACGATGCGATACCGGAGGATACGACACGATACAGGAGGATACCACATGGTTCGATACGATACGATACGATACGATACGATACGATACGACATGATACAGGAGGATACCACATGGTTCAATTCGATACGATACGATACGATACGATACGACATGATACAGGAGGATACCACATGGTTCGATTCGATTCGATACGATACGATACGATACGACGGATACAGGAGGATACGACACGATACAGGAGGATACCACATGGTTCGATTCGATACGATACGATACGATACAACGCGATACAGGAGGATACGACACGATACAGGAGGATACCACATGGTTTGATACGATACGATACGATACGATACGATACGATACAATACGATACGATACGATACGATACGATACGATACGACACGATACGATGCGATGCGACACGACACGATACAGGAGGATACGACACGATACAGGAGGACACGACATGGTTCGATACGGGCTCAGGGCGCCTTATGGCACTCCCTTTAGTTTGGAAAGAAAAGTAAAGCTGTATGGTTTATTTTTTTTTACCATTTGTGAACTACAAAGACTAAAATTATATATAAAAACTAAACTGACTTTGCATATTGACCTATTAAAAATTTAACCTAAACGTCCCAGGCTCATCTACATGGATGCATCTTTCTGAAACCATAACGGAGTCCTGTCCGTTGTCATTCTTAGACGGCGAGTACTTCCTGTTGTTGACGGGACATTTTTTGGCACACTGACAGTATTTTAAGTGGCGACAACAAGCGGGTTTTCCTCTTGAGCTTAGCAACAACACGGGACAGAAAACAATGGAGGAATGCTTTGAGACGAGAACGATTAACAACAATGGATTAATAACGGAGAGTTGGTGTTGTGGAGGAGAGGAACTCATCCCTTTCGCCTTAAATGTAGACAAGAAAGCAGACAGAAAGACTCTGTCCTGTAGCTGTTGCATTGCGTTGTCAATATTTAATTCATAACGGTCAGTTAAAGCAAAATAAATGGGCCTCTATTGTCACTTTGTGGTATTAAATTGGAAATGAAACTCCAGATATGGCTGATAAGACGACATCCACAGTTATTACAAATTACTAGAGGTCCCCAGGTAAAATAGGACTTTAGGGAGTAGGACAGGGTGAGAAGGTTGTCCAGGCATGTGGAGGTCAGCTGAGGATGAGACGTGAAGGTTTACCAGACAAAAGAACAGACCCAGAAGCTGCTGGAGGGATCGTTTATCCTCAGGATGCTACGGGAAAAACTGGAAAGCGTTTCTAGGGAAAGCGACGCCGTCTGGAATACCGTGCTTAGTGTGTTGCCGCCACAACCTGACTCACTGATGGATATTTCCACTTTAAAAGGACACTTAATTAGCTTCTAACATTGAGCCCAGCGTACGCACTGATGTACTTGTTGCTCGGCAAGTCCCTCAGTTATCACGGGCATCTCTTTCCACGGCTCCTAAGTGGATTTACGGAGGCCGATTTGTGAGATATGAGTCAGATAAGATTTGCCGTAACTGCTGCTGATTGTGTGCGTGTGTGATAAAGACGAGGGGAGAAGGCAGGAATTACCTATGCCATGTTTCCTGAACTCCTTGACCACTCCCAGGCTCAGGATGTATGCTACCTGTGTGTCCACAGGAAAACTGGAGGCCAGGATGTCTCCATCCTAAAAGAAACACAGGTTTAGATCCTGCAATAAAAACTCTCTGAGGGCTCAGGAGTGATTTCTCTCGCTCTGATTTGCCTCGTCATAATGAAGTCAAAGCACATGCAGCCCTGAAATGCAAATCTTGTGTTAAAGTACTTTCCATATAACCAACAGTGAGAGGTCAAGTATCTTTTTAAGTGCACATTTCTTTCTCACACAAGAAAAATTAGATATATATGCATTCAGACCATTTCCAAACTCAGAACTTGTCTTCTAAATTAATTTAAACATTAATTTTTCCTCGTCAAAATGAAAGAGCAGCTCTTCTTTCCACCAGTTTTTTTTTTTCTCACCACCCCGTCATCCCTCACTTCTCATTTCAGGCTAATGACTCAAGCATCAAGGGGCATCTGGTTTGTCTAATTAGCACACTAAAAACAGACTCCACCATCAGTCAGTGATCCACTTATGACATTTCCAAGTGGCAGCTGCCTCCAACGCGCCCGGTGACAGCATCTCCGCCGGGTGCGACATCAGAGAGTCGTACCTCTTTGTGTACTTTGGTCCGGCCTTTGATCTCGGCCACAATCATTCCCACGATGCCTCCCCTGAAGGTGGCCGCGAGGGAGAAGAACTTCTTGTTGGAGGTGATGTCTTGATACCATGAGTCTGGGTACCTGGAGTCAGTCAGACGGGTCAGAGTTCACGAGTCAGAGTCAGAAAAATCAGTCCCAACCAACGGCAAACACACTGAAACGACGTCTTACTCGATTGGGAACCAATCGCCGCAGAGCAGCTTGACATTCTCTATGTCATCGTGGCAGAGGAAGCGGAGCTGGACTTCACTGAGAGCTGTGGGAGGCACCACGTCACTCATTCACACCTGCAACGACCAACAGAGAAGTGAAATAAGGAAACACATGACAATAGTGTGCGTTTGTGTGAATCATTCAGATGGAAAAACACATTATACAGTCGCTCAAATCTTGTTGGATGAAGGGTGCTAAAAAGGCTGCAAGAAGTTTGTTCTCGCTCCTCAGCCTGCAAGAACAATTGTGTTCTTGCAGGCCGAGGAGCGAGAACAAACTTCTCGCTCCTCGGCCTGCAAGAACAAAATTATGTATATTTTGTTCTTGCAGCCCTAGTTTGGGAGTTCCAGCTTGTTCTTGACACTTCAACCTGGCAGAGCTTTTTTTTCTTGCGTAGTGTCCGACAACTATTCTGTGATTGGTCAGAAATTGGAAGTGGGCGTGGTTAAGGCGGAAAGGTGAGCTCCCAGATGCTAATATTCGCAGTGTCACCGCTAATGATCCGACGGACGCGATAGTCAAAACGGTAGCCGACGTCCAAAAATAATAATAACAAAAATGCCCACAATGCTTAGCACGTGTGACGTATGCTGCAGGGGGAGGGGCCTATGAGGACTTCCTCGGAGTTCGGAACTTGAGTTTCTCGTGAAGTATAAACGTCCCGGCCAGAACAAACCTTTTTTTCTTGTTCTCGCAGCCCTAGGAGCGTCGAAGGTCCGTTGGTGACACGTTTACGCCATCCACTACCGTTGGATGAGTCTATCGACGTGAGGAATGAGGCGAATCTGCTGTGAGATACATTTATGCCGGTGTGTTGCACGATGACTTTCTCTTTTGTCGTTCTTTGCCGACCAACACCACAAGAGAAGCAACTGTTCGCTCACTCAATGACTTCATTGTGAAAGAATAACCTGGACCGGTCAATATGTGTCGGGATTTGCTCCGACAGTGCAGCTGCAACGACTGGTAAACAGAAAGGCCTCTTAGCGAGTGTTCACACAGTGGCACCAAAAAAAAAAAAATGGTACAGTACCTAAATTAGTACCGGATGAGAATGATGAGAAAACCACTCAACACACGTCTTTTTAAAGCTGTGTGTGAAGAAATGGGAAGTGAACACACAAAAACTTGTGCTGGTTGACGCGTGAAAAAGTCCCCACCCGTCTATTTGAACTGCGAGATGAGGTAATGTCGTTTCTGCACCATTGTGATGGACCGTACGGCAGAACGCATGACTCCCGTTGGCTTGCAAAGTTGGCATACGTGACTTTTTCAGCGCTTTCATTACTTTTAATGTGGCGACTGCAAGGGAAGACCGTCACCGTCTTCAGCGTCCAGGACCAAATTAAAGCCACGAGCCTCAAGATTGAACTGTGGCGTGGCCGTCTCGATCGCAGAGAATTCGACAGTTTCCCGGAACACTTGCTGATTTTCTCATCGCTGCTTTAGAGGACGTGGACGGGAGCACAGTTGCATCCTTCAAGCAACATCTTCAAGACCTACACTTGCTCTTATTTCCCAGAATTAGAAGCAAGCTTTGATTGGATCAGAAATCCATTTGGGGACAAAACAAACCGAGCAATTCACTTCCAAGCTTTCACCAAGAGAGGTTGACAGCCTTGTGGACACTGCATCAGATGGGACACTGAAGACAACTTTCAGGGAGAAAGGTCTGACTGACTTTTGGCTCCACACATACCAACCTGAGCATCCTGATCTGGATGACTCTGCTCTGAAACCGTTGATGCCTGTCGTTTCCAACCACCTACAACGGTTGAAGTTGGATTTTCCACACTTGTTCGCAAACAAAGCAGCGCAACCGAATCAGCGCGGACTACGACATGAGACTGAAACTCTCCAGGTTGGAGTCAGACATTGCTTCACTCTTGGCCCATTCTTCCCATTAAGATGGCAAAAAAAAAAAAAGACTATGATATACGGCTGAACGATATGGACAAAATTTCATATCTCGATATCGATACCATTTATTTTTTTTAAAAGCCCTCTTTCGAGACTGTGTACACGGGTACCATGTCTTTTGCAATGTGGTGTGTTATAGCGTCTGTAATGTGTTTATGTCTGGTGGACGTCGACTCATACGGTGTAACGCCACTGAACGCATCAGCAATCAAACTTTGATTGGGCTTCTTTTGGGATTACTGAGAAGTCCCCGGTGTTTCTCTCATTGCAATACACTCTTCGTGCAGCACGTGATGGTGTTGTTTCATGTGGTGAAACATGTTTCTTGTGCTGTCTTGCTTCGTCGCAATTTTCGCCAAGCACAACCAGCACGACACCTCGCTCTGGTTTACATCATCCTTTTTAAATCCAAAATACCTCCAAATAACGGAAGATGCTTTATGTTTTGGCACCAAATCAGATTCTGCACTAGTAACACGGGAATCAATTGTCGCTCCCATCCCAAGCCCACAAAAATACTCCCGTCATATCCCGATCACGTGACTGCCCCCCAAAAAAATCCTGTCCCGCAAAATCCCGACAGAAAGACTCCCAAATCCCGTCCCGCTCCCTATGTTGTTGTCTAAAGTTGGGCGCACTCACCGCATTGCAGCGTCACTTTTTAATTAAACCTCCGGCTCCGTCCCGCTCCCGTTGATTATTTGCTCTATCCCGTCCCTATCACATTACCAACAGTGAAACTGACTCCCGTACTGCGGGATTCCGGCGGGAATACCGAAAAGTTGTCACCCTCTATTCTGCACCGCCACCGGCCGCATTATCTTCCACGCTCACTTTACTTTCTTTCTTTTTAATTTCCCCGCTGTGTGTGTAGTGTGTGTGTGCGTCTCAGTCTCCGTCGCCCTCACTCCCGCCCTCATATGTTTGTCATTGGTCTGTATCGTTTATATCGTTGCTTTTTCGATACTAGTATCTTGAATGTTCATATCCAGATATAGATACGATAACGATATATCGTTCAGCCCTAGTCCATGAGTGTTTGTGTTACAGGTTAGGTGGCGTTTGGTCTGAAAAAGTTTGAGAAGCACTGCTTTAGAACAAGCAAACTCCACACAGGATTCGAACCAAGAACCAAGAACCTTCGAACCAAGAACCTTCTTGCTGTGAGGCATCGGTGCTAACCACCACACCACTGCGCCGCCCTGTTTGAGTATTTACGAAGCTTAAAAGATAATTTTACACATTTTTAGTCGGCTTCTTTTTAACTAATTACTATATATTATCCTCTTCTTTTCTTAACCCATGGGCAGTAGAACCACATTTACATCAAACTATGAGATACGGAGTTATTGTCACAGAAATAATTGTCAAATTTGACAATAGGAACAACAGGAAGGTTAAGCTTGGTACAGCGATCGCAAATATTGTTTGTACCATAGCTGCGGCTGCAACAACTAAACTTTCTCCTTGGGGATCAATAAAGTTTTATCTTATTTGTTTACACGGACCATATTTTATTTTTATTTTTTTTGACATGTGAGAAGCAGCTCTGGTCACCGTGGAGCGTCAAGTCTGCAATAAATCTAACACGAGTCGGAGAAGTTCCTCTTAGGAAAGACGGAGCCACGTTTTAAACATTCATTCATTCATTCATTCATTAATTTTCTGTAACCTCTTGTCCTCTGGGGGGTCGCGGGGGCCGGAGCCTATCCCCAGCTGTCATTGGGCAAAACATGCAAACCACACACACCCAGAACCTTCTTGCTTTCCAAATCAATTCCTGCGTTATTAATCTTTTTTTAAAAGTTTAATCAACTCGTCGTTTTGCTACGATCCATGCCTCCGTCCCTCCTGGAAACTCGTCACCTGATGTTTACGAGAAATTATCAGATCAAGTGTTTGCACACGGTTATAAGGAGCTGATATTTTTCCTACTGAACAGATTATCAAAGGTTGACACCACCTCTCCACCGTCTGATTGAGCCAAATGAGCCATTTCTACTCTGATTATTAGTATGATGCTGGTGTCCATGTAAGCGCAGCATGTCTGTGTGTGTATCCAGTTCAATCAATACCACCGAGGCACGTCTGACTCTGTACTCTATGTACTTTTTCAAAATATGACAATTTTAAAATAAAAACTTAACGTCTGAAGCAAAAACTGAACTCAACTCAGTTTAAAAAAAGTCGATTAACTGGTCAAACGTGGACATAATAAGTCATATATCTCATATACACCAGGTCACACATGTGAAGGTTGTGGAAATGAAACAGAATGAACCATTAAGTCTGAAACTAGCAATCACTTTCATTTCTCAATAAACTGTTGAATATTTCCTCGATTAATCGTCTCATCTTCAAGTTAGAAAATATATAATCACACAAGACAAAGGCTTCAATCTATAACTTGCATTACATACTAATACAGTTCACTAAACTATCCATCTCATGTCACACACACAGCAGACAGGACCATGCTACTACTTATGTCACCAACACCGCTCTTCTATGTTCACATTTAACCGCGTTTCGGTTTTACATAATCAAAAATATTAAGACATGAATAAAGAAAACTGATTAAAACTTATTAAACCGCCGAAGCGCGCTCTTATAACTCACTTATATAGCTTAGCGGCACCTGCCTGCTCACAAACACGCCAGCTAGCCCTCAGCTAACCTTAGCTAACCCTGCGTTGCTAAGCTAACGTACCTTGTATCAACACTCGGACCGGAAGAAAGTCGATCAGAATTCGGCTCCGCGGGTATCAGTCGATACGGTCACTACTCCGGACACAGCATGGCAACGCACCGGATAATTTCCCGACCCCTCAGCGCCGTTTCATTACTGGGTCAACGCTACACAGGTTGCTAGCCGGAGCGCTGAATGCTTTGCTAACAGCTGGATGGATGTTTTCTTCCTGTTTGTGGCGGCTACACGGATGACGTCACACGCCAGAGCCGTTTTTTTTTTTTTTTTTTTTCTTCGCGGCGGTTTGGTTGTCGAACACGACGTGGGCTTTGGCGCCACCTACAGGACGAGTCGGGCATAGCAGGTAATTACAACTAGGTTATAATGGGTTTTAATGGAAAATAACTTAAAATCTTAATAGAATTATTACATAAATAAATAAAAGGAAACTATAAATGTTGGGATTAGCTAAAACTGATGAAAGAGACTGTTAAATTATTTAAGTAGTTAGCTCAAAGTAATAATGTGGCTCAATGTACTAGATATTTGTAAACACTATAACTAAAAAATATCTCTACAGCTTCTAGCAATGCAAAGATAATGGAAAAAAAATGGTAAAAATATTTGCATTTTTAGTGTTTAAATTAAATGTAATTGTAATGTCCAGCTTCTGCCAAAATTATTTTACATATATAGATATATATATATTTTATATACAATGAATGTTCAGAACATGTTGTCGGTGTAGGTGAATTGCTACTGAAGGTCATCTGACAAAAAAGTCAAGATTTTACTAATATTACTACTAGAATATTACAAGAAGTTATGCAATTTCCATTTAAAAAAATCTCGACATACTCTGATATATATATTATTATTATATTGTTCTTCATTTGTTTCTTAGACTTAATGTTTATATTTATGGCACAAGTCACTGAAATAAATTTCTTGCATGCCAGAAAATTAGCAAATTATTTTTCTATTTTTAATTTTTAAGATAATTGACTGATTAAACAGACAAAAAAAGATGTCAGAGCGCAGAAAGTTTCCATCACACACGTCCTTATATAAACTCTCTTTATCGTGTATTTATTCCATCTGTTGACTTCCCATTGCCACTGGTGAACTACAAATAGCTTCTATTGGTCATCGACACACAAGATCAAGAGACTCGTTTGATATAAGCAGCTAAATGAATCAATGTTTGAATTCTTATTATTGCTTTTCATAAATCATTACAGTATTTATATATATTAAAAAAATCCAACATCAGTGTGATACACTGTAAAACATTATGCAGGTTGTGTATTTTTTTATATGCACACATTGTCAATTCATTAGGTACACTAGTGAAAATGAATGCATTCTGATAGAACAGCCCTGCACTAAATCTTATCTTCATGAAGGTTCTGGTGTTCAGCCTATTGTTGTTGTTGTTGTGGTTGCAAAAATCAAAATGCAAGTGTCTCACAATTTGCGTGATGGCGCCAGCTACTCTAAAACACGACATTTCTGTATAGAACAAATGCATGAACGCTGAACTTAAATTAGTTTTATTTTGCACAAAATTGCACGTGTCGTATTTGACACACTTACCAAAACACTAGCTAGTGAAAACAAATGCATTCTAGTATAATAATCTATAAAATAACAACAGCTCCAGATGTTTCCCTTTGTTTTAGGAGTTCATTATGACAATGTTTACATTTAATAAACTATTGTTTCACAAAATATTTTATGAATAACCTGAAATTTCTTAAGAAAAAAAGTAACATTTTGACCCATTGGTGCCGTCTGTTGCTTAGTTTGGGGTCTCAGTGTTGTGTTATGTCCATAACTCTTATGGGCGGTTTAGACTACTGCGTTAATTTGACGCCGTAGCTATGGCAACGGCGCAGACCCTAGTGCCACCTCCCCAGAAATGTAACTACTAGCCGCGGCGATGCAGAGTGCAAGAGCTGTGATTGGTCCGCTTGGTAGTAGCGTGTTTCCTCTTTAGTATTCCCGGCTGCTTCTCCATCTCCATGATTTTTAAATTGATTGTTTTGGATCAATAAAGATGGAACACATCGAGGAAAGGTTAACTGAGGAGACAGGAACATTTGTACGACTCGTCTTCTGCGAAATTTTGGTGAAATTTCAGCGAAAGTTTCAGTCGGCATTGTTGAAAGTGAAGCAGGAAGTAGAAACAAAAATTAACCCGACTGACAAAAAAGACACAGCGCCGACTAGCGTTTGGGTGGCGTCGTTACAGAGCGAGCAAGTCTGACGAATGCACAAGTATAAATGGCTTGCACCGGCGTAGGTTACATGCGTAGGTGTTACGGAAATTCCTTTATCAAGAACGTCATAGTCGCCGGAACCTCGTTCAAACGTTTTACTTGCAGCAAGGGGTCATTACATTGACTTTAACCTAGGTCCTGCCCTAGACACGGTTACAGCCTTGTGGGAAATCAACAATTCACAACAAAGGAACTGTACACTGGTTGTTGGACCTGTCGCTTACTATTTAATTAAAGATAAGAGAGAATATCATGTGCTACAGTTTAACCTTGTATTTTTCCAACATTTCACTCTTGTTTAAACTGTTAACACTGAAAAGAAAAACACATATCAGATAAAACATCACGTACAATTTTGTTGTTACGTAGTTCACTTCGGTGTCGTTAAGGTACAGGGTCCTTAGGCTTGGATTTCTTCAGCAACGTCGTAATCATCCATCTCCATCTGCTGGTACATGGTTAAGGTTAGGGTTAAGGTTAGGGTTAGGGTTAGGGTTGCATTCAAAGCCAATTCTTCAGACAGAGCCGTCAGCCATCCATCCGGAGCTGTGTTGTTAGGAATAAAAGCACAACAGAACATTCCGAACATACGACGTAAACCTCCTCTTTCAGCGAGCAACATGTCCAAAACCAATCTATTTTGACAAGTTGGAGCTAATTGTTCAGCAATGCCTCTCACACCATCTCTTGTGTGATTTATAAATCTCTATTGGTTATAATACAAGTAGTTAATCCAATCAACAGTTTTGTTTATTGTAGACCACCAGAAAAGGAGCGACTCAAAGCCTGCTGTCAATTGATTACGTGTCTTAAACTCATCAGGAACACCTCTTGGTACACCAGTAGCATCAATGTACATTCTTCGAACGGTGGTATGCCCTGTGTGGTTTTCTGTCATGGAGTATAGCTAGTAACTGTACCATCGCACAGCTACCATACCACCCCAGAGTCAGCTTAGATCTCAGCTTTCGGTCTCCGCACAGCCACCAGAGGCTTGAAGTTTGATTTACAAACCATGAGGTGGAATAGCTGCCGTTGTCAGCGGTAATATCGATAGTATTGGAGCACCACTTGAGGGTCCATGCCATTTCCTGATCGAACAAAACAGGTGTAATTAGCTGGTAGGGCAGTTGCCATTGGTGGGAGGGAGTCCTCGACTGGGGGAAACAACAAACTCAGAGATTCACATTGATTAGTTGTAGGAGTTGTGCTTTTACTAAACAGGCTTAGGACACATTGCAATCCTGAAGCGTCAGAGGAGGAGTTTAGCCGAAATGGAATTGTTCCTAATTGTGGTCTGGCAGTGGAACATGATACGCAGTTGGTTTTACCAGCTTCTTGTGCTGTATATAGTGTCATTGGTTGAGTTTTCGCTCCTGTAGTTGAGGTGCTATTGGTTCTAGTGACCTGTATGGGTCTGTGCCTGTTTGTTGGGGAGTTCCTCAGGTAAGTACCTCTGCTGAAATACTCTGTTGTGACCACTTTCTCCTCTAAGTGACTGGGATCTTTAACTCTTCACTGGGTTTGACACGGTTCTCCAACTTTACATAAGTGAACCCCCTTCGTAGCCGAGACTTCCCCCAGCCACTGGCGAATCAGTGTCTAAGAGTTATCAGTTCAGTCTGTCCCCTCAGACAACCCAAGTACCCACATACAGTGCGACAGGTCAATCCATGTAGCCCTTTGAGCGATCTTTACAGCAGCTGGGAAGGACTCGGAATGAGCCTTCCCACCAAGAGCACAACTGATGCCGAGGCCTGCACAGCCATCGATTCAGCCACTACTGCTTGCACGCATGCAGGCACGGCCCTTGCTACAGCTTTGTAGAATAGTAGGCAATACATCTTTGTTTTCCACCATGAGGTGCGAGTCAACACTGAGGTCATGTAGCCGTCTTTACAGTCTACAGTCTGGATAAACTCTTTTGCTAATGCTTTAGCAACTGTCACGGCGTCTTAGAGTAGTTTGAGAATCAGGTTGATGTGATGTCTCGCTCATAGCTGGATGATGGAGTGTAACAAGTGTTAAACGATGGAAAAAGTACGTAGAGAAGGGAAGATGAAGAATTCAATACAGTTGGAGGGCAGCTCCTCACTTTGTTGTAGACATGAAGTCGCTGAGAGGGTCGGAAAAGTCACTAAATCAAGGTTCCCTGCAGACATATAGTCTACATTTGTCATTAAAGTCATTGCATAAACATTGAAAAACTGAACAAAAAAGACCTATTGCTGTAGCCAAGGTCAGAATACCCACCGTAACTCACTCCACCCTGAATCATGTGGTTAGCGGAAGGGAAGAGAGTACCTAGCTAGCGTGCAAGCCTTGGCAAAATTCGTCACACTTCACCTTATCGCGGCTGGATTTACGTATTTTGGCGATAGAAGTTATTTGACAAAGGGATAATACTTACCAAAAAGGTGACTTTGGTAGGGATTAGATAAGTTGCTGACATCAGTACCAGCGGAAAATGATGGGGGATGGGCGCAAAATGCGTAGGGATTGCGCAGGTTTTCAGGCGCATGCGCACATGCCAGTCCCAAAATACGCCTAAACTCATTTATTTTGAGTTAATAAATATAATTAACACCTTTCTTATGTTACATCAAAAACTGTATATATTTATGTGAACCTTAGAGTATTTAAATGAGTCAGATTAAAGAGGGGCTTGAATCAAAAGAACAAATGGAAAAACAAAGGAGCTCTTGACTGGGTGCATCTGCGCCTTATCCGTGGGACCGTTCCCATATTATTTAATTAAAGATAAGAGAGAATATCTCGTGCTACAGTTTAACCTTGTATTTTTCCAACGGTAGGTTACGACGTCCCGCGGTACCTTAAACGAGCCTTTACTAAAACAGTGCGACCACTAATGGACAAATTAGGAACAGCAGTTACTTTTATTAGAAAAATTGCAGTTAAAGTCTTCTATGTCATTTTCGCCCTGGACCATCTGCTGGGCCGGGGTTATGGCCCCCGAGCCCGTATGTTTGACACCCCGGTTCTAAATGAAATCATCATAACCACTAATCATTGACCCCAAAAACCTTGGTTCACCCCCCTCATCTATCTACAACACACTTCCGCTCTTCACTCCTCCCCAGCCTGATGGAGTCACATGTACCACCAGGTAAATATAAACCTCAGAGGAGACACTAGTAGTGGTTCTGTCCAGGAGCTGTAGTGGAGCCTCTGGGGGTTTATACAAGGAAGCCTCTGTGCTCGGTTTTCAACAGATCTTCTTCTTCGTCTTCCCGTCGCCGATACACAGAAGCAGGTAGATATGCACCTCTGACTTCTTCTTTAGTATGAAACAACTGAACTGAGCAGAATGAAGCTTAGATTTTTTGTCGGAGTTACTTTAATATAGATGAACTTTTGAGTACAAGATAATAAAACTGTTTGTTGTTTAAGATTACATGGGAATAGTAACGGCTAAAACGGTAATCCATGGTGGACGCCACCTCCCTTTACCCCTACCTTTGCCCCGAGAACCAGCGCCGGCCGACAGGACCATGTAACCAGGGTAACAGCGTAATAAATACAGTCCTGCTGGAGGAATATTTTACCCAGATATCCAATATGAGTCAGGCCTCTGCAAAAAAAAAGCACCAGATTACTTAAATGGGATGTTCTTGATGTGAAGTTAGAAGGGAAAAAGAAAGAAAAAGAGAAGCCAAGAACA
Organism: Chelon labrosus; assembly: GCF_963514085.1. Lineage (NCBI taxonomy): Eukaryota > Metazoa > Chordata > Actinopteri > Mugiliformes > Mugilidae > Chelon > Chelon labrosus. The sequence continues at coordinate 18,327,909 of NC_140354.1, forward strand.
GGGATGGTGTTATCAAGCATGGAGTGGGGCAGGTGTTCTCACTCCCACAGTATATCTAAGGTAAGGAGAGACTATCAGGGTCACATGACAACAACACAGAACTGACTTTTCTAACTGAAATAATTTAGTTTAAGAAATAGAGATAGAGATAGATAGATATAGGGAGAGCAAGAGATAGAGACAAATATAGAGAAAGAGATAGAGATAGAGATAGAGATAGATAGATAGATAGATAGATAGATAGATAGATAGATAGAGAGAGAGCAAGAGATAGCGATAGCGATAGCGATAGAGCAAGAGATAGCGATAGATAGAGATAGAGATAGAGACAGAGATAGAGATAGAGATAAAGCTAGAGATAGAGATAGAGCTCGGGATAGAGCTAGAGATAGAGCTAGAGATAGAGATAGCAATAGACAGAGATAGAGCTAGAGAGAGATAAAGATAAGGTTAAAGAGACAGATAGATAGAGCTAGGTATAGAGATAGATATAGAGATAGAGATAGAGACAGAGGTAGAGCTAGAGAGAGATAAAGATAAGGTTAAAGAGAAAGATAGATAGAGCTAGGCATAGAGATAGAGATAGAGATAGAGACAGAGACAGAGACAGAGATAGAGCTAGAGAGAGATAAAGATAAGGTTAAAGAGAAAGATAGATAGAGCTAGGCATAGAGCTAGAGATAGAGACAGAGACAGAGAAAGAGACAAAGATAGAGATAGATAGAGACAGAGATAGATAGAGCTAGGAATAGAGACAGAGACAAATATAGAGATATAGATAGAGATGGAGATGGCGATAGAGTTGTAAAAACTTGTTGGTTTCCTCTTTCAGGCTTCTTCTTTTTCTTCTCCTCCTTCTTATTTAAACATTCGTAACTAATTACAATAATCTACAACATTTAATGTCATATCCATGTATAAACACTATTGTATATTAGTTATAATACAGTTTAACATAATAACTGTGTATAAGGTCAGTACTGGCCCCTGGGATACAGTAACTAATTAAACCGATCGGCACAGACTTCATTTGTGTTATACTTTAATTTGGCCTTGTTAACCTCTAAATTAGCCAGAGACGACATGACGGAGCAAAGAAACAACCTGGTGAGTTTGTAGTTCCTAAAGCCAAGGTCGAGTTGTGATAAACTGTTGCAACGTCTGCGTGATGCCTCTCTTTAACATGTGACCTCCTTCGGTGCAGGATGCGTCTGATTTGTACTCTGGGTCTCACTTTGACCCTGCTGCAACTGTCATCCTCTCTGCTGCTGGGAGCGTTCAACATCAAGACGTTTGGGGACACGAAAGCCTCCGACGCCACTGTGATGAACATCATCAGCACGGTTCGAGCCTCTAGGATCAAGTATTTTCTCACATATTTTGTTCGTTTAAAAATAAACGTAACAAACGGGTGTACAGATGAGTCATTCTTATATTTTATGCACGTGATAATTGTGATGAGTGCACCACAACTTCGGATTGTGGATTTTGAGGCCCTCTTTGAACCGTCATTGTAGGAGCCAGTGTCTTTTCAGCTTCTGTTATCTCAACCAACTAATCCATTCTTCCTCTTATCCACAACTAGGCCTTAAGTGTTTTGTTCGTATGATCAGTAAACCTTTGTTAACTGTCGATGTCTGCGTGTGTTTTGCAGATCATCCAACGCTACGACATCATTCTGATCCAGGAAGTCCGAGACACCGATCTGTCCGCCACCAAAAAACTCGTGGACCTTGTCAACAAGTTAGACCGACTCAAAAGTTTAATTCAAAACTAAAACTGTGGCGAATTTTTTCCTTTTTTTTTTTTTTATGTGGAAACAAACACTCTGTTTTTCATTTGTATTTTTTCCAGAGGTCCTACTCAGTACGGGTACATCGTCAGTGAGCCTCTTGGTCGCAGCACCTACAAGGAGCAATACCTCTTCCTCTACAAGTACGTACGCCGAGGGGGCAATAATATGGATCAATGTCCAATGATCCAGGAGACAGGAATAACATTGACCGTCTTTGTGACAATTCATTGTTCTGCTGGGAAACTTTTAGACCTGACATTCATTCATGTGGATGTTACTTAGACATGTAGCACCCACCTAGACCAGACCAGGCACCCCCACCCCATTGCAATGACACTCCTTGATGGTAGCAACCATCCCCAGCAGGATGCAGCCACAAAACCAGTTTAGGAACAACTCAAAAAAACATGAAGAACAGCACAAGGTGTTGACCTGGCCTCCTCCCCTCAACTCATAGGATCCAAATGCCACCACAGGACACCCTCAGAAGGCCCATGTCCACAATCAGGCACTCACATATAAATGGTATAATGATACTCCAGTAAATCTATCAATAGCGCAGCAGTAAGAGACAAAGCTCACCTGTTAATATAAAACCTCACGACAATAAATCTAAATGAAGAAGCTTTTCTTTTAGTTTCCAACTCTGCTCCTCTTTAAGTTCTTCACTATGTTTTCCTTTCCAGGCTGGAAATGGCGTCTGTGGTTAAGAGCTACACCTACGATGACGGCTGTGAGTCGTGCGGGACCGACACCTTCAACAGAGAACCGTTTGTCGTCATGTTCTCCTCCAAATACACCGGTAAGGGTTAGGAAAGAGCCACAGGACGTCCTGGTGATGTAGATGTTCCTGTTCAGAATACCTGTGAAGGTCACGTGGTGTAGTAGGGTCACCAGTGTCCACTATAGGGGTCACTCAGATTTTTAAACTTACGTGATGAATAGCGAAGTCACTCCTCTCTCCTGTGTGTTTTCCAGCCTTGAGCACCTTCACTCTGATCCCCCAGCACACCTCTCCGAGCGTCGCTGTGGAGGAGCTGGGGGCTCTCTCTGACGTGGTGGCTGACGTCCGCGCTCGCTGGAACACCAACGTGAATAATGATTATAATTATAGTAGTAATATTAATAATCCAACCAAACCAACACTGTGAAGTGCGAATGTTTTAAGTAGAGTTTTAAAAGAGACCACAGCTGACCTGTAACTGAGAGTAGACCTCTGCCCGAGGACAGAAACAGAATAGAAAAGTCTTTATCGTCACAGACATAGTAAGACCACAGTAAATATTAAATACACCGATCAGGCATAACATTATGACATTATTATACTACTATTGTGTAGGTCTCCCTTGTGCCTCCAAAACAGTTGTGACTCATCAGAGAATGGACATGGGCCTTCTAAGGGTGTCCTGTGGTGTCTGGAAACAGAATGTTGTTAGTGGGGGACCTTTGAGGGGAGGGGCCTCTGGGGATCATCCCACAGATACTTTGAGATCTAGTGAATTTGGAGGCCAGATCAACACCTTGTGCTGTTCTTCATGTAAGTAACATCCAAGTAACATCCACACCAATGAATGCTAGGTCCAAAGGTTTCCCAGCGGAACATTGTATTGGCACAAGATGGTCAATGTTATTTACTTAACCCGTCAGTGGTCATAATGTTGTGGCTGATCGGTGTATCTGAAGGCATGTGCAGGGGGTACGGACAGATCTTAAGATTGATTCGAAAACATACCGGGAGCTAAAACCAGAGCGACGTGATCCTTTTTTCCTGGTTCTGGTCTTTAAAAATCCAAACACACATATGCTCATACAAAAGCTGGTATTTAGTTGAAGGAAATCTATTTAAAGAAAAATGTTTAGAACATCGAATGAGGTAACAAAGTGGTCGAACCATCACCCTCGTCTCTGTGCAGAACATCATGCTACTGGGCGACTTCAACGCAGGCTGTAACTACGTTCAGGGCTCTGACTGGCAGCAGATCCCCCTCTTCACCGACAAGAGCTTCTACTGGCTGATCCCCGACACGGTCGACACCACCGTGTCCACCACCTTCTGTCCTTACGACAGGTACTGGAGGAAACACACACACACACACACACACACACACCCATATATACACAGACTCTCAGTTCCACTCACCTCATGTAAAAATGTGCAGGATTGTCGTCACGGCCGACATGATGAAGGGCGTGGTGCAAGGCAGCGCTAAGGTTTACAACTTCATGACGGAAATGAAACTGAGCAGCAGTGAGGTAAAAACAAACGTTTGTTACAAACCTTTTAACACCTGTCTTCCTTTGACCATTACTGAATTCGCCAAAAATCTGTGTAGAAATCTACATCAGCACATTGTTCCATACGTTTCCTCCGTCTCTCCCAGGCATTGGACGTCAGTGACCATTTCCCTGTGGAAGTGAAGCTCGTGGCCTGAACCGTGACTCCCACAAGCCTCCGGGACCTCCAGGAACCCTTTCCAACCATGGAAATGTAAAACAGCAGACTAAAAATAAACAAATCTGCAAAATCATCGCAAAAAAGCGAGAGTCGAGTCTGTTTTTGGAGTAAACGAAAGTTGAGATGCACAAAACAAACAAGCCAACATGCAATTGTGTTGAAGAATCACACAATGGTGACGATTATCTGGGGTAATGGTTCTGAAAGGACGCAGTGCTGTTGTCGGGTTTCCACATTCTGTTCATCACAAAACAAAGTATTTCAATAATGTCAAAACTGGAGACATGCCAGTCAAGTTTTTTTGCTCTGCAAGCGCAGCGTATTGGGTTTTTCCACGTAATATGTATTTATTTTTTGTGGTGAATCAAGTTGGTAGTACTAAATGATGATCTCCTACTACAACCTTCAAGGGTTTTGGCAAGTTTGATGCTAGCCAACCGCCAGTAAAACAGAAGAACAAGACGTTTAGAGCAGACCTAAAATAAATAACTGCCAAAAATTGAGCTTGCCCAAAACCCGATGCCATTTTAAAAATGCATTGGATCAGCTTCGATAACGATCAGGACATCCCTACTCAACTTTTCTTGATCTACTTGACACTGATGGTAGTAGTAGAGTCTCACTATTATGTTTTAGTCAGGTGTTAATCTCCAGGGCTGAAAAATGAGGCCAACGCATCAAGTGCTAAAAACTGCAGTTCCTCAAATGGCCACCAGAGGCCACCAGCTGGCTGTAAAAGCTACTTAAACCCCATTGACTTCCACTCATTTTCTGTAACCGCTTGCCCTCTGGAGGGTCCAACTTTACAGCAGAAATAAATCTCTCTGAACCTTATCCAATTGTTGATCAGCTTGAAGTTCGGTGGAGTCAGACGCTGCCAAGATAGCGATGACGAGAGCCACCGCAATCCAATATAATTTTCATTTCATTTATATAGCGTCAATAGCAATACAAATTGTCTTTGACGCTTTACAACATCCGGTCTGAAACCCAGAAGCTGTGTCTGCTTCAAAGATCTTCAGGAACCCTAAGAGTGACGTATAGAAGGTTCCTCCATGTTTATACAGCACACAGTGCATTATTGTAATGTACTGAAGTGTAAGGATGTTTTTAAACTCTCTGAGATACAGCACTGCAAATGACAAGTGACAACAAAGGAGAACCATGAGACTTAAATCACACCATTTATTCAGAAATTTCAAACTGAAAAGACAGAAAAATCTAATAAATCTGCTCAAGGTAAAAGGCTTCCATTAGTTAGACATTAGTCCTGACAGTACAGTAAAAGCAGGCACTTGAAAGACCTTTCTGCAACAACAATTTCCCTTTCCCCCCCAAAGAGAAATGGTCTAACCCATAGCTAAGCAACCGTGACTAGATTCAACGTTTGGATTGGTCCGCGTTTCAGTCTCTCCTCTAAGCCTTTCTCTTTTTAAGCATCTCCAGATACATGCGCAGCGACTTCTGAATGGAGTCCTTGGTGATGAATTTGACAAAGTTTTGGATGTCGGCCTCCCTGTTGGACGTTAGCTTGTCGATGGTTGGCTTCCTCATCATGGACTTGGTGATCTGTCTGGCGTGTTCTGCAAAGTGAAGAGAGAGGTTTAGACTGGAGAGGTTGTTTTCCAGGGGCTACTTGTTCCTCTGGTTATCTTTATCTTTATGGCTAGATATTTCTGTATTACGACCAACACATACAAATCAATAAATTATAGCATAAGTAGAACCATCTGAACCATGAATTGGCTTAAAGACTGACAATGTCCGGGTCAAGATCAAGGCAGGACACCAAAGGCGGAAGAGAAAACTTTCAGCTACTATATGATGTTCCGCGTACCTGGAATAGCCAACCACTTGGTCATGGTCTGTGTGGCCGTGGTGAGGACCTGGTCTTCAGGGACCAACTGGTCCACCAGTCCGATCTTCAGGGCCTCTGAAGGGTTGTAGAGGAGTCCCAGCTGCAGGGCCATCTCTGTGGTCCGGTGGCCCACGGTGTTCAACATAGTGTCCTTAAACCTGCAGATGGCGGCAGCGATCGTTTACTGCAAAGACAACATTGGACCCTAGTGTTCCCCAAATAGTAGCTCCGAATTATCAAGTTTCCAGTAGAAACTTGATCTGATTGATTCTTTCTGGTTGGTATAACTTAGACATACTAATCATCCACAAGGGAAATTGCTTGAAAACATTTTTTTTCTGTTAAATACCTTATATGGTGAGTTCAAATGCATATGAACTGCGCCTTCGTCGTCAAGTTGTTCAAGTTATCGCGTGTTTGCCGACGTTTTCAGAAATGGTGGAAGTAAATGGTGACATTATATGACTTGATCGTATAAAGTTTTCTTCATTACTTTAAAATATGTCTGAAGAAAAGGGAGATAACAGCCTCATCCTTTCATAAGCTTGCTAGCTGTTAGCCTCGGTGGATTCTGAACATCAAGGGTTGCCCTAGCAGTGGTGTTCTTGTGACCTACGGCTGATGATGCCTATCGAACGCTGCGCATTTCACGTTGTAAGGACGAGCTCCCAAGTTCTATTTAAAGGCAGCAACAGTGTTACTAAAGTAAATTAAGAAAACTAGCTAAACACAGATATTAAAATATGTCTTTGGACACCAACGCTGAAAACATGACTTCATCTTTGTCATGCTTTGGTGGTATGTAAAACACACATACCTTATCAGATGTAAATTGAGAAGTTAGAATCTGTAATCTGAATGATGAGGGTTGAAGAAATATTGTCCAAATAAAATGCACCCAAACAGGACCACTGTCACAGGTTTTGTAAAACTCGTTTCTTACCAGAAAGGTGCAACAATGCCGAGCAGCGTCTCATTAAGGCCGATGCTGTAACGAGGGTTATCCGCCATTATCCTGTAGTCACACGTCATGGACAAGAGACATCCGCCTGCAGGACTGGAGCCCTGCAGAGGTAAAGGTGACGGAAGCTCGTCGTCTTTGGTTTCAAGTGCTTATTGATGTTCTCTGTACTGCCCTTCTGTGTGACGTGGGGACAGAGCGGAGGCATACATACGTACATTGATCGCAGCGATAGTGACCATGTTGGAGCTGTACAGCTTCAGCCACATCTCCTGTACGGCTTTCCAGAACTCCCCGCAGCTCTCAGGACTCTTTCCGTACATTTCCAAGATGTCCAGCCCGGCTGAGAACACTTTGGGCTGGCTCTGGATTGAAGAAACGCATTCAAGAGTAAATTATCACTCGAGTGGAAATCTGAACAGACCTATGAGGGTTTTAATACAACAAGGTTACACCGTACCGAGGTGATGATCAGGCCTCGGCAGCTCTTATCCATCTCCAGCTTCTCCAAGCTGATGCAGACGTCGGTGAGGAAATCTAAACTGAGGCTGTTGACAGGAGGATTCTGCATGCGCATCACTGCTACGCCTACAGAAAGACAGAAAAGGCAATCTCTAAGCTGAACACAGTAGTAAAAACCAAAAACCAGCAGAAAAAAATACATTTACAGCCTGGTACAAAAAAATGGGTTTGGTCTCTAACTTATATCAAGGCTTAAACCTTTGCATAATTGAACATCTGCTCATTTTTAAAGAGACACAGATCGATCGGTAGCTGTCTGCCTAGACGTATACATATTATTGTCATGGTTTCAACACAAATAATGTCTGAATCCTGAAATTCTAAGTAATGGAACTCAGAGATTTAATGAGTATTGGCCCATTTATATCCTCTTAGCCATCATGTCTTGTTATAACTGAAAAGCCGTCGTGAGGATGGTGATTGTGGGACAACACTCACCTGTACTTTGGTCAAAATCCACTTTGATCTTAGACGAGGTGGAGTTGTTCCTCCGCTGCGCAACCAGGACGGGAGACATGCACACTCTGCCATGACTGCTGCAGGACGACAGCTGGGAAAGAAGGCCTGAAAGACAACGTGAGGACACGCGTGGATAAGGACGACACATATGCTCATTCGGACAGGACATCGGCTGTGTAGGCAGCTCGTGTTCATGAGGCTAGAAGAATGCGGGCTTATTTAGACACTGTGTTAATATCAATCTTGAATAATCCGATCTCAAGGTTCCAGCTAGGCACCGGGTCAGGTTGGCCCACAGTGGTGGTGCGCTTGGTTACAGCGGCTCAGGACTAACCCTCCATCCGACCATGTAATTTCATTGTATAATGACAAATAAAGCACTTTACCTTTATCTAAAAAGGGAAAAAAGCAGAGAAAGTGATGCCTGTTCATTAGCAGCCTTTTAAAAATGGTTTGTCCTTCTCCAGGAATTAAGAATTACCAAGATGAGGCAACATAAAAAACCACATCGTCATGTTTAGGTAAAGTTGTCTTCATGTTACTGTTTGTGTGCGAAACAGCATGCGGAGTTTAATTAGTGTTTCCTTAATAATGATTTGTGTCTTTATCTACCTTTACTAGCATATATTTTTCTTTATCTACTGCAAACAGCGCAGCAGTGACATTACTGTGGTTATGAAAGATTTCAAGGTTCATTCATAATCTGACCTTTGAGCGGGTTTCTAAAATTGGGGGAAGATATAATAATAAAAAAATAAGAATGAATAACTTGCGGGTTGCTTTTAGGGAGCTAAAGAAACTTTACAGCTTGTTCCAAAATAGGCATCATTTCCCAACGTCATGACACCCACAGCACCAGGTAATATAATTGTGTGTGTTGATGGTGCAGGAAAAAGAACAACTACTCCTGCCATACTGTGGCATATATTAGTAATGCCTCAAATTAAAATTCAGAATTAATGTGCAGGTTTGCAGATTTCATAAAATCTTATGAAACAGAAAACCGTGTCCACCAAAATATGGATAAACGTGATTTTTCCAGTTTGACAGAAGCGTTTAAAGCTTTATTATATGAAATTAATTATCTCTAAATTAACATATTAAGTTGTGTTAATGTGTACAATTATAACTGCATAGGCTGACACAAACTTAAACGATAGGTAGGCATATATACTAAATATTTATCGATAAGAAAACCAATAAAAAAGTATATTTTGTGCGTCAGTGTCCTGCGACCTTTGCTCCAGTTTCTGTAGCTCACAGCTAACACAGCTAACAGCCGGAGAGCAAGTGTTATTTTTAAGAAATCAAGGCAACAACAACGATGCAAACAATTACAACTGTCTCCACAATATCTCATAAAGTGACAAAGTCAAACCTGAAAAGGCGGACTTGCTCCTCAATGCAGCTCTCAAAGCCATTTTCAAACGCTCGGAGAAGCTGCAAGCTCTTCTTCTTCTTCTTCGTTTGTTTTGTTTTATTCGGGTCTGGTTCTTCTTCGCTGGATTTTATCGAGTTTGTCCGCATCGGCGCCATCTTGTGTGCGGTTGGCGATTAGCTTTAAAGAGATGTGGCCATATAAACAAGTTTCCCGCGTATATTTGCCACTAAAACAAGGGCACAGTCATGGGTGCAGATCCCGGGGGGGATGGGGGGGACATGTCCCCCCCAATTTGTGAAAAACATGAATTGTCCCCCCCAATAAAAATTATTCAAAATTGAACAAATGTATTTTCAGACTTCACATTCTTCACATTTTAGATTCACATCTAAAAAGAAATGATTGGTATGGTGCCATGGTATGAGTTGCATACCGACAAAAAACAAAAATCACTTTTGTGTCCCCCCCAATCCTGACATCGGATCTACACCCCTGGGCACAGTTAATAATAAATCAATATCAGTTCAAGTGTATACTATATTTTGGATTTTATAATTGCTTTATCTTGTTGTGAGCCTTTTAATATGGTCAACTGGAGTTGTTTTATTGATGTGCTCTCCTCAAAGGAACCAGACTCCATTGATAAAAACTTATGAGTGTGATTTCATTGTCCTTTTAGCAACATAGCTAACATAATAAGCTAATTAAGAGTTTTATCATTAGCAAGTTTTTTTTTTTTTCACTAAGATATCTTTCAAAACTTGAAATAATAAAAATTGCTGGCGTACAAAATCACATAATGTAGGCCTACTGTAGCTCGTACAGTACATGCAGCAAATGACACCATCATGATACTTATAGGTGATGCACGATACATACATGGCAGACGGTAAATAAAAAACATGTACTGAAGTAAAGCAGTTGTTTAAGCTATAGGTGAGTGAATAACATATAAATTCAGTTTATACGTAGGTGAATTAATCAATGCTCATCCTAATATGGTACATGAAAAGAACATTGACTTTTGTCAGTTGTCTTTTATAAATAATTAAGTGCATCTTTCATATTACCTGTTGCTAGCTACACCACTTTTAGCAACAGAGCAAGCTACGCTAATTAAGAGTTTCATTGTTAGCAAGTTGTTGTTTATTTTTACTCGGAGAACTTTCGAAACTTGAAATGATGTAGGTACGCTTTTGATGTACAAGCTGGCATAATGTAACCTTTTCAGTAAAATGGTCTAGGAGGTGCCAGCGAGGAATAAACCAATCAGAAGGAGCTATGGTGACAGGCTAGCACATGCCAGGCTAGTTTAGCTCGCTAGCTACAGCAGCCATGTAAATATGCCTTCAAATAGGGGTTGTTGAGTCCCTCAATGGAAATTTTCAGAAAGTTACAAGTTCGGAAATTCAGAAATATTAGCCTCGGTGGCTTTAAACTCCATTTGAATAAAACCCGGTGGATGGTGGTTGCGACATGAGAAGTTATACAAAATTCTTCGTAACATCAACCATAAGTTGTGAGAACACTGCTGCTAGGCAACTGTAGGCATCTAGAAACTACAGAGGCTAGCAGTTTAGCAAGCTAACAACCAGGTCTCCACAATTAATCATCTCTTTACTTTTTATTTGAAACCAAATTTGAAAACAGGATATAAGAATCTGTTTCATTTTTGTACACCTGTAAGCAAGCGGAAAAAGTCATTGGTGTATTGGTGAATTTAAAGAAGCATGAAGTAAAAACAGATAGAACGGTAAGAGATGTGTGAGAGAGAGGTGAGTAAGAAGAGAGAGAGAGAGAGAGAGCGAGACGAAGGGGGGAGCAAGTCACAGCTAAAGATCAAGAACCTGCAGCAGAGATACAACAGAAACCGAGGCGCTTCGAAGACAGCGACTATTATTACTTTAAGGTAAAGTAACATGTATTTTGTGTGTGTAATTGTTTTAGCTTTAAACACAGTAACAGTAAACAGTATAAGCTCTTAATTTAATGTTGCAAAATGTATAATTGATTAGTTTCTTCTATTTATATTAAGGTTTGCAATGACTTAAAGCAGAAGGACTCGATATAAATTAAGTTTAATCTTAAATAAACAGACATGTTGATGCTGAATACATGTAGTCACAACTGTGCAATGTGAAGTGGACACTGTGTAATTTTTGCATGAGCTATTGTTTTTTTCTTGACCGGGCAGCTCTTGTCTGAGCTGGTCATTCCCTTCAGTGTCAGCCGCGATTGAGCGCCATAGGAAATCCATCAGTGTGCGTCACCTCTGCGCCCCGTAACAAGGGGGGACGCGCTGCTCTCCTCTGCTGCCGGACCCCATCCCGAGTCTTCATGGATCCGGTGGAGCTGGGAGACATGGGCAGTGGCTGCGACGAGACAAACTGCGGCCTCGCGTCAGGCTTCATGGAGGGCTGCTCTGACCCGGACTGCAGCTGGGACGAACCCATATTTGGACTGAATGAATTAGGTGGGTAGATAATAATAATTCACAGAAATGGAAATTTGAAGCTGCTCAAGTTTTGTGAAAAATGGAAACTCCATGGATTAAAAAACTTTTGACTGATGGAGACATTCAATCAGCAATGAGTAATGTGCTTATTCTTCTTGCAGAGAGTTAGATAGCAAAATTGATGCAACTTTAATATCTGAACACGCATATGTTGCATTCACGTCATGAATGAAGTGAGTTAATGATGCAAAACTTTAGTCAAGATGGCGTCTGCCACGCTTCATGTGTGGATGCTTCTAATTTATCACTGGAAACTATTCAACTATCTAACTTATTACGACCAAGCCGCTGGTCGTCTGTCGGAAAGCTGCTATGGTTTTGGTGTTGCCGCTAGCCGGACCCCTGTCTGGCTGATTCTTTCAGTGTACACCTTTGAAATAAATAAAAACAGGTTCTGATAAAAATGCGTAACTGTTTTTTTTTTTTTTTTTCTCTAGTGTGCGTGACGGTGATTTACATTCCACTGATGCTGTTTGGCCTCCTGGGAAATATACTAACGATCCTGGTGGTCTGGCTGCGTCCACACATGAGAAGCTCTACCTACCTGTACCTGAGCAGCATGGCTGTTAGTGATCTGCTCATACTCCTGCTGCTGCCTCTGGATCTGTACAAGGTACATGCATGGTGTGGCAATGAGATCATGATACTAATGTTTAGCTCAAGGTACAGTCACAGATATTGCAGATCACTAATTCAAACGAGGAAGCAGGAATAACGGCGATGCTTCCTGTTGCGAATAGCGGCGTTCGCTTAGTAGTGGTTTAAACAAGTTATTGTTGCCTTCCCCTCGGGTGGAATCCCTGCCTCTAGATTAAGTTTTGTTGAATTCAAGGTTGTGTTCCACCCAGAGCGATCTTAAATCATCCTATCATTGCACAATGGCAATATCTGTAAGTGTGGGTAAATAAAAAACAATATTTCATGGTTAAGACTTAGTTTGAAATCTGTTATTCTTTATTTCTCAGGTGTTATTCAGTGTGACTCACATGTTAATCCCATCAACATCGTCTTCAGACGTACCCGGGAGACTGATCTTAGAGAATAGATTGAGAATAGATTGAGCCAGCATTTTAGGTATTAGTGGGTTTAGTGTTGTAAGAATAAACAAGAAAAAACTGTGTCAGTGATGATAGTTCTTCATATCGAGTAGGTTAGCATGAAGGGTCATAAGCAGACAAAGTCCTGCATAGCAGCTTAATTGAAACTAATAATTGAAGACTAAGCACATTGGTTGGGTCAGGACCAAAGATCAGAAACATGCAACTCCACAGATGAGAAACATACAACTCAGCAGATAAGAAACACGCAATTCCAAAGATCAGAGGCATGCAGCTCCACATACGAAAAACAGGCAACTCTGCAGATGAGAAACATGCAGCTCTGCAAATGAGAAACATGCAACTCCACAGATGAGAAACACGCAACTCCAAAGATCAGGGACATGCAGCTCTACATACGAGAAACAAGCATCTCCACAGACCAGAAACATGCAACTCTGCAGATGAGAAACTCGCAACTCCAAAGATCAGAGACATGCAGCTCTACATATGAGAAACAGGCAACTCTGCAGATGACATGCAATTTTATAAATGAGAAGTATGCATCTCCACAGATGAGAAACATGCAACTCCACAGATGAGAAACATGTAACTCCCCAGACCAGAAACATGCAACTCTGCAGGTGATAAGCACACAGATCCACAGATGAGAAACACGCAGTTTCAAAGATTAGAGACATGCAGCTTCATATACGAGAAACAGGCAACTCTGCAGATGAGAAACAGGCATCTCCACAAATGAGAAACATCAACTCCAAGATGAAAGACATGCGATTTCATAGATGAGAAGTATGCATCTCCATAGATGAGAAACACATAATTCCACAGATCAGAAAAATGCAACTCCGCAAATCAAAGGCATGCAGCTCCACATACAAGAAACAGACATCTCCACAGATGAGAAACACATAACAAATTATCCGAAGGGTTTATTTATTTGACAAAATCCAAAGGTTGTCATATCAACAAAAATAGTGAAAAGACATTAGTTCTGCACCTGTTCCACTTTGACCATGTCTTCACTTAAATAAATACTGAAAATGTCATCAGATGTGATTGTTCTGTTTCTCCCAGCTCTGGAGGCCCAGACCCTGGCCTTTGGGGGACCTAGCCTGTAAGCTGACCATGTTCCTCTCGGAGTGCTGCACCTTCTGCACCATCCTGCACATTACCTTCCTCTCCTTGGAGAGGTACGTGGCTGTCTGCTGGCCAATCACAGCCAAGACACTGGTCACACGGCGCAGAACCCGGACTGTCATTGGCTGCCTCTGGCTGGGTGCGGCCATCAGCGCCGCTCCAGTGTTGGCCATGGTCGGAGTGGAGGAGGTTGGGGGAGAGGAGCTCAGTCAATGGAGGGAGGATGGAGGGTTTACCGGTGGGGAAAGAGAACAGGGTGGATTTATGATGGGTGGAGGAGAAAGCGGAAGAGGACACGTGGACTCGATGGATGGAGAGTTAGAGGGAATACAGTGGGGAGAAAAAGAGGCAAACAGATTGGGTGAACGAGTTGAGGAGTTGAAATGGTTCGATGACAAAGAGGAGAGCAAACCAGAAGATGTAAAAGAAAGGAAACAAGGAGAAGGAGGTGAAATTGAAAAACAAGCAGATGTGGAAGGAGGAAATCTGGAATTTGAGGAAGAGCAGCAAAATAATAAGAAGGAAGATGAGGGACGAGGAAGTGACATCGACGGGAGAGAGTGCCGGTGTACGCACTACGCCGTCACGTCCGGCCTGTTGTCGGCCATGATGATCCTCTCCAACTTGTACTTTCTGGTGCCCCTCTGCGTCCTGGGACTGGTGTACAGCCTGATTGGACGGACGCTGTGGCTCCGCCCGAAAAACAGCCGCAGAGACCAGAGTCACCGACACACTGTTAAAATGCTCGGTGAGGAAAAACGCGCATCAACACACTCTTAGGTCCTTACCTCAGAAGCTTCCTAGACAGACACTCTGGTTCCATGTGGCAACAAATGTCGCCTGAAAAACCTAATTCCAAAATATAACAATGTCACAATGGTCTATTGATGATAAAATACCATACCAGACTGTATATAAATATGGATGATGCATCCCCATTTTCTCCTAATAGCCAAAGTGAAGCCAAAGATCTGAGGGTATACTGGGCTCCATTTTGACGCCATTTGGAGCCACAGTTTGTGCATTCATGTTTGGAAGTATGGCTGCGAAATCAGACTCGCTGCTCGGATGTTGGCGTCCTCGCTGTTGTTTGTACGGCTGAATTTATTTTAATTTTTGCAAATTTAAGCTTCCCAAACATTAAAAGAATTATCGAAAAACGCCAAAGAAAGGCAACTAGACTCGTACAGCTTCTTGAAGACGCTTCGGCACTCATCCACGTAGCTTCTTGGAAGCAATTGAAGAATCCACTTGGATGAAACGTCTTCAAGTAACCTTACAAGCCTTTCTTTAGCGTTTTTGATTGATAGCTCCCTACTCTGCAAGGTGATTTGTTTTTGGTGGCTAAAATATATTTAGTTGTTTGCTCCAGCATCCACAGTAGTTCATAACTTCCATGCCGATACTCCTATCTGCTATCTACTGTAGGAGGTTGGCTATGATTATCTCATAGTCTCCACTTCTAAAAACACCCAACAATCACGTGTCCTTTAACCACCCTCAGGTATTAATGTCTCTCTTCTTTCTGTCTCTCGACCTCCTCCAGGAGTGATAGTCTTGGCGTTTGTCCTGTGCTGGCTTCCTTTTCACGTTGGTCGGACGATATTCTCTCTTTCTCTGGGCACCGGCACTGACAGCCAGGAAACATATGTGGACAATTACTCACACCTAGACATGGACACGCTCTCTGACCTCAATAATGACAGCACAAATATTAATAATCACAATCTGGGTGCAGACAACAAAAGCACGAATCACCAGTCTCACGACGACACAAACGCAACGGCACGCAATATGCCAAATAAGACTAGCATAAACGACACACCTGGTCAAACAACGCCCATCGACCTGTACAACGACGACGCACACGGTGACTTCAACAACACACTCTCGCACCCTGACACACACTTGTACTTTTTATACTACCTGTCTCAGTATTTCAACCTGGTGTCCTCCGTCCTCTTCTACCTCAGCGCCGCCATCAATCCTTTAATGTACAACCTGATGTCGGCCAGATACAGACACGCCGTGCACAGCCTCGTACACAAACACACTCACACACAGGCTTACCGCCTGCGCACGCTCACGACACGACACTCCACCACTACTTTGTAAGGACGAGCAGTGTATGCACATAAATGGATGCACACGACGCATGCAAAAAAACCTGCAAAATTAAAGGGGAATTACAGTTTTTTTACAACCTGGACCTTATTTCTGGCATAAAATACGATTGTTTACTCACCCATATAACTTTGGTTTCATTTGGAGTCGTTCAGACGATATTTAGATCCAGTGGAGCTCCAGTGAGGTAACTCCGGACTCAACGGGGAATAGCACTAGCATATCATAACAAAATATTAGTGAAATGAACAAGTTTCGTGGCCGATAATGCGTTATTTAGAGGCTGTGTTTCGGTGCCCCATTCACTCCCACTATATGGATATACGCAGCGCTATGCTGGATCTAAATATCGTCCTAATGACTCCAAATGACACCAAAGTTAGGTCCAGGTTGTAAAAAACAGCAATTCCCCTTTAATGTCTTTTTAATTACACTGTAAAAAAGGGCGTATGTTACCAACATTACTGATATAAAGATCTTAAAACAATATGAATTATTAGTTGACTACTGTGGCATTGACTTCATTTGTGGTTTTGAGGCACAGCAGCAATTTTGATTTGCCATAGCATTAATAATGGCTGTATTCCACTTGAGTGGCCACAATGCTAAGCTATTAAGCCATTAGTGTTGTTCATTCTGAAATAAGCAGCAAACGGCAGGGCAGAAAAAGGAAGTCAACGCGAAGTGCCAAAAACCGCAGTTCCTCTAATGGCCACTGGAGGTTGGCTCCAAATGTGAGTCAATCCCCATTGACTTCCATGTTAAAATCCTCGATTCTGCAGCAGAAATAACCACGTTTACCACCTGGTACTTGGTCTTTATGGTTAATCTTTCCATTAACGACTTGAATTTTTACGTAATTCATCCATTTAAATCATATCAAGGCTTTGAGTGGTTGCCAAGCGTCTACCTATTCGGCCAGTTTTAAATTAGCTGGGAGTTGGGCGGAGCCAAGATGGCGGCGCCCAGAGACATCACACTGAACTTCAAAACAACTTTTTAGCTCAAGTCACAAAGGGTTCTTTCTTTATTTACAGCTAAAGGTTAAAACTCTTGCATACTGGCATTACTTACACTTATATAACACTTTTTATGTCATTATTATATGTTTCTATTATTATTATGCACTATATGTACCATATAACTTATTAGGTTAAGTCCAGTAACAACGCAAACATAAGTTGTTAACACTGCTTCTATCAGTTATGACTTAACATTGCTGTTGTTGCCCTTATTTTTACTGAAGACAACACTTGACTCTGTTTTCACGCTTTCATTTAATACGTCATTGTTGTTAAAATGCCAATTATAGCTGCTTCACATAAAGCACATGGGATGTGATATGAAAACCTTTGGACCCGATCGGTCAAGTTATGTGATTTATCAGTTTTGTAGCTGTATAATTAATAAATAAATGTAAATATTCGTCATAACACGCAATGTAATGAGGCTTTAGCAGTGAGCTGTCCAACCCTTAGCTGGACACTTGACCAGAACGACACCATTATTAATGTTAACAGATTATTTTCCTTTTTTTCCAAAGTCAAAAACATTTTATTCTGTATATTATATATTATATATTATATATTTTAGCAGCGCTTCCATGCCAACACATCTTGAGGCATTTTATGTGTATGTAAATACAGTTTAATTACAGTAAAGTCGGCCTGCTGAGAACAGACGCACACAGACACACACAAACTGAACAGGGCTGTCATTCTGACTGATGTGGTTTCATACAGGCTGATGTGTTTTGATGTCATTTATATTACATTACGTGTACGGACATGCCAGATCCTGATACAAAGGACTTCTTTTATTGTTTAGTATTGTTTCTACTATTCCCATCTATCACCAATCTATTATATTGTTTCTGTTTTTCTTTCTTTCGAGGGAGCTTTCAAGGTTTTTATGGTAATTCTATCTGAAATGTTAAAGGGGCAAACCAATAAAGGTAAGGTGTTTATTTTATCTTAATTCAACCAATTCGGTAGGTGTTATCTCCTTTAGCGAGGTGGTGTTTTCTTCCACATCCTCTCAGCAGGAGACACCTCGAGTCTGGTGGACAGACTGGTCTTCGGCTGAGGAACAATTGATTCAATTTGTTCCATTTCTGTTCTGAGACCAGGTCCTTTCTATAAAAGCCACGTATGTAATAAGCAGATAAATCTAGACACTGAACTGTTCCTGTTCATTTAGTTTTATTTGTCTATTGGCTTTATCAACTGTGTAATAATATAAAATGTTGGCTTACAAAGGGTTTCCCATTGGCTCGTGTCTTCTGTTAAAAACTGCACACAAACATACCGATGTTATATTGTCCTAAAAATTCAAAGGAGCTTCTCCGTCATCAAATATAATGACATAATGATTTATTTAAAACCATGTCAGGCGCTACTACTGGAGGATGCAGGATGTCATTTGCATTTTATTCTGTAGTTCAGCATTTAATCTAGAGCTAGAAGGTGTCATCTTAACATTGACTCGCTCGTACCGGTCTGCTCCACGGTTGGAGGACAGCCCAGTGAGGCGTGAGAGCTGCTGCGAAGGAGAAAGGATGTAACAGGAGCTCTCCGCCAGCAGATGCTGCTGTTGTCCAAAGATCTAAAAGGTGCAGGTGAACTAGTCAGCCAGCAAACACAGATTTTAAGGCACCGGTGCCAGTGGATTACCTGGCAGCAAGAAGAGGTTAATGAAAGTGAAGTTTGCAGGTCTGAAAGCAAAAATACTGACTTTACATCTCTGTGGATTTACGTGAAGGTGAAAGTCAAGGCTTCTTCCTCTCTCCAACGTTATTCAGCCTCCACACTAATTCCGACACTTCCAAGGACTTTAAGAAGCCACCCAGTGTTATAATGTCTCTGAATTTCAATGCACTCTAACGTGACAGTCCTGCTCTGAATCCTCCTTCATGACTGTTATAATGTTCGGTTTATACCATTTGAGGTGCTAATTCACCTCTGTGATCATTTTGGAGGATGTAGTTTGCGGTGCTGCAGCTCGTAACCATCAACAGGGAGTGTGTAGAGGGGGTTCACACCTATAAGTACCTGGGTCTACGGCTGGATCACAAACTGGACTGGTCGGCTAACATAGACTCTGTGAACAAAATAGGTCAGAGCCGTCTCTATTTCCTCAAGAGGCTAAAGTTGTTTAATGTCTGCTGGACATGTTCTACCAGACTATCGTTGCCAGCGACTTCTTCTACGCTGTGGTATGCTGTGGAGGCAGCACTAAGAAGAAGAAGGACACCTCGTGCTAGACTTGTAGTCAAGACCGCCTAAACCGAGACCAAGACACTACCAAGACCAGAGAGTATCAAGACCAAGACCAAGACAGACCAAGTCAAGACCAAGACTAGTTCAGCTCGAGACCGAGACCAAAAAAAAAACTATTTTGCATGAGTTGTAGAACCTAAGCACCATGCTGGGTTCAGCTGCTTAGTATAAATATGAGATTGTATTATCTCAACTACAGGGACAATAATACAGAGACAGTGCATGTCTTGTGTGTGAACTCACTATAAATGTTTTCATCAATTGGCTAAAAATCAAATATGTGTAGCAATTGCATGATATATGCAATTGCTATTTCTACACTATTTGAGGATTGACTCTTGAGTGCTGTTAAGGACTGACATGACTATAGTCCTAAAGTCATCTAACAAAATAACAAGCCTCCAACACCACGCTGCACCTCAAAAAAAGTCTAATGAATTGGAAATATGTTACTGATTTAAATTTGTACATGAAACGTTAATTCTAAATATTAAAGACACACAATTATCAACTTGAAATTATTATTATAGTAGCCAAATTACACTGTATAATATCAGCATGACTGAAATGGCATAGGCCTAATGCTTAATCAATCACAACGATATGCAAATATTATTCAAAGGCCAATGATGCCATATATTTATTCAAACAAGGCCATTATAAGCAGAATACTGTAATTAAATACACAGACACACACACCAAACCTGACGACTGACGAATTCGCCGACATTTTGCGTGAGAGGACGAGCGCCAACGCCTTCTGTGTCACAAAATGCATGTGATTGGTCCTTGAAGGGGGCGTATAATGATAATAAAACAAAAATTAAAAAAAACTGTGCCTGCCTGGATATTATAGGTTACAAATCCCTTCGAGACCGCTCGGCCAGTCCGAGACATTGCGAGACCGAGACCAAAGACTGCCGAGGCCGTGACAAGACCAAGACCACGAAAAAGTGGTCTCGAGACCAAGACCAGTCTCGAGAACTACAAGTCTACCTCGTGCCTGGACAAACTGAACAAACTCCGGTCCATCATGAACAATGTCCAACACCCTCTACACAACACCATATTCCTGCTCCACGGACAAGCTGAGGAGGTCATTTGTCCCTCAGGACATACGACTATACAACGCTTCCCTGTGAGGAAACAACTGGACTCTGGTCCTATCTATCTATCTACTAAACATTAAAAAAGGCGTATCTGTTATTTAGACTAAAACGTGGTTGTCGGAACAATAGAAACGTGTAGTTCAACAGTTCTACAAACCACGGCCTTCAAAATGAAAACACAGTTGAATCAGCAGCTCTCTCAGTTATTTTAAAGACATGCTGATTATCGCAACCTTCATGAAGATAGGATTTAGTTCAAGACTGTTATATTATATTGGAGTGCATCGTTTTTCAATCAAGTATACCTGAGTGTGGACACATCATTAGTCTCAGTTTTCGTTCATGTTTTACATATTCTGTGTAGTCTTAGTCCATTTCTGTGTTAAATAATAATACATGAAGTCTTCTTTGGATAGATAGATAGATAGATAGATAGATAGATAGATACTTTATTTATCCCGTGGGAAATTTAATATCTAGTAGCTTTGTCACATAGAAACAGTTGAAGATATGAAAGATATTTAAGTTATATAATAACACGCACACACGCTGTCCATCGTCATATAGTGTATAAACAGTAAGTGACTCACTTGGTCATTAGGTCAACAACTGTTCTCATGCAGCTGAGCAAATATCAACTTCGTATATGCAAAAGCGAAACGCAGACAAATGAGAAAATAAACGCTAATGGCCCGTCAGCTTGCTGCATGCTACATGTACAGCAAATAGTACAAACAGTATAGGTGTGCTCTGTGTTCTGTTTATACGTACAGAGTTGAGATCACATCTTGATCTTGCGTCTACATTTAAGAAATTAAAGCTGCAGCAACGTAATAATGGAATTGTTCCAACTCCACAAAGCTTTTCATCCTCTTTTAGCGCTTTTGTTTTTGCTTAGTTTTTGGAATCTACACTCCGCTCCAGCCACAACAGCGAAAGCACTTCAGCTTCTGAGCAATTATCATCTAAGGAATAATATACTTAGAGGGAAACACACAAGCCGGAGCCAAACCAAGACGTAATATAGAACTTGTCAGGTGTCCAGAAGCCTAAATGAAACCCGAGGCGCTCCACTAATGCTCCTACAACACGCCAGTAAATTCTGCTGTAACCGACAATATTTGTTCACACATCCACCACCCACTGCTCCCATTAGCTCTGGTACTAGAGATTACTAACATGCGATGAGTTTTTAAATGAGCAATAAAAAGTCCATAGCTTCTGCTTCCTTCCACCGGAACATTTAAATCATTTAAAGGCCACTTTGTTTTTGTTTTTAACGCTGCTGACATGCGTGTGGGGACGTGTGCGTCTGTGCAACGCGTGATGTTTGCACAACACATTGTATTCACGTTGTACTTCCCATCACCTCCTCATCACTTACTCACCTCTCCTCTCTTCAGTGTTGATTCAGCTGTGTACATTTTAAATTTGGCCGATAATTCTCAAATAGATTTCACTTCCGTCCCACTCCAGAAGTCGTTGAATGAATGTGACCTGGTAAATAAAATCAATCAGATAATGTTGAGGTCATTTTTAAACGTATGAATAGTAGTAAAAATGACAACGTGCACATGGTTGATATGTATCTAGAACCAGCCACCATTTATATTATGTTAGCTTACCTTATGTTAGCTTACCTTATGTTAGCTTACCTTAAGTTAGCTTAGTTTAAGTCCATTTCCAAATTTATCAGTAGTAGCAGAAATGACAGAGTGATCTTAAACAGTCAGTAAGCGCTTGCTGACCTGAAAACACTACAGTGTAAATAGATAGCTTGTACAAGTCACCATTTGTATTAAGTTAGCTTAGCTTAAGTTAGCTTAGCTTGTTAGCTTAGCTTAAGTTCGTTTTCAAATGTATCAGTGCTAGTAATAATGACGGTGTCCAGAGCGCTGTTTGCCAAATAGTCAATATGTAGTTGGAACCAGTTGCCATTTGTATAGAGTAAGCTTAGTTTAAGCTAGCTTAGCTAAAGTCCATTTTCAAAACTCTCAGTAGTAGTAATAATGATAGTGTCTAGAGCGATGTTCACCAAACAGTCAGTAAGCTGGTAAATGTGTAGCTGGAACCAGTCGCCATTTGTTAGCTTGGTTTAAGTTAGCTTAGCTTAAGTCCATTTCCAAATTTATCAGTAGTAGCAGAAATGACAGAGTGATCTTAAACAGTCAGTAAGCGCTTGCTGACCTGAAAACACTACAGTGTAAATAGATAGCTTGTACAAGTCACCATTTGTATTAAGTTAGCTTAGCTTAAGTTAGCTTAGCTTGTTAGCTTAGCTTAAGTTCATTTTCAAATGTATCAGTGCTAGTAATAATGACGGTGTCTAGAGCGATGTTCACCAAAGCTTGTGTTGAACCGAAAACCGAACATGGTAAATATGTAGCTCACAGGTGTCAAACTGATCCATGAAAGGGCCGCTGTGGCTGCAGGTTTTCATTCCAACCATGCAGCAGCACACCTGACTTGGTTCAATCAATCAACTGAACTGCCTTCACGCAGTCATTTCAGGTGTCCTCTTGCTTGATTCGAACAAAAACTTGCCAGCCACACCCACTGCATGGTTGGAATGGTTGGAATGAAAACCTGCAGCCGCAGCCCTTTCACGGATCAGTTTGACACCCCTGATGTAGCTGGAACCAGTCGCCATTTGTACAGAGTTAGCTTTGTTTAAGGTAGCTTAGCTTAAGTCCATTTTCAAATACATCAGTTATAATGACAGCGTGGAGAGTGATGTTAACCAAACAGTCAACAGTATGCACACGTTGAACTGAAAACCCTGCAGTGTATCCATTTATCAGTATTAATTTTGCTTTGCTGAAATTAGCTTTGCTGAAGTTAGCTTAGCTGACGCTAGCTTAGCCGAAGCACTGAAAACGAGGTAGGGCAGCCTGAATGTTGACATTTTCTTGACATTCTTTTGGTATAGATTAATCACACAAAAATTGCTGTGGATATAATTTAAAAAAAAATATTAAAAAATGTCGGATGTACTCTGGGCTACTGTTTCCATCCTTACTTTAAAGTTAGCTAACCCGCTTCCACAAGGTGGCGGCAAGCTAGCCCGTTAACCGTTAGCGCTGACGGCTTTTGGATGCCAACAGTTGCTTAGCAGCAGTGTTCCTACAATTTAACTACAAACAACTGCATTAAATCTGCAATAATCTCCATGAACCAGATTTATTTTTACACTACCTTTATGTGAAACTTTATGGCTTCATTTCCGTTTTACCACACATGGTTGTGTTATGTTTATTCACACATGAAAGAGCAGTGCCTATCCAGCCGTCATTTGTTTTTTATTAGTTGACATTTATTACTTAAAACTTTATTAGCTGAAGACCAGAAAACAGCCCATCTTATCTATCACGTGTAATTATGTTTGCATCATGTCTACGTGCTGTATATATGAAATTATCTTCATGCTTCTGGTTTCCTCCCCTCCTTTCCTTTCCTTTCCCAACCTTTCTGTTTGTTTCTGTTTGTCTGCTCGGCCAGTACGTTGCACACACACACACAAAAAGAACAACAAAGACAAACCAGAAAGCTTCTGGAGAAAAGTTTGGAAAGTGATGGAAAGCCAAAGGGAAGTTACTCAGTGAGACATGTCACGGCCTGGGGATGTGTGGCTTTGTTAACAACACAACGGATGTTGAAATGCAGAAGTGTGCAGACACATCCATTCATGCATTAAGACGATGACCCCAGAGCACACGACTCGTCAACCAAAGCTTTTATCAGTGACATGAATGACACATTCCTTTCAACGATGGCCCTCGAACTCTTCAACGCCACAAACGCCAACACAAAGCTGCTTTTAACAGCATGTCCTTCGACTCGATCTGAAGCATTTACTAAAAAAATTGCAAATAAATTTGAAAGAAATGTCGCAAGAATCCGACAAACCAGCCAAATTCTCAATGTACACACAAACAAACGTGATCTCAAACGGACATGCCAAGACAAATGTCAAATGTTCGCTGTTTGCTGGTGTCACGCCCTTGGTGTGTGTCTGTTTTCGTGTCTCTCTTAATCTCTGATTGGCTGAAGTCAAGGGGGTAACCCGAACACTAAAATACAGAAATATTTTCAATCAGCATAACTCAGGGGAGGTAGGGTGGTTTTGTAAGTTTTTCTAGCTTCCTATTCCCCAAGCTAATAGTGGCTAATAGTAGCTTCCCCAAGCTAATAGATATCAGTTTGGTCCATCTGTACCTAAAAACTCTATAAAACGTCCAAATATTTATTTAATGTTTGGCAGCGTAGAAGTTAATCATCGTGCAGATCATTTAAAGCGTAAAGCTCCATGAAGTTGTAAAGAAAAATGTCTGTAATTAGAGGTTAATTTTCCCTCTGCCTGCCTTCTTCAGAAACGACGCTCTAAATCGAACTGAGGGCAATTAGCAAAAACAAAGCAACATTTGTTTGGTGGAAGTGATTCCAAGTCATGATATAACGGGGAAATTAGCAACATGTATCTTCTCTTCTGACACGAATCCAGGTCCACATCTTAACGTATTTTTTTTATTTATTTATTTTTTTAGTGGACTTAAGCTGCAGTGGCTGCATTTCCCAAGCCGGCGTCTCGTCAGGATTGATGCTTGTTTTGGTGCAGACTCACATGGGTGTAAATCCTGCACACATGCATCACTAATTTACACGCAGACTTGCACACACGGCCACAACAACACGAGTCCACAGTGCACGCAGACGTAACTTTGTCTGTCTGAGCCCCCAGCAAGGCCAACATCTCTGCAGCGAATGATTGAGCAATCTCATTATAACATGGGAGGGAAACATCCAGTTGTGTTTACGACTGGTGTTCATTACCTTTGGTGGTGCTGCTCGGGAGACCTGTAACATATGGAGCAAATTAATGCCGTATGAAAGAGCTTCTGGGCTTTAAGAAAAAAAAAAGAAGTTGTTTTTGCTGCCTTAAGGGGAATTACTGCCGTTTTTTACCACCTGGATCTTATTTCTGGCATAAAATATGATCATTTACTCACCCATATAACTTTAGTGTCATTTGGAGTCGTTTGGGAGATATTTAGATCCACGTATATCCATATAGCGGAAGTGACTGGGGCACCGAAACGCAGCCTCTAAATAACGCCTCATCTGCCGCGAAACTCGTTCATTTCACCAATATTTTGTTATGATACACTAGTGCTATTCCCCGTTGCGTCCGGAGTTACCTGTTATCTATTCGCGGATGTGCAGCCAGAGTATACGGATGAGGAGCTCGTTGAAAGGAGGATGGGGAGGCAGAGAGAGGAACAGCTGGCCAAAGAACAACAAACCACTGCACGTCCACGAATAGATAACAGGTAACTCTGGACTTAACGGGGAATAGCACTAGCGTATCATAACAAAATATTGGTGAAATGAACGAGTTTCGCGGCAGATAATACGTTATTTAGAGGCTGCGTTTCGGTGCCCCAGTCACTCCCAGTCACACACCAAAGTTATATGGGTGAGTAAACAATCGTATTTTATGCCAGAAATAAGGTCCAGGTTGAAAAAAACGGTAGTACTCCTTTAAAGCCTCCAACAGCTTTGCAGTTCATCCCGTTAATATATATGTATGTATTTCTGACCAGAAAGGACAGGAAAGAAAAACAAACACTAGTACCAAATCTAGTGGTTTTTCCATCCATGCTCCATTTTCTTGTCTACAATGGTCCAATTTTGTCAAATCCCGAAAAGCCAGTATCAGCTTCCCCTGCTTGCAGTTTTTTTTGTGGCAGAAAGTTTTTCTGGAGTCTCTGCGTTGAGAACTGATTATGCTCGACAAAGTTCTGCCGGGCCAGTCAGATCATTCATGCAGAGATGGACAGAAGTGTACCAAAGACAAAGTCATCATCTGAGCATCGTGGAGTTGAATTTGTTTACAACAAAGTAGCTCTGATTGGTTGGAGGACTATCTAATTGGTTGTAGAGGCATTTTTCTTGTCTGCGTTGGTTGAATCCTAAATAAACTCCTCCAAACTACCGGACTTCCCAATCCATAAGGCAATGTATAAACCCATAAAGAATTGCTGTTACTTAAAACACAGCCTAAAGGCTCATTTAAAGTACTGCATAACTAGACACCATAGCCTTCTACGTAGCCTACGTTGGTGCGAGCCATTTATACTTGTGCGCTCGTCAGTGTGACTCGGTCTGTAATAACACCACCAAAACGCTAGTCGGCGCTGTTTCTTTTTAATTTCTGTTTCCACTTCCTGCTTCACTTTCAACAATGGCGACTGAAACTTTAGCCGAAATTTCGCCAGAGACGAGTCGTACGAATGCTTGTATCTCCAAACCTCCTCAGTTAACCTTTCCTCGAAGTGTTCCATCTTTATTTATCGAAAATTGCGGAGACGGAGATGCAGCCGGAAATACTAAAGCTGAAACACGCTACTACCAAGCGGACCAATCACAGCTCTTGCGGTCTGTGTCGCCGTGGTGCATAGTTACATTTCAGGCCATGGCGTTAAGGTCTGGTCTGTCGCCACAGCTACGGAGTCTAATTGATGCAGAAGCCTAAACCACCCATAAGACATTGGTCTATAATTCAGAGGTTGAGGACTTAGATCAAGTTATTTGCAAAGGTAAAAGCAGGGAAGCCACGGTATACCCTCGTACTAAGACACCAGCGTAGGCTACTGCTGCTTCAGCACTCTAATATCAATCAGTATTCAGGTTATAGAACAAGTTGAGGCCACACACATATATCATACATTCGTATTCAGACTCGGGTCTTCCCAATTTTAGGTACAAATACTAATTTTGACATTAATCTCCTTCAGATATTCAGACACCCAGGGAGTACGAGGTGTGCAACAGAACAAAGTGTTCCCCCCACACATTTAGCGTAGCCTGATTCACAAAGTAGGCCCACGGTGTGAAGCGATCCTAAATCACCGGCGCCACTTCCATCACTTCCATCTTCTCGTTCTCGGTTATTGCCTGCGCTGACGTCTTGGCGGTTCGGACTCATTCACCTCTTGTTCGTTTGGGTTCACGGATCAGGCAAATAAAAGCTGATTGGCTCTGCAGTGACGACGAGCGGCCCTAAAAAAAATAAATCTGGACCATGGTGATCTTTCCAATTTTGACACAGCTCATGCCACGGCTCATTTACGAGGTGCAAAAATTACCTTTCCTTTTGTTATGCCAACGTCGCTTGGTGTTATTTGAGATAAGGCGGGGGATGGGCACAAAGAAAAAACAAAGGAGAAGGCATGAGCTGCAAATAAAACAACATGAACGGCTTAAACAATCCTGTATTCCAGCACCTCCAGTCAAACTTGGAATTAACATTACTCTTTTTCTTTAGTATTTGCAGAATGTTTTCTCCAGAGCCACACAGCTTTAGCAGTTGAAGTAGTTTGCAATTAACCCTAAATGGATTAGAGAGAAAACATGTTGATCGTCTACACCTCCCTGGAGAAACTGGTGGCAGCCAGAGTGATGCCTCCTATTTCGCTCCCTTGGACTCGAGTTCAGCCTCATCTCTGCCCACAAACTGTAAAAAGCAAAGGGACACAAAAGGACGCGCTGAGAGCTGAGACGTCTCCACCTGACGCCTTAAAAGTCAAACAGAGCGACAAGAAAGTACGAAATGCTTTCTAGTTGAAGACAAACATCTTATCGGGATTGACCCTGGAGGCCTCTTTGACTGTCACCCCCGCTGATCCAAACCCAGGTAATGTCGGACGCTAATACATGCATGCCGCCGGTGAAACCTTGAGCCCGAGACATTAAAAAACCCGCCATGAATCTAAATCCACAGCTCATCCCGACCAGATTAATCTCTCCCAGAGGGCGCTCGATGATGTGAAGACTCTCATATCATCGAGGAGGCAGCCTATCCCACCCCAGGCCGTGCCAATACATGCAGTAGTCATGTGTCTTAGCTGGGACTCAATGCAGCAGTGTTTAAATTACTAAAACATGGACTCTAGCAGTAAAGGTCTCATCTTTAACCCAACGTTCTCCTTTGAGGTCCTTATTGTCAAGCAGCTGCTTAAACTGAACTGAAGCTCAAAGTAGGAGCCAGGTTTTCTGGCAGATATTGACGCCCACTAAGTATCATTGGAATGGTTCCTAAGAGAGCTGGTTAAAGAGAAACACAAGGTTGACTTTGGTGTTTACATGAAGATGAAGAGAAAGTTTCCACTTCCAAGATTAAACTAGTTCAAAGCTTCAGAAAGGATTTTACGGTAGATCTTCCTGATGCCAATGATTCTTCGTCTTCTTCTGGATCAACCCACAGACTGGCCGTTTGAGCACTTCAGACTTCCTGTGTTTTTTTTGCCACAGGAACTTTCCAGTCTGGGAAGTGAGGATCTCACCCTTAAAGGGAGATTGGTAAGCCACACCCACAAAGTTCCTGAAGCTTCCCTAAGCAGACCACTGCACAAAGCCTTCTCCAACACATCCCAAAGATTCTCAATGGGGTTAAGGTCTGGACTCTGTGGTGGCCAATCAATGTGTGAAAATAATGTCTCATGCTCCCTGAACCACTCTTTCACAATCTGAGCCCCATGAATCCTGACATTGTCACCTTGGAATATGATCCATTGATGGAATAACCTGGTCATTCAGTATATTCAGGTAGTCAGCTGACCTCATTCCTTGGACACATAATGTTGCTGAACCTAGACCTGAGCAACTGCAGCAACCCCAGATCATAGCACTGCCCCCACAGGCTTGTACAGTAGACACTAGGCATGATGGGTGCATCCCTTCATCTGCCTCTCTTCTTACCCTGATGCCCCCATCACTCTGGAACAGGGTAAATCTGGACTCATCAGACCACATGACCTTCTTCCATTGCTCCAGAGTCCAATCTTTATGCTCCCTAGCAAATTGAAGCCTTTTTTCCAGTTAGCCTCACTGATTAGTGGTTTTCTTAAGGCTACACAGCTGTTCAGTCCCAATCCCTTGAGTTGATTCCACCAAACGTTCACCAAGTGATCGCTGACTACCATCAACTATCCTTCTTGAAGACCTCCACTATCCTTCCAGTTTTTAATAATGTGTTGGACAGTTCTCCAATCTCCAATCTCCCTTAGATGTTTTCTCTGCTTGATACATGCCAATGATTTGACCACAGGATGTGTCTTTAGACATGGTTGTTTGTTAAATGAGAAGCTACTCATCGCATCAGTTGGGGTTAAATAACTTGTTGTCATCTTAAAGATAATCACCCATGCAGTAATTACCCAATAGGAGGCTCCTACCTATTTGCTTAGTTAAATCCAGGTGGTGACTTTCATTTTGGGGCCAGGCAGTGTATTAATGACAATATGTATGAAACTATACAAGACACAGAGACAAGGATCTTTAGAACTCAGACTGAATAAAAGAACGAACAACAAGGAAAATTCAAATCCTAATCCTCTCATCACCTTTCTCTGCTTTCTGATGAGTTTAATTTCATGCGATAATACAATAAAACCCATCCCCATGCTGTGAAACAGCTTTAAAGACATGAGACCAAGCTCTGGTGCTGCTTGACGTCACTTTTTTTCCTTTCTTTTTTTATTATGAACAATCATCTCAACCGTTATGTGATTCCCCACCATCATGCTACAGTGGTTAAACATAACTGAGGTAATGACCTGGTGATGTGGTTCAGGGAACCGGTGTCACACCGGCACATGTGGTCCTTCATGTTCGAGGAGGGCAAAGGTGTCACGAAAAAAAAAAAGAACATCAATGCACGTTGGTTTTATCCCAAAAATCAGAGAGTTAATTAATTAATTAGCTTTAAATTTGCTGGTAATGTTGATTTATATGGACTTAGACAAGATATAGCGGCTTTCCTCTGTTTCTAAGCTAAGCTAACCTAAGCTAAGCTAGGCTAACCACAGCAGTAACTATCTTACACCTATATTTCTTTTCAGTCCTGTTGTTTTTCCCGTCCTTGTGGATCAATAAAGTCCACCTAAGTCCAAGTCTTCAGGTGAGTAATTGCATTCCTTTAAGATGAAGCAATATAGCGGATGAAATCTGGAATCAGGGACACTCTCGGCCTCTCGGTTCATTTTTTTTCCGGTCTGGCTAACCGGAACAATGTCAGAAGCATATGCAGCCCAGGAGCCCCCTGATTGTCGACCACCTGCTCATTCACAGGCAGTAAGTGATTCTCATGACCTGACATCACAACCAAAGATTTTAGCTTTCACTGCCAGAAATATGTCGAAAGAGAAAAGAAAAGACACAGCTGTGGGTATCAGTTGATGCACTTATATATGGACGCTAAAGGTGCCTTCACACCTGCGTCATCGTTGTGGAACCAGGAGCGTTTATAGGTGAGTGTCACAATGTGAAGCGAGGAGGAGGTAGGGGCTAGATTTAACGACTTAATAACACAAAGGTGCTGCGGAGGTAAGCGAGGGACATGTCCAAACACACGAATCCGACCAAAAAAAAAAAAGGGTCAATTCCGATCCAAGGAGAAAACAGAGACGGGTTAACGAGACACGGGTGAAATTGAAGAGAGGATGAGCACAAAGAGAAAAGACAAAAGGTGAGAGTAATGACAGGGGCGGGAAAAGACAAAGACAGGAAGTAGAGAAATGATTGCAAAATAAAACAGGACCAAAGGGTTAGTCTCAGCCTGATTGCACTCGGACCATGGAACAAATTGACTACCTTATAAATATACAGCCACAACATTATGACCACTGACAGGAGAAGTGAATAACATTGACCATCTTGTGACAACACAGTGTTCTGCTGGGAAACATTTGGACCTTTCATGCATTCATTGGTGTGGATGTTACTTAATTCAATTCAATTCAATTCAATTTATATAGCGTCAATAACAATACAAATCGTCTCAAGATGCTTTACAAAAACCCGCCCTGAAACCCCCAGAGCAAGCCTGAAGGCATCGGTGGCAAGGAAAAACTCCCTTTTAACAGAAAGAAAAGTTGAGCAGAACCCAGCTCATTTGGAGTGACCCATCTGCCTAAGGC
This sequence comes from Chelon labrosus, assembly GCF_963514085.1. NCBI lineage: Eukaryota > Metazoa > Chordata > Actinopteri > Mugiliformes > Mugilidae > Chelon > Chelon labrosus. The sequence goes on from NC_140354.1 coordinate 18,359,537, forward strand.
CAGCCGGGTACAGACAGAAGCACCCACCTAGACCAGACTGGACACCCCAACCCCATAGCAATGACACTCCTTGATGGCAGCAGCCAACCCCAGCAGGATGCAGCCACAAAAACAGTTTAGGAACATCTCAAAAAAACATGAAGAACATTACAAGGTGTTGACCTGGCCTCCAACTTCACTAGATCCCAAACTGATCAAGTATCTGTGGGATGATCCACAGAGGCCCCTCCCCTCAAAGACCCCCCACTAACAACAGGACACCCTCAGAAGGCCTGTGTCCATTCTCTGATGAGTCACAACTGTTTTGGAGGCAACAAGGGAGACCTACACAATACTAGGAAGGTGATTTTTAATTGCACCAATGTCTGTTTATTGCTAATTCGCAAATGCTAGCATGCTAACCTGACAAGACAAACAGGAAAAGCCTCCTTCCTGCACGTTAGCATGCTGACGTTAGCAGTTAGCTGGTTAATGAGCTGCTATGGACTCCCGTTGAGCCCTAATGTGCTTCAATAGAACAGTTTTTGTACATTTCTTGCACTTTGCGTAAGAAACGAGGACTGATGCTCCCTCTTTTATCCTCAATAGGTCCTGATTGAAAAGAGACTGATTGTAATCGTCCAGAAACAGAGAGCAGAGAGAAAAACTTCAACCACTATCATTACAATACGGTGATTTATTGTAAATTTACAGCGGGTCATCTGTGAAAGAGTTCAAAGACGACTGATTGAGGGTCATCTGGTGACCCCCCTCTGGACTGGAGCATGCGTGAATAAAACATTATAATGAGGTTCTGGGTGTTTGCTGCTCCTCAGGTCTGTAATTTGACATTAGAAGATATTTAGTGATGATTTACAATCACAGCAATTAACAGTTCTCACAGTGGACGTACTGTATCCGACACACGCCGCTGTCTCGTAACGCTGTATGACATGTTTCATGACACGGAGTCAAACAACCGGTGAAGCATCGAGAACAATCTTATTCGGAGAAATGCAGCAGATGTCTTGTCTCGACGGACACTTGATGCCCGTCATTATCCGTCCAACACATGCGCGCAGAGTGTTTTTTGGTCGTGTGGTGAGGTTCAAGTCTCTTTGTACACAATCTTGGATATAAAGTGAGGAATCGAGTGTTTTTGGAGAAAATCTCCCTCGTGTTCATAAAGGTTAAGAGGCGTTGATGCCGATCCCCTGGACGGCTGTTTGCGCGGAAAGATAAACCGGAGGCGGAGTGGAGGCGAGAAGCTGTAGTTTGTAGTGGCGGCAAAAATCACTCCCTTCCTGGTTTAATAGTAACAGTGAGGATGAGCAACATATTAATAGAATAAAACCACACGAGCACTGTGCCACTGAGACAGAGAAGAGGCTTTTAGTTTTTGTGAAAATATCACCCTGAATAACGCAGGTACACAAGATACTACACGATTTTAAGAAAGTGAAAGTACTAAAGTTCCTATATAAAAGCTAATAGAGCGAGAACTTATTTCCTGTAAAAACAGCATAGTTTTGCTCCGATTGGCTAGCTCTCAGGTTTCGACCGAGCGTGTTGCGTGTTACAGACTCTCTCCACTGCCATCGCCCACGCTAACAGACTCCACAGATGAGTCGGACAAGGCTGAAACTGAGAAAGGAGACGACCACAACGCTGTTCTTTACCGAAAGAGGTTGTATGTGTTTGAACCGAGAGCTGAAGAAGCCGGAAGCCGGGAGTTTCGCCTGTCGAGAAAGTGTTTCACTGGATGCAGAAAAAAAAAATAAATAGGTAATCGCCCCTGAGTGCAGGATGAGTCATCAAGAACTTTTAAAAACATTTTCCAGGACATGAACATTTTTAAAAACATAGACTGTATATAAATATGGACTATGCATCCCTACTTCCTCTCCTGGCCAACCTGACGCTAATTTCCACAGGGATATGGTCGGTACCATCTTGCGACTTTGAAGCCAGACTTTGGAGTGATCAGTGTGACCCGACCACACTTCCTTCCTCCGGACTCATTCTCGCTTTTGTTTAATTAATACTACGCTCTGCTCTACCTCCACCAGTTACAAGGAAATGTTGGATTATACAAAAATGGTTTTACAACTCTCACGATCCCATGGGATGCTTTACGGAGCGGTTGGCATGGCTACCGGTAGTCGCCGTTATGTCACATCCTCGTTTCTATAGCGTCGAATAACTAAAACGTATGCCAAAATTTGACACTCAAACATTCATCAACATTATATTAACTACCCAAAATAACAGAAACCATCCTTGAAAAAAAAAAAATATTTGACGTGTATTTTAGTGTTTAATTGTGACGCCCAAGTCCCATCCGCTAACATGGAGGGGGCGGAGCTTATGACTTATACTGCAGCCGGCCACCAGGGGGAGCTGTTCCGTTCATACTGGGCCAATCGGGCCGAACCAGTAACATAATAGCAGAACAACCTATAAATAACGACAACTCCAAATTTTTCCTTTGTTTCAAAGACGTAAAGAATCACATGATGAAAATATTCACCTTAAATATCCTTTTACAAAACATTTCATGAACAACCTGAAATATTTATAGGAAGAATTGTGCAGTTTCGGCACATTGTTGCCATCTGCTGTTGCGTTACGTCCAAACAACAACTCTTTCTATACCAGTGTGACCCCTAGTGGACAAATTAAGAACAGCAGTTACTGTTATTGAGAAGATGGGCCAGATTGGACCCTCTGGCAGGCCAGTTTTGGACTGCGGGCCGTATGTTTGACACTCCTGCCTTGACTGATAGTGAAGCTTATTAGCAAAACTGTAGATTGACTTTGTATTTCAGTAACAAGCAGAGACAGAGAAACAAAAATTACCGACATCACCGCTATCGACAACTCCCCACCCAGAGGTGACAGAGGTACAGGAGGTAAAACTGAACAGCTCCAATTAATTTCTGAGGACTTTTTATTTTGTCTTGAGTCACAACAGCTGTCTCGATTTACCTACACAGCTCAACTAACTGGAGTTTAATCCTAGAATATCCTTTTTTTTCTTTTAAACTAAGATTCTTGTCAGCTGTTGCTGCTGAGGTGAAGCATACATTCTTCACCATTCATCGCCGTCCCCCTCCAGAGTCACACAAATCAAATTTCACCTCTAGAAGGAGACGGAAACCATAAAGACAGATTAAAAAAAAATGATCTGGTTTCAGGTTTGAGGGAAGGCCTGGGATTGAAAATATAACCGTATTGTCTCCAAGCTGTAAAATAAAGCACAGATAAAGCAACACGTCTTCTTCCTCTTTCCCCCTGTGAGGTTCATTCATCAGATAATTCAAACTCTCATGAATCACGGTGAGGCAAAAAGAGAGAAAAAAAAAGAAACACGTTGGTGGTGAGTTGTATTTAGATAAGGTGAAGTTTACTCATTGTCTGCGCATATGAGTCAGACAAAGACATTTTTTTTAAATTTATTTATTTTTTTTACATATGAGGCTGAGGAGGGAGGGGGAGGAGCGAGCAGCGGGGGTTTATAAGCGCAAAAGCGGAGACCTCCACTCCACTCGGGATTTACGCACAGAAAAAAAAAACAGAACGCCTTTTCTTTCTGGAGCAGGTTGAAGTTCGTTGGCTCCTGTATGCGTCCAGATCAGAGGAGTTCTTCTTGACTACTATTGTTTGTTTTGTTTTTTGTTTTGTTTTTTGTTCTTGGCACTTTTAGGTTGAAGCAAGCATGGAGGCTCTGAAGTTTGTAGTTGTGTTGTTGGTGGTGATGTTCGTCCAGGTCTTCGACGCGCTGGGGACTCCGCTGTCCGGCGAGGACGCAGACGAGGAGGTGTGGACGGTGGAGAACTGGCAGGTAAAACTGGAGATGTGTTTCAGACTGCGTTTACTGCCACGAGAGAAAAAGGGGGCGCATATAGACTTTAATTTTCTTGTATTAATGAAAAAGCGTTTGGCTAAATAGACTAAAACGTTCCTCTGAGACACTTTTCCACCATCTGGTCTGAATTTAAATCTAGTTTGACTCATACAGAGACAACAAAACCTCCAACTTTTGCTTTTAATTAATCTGAATCTTGTGAGAAGCGGTTTCATTCCAGCACCGCGGACAGCGACGACGCGTCGAAAACATCGATCAGTAAAATTAAAACTTCATGATAAATTAAAGATTATTACAACCACAGCCCCACCGGTTCCTTATCGGTTATAAAACGTCGCTTATCTCCCACTAAAACTGTCAAGTGGCATCTCTTTGCTTTCCACCTGAGTGGGCACCTTCACGAGTTTGATATATGTCAATAAGAAATGTTTTGTTTCGTTGTCCAGTGATTTATTCGCAGACAAAGAAGCTTGGTGTCAAAGCCGTGGTGCGTTTTTGATGCTAAAAGAGGCTCCGATGATCGGTCTGTTTTTTTTTAGTCGGACAATCGACGAGCAAGCGGTTAACCGCAGGAAAACGACTCGACGCCAGAATTTGCGTAGGGAATGGCAGGTTTTGGGATTGGCAATGTTGCTAATAAATAAATAAATAAATCATAGTGTCAATTTCAAATCCAAGTATTTCTTATGTAGAATAAAGGTCTCGTCTTGGCAATCTCAGACTGATATGTCAAACCGTATTAGAGCTGTTTAAGATAAAATAAGATGAGAAAAGAAAAGACAATATGTGGTTTAATGAAAAAAAAGAAAAGGGAAGACAAGAGGAGGAGAGATAATGTGATGAGAAAAGGTAAAAAAAAAAGATATATACGTATATATAAAAGATAAGAAAAAGTAAGAAAAGAAACGTAATGAAGATAAGGTGAAAGAACATTGAGGCGAGAAAAAATAAAAGATGGTTTAATGAAAAAATAGAGAAGAAAAGAAAACTATAAAGTAAAATAAGATCAAAAAGAGAAGAAAAAGTAAGAAAAGAAAAGGTTTAATAAGACAAGATAAGAACAAAATATGAATAAAAATGTATGAAAAGAAAAGAAAAGGTTGATTAAAAGAAATGAAAAGAAAAGACAAGTACTTTATTGATCCCTCGTAGGAGAAGTTCAGGGCAACACAACAGACTCTACTGATCCTGAGACAAAATGTAACATTTAAGTGATCAACAGCAGTTTTAAAACAAAAATAAAGACAAGATATGTTTAATGACCATATTCCAGCTCCTCGTCAGAATCAGCCAATAAATTCAGTTGTTGAATGTGTGTAGCTTACTCTGTTTGTGTTTGTGTGTGCGCAGGGTTACCCGCCAGAGAGAGGAATAACCATCCGACTCGCAGATCTCATCAAACGCTCCAAAGCTCAGCAGTTCCACGGCCTGATGGGAAGAAGCTCGGGTACACAAGCAAATAAGCATAATAGTAGTGTAAAAGGTTTAAATGGATGTTTTCATTATTGTGATCATTATTGTTTTATGGTTTTGTTGTTTATTCCCGCCTCCCCACCTCCAGTCACACCTCCTCCTCCTTGTTGCATGGCTTTAATTTGAGCTTTCTGTCTTCGTTCCAGGTGCGTCTCAACCTGTGAGACTGGGCAGGAAAAGTGAGTATAATCACATCGTAGGGAAAGACATTAAAAGCAGCAGGCTGGGCGATAACGGTAACAAAGAGCTGCCTCTGTTTTATTCCTACCAGGGAATAAAGGCGAGATGTTTGTCGGACTCATGGGCAGAAGGAGTTTAAGAGGAGGTAATTCAAACTCAAGTGTCCTCAGAGGAAATTTAAATTTTTAGCCGGAAGAACTAGATATCTTTTAAGAGCGTTTCTTTTCAGCTGTTATTGAGTTATTTGGAAAGAATATAAAGACTAAAGAGACTAAACTGGCGACTAATCCGATTTTTCCCCCTTTTGTTTTCCAGACGTAGAAGACGACGAGTGGAAGTCTGACTCTTACTGAAGATGAAACCTGAAACAAACCTGAACATAATCGAAGCTCCCCTCAAAATTATCAAGCCCTCGCTCGGTCCTTCGTTGTTGACCAACGTGACGCCGAGCGGGACCGCGCCTCGGCCGAGAAACGCGGTCTCGAACACCTGTTGCAATCACCTGAAACGAATGCAAGCTGCTGCAAATCACTGATTTATTCCGTTCAATGTTGAAACTGTAATGTTTAATCTCATTTAAATCGATGTACACGTACTGTATGTCTTTTAAAAGAGTTTGCTTATTTCATGCCAAATCTATTAAAGATCATGACATTAGCCGAGCGTGTGTTGTTGCTTTTCTGCGGACGGAAAAGTTGCATCAGCATCACAAATAATTTACTCTTCAAGTTCCTCTTTTCACTTCTACAAGCAGCCCAAGTCATTTCTTTCTTCACAGCAGAAGCGGCAGGGGTAAAGATTTCTTCAGGGTACAACCTAAATGAAAAAATCCGCAGTTCCAAGAACGGCCACTAGAGGCTGGCTCCAAAAGTGAGTCAGCAGTTGCCCAGCGGAGGTGTCGTCACGACTTACGACTGATGTTACAACTTGAATTTTGTGTACATGATCACAAGCTCCTTTTGGTGCAAATGAAGCAACAGCTCGCAAACGGTTAGCTTAGCTGAGACTGAAACTGCTAGCTTGGCTTCGTTTGAAGCTAATACAATCAACCACCAATTCACCATTTTCCAGTCTTTGTGCTAAGATAAAAAGATAAAAAAAAGCTACAGGTTGTAGCTTCTTAGTTGACGTACAAACAAAACGACAACCTCCTTTAGTTGAAAAGTGAATATAAGGCAAATGTTCCAAAAACCGCAGTTCCACTAATGTCCACTAGAGGCTGGCTCCAAAAGTGAGTCAATCCCCATAGACTTCAATGTTAAAATGCACAACTTTAAGTTCAGAGCCTGGTACAAAAACAGTTTTCCTCATAATTGTACATTAAACGACTCCATATAAATTATATCATGGTTTAAGTTTACGCATAATTGAGGGTGTGGTCGCTTTTGAGTGACGGTTGGGTGTCGTCACACTCGGGCTCCACCTATAGGCGGAGTCAGGCACTGCCAAGATGGCGACGTCCAAAGGTGCCAAAACCGCTCTTCGGGAAAAATGTAGCAAAGAATTTTTTCTTTCGTAAATATCTCAAAACGAACGCTGAGACCTCTCGCCATCACATCTCCAAGATACAAATCATAAAATGAATGAAGCGGTTGGAGTGACCCTTTAAAATGTCACATAGCATAATGTTATAAAATTACTGTTCAAGCCACTTTAAATTAAACTAAAATTCATGGTAACACTGTTGGTCTGCTATTTATTTATAGTCTGACATGACTAGATGCATTATATTCAACTAGCAACCTCCCTTGTTCGCCATTTGTCCATACGTTCCTTACTAGCTATGTCCAAACAGTCGTTGCCAGGGGAAACAGACGACATACAAACAACACAATCAGACGACGCTGGCCATTTGTTTCATTTATTGAAGGGGAAGTTGGAGGCAGAAACAACTACAACACAAGCACAACTGAGCTACACCACGAATGCCACGCTACTTCTGTGAGTTGCTGCTTTGTGTGAGTGGTTAAATGAAGGCGGAGGCGGAGGCGGAGGCGCAACGACGACCTCTCTAGCGACTTATGGAGGACGAGGGAACGTGTTGTCCCAAGTAGCTGTGATCCTATTCAGATGTGTTGGTAACTAACAAAGGTTGCTCTGAAGTTGCCCGTCTATAGCTGCCATTGGCACAGAGAGAAAAACAACAAGACAACGGGAAGAAATTAAACCACGTGAAAAAAAAAAAAAAACTGTTAAGGACTTCTGGATTCGTTCAGTTGCTCTAATTTAATAATAACTCTCTAATTTCAAAGTTTTTGCCAAAAACTGATGCTTTTGTTTTCAGGTGAAGGGAAAAACGTTGCATTCAGGTTCAATTCCTGCTAAGAAAATGTTCTCTGCTTATGTATAACGGTTATATAATCTTTAATTCTGAGGCGTTAAAACCAAAACTGATCATTTAAAGTTACTCAGAACAAAAACTGCTCATCGTCAGGAGTGTTTTTAAGGATGGAGATTTTTTTTTTTTTAATTATACCTTTTCAAAGTCACTCTCCTGTCAGTGCACGTCAGAGTTATTAAAATAAAAATAAAACAGTCATGAGTAATTTCAGTCAGCAGCACATTATAGAGATTTATTGAGAACAGGTGCTAAAATGATGATGAATGTACGTCATTGAAAGCCACGGCCTGTTCGAGTTGAATTTGATTCAGTGCCGTCACTCGTCTTTTCTCCCTCGTGAAAAACCCAGTGGGAAAAAAAGGATTAATAAAAAGAAAAACAGAAAATTCCTGGTAGAAAGAAAAAGTCACAGTTAAAAAATAAAAACATCTTCAACCATGTGAAGCTTAAAGGCAACATTTCGGACACCACAGAAGAAATAGTTTATGCGGTTGAGAATGACACAAAAGACACAAAACAAAGAAAAAGATCGTAAAAAAACAAAACAAAAAAACAAACGCGATGGTTGATTCAATCTGACATCGGCGGCCACACACCTCCAATTTCACAGCCAACTGCCGTCTAAGCTTATGTATGTTTAAAGGAACACTTCAACATTTTGGGAATTAAATTCATTTTGTTTGATGACGCAGTTTAATACTACTCTCGTGTCTGTACAGTAAATATGGCTGCCTTCAAATGTCATTGTGTTTATCGCGTTTGCAAGAGAAGCCGTCTTGTGGTTCTCATTACCCACGTAACTGAAAACATTTTCACGAAATGTGATGAGTTTGCCAACGTGATTTAGTCGCATTACATGCCTGAGGAAAATCTTGATATTCCTCCCTTGTTGTTCACTACATAAAGTCACCCAGTCGCTAGCGTGCTAACAGCTAGCCTCTGTGGCTTATGGTGACGACAGTTGCCTGGCAGCGGTGTTGTCACGACTTACGGCTGACGTTACCACTTGAACGGCAAGTATTTTGTGTGAGTGACTTTCAATGTCGAAACCACGACCGCAATCTGAGTTTAAGCAAGAAAATGAAGCAACAGCTAGCTTAGCTTAGCTGACATGGAAACTGCTAGCTTGGCTTAGTTCGAAGCTAATAAAATCCACCGGACTGTTCTAGTTATACAAGACTATTATGCTGCTTCTGGTCTTTGTGCTAAGCTAAGCTAAGCTAAGCTAAGCTAAGCTAGAGTTCCATTTTAAGCAAGCAAATGAAGCAACAGCTAGCTTAGCTTAGCTGGGATTGAAACTGCTGGCTTGGCTTAGTTCGAAGCTAATAAAATCCACCGGACTGTTCTAGTTATACTAGACTATACTGCTGCTTCCAGTCTTCAAGCAAAGCTAAGCTAAGCTAAGATAAGCTAAGCTAAGCTAAGCAGCAACAGGCTGTAGCTTCACAGTTAGCTACAAACCAAGCGACAACCTCCTTTTGCTTATGAAAACTGCAGTTTCTCAAAATCCCACTTGTGGCTGGCTCAACTTTACAGTAGAAATAAACATGTTTACAGCCTGGTTCCATTTTGGTTGCCGTTAGCCGCACAGACATAGACATACATATATATTGTATATGTATGTCTATGTTTAGCTGAGCTCTGACGTGTCCATCAGTGTAATCGGTGTACCAGGAAATCGTGCACTGACAAAAGTTCCATGATGTTTGGAACGCAAACTTTCACGATCCACACATTTTTTTAAATTAGCACAGAGCCAAGATGGCGACGTCCAGAGGCACCACACGGGGCTTCAAAACCGTTACAGACATCACATCACTACAAAATGAAGCTTCAATCAGGCGTCAAGTCTCAGCTCCGTTTACGCTTCACCTCTTTGACCATTTCTGAATTAGTTGTGACTTTGGCGTTGCCAAGACGGCAACGACACTGAGCTTCAAAAACTATCTGTGACGTAGAGGAGGGTTCATCTATATTTAATGGTACAGACATGAGAGTAATATCAAGACTTGGTCAGGTTCTCAACATATTTACCAAAACATCTTACTATTCTTTACAATTTTTTATTAACTGAGTAAAAACAACAAAAAAGTTGATTCAAATATCTGTTTTCAATCAATCAATCACAGTGAGCTATTCAGAACAGAAAATAATAATAATAATAAAGGCTGCCAGTCAGGCTTACTAAATAAAAGTTTGTCATTGTATTTTTCTAACTGCTCTCAGCAGTAGTGACGGCGGTAACAAGAAGTGACAATGTGCAAAAGAGACACGTCCTGATTCGATTGTGTGTCACTTTTGATAACAGGAAGTAAACTTCTAAAATGTAATCGTCTCCGGTGGCGGGGAGATGCCGTGGGTTCTCCGTCCTGTACCTTTAAAGAGCTTCTACACACATTCAGACCTACATACAATTATTAATTTGTTTTATCCAGATAAATATTTATATCCACAAGGAAGCCAGTCCTACGAAGCAGACATTCCTCTACGTTCCTTTACGTTCTACGCAGTTAACGTATATATCGTTTGATTTTTTTTAAATTTTTTTAAAAAAAGAATATAAATAGCATATTTTTAAAAAATCTAGTAAAAACAAAAAGGATAACGCTCGCCGGGGAAAAACACACATTACATATCGTCACACATAAAAAAAAAGAAGAAAAGCTTAAAATGGGCCGTGGCTTTTATACAGTGGTAAAACCTTTAGAGGTAGAAAAAGTATGAAATATCATCGAGAACTAAATAATAACGACACGTTTGTAATCTCCCGCTCTCCTAAAAGATGAGACTGTAGACATCGTGAAGTAGCACAGCTGAGATAAAAAGGTAACAGAGTACAACGAGGCCAGTGGCAGCTATAGCTTCCTGGCTAACCGGCTGCTAAATACTCAAAACGATGTGTTGGGTGGTTATTGATTGGTTCTGGGTTCAAAGAGTCACTGTTTGGTCCGGATGTCATTTGTTCGCTCTTACACAAGAAGACAAAGTAACAGACAACTCCTCATGCCACCACAAATTACCCCTTCCAGACTTTACACCGTTGACACGACAGTAATTTACGCCGAGTTTTATTGGACCTCCCAGAGAATAATCCAATCAGCTTTGTGAGGGAACTCTCTACGAGTCATGTGACCCCGGCGGTAACCTCACGTCCTTTTCTTAGAAACTTTAATGCGTGCCAGAAGGCCCTGTCCTGTTTAATCAAAACCAGCTGGTCTGTGTCTGCCGAAACCCGTTTAAAGCGAGTCGGCGCGAGGCCCGACCTGCGTTGTGTCGACCGCCCGGAGAGCAGAATGAAACGCAGCGGACGTTCGGTTCGGGCTGTCCCAGATTGGATTAGGGAGCGAGTGTCTGGGAGGAGGCGCGCTAACGACAGACGATTACTTTCACTTTTTAGGTAACAAATGAGGTGAAACGAGCCACCACATGTAGGCCGACATCACCGGCCTCTGTGCAGCCCATGTTATCTAACTAAGCTACTTTGTGCGAGATTCAGTATTAAATAAAGGCGTCACGTGTTAAGTTAAATGTTTAAAATGCATAAATGAACCAACCATTGATGAAATAACCAAACAAACTATTCAAACTCGACTCGTTATTATGAAATCGAGTACCTCTGGAGACGCTAACTGGCTAACGATGGTAGCAGCTGCTGCTAGCTTAAGAAAAGGCCACGTGATTGGCTGGAAGGTCAAAATGGAAGCGACGACATGTGACGTTAAAATTAAATTAAAAGTGCCACTGAGGAAAAAAGAAAACACTATGCAAGATAAAGATGTTTCGTCCTAAAAAGTTCTTTTGGCATTTCATTTTACCAAATGAGTTCTTATCACTTCACCACAACAGTATTTAAGTTCATATTTAGCTGCATTCATATACTTTTTTAATCTGTTAATCATTCACACACATTACTTTTCATACGTCCTGGTCCGACAGATGTTTTTTTTTCCACATACAATAACGTTTTCTTTTTAAATATATATATTTCTGATAAGTCTTTCAGATTTAAGTCCACATTCATGCACATTTTCCTATTTTTTTCTTGTCATCTTGTGTAACGTCCAAACAGAGATTTGTCCTCTGAAAAGCCTGGTGGACACAGTGACTGCTTGAACCCAGAGTAGCGGCGGACTCTCTAAGTGTTACTGTGCTATAGTTGTGAGGGTTTAGGCTCCGGGTGTGTGAGCATGCCAGAGTACGAAGGACGATCTGTCTAGGTGTGTTTGTTTTTTTGGGGTTCAGTGTGTGAAAAGGAAGCTCCTCTACGTCCCTTTAGGCGGGGTCCATTTTAAGGCTGTGGGGTCAATGGTTTTGCCGTTACCACGCTTGGTCTCCTTGGCCTTCCAGTCGTCAATGAGATCCTGAAGGAAATGAACACGGGTTGTAATGACCTAAAGTATTCTCTTATAAACGAACAGAGCAGCACAAAGAAAACTACGGCCGTGCTTCCTACCTGTCGCTTTAAAACCAGGTGCTTTCCCTTCCAGTATTTGAGCATCTGGAGGGACTGTAGTGTGCTGACAATATCCACCGGGTTCACAGCCGTCTCTTGGCTGATCTCTGAAGAGTGAAACCAGAGTTAGACTCGTGGGTCAGGGCATCAGCAGTGTCTTCTTAGGATCCTAATGTTTGAAGATGAATCACACTTAAGGAAGACAACTGGACTTGTAGAGTTTCCTAAAGACTTTTCATCCACGTAGCTTCATTTCTAAACGACTGATGGGGAGTTGTGGTTTAAATAGGAACATCTGTGGGTGTTAACCTTCAGAAACTCACATGACTAGTGTCAAATAACAACTAGATACTTACCTGTCGTGTTGAGGGAACCGTATTTTATTGACCATTCATTTCCAGTCCTTAAAGGGGAACTGACTTTTTTTTACAACCTGGACCTTATTTCTGGCATAAAATACGATCGTTTAACTTTGGTGTCATTTGGAGTTGTTCGGAAAATATTTAGATCCAGTGGAGCGCCGGGTATATCCATATAGTGGGAGTGACTGGGGCACCGAAATGTAGCCTCTAAATAATGCGTTATCTGGCGCTAAACTCGTTCATTTCACCAATATTTTGTTCTCCGTTGAGTCTAGAGTTGCCTGTTATCATCATCCGGGGTCTGTAGATTGACCTACTAACCTCTGACCTGGATGATGTCATCTCTGAGCGACGGTTGGCTTGTTTACCTGTAATATGCTACTGCTAGTTTTTTCCAACATGGCTGAATATTTTTCAGGTAAACAGGTAACTCCGGACTCAACGGGGAATAGCACTCGCGTACCATAACAAAATATTGGTGAAATGAACGAGTTTTGCGTCAGATTATGCATTATTTAGAGGCTGCGTTTCGGTGCCCCATTCACTCCCACTATATGGATATAGGAGGATCTAAACATCGTCCAAACGACTCCAAATGACACCAAATATGGGTTATATGGGTGAGTAAACGATCGTATTTTATGCCAGAAATAAGGTCCAGGTTGAAAAAAACAGTAGTTCCCCTTTAAGAAGCTACTTCAATGAAACGTCTTCAAGAAACTCCACAAGTCCTGTTGCCTTTCTTTGGTGTTTGTGGTTGTAGATGACCTGGAGAACCTTCACAGACGTAGGATGACTAGTACTAAACACAGACGGTGCTTTGGGTACAAACAGGTCTGGGAACCCACAGGGAAGTTCCTCTAAGAACTACAGTCCATACCTTCAAGTGGTATATCAACATCACTTAAAGACTGTGACTGTACCTTTACAGGAACAATGAAAAAGTTCCTGTGCTGTGAAAGTGCTTAAATATAATAGTTTTTATGTATTCAGACATTTTCTTCCTAGAGCCCAGCTGCTAGTCTTTAAAACTTGGAAATAATAATAATAATAAAAAGAACATTTTGTTGACGCATCACTGTTGTGGTTATTGTGATTTCCAAAAAACTGGATTTTACTGGATCAGAATGCTAAAACCTCAAGAAAGTAAGACTTTTCCTGTCTTTCCATGTCGTGTTTTAACAAAGCATTTTATTTACAGCCGATGAAAAGACTTCTGGATGACGATAAAACCCAGTTTGTTTGTTTGTTAAAGTCTACAGTCACAGATAACAAACAGAGCAGCCAAGTCACGGCCGCACAGAGGGAGAATATATTCTGAATAAAGAACCGGATGACGTTGAAGACATCTTCCTAAACCTAAATAACATTCAGACATTTGGAATAAAAACAAGCTCAAAAGGAAATATTGATGTGAGGGAACAGAGTGTTAATAATGTCATGGTTGCTGTGTGACCCTTGATGCTTTTATTACTTATTTATTTAGAGCGACAACAATCCTTTTCGTCACACTACGTAAAGCGACAAAAGGACGGACGAACTGACGTAAACCAGATCTATTTCAATTAATATAAACTGTGCGCAGCATATTATGGTTTTGTAAAGTTACAGGTCAGTGTCTTATCTGAAACCTTACATGACTGAAAATCCCAACAGTCTATATCTGTTAAGAGGCAGGACGTTTGTTTGGATATTTGTCAAGAGTTATCGTAAACTGCCAAGATGGCGGCGGCCGGAAACCGCCACGCTGAGCTTCTCCTCAGGCTCTCCTCAGGTAACCTTTGGGCGACGTACTGTTGGGATTAGTCTTTGTTTTAGACCAGGGGTTGTAGCACACTATAATGTAATAATTTCCTGATAATGTAATAACGCCTGAAAATTTTAGAAAAATTGCACTGAACTCGATCGAAAATGTAATAATATAAGTAAATCTCATAATATACTATAAGTATGACAGTATGTCAGCTGACCACTATGTCACTTGACATAGAGTAAGATGTCAATTTGACATGAGTGGATATGTAGGCCTATGTTTATGTCAGGTGTCATGTAATGTGTATGTAGGTGTTATGAATGCTTATGAATACCCTCTTCAAATGAAGCGTTACTGAAAGATGTTTTGTTGGTTTGTGGTTGTTTTCACGAGGTAGTGATTTGTTGGAAATCTGTGAAGAGGTACGTTTAGGGAAGAGTTACCTGGGGTCTCCAGTGCTGCTCAGAAGCTTATCTGAGCTGGAATTCTGGTCTCCCAGGGAGGTAAGTCCGTCACCCTCTCAGTAAGACCAGGATGTAGTTGCATGTCCCTGCGTATCTGCACATGTGCATATGGCTGTATGCTACTCAAGGTCTGCAATTTAACCCAACAGTCTTTGTGTTGTTTCAAATCCGGTGTATATAACATTCTTAGATTCTCAAAACACAAAATGCAGAACTCTGGACTGAAAATGGACATATATATTACATTATCTGTCAAGTATTACATAATCAGTTTTGAAAAAAAAAATAAAAAAAAAATCCTGATAATGTAATAAATTCCCAATAATGTAATAGGGTATTACATTATTGGGAAAAATGTTATTACATTATCAGTCAGGATATTTTATTACATTATTGGTGAAGTTACTACATTATTGGGTTTTATTACATTTTCGATCGAGTTAAGTGCAATTTTTATTACATTATCAGGAAATTGGCCAAGGATGGAAAGATGGAGCGGGGACCCCCTACTTATGTATATGTGTATTTAAAGACATTCAAATTTATGGAAAAATAAAAAAAATAAAAAATTGCAACCCCTCTGCAGTACCTCCGCGGACCCCCTGTTGAAGACCTCTGGTTTAGACAATCAATCATTACTGGGTTTGATCCACCACTTTACTTTTAAACGAAGCAGCTCAACAACTACAAGGTGAACTGCCAATAAAGTTGTCAAACATATTCATGGTCACCAGAGGACGGATCCTCCAGACTTTGGTGCTACCCTGACACCAGTTTAGTGTGGTTTAGTTGGTTTGTTTCAACAACTGCAGACGTTCACATCTACCACTGTTATTAGGTAAAATATTAATTTGATATTCTCATAAAATCTTGTTTATATTGTCACTGTGAGCATGTGAGCTGGCTGATACACTGCAGCACTTCACTCAAAGGACTGTTTTTTGTTTGTTTGTTTTCATCACATAACCATTGATTTATTTTGTCTGGATAAAATCCCACCAGCAGAAATAAAACCGATGCACTCAGACAGCAGGAGCTTCCTCACGTCTCTGGGATGACCTACTTTCCTAGAAACTGCTGGTGGTTTCTTGTGCGCGTCCACTTTCGTTTATCACTTTAAACGCTGACTCTGTGTGGCCTCAGTGCTCTGTGAACCGTTCACTGCACACTTCAAACAAACACATACACTTTCAAGAGTCTATTTTGTGGCTTTCAGATTCCTCCCTGACGTTACAGCGGGGAACGTCTTGTCCTCTCTCTTTTCTCTAACGTTGTAACGGATGCCGTTGAGTTCACTGACCTTTGATGGAGATCTCCTTGCCCTGAAAGTTGTTCAGGTAGCGCAGCAGCACCTCCTTCCAGTAACTTCTGTAGCTGATGAGTCCCAGGTCAGACAGGGGGCGCTCGGGTGAACCCACCTTCTCCTCCACCTTGGACAGCAGGTAACCTGGAAGGACAGATCAAGTAGAGCTTTCTATTCCCTGGCCATCGTCGTTGGTAGTTTACTTTACGAGACCACAACACACAGAGAGATGTCTGTACTCACTGAAGTCTATGAGCATCTTGCCGTAGCCCTGCCTCATGTACTGCGGCATGGTGAGGATGCAGGACACGTTGTAGTTCAGGAAGGAGTTCTTCTCCTGCAAAGAGAGAATAAACACATGAAGACAACGGCTGCACAGACGTGGGATTTCACCAGAGCACTCTGCAATTATCCCTGGAGTTACCTTGGAGAAGTATCCGACCAGGTGGCACCCCGTGTTGTCGGCTTCGGTCATGACGTAGAAGAGGAACGGTTCAACGTCGTAATACAGAGTCTTGTGGTCCAGGAAGAGTTTCGCCAGCAGACACAAGTTTTGACAGTAAATCTAAGACAGGAAGAGCACAGCAAATCTGTCTGAGATAAAAAAAGGTTTATAATACGTTTAAACGTTCCTGCGCGAGGTCCGTCGACTGACTGGACTTGCTGAGGGAAGGTGAGGGAAAGACGTGCGTTGATCTCTCACCTTGTTCTTCTTTCCATCGACCTCAAAAACAGAGATGTTCCCCTTCCTGTAGATCTCATCGCCTGGAGGGTGCTTCCACACGCACTTGGCCTTCACAAGGGACAGCACAGACAAACGAGAGGAAATCAGTGGAGAGCAGGAGTAAACGTATGTACAGCACATTAATAACAACGTCTTGATTGGTATCGGGGCAGATCCAGGCAATTTTTAAGTATCAGGATTTGGGTATCACGTGAGACAAGATGGAATTAATCTACAACAGACAAAAAGAAAGGTCATAACCAAAGAAGGAGAGGGAGTGACATCCTGACTTTCAGTCCCAGGGATGATCCAAGCTACTGAACACTGGATCTGACCAACAGCATCATTGTCTTTGACTCTTTCTGTAAAACTGCTTTAAACCACATTGAGTGGAGTAAATTAACATCAGTGGTGAATTTCAGCTGAGCAGCCAGTCTGGAGAAGATGTTTCTCAGTCTAAACTGCACCAGAAGGGCAAAGGGTCAGTCTAAATGCAGTCTGCATGGTCTAGGAATACAATCATGAATGGCCTTAGGTGTTGAGATAGTACCGTCACAGTTTGAACCGAGGCTCATTTTGTGCCACAGTCCATTTTGACTCTGAGGCTTCAAGATCACTGATATGATGCAGCGATAAATCCTCTTTAGTGCTGTATTGTTTTTCCAGTTACTGAGATACTGGATGAGTAAGGGAACAAACACTTCACCAAAATACTGAGACATAGATATTAGCATCACCTCTAAAGGTCTGATGACTTTGACGATGAAATTTGCCAACAAATAGTTGGACAAACGTTTAGTGAAGTTGTGAATTAAATGCTGTCCACAGGATCTGGACCGTTCCTCTGTTAGCGTTAGCGTTAGCCTTTTCAGATGCATTGCAGTAGTACTTTAGTTGTATTTCAGGACCGAATATTTTCCGTCATTGACCGTTATTTATTTTTATTTTTTTTAAATGTGACGGAAATATCTGAAGGCCATCCGTCATTTTGACAGATTGCAGTTCACACCCCTGACCACTTGGTGGCGAGTGACGTTATTAATTGGCTCTTGTCTCTCATCGCAGTTTGCGTTCCAAACATCGCGGAACTTTTGTCGGTGCACGATTTCCTGGTACACCGATTACACTGATGCACACGTCAGAGCTCGGCTAACTATAGGCAGCTAACGGCTACCAAAAGGGAATTTGCATACCACCGACCGAAGCACTTCAACCCTACGGTACCGTCTAAGAGCTGTTTACGCTAGCAGTCCCGTTCCGAGTATGGACAAGACGTGTCGGCAGCCGAAACTTTTATTTTTTTTAACCATTTAAAGTCAATACTGTTCTGAAAAAAGTACTTAAAATTAATGAAACTTTAATGAAAATGAAATGCTATCGAATATGTCTTTATTGTCATTTTAAAAAATTAAAGTGACCTTGTCAGTCAAAATGACCGACAACGAAAAAGTCTAGCGCAACCTCTGTTCAGGACTGACATGTCACGGTAGCATGGGCTTCATCTTTAGTGAAGCATTTCCACACACTTGATGAACCGCTGCTTGTTTGCTGCAACGACCCACTGGGCTCCTCAACTGTCTTCTAGGAGGCGTCCATGTTGTTAACGTCACGTGATCAATGACAAGTTGATATGACGCAGTGAAATCAACAAACTGACTAGACGATTAGTCTGTACAACCCCTACTTGTTTCAGCTTTTTTGTTTGGATCTACCAGGATCTGAACGACGGAGAACCTTCGCACTAAATGTTGTGAACTACACTTCAGAAAGAGATTCTGGACTCTGACTTTCTCTCATTAAAGTCTAGCATGCGTCCGCAGGAGACGCCTTACCATGTGCCTGCGCAGAATGGTCTGGCTCTTCATGTACTTTAGGCAGAACTCGCACATGTAGAGCCTCCCCAGGCGGGCGTACTCCTCCGGGTACGGGGAGTGGTACCAGGTGTCCAGTTCGTAGCGTCCGAACACGATGGTCTTGATCATGTTGCTGCCCTCCGACACCTGGCCGGCCAGACGGAGCTTCTCCTGTTCGGCCAAGGACAGGAGGGGGGGGGGGGGGGGGGGGACAGGGAGACGAGGTGCAGAGAGGACAAGAAGAGAGGGCAGGCAAGCAGAGGGGAGAGAGGAGAAACTAAAATTATTCGGGGAAGAGGATCAGACTTCAATAAACCTCAGTGGAGGGAAACCAGTCACACAATAAAATGATGGGGGAGGAAAATGCAGAATGAAGAACTACGAGGAGAAGACTTCACGTAAATATTAGGGTGTAAATGTTATCAGTGAGGCTCTTATGATATTTACAACTAAAAACCTACTACCACTGTTTTAAAGCTTGTAACGGCGTCCCACAGGGATCCGTACTCGGACCACTTATATAAACCCTACGCCTATAATATCTTTGTAACTGTCTTCAAATGTAAGAGAGCAGACGTAAAACACAGAATGACAGGAAGTGAGTGTCCAAACTACCAAAAATATCTCAGACTCCTCCAGCGGCAGCAGAGGAGTTTTTGCGGACTGAAACAGAGAAGGACAAGAATAAGGCAGAAAAAGGGGGACGTGGGGGGGGGGGGGGGCACACAAAGGAAAGGGAGGAAGTAAACGAGTAAGGGAGGGAGTTGATGATGAGTTTTCTCTCTTACAAGGTCGTCCGATGCACGTGCCTGCGCTTTCCTGAACAGCTCGAGGTCGTAGTCGCTGGTGATGTTCTCCAGCAGCGGCTCCCGGCTCGTCCCGTGGCTTTCGCGGTGCTCCTGGCGGGAGACGGAGACGTTTAAAATAAAACATCTCGCGTTTTTATGTGACACTACATTTACTACATTTACTACGTACCATGTACTTGTCCTTCTGTTCCTTGTTGAGGCCAGAGTTCCTCTTCCTCCTCAGCTCCGTCACCTTCTCTTTGTATCGCAGCTGACGATCTGAAGGCGCCTGAGAGCACGGAGACAACTTTAACACTGATGTTTGTGATCTGTAATAAGCCTTTCAGCTCATTAATTCTAAAGAATGGCAAAGATAGAGATAAAAAATATTAAGTAATAATGTTGTACTAAATTATATTAATGTTTGATCACTGCTTGGGGACAATTTAAAGCATGTGACAGCTCATAATCACAAGTCAATTGCTTTAAACACTTGTAGTGGCGTCCCGCAGGGATCTATACTTGGACCACTTATATATGTTATTGTATGCTGATGACAGTTATCAATTATGTGTGTCCCAATCAAGTTTTTTTGGCCCCCTCCCCGATCTTAAATAAACTAAATTTCCTCCTCTGCAGATTCATCAACGTTTTTCTCATCTTACTTATATATTTATATAAATATACACGCCTAAATACCAGCCTTCACAGCCGTTACATTTTAAAATATAACGCCCGGAGCTGGGAAATGTCACAAAACACTTTCAGCTTTGTCTTGTTTTGAAACCTTCAATCAAGCAAGTTGTGTTTTTTAACCCCTTAACGCCTGAATTAATTTTTTTACAATTATATAAAGAAATTAATTATTTGAAACAGTGCGTCGCAAATTCACGACACTAGGCATGAAGGGGTTAGTTTGCTTCCAAATTTAGTAATGAATCCCTGCTACTGCTATACTCAGCCTAGTCCAATACCTTGATATTATGAATTGGTAGAAATGCACTGAGCTTATCTTTCGGTATTCATTATAGAGTTTTATTCTACTACGACACAACATTTTCTCCGGCGGCTGATGAGCACGGCCTTTGTTGCATAACACGCCGACTGTGACTCAACCCACAGCGGCCCTTCCCCACTTCCCTTCTCACATCCCAGCGTGATCTGAGGCATTGCTGCTTTTAGAGCAACGTCAGGGGGATTCCCTCCCATACACACAGATACACAAGGGAAAGTCACGGTCCAAGGGTCGCAGCCGTCACCTGGATTTACTCACTTCAGCTGACAAACAGAACTACCGTACACACATCTGTCCGTTTCAGGTGCGAGGTTGTGTCTGATGCTACCGTGAATGATTTCTATGACCATGTATGCTTTACGAACGTGTCACCTGGCTTCTCGTGGAGTGCCTGTTCTCGTCCTGGCGGTGCGACAGCGTCCTTTCCTCGGCCTGTTTGTCGCGCGTCGATGCCTTGCCCTGAAACGAAACATCAACACCGTCTGCCACCAACGACTCAACAACAGCCCGGCCCGCAGCGGGAACATCGCAGCAGCCATCCCCGCTGTTCCTGGAGGCTTCGCGGCTTGACAATTTCAATTTCTGTCTGCCCGGCTTCCTTCAGCTTCACCCACTGGACGCTAGAAAAATAGCTTCTATCTGACAGATGTGAATGTATTAAATGCTGCTAAAGCCTAATTAATTCATATTCCTTTAGTGATTGTTCAAGAACCGTAGAATGTGGATGCCTGTGTGTGTTTGTCTTTCATGTTTTGGCATATTTTACATGTTTTATTGTTTTAAATCAACAAGGTTTCACGCTCACTCTTTAGAGGGAATCCCTGTCGACTTATTTTTATGTTTCTGTGTGTACCTTGCATTCATCGGCAGAGAGGTTGTGGTAGAGGGGGCATCCTGATATGGAGAAATGTCTCTCATGTCTGCCTGTTAGATGACCTGAGAGGAGAAAGCAGGAAGCGGAAGATGAAGTACACAAACAAAACTTGGTCCACGGTTTAAAATGTCTGCGCCCTCACCCAGCGAGTTGCAGCCGGGCGTGGGACACTTCATGTTGAAGTTGTAGCTCTCGTGGAAGCGGCGTCGCTTGGGCCGGTGGGAGAGGTCGTGGGCCGCGGCTTCTTTGAGCGAGAGCTCCTTGGCCAGTCTCTCGTCCTCCTCCTGCGACACTACGATGTCGTTGCTCGACGACACGTGGTCGTTGTTCGGGCTGGAGACCTCGATGTCGGACTCTGAGGACGGGGCGTTTCCTGTCGGGGTGCGAGGAGGGGTCTCGTCCCGATCCGCCCCCCGCTTTATGTCTGGTGAGTCAAACGGGACGAGAAACACAATTAGAGAAACAAATGTTCTACCGATATTTGTGTGATAAAAGCATCTACGTAGCCGTCTCCTGCCACAAATCAACTTTAAAGGGGGTCTCTGCAGGCTGCGTATGTGCCCATATAGATGTGTGCTAACAGCCTCCAGCAGCGACTGCCAGCAGAGAAATCCAATAGTAAAGAGTAATGTCACTGGAGCAGAGGAGCAGCGTGTCGGCTCACAGACCCTGGCAGGACGTATCTCAGCTTCGTTTCCATTTTTCCAGTCACGCTGGGACATTCAAGATGTCAGTTTAAAGCCAACAAACGGCGTCGGCTGAAAAACACGGCTGAAATGTTTTATGTGTTGACAAAGATTAACTTTAACAAGAAACCGGGCAGAAAGGAAGTAAAAACGAAGGCTTGTAAAAGTATGAGAAGCTATTACAAATATTGCGATTAAAATAAAACTCTGGACCCACGTCCCGCCAATGGTCAGCTGTTTTCTGTTTCTCGTGCACCACGGCCACTGGTTGGACTTTTTAATCTGACTGAATGAACCTAATCAGCAGCGGGGGGCGTGTTGGTAAGAGAAATGATTTGAGTTCAGTTTCTTCGGCCCGCCAAAGGGTCCAGTCGTCGACTTTTTGGTCCAGACACAGACGACGTGAGGAGACACTGCAGTGGGCCTTTCACTAGATCGTCAACAAATCTGACGTCGACGATTGTAGCTTCTCAAAGAAACCTTCTTTCACTCATCTTCTCTAACCGCCTGTTCCTATTAAGGGTCGCGGGGTACACGAAAGGCGGGGTACACCCTGGACAGGTCGGCAGTCTATCTCAGGGCTAACACAGAGAGAGACAGACGACCATTCACACTCACACCTACAGCCAGTTGGACGGTGGGAGGAAGCTGGAGAACCTGGAGAGAACCCACGCAGACACAGGGAGAACATGCAAACTCCACACACATGGATTCGAACCCGGGACCTTCTCGCTGTGAGGCATCAGTGCTAACCACCTCGCCGCCGTGCCGCCCGACCTTAATAATAACCTCAGATATTTATCTAAACGGATTAAACGCTGCTAAACAGAGAGCTAATTTAATTTAACACAGCTCTAACTAACCGTACTTTAGGACAGAGACACTTGAAACGTGATTTCTTGGTGGAATAACAGGCAACAACTTAAAGTGGAAGCCTTTACCTTTTCTATTTTGTACTCAGTAAACAAATAAACCCAGACCAGGAGACACAGACTAAGACGGCGTCCTGTCAATTAAAATAAAGTAATTGAAAACATTTCATTAACAGCGACATCTTTTCATCTAATAACCTCTCTCTGCTTTAACGGACATGGATTGTGATCCTCTACAGTTCCTGGTCTGTGTGTAATAAAACGAGTCCAGCAGATCCACCGAGACATATTAGTCTTCTTTATAGTCAGGAACATGTTGTGATCACAGACATGACAGCGTCTGAACGTCCTCCTCCTCTCTCAGCCTCCACAGCCTACAGACGTACTCATCAGGATGTTTGTTTACCCTCTTTGTCGTCTCAGAACCACCCCCCCCGATGTTGCTTCAACCTTTTCTACTCACTCCTCGTTCACAAACACATCCCTGCCCTCTTACGACAAATTAATCTGCTTCAGGAGCGGGACGCGAACAAACACTCCGTCCCCAGTGTGTGTGTGTAATCTACGCACTCGTACCGTTAGCCTCGGTGTCCGAGCCGGACGACCTGCTCTGGCGGAGGGGGTACTTTTTGGCCGTGGCGTTTGTCGCCCCCTGCTGGCTGCGGGTGATCCTGCGCCCGGAGGAGAAGACCGACGCTGCTGTTGCTGTCGCTGCTGCCGCTGCTGCTGCTGCTGACTCCGCTGCCGAATCCTGGCCTTCGTCGGGAGCCGCGGCCGCAGGAGAGCTGCAGTTATCTGGAGAAGAGAGGAAGCAGTTTTTGAGAGGACAGACCGATAATCTGTCAAACTGGCCGCAAAGAAACCCAGCAGAAACAGCTTCCTTTTACAAATGTTATGGATGAGCTGAGATAAATGGATCTGAAATGATTAATTAATAAAGTATTCATTAGTCGAGCATCAGAAGAAATGATCAGCAACTACTCTGAATCTATTCAAAGACGTCCTTTCTCCTGCTTTGAGATTTAGACATGTGATTACTGCTGCTCTTTGTCTTCAGCAGGTTTTAATGCACAAATTAATAATCAGCAGATGAAATTACAATTAAAATAAGTGCCATGGATTCTTCCAACGGAAACTACGACGGAAACTTCAACAAAACAAGGACTGATTTCTTAAACCTGAGTACGCAATCGATACTCCAAGCAAAAATCTTAAGGTTTACTTGTTGCAGATGGCCTCAGCTGTTATAAAGACACAGATCCAGTCGTACAAAAAAAAAAAGGGGGTAAAAAGCTTTGAATCCACTACTTTATCGAGATAACTAGCCTCTGTTCAGTTTCTGAGTCTGCGCGAGGACAAGGGGATGACAGCCAACTCCTCTCGGTGACAAAACGCAGAAGAAACAGTGTTAGCCTTTCTTTCTCTTTCTCTGTCGTCGTAAATCCCCTCTGGCAGCCGGAGCAGAAAGAGGTCACACAGGGGGTGGGAGTAAAGATTATGTGAGTGTGCGTGGTGGTGGTGGTGGTGGTGGTGGGTGGGGGTCAGGCTGTCTGAACTCATTCATGCCTCTGTGGCTGCCATTATGCACTCACTTGCCAGATCTAAAAAAAGGAATGCGTTCTAATATAACAGTCCTGCTCTAAAGCTCAGCTTCATGACTGTTTAATACACTTTGAAACAGTGTCAGAAAGGTGGTGATTAAACTGGATGATCATGTAGTTTGTGGTGCTGTTAAACTAAAGTGTTTCTGTTATTAAGCCTGGCACAACACACTTCAGTAGTACTACTACAAACCACAGCCCCTAAATTGAAAACACAATTGAATCAACAGGTCCCTTTGTTATTTTAAAACGAATGCTGAATACTATAATCTTCAAAAAAAAAAAAAAGGGATTTAGTGCGGGACTGTAATTTTAATAAGGCATTTGTGTTCACTTGTGTAATTACTGCGCTGGTAAGTGAGTGTACTTATGAGGATACGATCAAACGAGCTCTAGAAATTAGCCACGTAAACACGTTTGGCTGAGTAATGTGAGTAAGATACGACAACACAATAATGTTACTCACTTGTACGGCGATTACGACCAGTCATAATGTTATGGCCGACTTGGTGTGTACATTTTTCTAACAGGTCATGTTATGAAGTTACTTGTTTTGCATGTAAACTGCACATAACACAGGAAGAGACGACATTAATTAGCATTGTTATTATGGATTATTGCCTCAACAACTGGATGAAACTGCATGCTAACAGCTAAGCTAATGATGCTAACCTCTATTATTTATTTATATATTTATTAATTTACACACATATATATATATTTTCTAAAAGTCAAACTAATTCTAATCTCAATTTGTCAGTTGGTTTGTGTAAGTGTCTTTATTTTAATAATAATACATTTTTACCTTGTGAGCTCTGGCTCAGGCGCAGGGACGCGCGGGTCAGGCGCGTGCTACTGCGCCTGCGCACGCTCTCGGAAGCTTCGGCGTGCTCGAGGTCGGCGGAAAAGTCCGAGTCCTCCGTTCCGTCCGAGCTGCTGCCTGCGGTCCTCTAGGAACAAGGAAAACAACGAGAGTTATCTGCAGTTGTTGAACGAAAAAACCACCAGAGGACCTCGATGAGATTAACTTCAATAAAACTGTTTATTTTTTATTTTAATTTACCAGCGGATAATTCAACAAAGATCCCATGCTGGAGGAGGAGCATCAGACCCTCAACATCTCCTTCGGAAATGAGTTCCCCCCTCTTACCTTAACAGATTTGTTAAGAAATACTCTAAATAAACCTTTCACCGACTGCACATCTCTTGCTCTTGCTCTTGCGCCAACCACAAAGCCTTGGAGGCATCTTCGGCGTCTCCAAATACTCCGCTTTGAAGACAAATTGCCATCAGCTCCAAACAAATCAGGGAAATGAACTTGCTCTGCAGCTCAGTTTGTCTCAAGATTGCCGGCCACACACAATGAATGGGGTTACACACTGATAACGGAGGGCTCACCCGGCACCAGAGAGCAGAATCCGGCAGTGTGGGGGTGGGGAAAGGAGGGGGACTCCTGCAGCGGCCACATTAGCATTGCACAAATAACATACTGGGGGGCCCCCTTCCATCGTTTCAAATAAGAATCCACCAGGAAAACCTGCTAACTCGCGGTGAAATAACACCCAAATTAATCTGTATTTAATTCGCAACACCTTATTAATTATTTCTCGTTAGCTTTCCCCTAGTTTAGTTGTAGTTTTATATTTTAAAATGTGACACAGAAGTCAACTCAGTGAATGTAACAAAACATCAATAAAAGAAATACAAAAATAATAAATCAAACAAAGTTTATTAGCTTACATTTTGAGAGATTTTGTGCAAAATAATACAATTTTACATAAAACCTAGCCAAAAAATAACAACTAGGCTAACAACTTTTAATTCCGGTTTAAATAAAACTCCTTGAGCGCGAGCGAAAACAAACAATTTGTAATAGAAAATATATTTAAACATAATAAATACAAGACCACGCTGTAGCTTGGGCCGCTAGCACACCTGACGGGACGACACTTGACAACTTCACAACAAGAGGATGCGCACGCAATTTGCATGCGACCAATCAAATTAAAAAAGAGGCGGGGTTTGAAAAGGCCCGGCCAATGAACGTCAAGTCGGTCCCGCCGCTGTCCAATCAGAGAGTTGTTTTGGTGCGGGCGCTCGTTGCAGCCTCGCGCACGCCAAAGGAACAGCCTGTTCCTTTTTTGTCAGTTGGCTAAAGCTGCCGTTAGACACGTTAAACTCTGTTCAGCACCCCCGCGCTCTTCTCCAGAGGAAATCTGACCAGAATTCACAAAAACACGTAGTTTTAAAGCTTTTCCTCATGTCCCGCGAATAAAAAAACGGCAGCACATTCTGGCAACTCAGCAATAAACATAAGCTAACTTAGCTTATTTTTAGCCACAGCACAAACCAGCAGCTCTTGTGTTTTTCTAACAACGTTAATATTCACCACACGCATGCTTCTTAATAAAAACACCACGTCGATGCACACTTTAGCCCCACAGGCTCGTCAGTATTTCCCACAGAGTTTGATTTCTGCCTCTGTGTTGGCTAACGTTAGCAATGACGTTATGTTTGTTTGTGGTACGATCTGCAGTCTGCACTAACGTCCGAGTCTGAGCAAACGTCCGCCTTACCTTTCTCCGGGGCATTTTTAAAAAAAAAAATGATGGGCCTCCGGCAAATTATTATCCCAGTTTATCTGCGGTTATGTGCAATTTACAACAGCAACAAATGAGCAGCCGTTAAGCCAACTCAGCTAAAAAAAAAAAAAGCGCATAAATTTCTCCGCACTTCCTAGGTGCTACTGCGCAGGCGCGTTCTGCGTTTCTGGGTGGTACGTTGACAGAATGACTCCGTGTGGAAAACATGGCGCTATGGTGGAGATGACCTTTTTTTATTATACAAAGCTAAATGCTTATGGACAACCCCATATTTTAAGTAGTTTTTAATAGAAACTGATCTGTATTTTGAGCCTCTTAAATGTATAACTAGTCAATCTACTCAAAATATATAAATGTATAGATAGATAGACAGATAGATACCTTATTTGTACAGTAATATTTTTTTACTTCTGTAGCTGAGGTATTTTGCTTATTTATCGTATCATTCTGTGAAATATCTGGGGTTTTTTTTTTCAAAAGCAATACTATTCACGATGTTCAAGATGTATATTCAATTCTACATTGTGTTTCTTTATCACTTAAGTTACTGTAAACATTTCTAGTATGTTCTATTTTATTTATTTTTCTCATTTACACCTACATTTGTCGTCGAGGATCAGCAAAGCCTTAACTTGTTTTACAATTTTGGCATCGACGTAATAGGACATAACTGAAGTTTAAAACAACAACAACAAACGACATAAAATAAAATTTAAAACGTTCAGAGGAGCCAACAGAGTTAATTTAAACAAATAAAACCACAAACTACAACACAATAAATCACTGTTTAACGTTTAAAATTTATTAAAATACTGTTGTATATATATTTTATTTAAAAACAAACAAAAAAACGTAAACATTACTTTATTTACATCTACTAACTAAAGGAACCTCCGGGCGGACACAACCCCGGAAGTAAGTAGGAGCGAAGGCTCTCGCGCTCCCAGGAAGTAGTAACTCAAGTTCCGTCAGTGGGAGGGAAACAAGCTAGCACGTCGCTTCTGACGTGCTGTGACAGCCCAGTCGCTCTTCACATGCCCAGGAATCATCTTACAAGCTCTTAAAGTAAACACTTTAACCCTGAGCTCCATCTAGAAGCAGGTACAAAGCGACGGCGAGACTTTCCTCCTCACCGACGTCCCTCTATTATGGCCGGAAGCACCGCTAAGACAGTGTACGATATATTCCAAAGCATGGAGCAAGGACCAGCAGCGACTGCCAGCACTGCTACAGCACAGGTCAAACTTTTTTTTTTTTTTTTTTTTATGTCACATGTTACAGCTAGAAAAAAAGGGGAAGAAGAAAAAGCAACATCTGCTGATTTAAATCTAAATATGAGCTCTGCAGTGAAACTAGTTGACCCATGTGAAGTTGATTAACAGTAACCCACAAGGCGGCGGACATGTGACTTAACTTGAGTGAACTGAATTTACTTGTGATGTGTCGAGAGGGGGGAGGTAAAGGTCCAGAAAGGGTTTACTCTTCCTATTTTAAAAGACCAGAGAGAAGTTTTCAAAGCTAGAATAATAGTTTGGTGACTGGACTGCAAGGACCTTAAATGCAGGTCCTTAAAGGTCACAGAAATAAAATGCACTGATTGCATATTAGGGGAAACCTATTTTTTTTATGTGTTCTTGCATAATTACTTATGTTGCTTTTTCCAAATTATGTAGTTTAAGACACAACAACTGCAAATTTTCAAAGTGGCCGTCCCACACATTTAATTCCTGGTCAATTTAGCGAAACCCGTAGTTGGTGTCGGTAGCTTAAAGTGCTTTAATGCTACGGGTTCCAAAATTTAGCTGAAGCAAAGCAAACTGTTCTTGTTTTAGTAAAGAAATCGGGCTGTAATTTCCATATTTCTCCGAGCACCACACTGCGCGGCATTAGCCTGAGAACAACCAGTGTCCTGACGGAGAAGGTGGAGCTGTGCAGCTCTTCATCTAACGGGTTATCACCGTGGCTGCTCCGCCTTCCTATTCCGTCACTCCCGGCGATATTTCAAACCGATGACCGACTGTCAGAAAATGTCAAAATCTCCCACTGTCTCGTCCTGTAGATGCATGTGTGACGATGGACAGCAGTGAGCGCTAAACACATTGAATTTCCTGCGAGGACGTCATCATTAAAGTGCGATAGTTGAATTTATAAGGTGAAGCCGTAGCTGTGGGGATTGTTTGGTTTGCGTTAGCAGCGGTATTCAAACCTGTCGTCCTTTATCTGAGGCAATCAGACAGTCTGATATCTGTTTATGGACGTTACATAGGCAGTAATTACATTAGCGAACACATACGCCTCCCAGTTTGTATGATGTCTTTATTGTAATACATTAATAAGTGGTCAATACGCATTAACAACTGTGTTTTTTATATATCTAAATTAAAATCTCAGACATTATTATCTCTTCTTAATGGAAGTGAACTGGTTTAACGTGACGATGTCGTGCGTCACAGAGCTTTCAGTTTAGAGGCAAGCTCTGTATGAGCTCTGTACTTTGGTCGTCGGTCGGTCGGTCAATAGTTCACTCCTCTCGGCCTACCCAAGCAGAGGCGGCGTCTTCCTGACCAATGAAACGTGAGGTTTTTTGGGTACCGCTCATCCCTGCCGTCAGATGGGCCTCATTCAGATTTATACAATTACTGTTGGAGTTGAAATTGCAAGCAAGCTAAGCTGTTTCCTTGTGGTTGGAGGAAAATGTCTTGGATATATTTTTTGTACATTTAATTAGACCAAACGGTTTATCGTGGGATTACTCATTAGTTGCATGGCTGCACGTCCTTAGACAGAACTCCCTAGATTTTAAAATCACTTGAGACGTTTTGCTTTGACCGCGGCACAAAACCAATATTTCCTCTGCTGCGATTTATCATTTAAATCCAGGTCTTTTCGCTTTAGCGCTAAAAAAACTTCCATCTCTTGCTTTCCTAACCCCATCAGGCCTGGCTCGACCATCACTCCCGTTCTCTGGGTCTTTTCATCGACGGCAAGTTCGTCCGTCCGGCAGATAGACAGAGCCGCCCCCTGGCCGATGCTAAAGGTGAGAGCCGACAGATTCCAACCGTTTACATGGACGCTGTCGAATCTGCAGGAAATATAACAGGAGAAGAAGAAGAACTCATTCAGGGGATGGACCCGTGTGTGTTGTCTCTCCAGGTGGTACCGTGTGCACCACGTCGTGCGCCGAGGACGATGATATTACCCAGTGCGCCTCCTCCGCTGTAACCGGCTACCAGAAATGGAGCGGCCTGAGTTGCTGCCAGAGAGCCAAAGTGCTTCTCAGGTCTGACGAACTCCCAATTATTTCCGTAAACCCTTCACATTTTAAGCCCGAGTTAAACATTGATGTGTTGCGTCCAGGTTGGTGAGCGTTCTCGGGCAGCACGGCCAGTGTTTGACGGAGCTGTGCGATCTGTGCGACGCCTCCTGCTCGACCGCCGGCCTCGTCAGACTGCTGCAGTTCTACAGCGGCTGGGCTGAGCTGAGAGACCTGCTCGTCCCCGACTGGACGCCTCTGGGTGAGGGGACGGCGGCGGGTTCTCAACAACACATTTAGTCTCAGTTGATAATAGAGATTGTTGATTGGGATTTTGTTTCTTCCTCCTGTTTTCCAGGTGTGGTGGCGGTAGTTTCCTCTGACTACTGCTCTCTATATTCCCTTATGCTCAAAGTCCTCCCAGCTCTGGCCATGGGTAAGACGCACCGATCAGCCACAACATTAAAACCACTGGCAGGAGAAGTGAATAACATCTTGTGACAATTCAGTGTTCTGCTGGGAAACTTTTGGAGCTGGCATTCATTGGTGTTGATGTTACTTAGACATGAGGCACCCACCTAGACCAGACCAGGCACCCCCACCCCAAAGCAATGATACTTCTTGATGGCAGCAGACATCCCCAGCAGGATGCAGCCACAAAAACACTTTAGGAACAACTCAAGGTGTTGACCTGGCCTCCAAATTCACTAGATCCCAAACTGATCAAGTATCGGTGGGATGCTCTGTGGATGGGTCTTCAGTCCTAACCCCAACCTGAACCCTAAAACCAAGTCCGAACTTTCAAACACCGCTTTGGAGATTTCAAATCCATTGCACAAACTGTTGAAGCTCCACTTTGCTTCCTTCAGGTAACTCCGTGATTGTTGTCCCTGGCCGGAGCACTGCCCCTCCTGCGCTCCTGTTGGCCCAGCTTCTCACCGGAGCAGGACTTCCCGCCGGCGCTCTCAGCGTTTTAACAGGAAGTGATATGACGCTCGGAGCCAAAGTGGCCAAGAACCCAAGCGTCAGCTACATCACTTACAGCGGCAACAAGCAGGTGTGTGTATTAAAGACACCGGTCTTAATTTCTAAGCAGAGGTGTAATTTTCCCGACGTAACGTTTTACTTTTCTCTTTCAGGACGGGGTGATGCTGTGCGAGGCCACAGCGGGGATGGGCGTCCCCGTGTCCGTGTCCTCGTGCATCGGCGCGACGTGCCCGTTCATCATCTTCGAATCGGCCGACATCGACAGCGCCGTAGACGAAGTGATGGACGCCGCCTTCAAGAAGAAGAAAGAGGTGACGCAGACATAAAGTGATGACTTTACAGAAGAAGATTAAGACTCAGGCATGTAATCGGCGAGTCCCCTCTCTGTCCTCAGGTCCACTGGGTGCTGTACGTTCAGGAGAGCGTGCTGGACGGCGTTGTGGCTCGACTCAAGCAGCGTATGCCAGGGAGGAAGTGTGTCGCCCTGCCCAGTGATGGGGACCGGGTCCTGGTGGAGGCTGCAGTACGGGAGGCTGAGCAGCAGGGGGCCACGGTGAGTTAAAAAAACATGTCCCCCATGTGTGTCAGGGCCGGTCCAGGCGTTCTTAGGTAGATCGAATCGTTACTGGGCTTCAACCACGTCCCTGTAGCATCAAAGTGTCTTCTTTATCAGTATTTAATTTGTTTCCTGTGCCAATAAATAACATTATCTTTCCTCTCTCTCTCCTCAGTTGATTCAGTCCTGCGGCGTCCCAACCTCAGGCGCTCTGTACCCTCCCACGGTGCTCTGTGGGTCGGCCCCGTCCTCGTCATGCGTCGTCAACCCCTCTCCTGGACCCCTGCTGCCTCTCATGGCCTTCAGGAGCAACACCGAAGCAGTGACCCTCGGTGAGGAACGCGATTAGCCGTCACACAAAACTCAAAAGCTTTGCGCGGGACCGTTTTAAAAAGAAGTGATGTTTCTTACAGGGAACCACAGTCCCCACGGCCAGGCAGCGTCCATCTGGACTGAAGACCTCACGCTCGCTCTGGAGACGGCCAAGAGGTGCAAACATTTTCATTTCTCTTTCCGCTTAAGTTACCTTTCTCCTCGCTGACGAGATTCATCTTCTTCTCTTTCCAGTCTGTCGGTCGGCTCAGTTTGGGTGAATTCCCACTCCGTGTCCGACCCCTGTCTGCCCGCCTCCGGTCACAAAGACAGCGGCACCTGCACTGACGGAGGACAGGAGGTGGGTTATGAAGATGGACGATGGAAGTGCTCCTTAAAATTCTGTGCAAACGGAGTTTAAATAAGCAAAATAAGTGAAAGCTTGCTAGCCACTCAGCTTTGTTGAGGGCATTCGGGTAATTTTTCATCTCTGAGCTGAAAGACGCTCGTAAACAGCTGTCTGACGTCTACCTGTGCAGCTAATTAGTGCTGTAACCCTAGATTCTATGAGTGTAGCAGTCGTATATCACCATAACATGGTAAAATTGTAGTTTAACAGCGTCTTTTTTTTGTTAAATGTTTGCTTTTTTAATCATAATAATAATAATTTGGTTTGTTTCGGAGCCCCTCTCCAGATAAATCTTAAACTAAATATATTTATCTCTGCTCTTCCTTCTTTCTGACAGGGTCTTTACCAATTTCTACGGCCGTCATCTTCTACAGCTTCTCCTCTTCCTCGCTCCTCACCTCTCTCTATGGACTACTCAACATTTGGAACAGAAGCACCTTCGGTTATTATCCCCGAAGATCCAGACTCTGCTAGGTACATTTGTAATATTTTCTCATATTAATATTATAATTAATATAATATGGCATATATTTATGTTAAACAGATGATATTCTGTTGTATTCACATCCCTCCTCCTCCTCCTCCTCCTCATCTCAGCTCCCCTCGGTCCTACCTTCAGTTAGTCGCCGGTAAGACGTGCAAGTCGGTGTCCGGCTGCAGCGTGAAGGTGCAGCCACCGGGGGGCGACGGCGTGTTAGCCTACTGTCCGGACGGAGGACGGAAAGATGTCCGCAACGCCGTGGAGGCCGCTATCAAAGTCCAGCCTGGGTGAGAGCTGTAGCCACAGAAAAAAACTCACGAACACAAACGGCGCATTGAGCAACTAGAGTCCAGGAATCAGGCAACGCAAACATACGTCATGGAGAAGATGATCTGGGAATGGCTGCAGAAGTGTGAACACTTAAACATATACACAGTTATCATTCAGTTTTACCTGCATTAATCTAGTTTTAATCAATCCAACCCTGAGATATATATATATTAGTCACTGTTCAGTCTCTAAAGCCTCGTGTGGATATATTATATAACCTCAGATTACCACAGTAATATTCGCTAAAGGTCACGGATCAGGAAAACAAAAAAACAACAGTTCTGAAGCCCAGGAAAAACATCCAACTTGCAAAAATGAAGTTCAACGGACAGAATCCACCTGGTTTCATATTTCTAACACAGATTTTAGAAACCCTCTTAATATATTAAGCGTTTCGTAAACATTGTGGGGATACTTTGACCTTCACTGGATCTGAATCGTCCACAGTTTCATCCTAAATTGTTTATTCTCTCATCTCTGTCTCGTGTTCTCAGCCAGTTTATTACAGAGAACTTATATTTATTCAAAAACGTCTAAGATTTATTGTAATTGCGCAGTTTTAAACCAGGTTGACACATAACACACATGTGTAATAAGTTGTTTTACAGCCCAGTGTGTTGCGCTAGTGTGTGTGTTTATCACCAGTCAAAGTCCAACTTGACTTTGGGAGCTGATAAAAACAAACAGTAAATCAGCAAAATACACAAATAAATATCAAAACAGTTCAATTCAAATGCTCACTATGATTTTAATGTATTATTTTTCCCATAAAAACATATTAACATGTCAACAATGGCATCAAAGTTTCTCTATAATCATTTTATTCCTTTGAACATCCTTCCCTGATTCCAGCTGGATGAAAAAGACTCCGACTGCACGCGCTCAGTCGCTTTACTCTCTGGCTAAGCTCCTCGAGGCGAAGAGGAAGGACGTGGCGACGGCGATTAACGTCCAGACCGGCGCGTCGATGGAGGACGCCGACAAGGAGGTGGAGCTCAGCGTGGCCAGGCTCGGTGTCTGGGCAGCGTACTGCGACAAAATCCAGGGAGGATCTCTGGTGAGGGATTTTTGATATTATTCGTACCACACAGAAGACGGTTGTCGGGTAAAGTTCCTGCCTTTATTCAACTCTTCTGGTTTCTCTCCAGCCCATGCCAAAGCCCGGCTCCGCTCTCTCCGTGCCTGAGGCTCTGGGAGTCGTGGGGGTCGTGCTGCCTGACAAGAATCCCCTCCTCTCCATGGTGACGCTTCTTGGGGCAACCATTGCCACGGGCAACGCCGTCATCCTGGTCCCCAGTCAAAAGTACCCGCTGCCGGCGTTGGCGTTCATTCAGGTCTGTGTGAAGACGTTCAGTGTTTGAGATGAGGGAGGAGGAGGAAGAGATGCACTAAAGTAACATTAACCTGCAGTAAAAACTGTATTAAAGTCATGATAACATCTAGGGATGCACCGAATATTTGGCCACCGAAAATTTTCGGCCGAAAGACTTTTATCACCGAAACAACACGGCCGAAACAGGATGTTGATGTTGTGTCAGTGCATCCCTAATAACGTCAGTAATGCCTTTGTGTCAGCGCTGATGTTTTCTTTTTAAATCACATGTTCCTCCTCAGGTGCTGCAGTCGTCAGACCTGCCAGCGGGTCTGGTAAGTGTCATTACAGGAAGTCGAGATCAGCTGACGGCCGCTCTTGCTAATCACAGTGTCATCAAGGCCATCTGGTACTGGGGCAGCGCTGAGGTAAGAACCGACAATTTGTGTCCGGACGTCTGCCGAATTAACGACACCTTTTAATCTTCGCTCTCCGTTTTCCTTGCCACAGGGCTGTCAGTACCTGCAGCACACCTGCACCAGGCCTATGAAAACCCTCCGCCTATACCACGAAAAGGACGCGCAGGGCAAAGACGTAGGGGAGGACTGGAGCCGGTGTCGCCCCTCGCTCCTGGAAGAAATGTGGAGAAATGCCGTGCAGTGGAAGAGCGTGTGGATTCCTACCGCATGAAGACGCGAAAAAAATAAAAGATAGTGATGATATAGCAGATGTCCACTGTAGATCTGAAACGAATAACTGTCAGAAATAAAGAGTCAAATCCTGAAGCACTTAAACACACACAGAGAGAAAGACTTCGAAGGTCACATGTTCACAACGTTGCTAAAATATAAGTTGGATGTGAACATGTACAGTAGCTACCAGTATCTTCACTGTGATTAAAAACCGTCAGAGCAGGTTTTACATTTCCAGACTCGGAAGTGAAATACCAACACAGGTGCCATATTTAGATGTTGACCTTCTTTTTCACTTAAACGCATTTTTAATCGTTTACAAAGAATCTTTTACTGATGAATATGGTTTGATTCAGCATCTTTTTTTTTTCCTATTGACTATGCATCATGTTTTTTTTTTGTTTTTTTACAGTCTGCAGCTTGAAACCTTATCTGCCTTAGAGTTGGTGACCTAGCAAAAAAAAACACACCGTGTCAGCTGTGTGTCTTTATTACTGTACAACATTATGAGGTGCAAACATTCCAAGCGAAGTCCCGTCAGTTCAAGTTCATATATGTGATTGCAGTGAAGGATATTGTGGATCTCGTTGTCTGAAAGCCATGATTAAAAGATGAGTTTATGAATTTAAGGACTTCTGGTCTCTTTGTTGCCTTGTTAGCAGCATTTGTCCAAATTAAAATATCTCAAAAACAATAGATATTTTCTTTGGTGTTTCACAGACAGCCAACTTTCCTCCTGTTAATAAGTTTGGTAGCAGCTGCGCTTTGTGGCTAGTGCTAATTAGCAAATGGTTGCAAGCTAACACGCTAAACTAAATCTAACACGGGTACCATTATACCAGCTTAAATCTATAGTGTGGGACATATGAAACAAACGTATGCAATGCTAACCAAGCTAATCAGCAGATAAAGGTAAATTTTTTCTAAATTTTAAAGTGGCATACTGGAGTTTTAAGTTTTCTGTGGTGATGTTCCCACGTTAACGCATCGGTAGTGAAGCATTTCGCATAAACTGGCAAAGACTGTTTGACAGCAGAGGCGATTAAATTTAGTAGAAGAAGTGGGAGCATGGTGGGAAAAGTTACAGATGTAACCGTGGTTCTATGAACTCACTGTCTCTGGTGATCAAGAAGAATGAAATAGAATTTAGTTTAACAAGTTTTTGATGCTTCAGATAAAAACTCTACAAGTCCAGTTGCCTTTTTTGAACCTTTTTTGAATATACCATGACCTGGATGACTGAGAACCTTCACAGACATAATTAGATAAAAACAAGAATGAAACTTGGTGTTCATGGGATTATATATACATAAAAATGAACAATTTACAGACAAACACAGATTAAGCATTTCTAAGCGAGCGCTAAATGAAAAGAAGGCGGGCTGTAGCAGTGTTAGCAGTTAGCTTAAATCACCACCTTGCATCACAGAGCTGCTAGCATAGCAGTCCATTTGGAAAAGGTTTAAATCTTATGGTGACAAAGCAAAGGCAATGCAGATCTTGCACTAATTCTTCTAGAAGCGTTTTAATTTAACAGCGTTTGCTATAAATTACTATTTGACACAAATAACACCTTTATTTACATCGGACTTCTTTCTTTTTTTAATCAAAGCTGGTGACATGACTTAATATTTCAAGTTCCATTGTATTGAAGGATTGGTGGCGTGAACCATAGCGTGGCATACTGTGAAGGAAGTTCATGCACACAGCCGTGGGACTCAACAAGCTTTGGTCAAAACGCAACGTTTTCCATCACCCATGTCCAGTTTTGGTTCCTCACTGCCCACTTTCTTGTTCCTTTTTTTTTTTTTTTTTTTTTTTTTAATTATTGTTCTCCCAAACTGGTTCCAGCCAGCAGAGCACTGAAGTACATTTCCAGACAGAGGTTTCTGTGGTTACAAGTCTCCTCCCCGAGCAAAAAGCAGTAACAGGAAGTACGAAGCTGTGGAATGCTGAGTCACGGCAATGACACAGCACAAATTGTCAAATGAACTTGACACTACGGCTGCACAAGGGTGTTACTGACTCGTGTTGCATGACAAAGCATGTAATATGAGGAGGATTCTGCCTTTGAATAGTAGGAGTTCAATGTATTAAACCTCTAGGCTTGTGGAACAAAGAGTTTATCGTGTGCATCTTTCATAAAAGTATGCATAGTCATTAGTTTATAGGTAGATAAGGCCTCCAGCAACAACATCTTACAACATTAACAATTTCCGATGCAAGAAACTTTTACCTCAGACTTCCAAGAAGCATCTGTTAACATCTGAAACCATTATTTAACCCCTACAGGTGTAGTTTCACCAATTTAATACTGGCTTTATGGATCAAGAGGTCATGGGCAGTCACACTAGTCAGCGTTACTCAATGGGATTAATTCTTGTTGAAAAACTAGTGCCACTTCCTTATAAGAGTGAGGAATGTGTGTTATGCAAGAAGTCAGTTACTTAAAAGACAAGCATGTGACGTTACCTGGCTGGAAGCTATGCTAGCTGCTAGCCATGATGCAACGATAATTCAACTTTCGATCAACTATTACATTATGACCAGTTATATAGTTTTAGCAGCTGTCTGGTTCGGAAGCAATGAAACTAAAAGCTGTGGCGGTATAAATATAAAGACTATAGCAGCAATACACAACAAAATCTACAATATATATGTAGATGTAAGTAAAGCACATTGTTAG
This sequence comes from Chelon labrosus, assembly GCF_963514085.1. Lineage (NCBI taxonomy): Eukaryota > Metazoa > Chordata > Actinopteri > Mugiliformes > Mugilidae > Chelon > Chelon labrosus. The sequence continues at coordinate 18,397,747 of NC_140354.1, forward strand.
TAACAGTGGTGACTTAAAGTGACATTGATACAGAACAGTAAACCGGTATGGGATAGCAGCATTGTAAAACAGTAATGTAAATTTATTTGTAATAGTGCAAATTTGTCTATAGAGTGCAGGTGGACTAGGGTATAAAGAGAGGTTGAAGGTGTGAGAGATTTAACAGCTTGAGGGTACATGCTGTTTGCTCAGTGTGTTGATACTGGATCAAATAACTCTTTCTAACATCGTGTAGGTCTGCCTTTTTGATGCCGAAACAGCCCTGACCCATCAAGACATGGGGTCCACTAGGCGTCTTAAGGTGTGATGTGGCATGTGGCACCTAAGTGTTATTAAAAGATCCTTTAAATCCTGAAGGTTGTGAGATTTTGCCTCCAAGGATCGGACCTGATGGTTCCAGGTCGTCCCATAAAGACTCATCTGAATTGGATTGAGATCTTTGGGAATTTGGAGGCCAAGTCAACACCTTGAACTCCTAGTAGCTTGCCTTCCTTCCATAGGTAAACAACGCACAAACACCTGGCCACATATCAGACAATAACATAAGAAAGGTGTCCACGTTACTCTCAACAAGAAAATTAAAACGATAGTTTGGGTATTGTTGCACCTACTGACAGAGCTCACATATTCAAAACAAGAAACGAAAAAAAAAAACAGCTATACAAGTAATTAATCTTTATTTCAATCTGACAAAGACTTGATGTTTTCTTATACTGCTTAGGTATACTTGGGAGATCACTAAACGTACTGATTAACTATATATATATAACGTGTCCCATTTTGCTATCAGCTTTCATGGTAAACTTTTTTTTATAACGGTTGAACTCGTCTTGGTCTTTTTGTTACTGCTTATCTCATTCAAGGTCGAAGGTGGGGCCTGTCACAAGTCTCAGACAATGGTTACATGCCTCCACTTGCATGTATATAGTGGATTCACTATGTGAACAAACTGTGCTGCCTTTAAGTCTATGGGATAAACAGTGAAGCAATAAGAATCTTGTGAGACAAGTTTCTTCAGACAGGAGCTTAAAGAAAACACATTGCTGTCTTTTTAACCTCGTCTTGTGACAGAGCTACAGTACTGAGTAATCCACTAAACAAAAAACACCTGAGTTGTTCATAAAGTTAAACCAAGTTCTGTTTTTAGCGGGTTTATGTGGTGAGCCCGAAAATCGGCGCAAAGCCTGGATGGGCAAACCGAGCAACCGCTTGGAGAGTCATCAAAAAAAATGAGAAAGGGGGCCCTCGGATGGCTACCGTCCTGTATATTTTGCAATGACGATTAAACCTACGATGGCCCTACAATGCATGGACAATGCGCCACAATTCCCTCTAGGGGTACCCCATACACGTAGCCTTTGCTGGTTTTAACTGCCAATTTTCAATAAGTTTGGTTTGGGCACTTGTTAGCAGAACTAGCGCGATGGAGCCACATTCCTCTGGTTTTCAAAAGCAAAAGAGGAGACGTCTGGAAGGGGAAAAACAAGATGGTGGTAAGTGTAGAATCAGGATAAATGCAAACGTGCAACAATTTGATTGGTTTGATGAGGAAGTTTACATACACATTGCTAGCAAATAGTTGCGTTAGCTTTGATCGAGTCATATCATGATCACACTCCTCTAAGGAGTTGTAGCTCACAGCAATGTGCTATTTGCTATCTGCGAAATTACACAACCAGTCATTGAAAAGTGTGTCAGAAATAAAACGAGCAATTAAGACTGTTAAATCTGTCGACTAACGTCTGCAAACTCTGCCAACTAGGCCACTAGCTCACTGAGTCTAGCAAACCAAAGTTATCTAGTGATTTACTACCAATAAAGTCAACATCCATGCACAAAATTTAAATTCTGAATTTAGTTATACTAGGCCCAGTAAAGGAGAATGCGGGATAAAATAATTTACCCAATTACGCGTCTTCATTTAAGTTTGTCTTTCCTTATTTACGTTCATTGCTTTATTAATTATCTCAGATGATGCAAAAAGATGGTTACTTTGCCAGTTAGTCCTTCAAAGTTTATTTAAGAACTGATTTTTTATTTTACCAACTAATTATCCTATGGGGCCCTGGTATTAAATTTTTGCCCGGGCCTCTCAAAAACCTAGGGTCGCCATTGAAAATAACGCTAAAACCTCTTTTATAAACAGTCTATGGTTAAAACACACCTTTACACTAAGTTTCTGTATTATGTTTGAATTTCAGTTAAAATAAAATTGAATTTATTGTCTCTTTAAAAGGGAAAAAGTGCTTCGTCATGGCAGGCGGGTAACTGTCAGCAGGTCTGATGACTATAATGAACTTCTAAGAAAGAAAAAAAGTGCAACTTCATCTTTATCCACCGTTCTCACGCTTCCGCTTTTGTCACGTGACTCCTGAGCTCAGCGATTGGTGGAAACGTCTCTGGGTGACGTTATGTCTGTCACGAGGACGACGGTTGCGTATAAATACAGGCAGCGCTCCGTCTTCCATTTCACACCAGGGAAGAAACCGTAGAGGAGTTCTTGCTTCAACAGTGTTTGAACGGAACCTTCTTTTCTTCGTCCCGAAAACCTCGTCTTACTTCATCTCGCCTAACATTCCGGATACGAAACTATTTCCTACTTTGAACACTACTGATAAAACAAAAGTCGACGTAAAGCTCTATTTTTGTACCGTTTTTGTTAAGAAAAAGCACAAGAAACGCCAGCCAAAATGGAGTCCCAAGTGCGTCAGAACTACCACCGCGACTGCGAGGCCGCCATCAACAGGATGATCAACATGGAGTTGTTTGCCTCCTACACCTACACTTCTATGGTGAGAGAGAAAAAAAAAAACGCTTAAAATACCATTTAGTAATAGTATATCTTGTGAAAACCGTATTTAATTGACCGTGTTGTAGTTTAATTAGCTTGTTGTTGCAGCACTTCCTGGTTGGTTGCGCGCTGAACGCAAACTGCTGTGTCATGCTTAGGCTGCCGTTAGTCACTGACTAGACTAGATGAGTCATGACTCGTGATCCTGACCATAACTACTATTTGCACACAGCTGTTTTGTGCCAAATAATAACGGGTGGCACATGTAAATAACTACCCTTCTTAAATTTAATTTTGTGTCCTCCTCCTCCTCCTCAGGCCTTCTACTTCGACCGTGATGATGTAGCCCTTCCAGGCTTCTCCCATTTCTTCAAGGAGAACAGCGAGGAGGAGAGGGAGCACGCCGACAAGCTGCTGTCCTTCCAGAACAAGAGGGGCGGACGCATCTTCCTCCAGGACATCAAGGTTGGTGCAGGACGAGAGAACCCGTCCCGCAGCGGGATTATTATATTATTATTGTGCAGTGTTACGACATGATGGAGTAGCTGGTTCGGTGTTGTAATCAGATGTTTTTGTTGCACAGAAACCCGAGCGTGACGAGTGGGGCAGCGGCCTGGAGGCCATGCAGTGCGCCCTGCAGCTGGAGAAGACCGTCAACCAGGCTCTGCTGGACCTCCACAAGCTGGCCTCCGAACACACCGACCCCCATGTAAGCTTTCAATGTGGCGTTGCACCATTTTAAACTCACATCTACTTATTTGCAAGACTAACTTAAGGTTTCTCCTTATAGCTGTGTGACTTCCTGGAGACCCACTACCTGAACGAGCAGGTGGAGGCCATCAAGAAGCTGGGCGACCACATCACCAACCTCACCCGCATGGACGCCCACAACAACAAGATGGCAGAGTACCTGTTCGACAAGCACACCCTGGGGAGCAAGAGCTAAACGCTAACCAGCCCGAGAGTGAACCTGGAGTTTAAAAAGAAAAAAAAATAAAGTTTAAATCTTATCTTCCAACGCTTCAGGCTTCAAATTAAGCTCTCCAGGTGTCTGTTCACGGTGCATAACCGATCTAATCTGCTTTAATCTCTGAAGTTGCCATCTCGAGTTCTCGTATGTTCTGGTGGTTTTTGTTTTTAAATGTCGTGTAGAAGTTTAAAAGGTGACGTTTTTGCCTGTAAGCCTCATGTGACATTTCTAAACTTAAATTGTGACTGATTCTGATCTGCTCTTAACCTGAATAAACCTTTTTGAGCTGGATACTTTGGTGTTTGTCTCCGTCTATTATGACAAAGTTGGTGTTAAAAGCACTAGGTACAATGTTGAGAGGATACACGGATAGCTTTAGTGTTTAAAGAGCTATCTTGGTACACTTGTGAAATGTTAAAGCAGTTGCACATTATATTTACCAGGCGCTTGAGTAATGTTTGTCCTGAGCAGTAGCCGAGTTGAAAACCTTTAGTCACACAGAAGTTGCTTACATAACCGCAAGTCAACAGAGCGTGACTGGTTCTGTATTTCACTTTCCATTACGTCAGTGTGGAGATTTTATTTTTTTTCCTCCCTCTTAGTCGGATTATAGTGTTGCAAACTCGGATAATGCCTCTGAGAGCAGTTTATTTTAAACAACTTGGTTTGTATGACAAGATAAGTGAAATATTGGCTTCAAAAAGTCACAGTACTCAATATGGCTCCTTTCAGAATGTGTATTGCATAAGATAAACATTTTATACACTGCCTGTCCAAAAAACTCACTAATATTTTGCCGTTAGCTTTGATTACAGCACGCATTCACCGTGGCATTGTTTTGATAAGCTTCTGCAATGTCACAACATTTATATCCAGTGTTTTATTCATTTTAAACCAAGATCTTGTATTGATGATGGGAGAGTCTGACCACTGCACAAAGCCTTCTCCAGCACATCCCAAAGATTCTCAGTGGGGTTAAGGTCTGGACTCTGTGGTGGCCAATCCATGTGTGAAAATGATGTCTCATGCTCCCTGAACCACTCTTTCACAATCTGAGCCCCATGAATCCTGACATTGTCATCTTGGAATATGATCCATTGATGGAATAACCTGGTCATTCAGTATCTTCAGGTAGTCAGCTGACCTCATTCTTTGGGCAACATAATGTTGCTGAACCTAGACCTGAGCAACTGCAGCAACCCCAGATCATAGCACTGCCCCCACAGGCTTGTACAGTAGACACTAGGCACGATGGGTGCATCACTTCATCTGCCTCTCTTCTTACCCTGATGCCCCCATCACTCTGGAACAGGGTAAATCTGGACTCATCAGACCACATGACCTTCTTCCATTGCTCCAGAGTCCAATCTTTATGCTCCCTAGCAAATTGAAGCCTTATTTTCCAGTTAGCCTCACTGATTAGTGGTTTTCTTAAGGCTACACAGCTGTTCAGTCCCAATCCATTGAGTTCCCTTCACATTGTACATGTGGAAATGTTTTTACTTTCACTATTAAACATAGCCCCGAGTTCTACTGATGTTTTTCTTCCATTTGATTCCTCTGCTTGATGCATGCCGATGATTTGACCCAAACAGACTAACATATTTTCCACGATCACAGGATGTGTCTGTCAACGTGGTTGTTCAAGAAATGAGAAGCTACTCATTGCATCAGTTGGGGTTAAATAACTTGTTGCCAGCTGAAAGATAATCACCCATGCAGTAATTATCCAATAGGAGGCTCCTACCTATTTGCTTAGTTAAATCCAGGTGGTGACTTTTTATTTTAGTTGGGCCAGGCAGTGCATCTATCTGTCTGTCTATCTATCTATTGTGGTGCACCATTTCCATCTGCTGGAGGAGCTCAGTACTGCACCATTGATCGCGAGGGAGAGAAACAAGATGGCACAAAGCTTGGCAGCTTATAAAACTCCAGGTTAATTTGCCATTAAAAGAACAACAAATGCATGATACAGCATGTGTGAATGAGAAAAGGATTTTAAAAGCAAGATGTATTTTAAGAACCTATTTGAATAATTTACAAGTGTATTGTTTTGTGTTTTTAGTGAATTCCTTATATTATTTAAAAGATTTATAAAGATTTATAAATTAAGATTTGTAAAATAGTTCAAAGGTTATTCAAGTTACCATAATTTCTAGCTGGCTGCATGTTATAAGTGTGTGAGTGTAATAACCTTCCGGGAGAAGCGCAAGTGAAATAACCGTAATGCTAATAATACCGCAGATACATTCGGTTTTAAAGGGTTGAAGTTATGTATAAAAGTTATGGCCGCTTTGAGTCGGGGAGGCAACACGCGTCCGCTTCACTCACGCTCCACTACTTTGCTTATTTTTGAATTAGCCGTGAGTTAGGAGGAGGAGTCAGGTGCTGCCAAGATGGCGGCAGCTGGAGCCACCACACTGAGCCTCAAAACCACTCTTCTGGTGTGATGTTTTAAACGGTTTCTGCTGTTGCTCTCTTGTTTTAAAAGTGTTTACAAGTGTAAATCCAACCGTTTTAACTGCTAAATAGCGTAATTACAGCATCATTTGACCTGCAAACAAGTCAACATCCATGCACTGAGATACAGGGAACACATGAGAGCCCAAAGAGTCAACTGTACACTGTAAAATGTAAAACGTGTACTGACCAGTTACTCACTTTAAAATTTTTGAAAAAAAAAACCCATCCAGTTGTGTAAAATAATCGCATATCTTACAACGCCAGTTACCGGTGTACGACAAAATCACAAATAAATAAATAAATAAATAAAGTTTAAAGACAAAGTCAAATTGCCTCGAAAAGACTGGAGTGATTTTTTTTATTATTGTTTTTTGCAGCGTAGGTGGACAGTAAATAGCTGGCAGTGAGGGATATTGCAAAGATTAACACAGGCGGGGGAGGGGGAGGGATGGAGTTGCGCACAACGACTTGTATTTAGTCAGTCGTGGTGGATCTGTGGTGGACAACATTTGGATGCAAAATAATAACAACAAAAGACGAAGAAGTAATAAGGACTGAAGCTAAATCAGGTGAGTTATAGTCTACTTTTCACCGTATTATAGTTTAGTTTTAAATCCATGCATTCTGATTGTCCTTTATTAGTTATTGTAACTAAACCAAGGTCATAAAATAGCCTTTTTTTAATAAAACTAGTTGAAAAACATAGAGCTATAGTTCAGTTAATGGAAACAGAAAAGCAAACATGTATTAAATAAGCAGAGGCTTGAAAATATTTGGTATTTTTATCAAATCTTTTTTAAATGATAACGATTCATTTTCTTTGTTAATTTTATTTACTCCTATTTTTTTTCCCCTTATACCTGTATAGTATATGCTTAACAGTATTTCACTTGTTTTGTAAATCTGTTAAGAAGCAACCACAGGGTCACAGGGTTAATGAAAATGCATTACTTTTTCTACTTCAGGGTTAATCCTTACGCCGTTCTTTGTCTTTTGATAAATTATTTTCACAGAGGAAGTTTCAAAATGAGACAAACCTTTGATTTTTTACACACAGTGCGACGGGTGTTTTTCAAAAGTGGACAAAGATTAGTTTAAGTGGATTACAGGAGGCTAATACACCTCTATTTGTAGTGTCTGTGTTCACGCAAAGGCACCTGCTGTACTTGTCTATAACACCAGTGATTGCTGAGGTTTTTGTTAAAATGCAGATCCTCCTCTTTTGTAGATTTTTGTACAAAGCTGCCAATTTACAGCAAAAATCTAGAAAACACCTGCAACATTTCTGTATTTTTTGGGAAAGATGTAATATTAGTTTTTCTCTCAAATGGACAGTACACAAGGATGAACAACTGGACAAGTCCACAGAAATAAAGCGAAAATACCTTGATTGCCTTCTGGTGGCTGGCAATGACACTGTACACCTTAAATTCAAGTATTGGCTATGACAAGGCTACAATGAGCTAGTTGGTTTTGCTTTGCTTCTCATTTCCCATCTGCCAACATAGTGGGGGCGGGGCTTATGACCTCAATCAATCAGACCAATTAGACCAATCACTTCTGGGTTTCACAGTGACAACTTTATGCTAGCATGCGTGTTGTTTAGCTAGCACACAAGAGCGATTCTATGGTGTGGACCATAGACTGTAAAAAAAGTGGACGCCATGACAGCTCCTCAAAAGTGAAGCTGAAAGCATGTGGAGCTCCCCCTGATGGCTGGTTGCAGTATAGGTCATATAAGCCCCGCCCTTCCATTGTTAGTGGGTGGGGCATGGGCTAAAATAACAAAAACTAATATAAGGAAGAGAACGAGGAGAAGAAAATGCTAAATTAGCATTCAGCAGTAAAAAAAAACTCACCTAATGGTGTTAATATTCAATTTAATTTAATTAAAATATAAAATGTTCAAGAATTACAAGTGTCAAGTTTATACAATACATTCTAGCGTAGATAAAAAAAAAAAAAAAAAAAAACACTCAGGACACAATGCTAACATGCATCTTATTTTAAGCTAACATTTGCTAATTAGTGCAAATTACAGAGTATTAGTCAAATTAAAGAGGTGACCTGATGATGACAGTAAAATTTAGCCTCATCAAAGTTGGCACACTTCTAACTATGTGGCCCATGTGTGTCTAGAGAAAATATCAAGACAATCCACCGAATAATAATCAATATATTTCTGTCTGAACTGGAGTACTGACCAACAGATGTTATTTTGAAATTCTACATGTATAAGTGAGATATTAAATGAAGATGACAAAATGACCCTTTCAGTTGTCAACATATTGCCTGTCTCCATTTTTCTTTATCTTTTTTTTTAATATAATATAATGATTGGCAGTGTTTAACGTTCCTAACAATACGGAATCAACTGAAACGAGGCAGAATCTTAATTGCAGGCGTTGGCGAGGACACGTTTTGTTGTTTATGATGTGAGTTTTGTTTAATATGTCAGAAATGATGAAGCTGCTGTCATGTTTTGACGAACCATATCACTTGGAGGCGTCTGCTGACAAGACTTCTGCACTTTTTTTCTCTCAGTTTTCATCAGCTTCTGTTATTTTGAAGCATTCCCTCAGAGCACTCTTGCCACATAATCTTCCAACTGATTTATTTTTTTTGGTATTTAGATTTCAAAATAGGTCAGTGATAAATTATTGGGAGAGGATTTTTGTTCCGTTTGTTTGTAGATTCTGGACAGAGGCACACATTCCCGACCAAGTTCCAGGTTCTCTGACGTCAGTTATCGGCTGCAGTCCAGTCTAAATCCGCTGCAACCCAGAAATCAGATGTGGTTACTGTCCTGATTTTTTGGGGGGTGTTCTGCACTCAAGCTGAAATGACGTGTTATGCAAAAAATGCAAAGAGCAGAAAAATGCAGAGTAATGCAGAATTCAGTGTGTCCTTTTATGCAAATACTACTCATATAATTTAAAATATTGTCACATTAGTGAAAACGAATGCTTAGGTGCATAGGAAATTATCGAAATCACACCATATTGGCTGCAAAGTGCAACGACTTCGTTTTTAGAAACTGATGGAATTGAAGTAGTTACGATAATCCAAAGTGCACTTGTGCACCGAATCTCACATTCATAACAGTTATAAAGTTCAGTTTATGTTGAAACAGCATCATAAATGTATGATAATATAATAATAATATTAATAATAGAAACAGGTGCAATTCATTAGTTCTGCAAACCACAGCCTCCAAAATGAAAACACGGTTCAATAAACAGAGCTCCCAGTAATTTGGGATCATAACCTTCACAAAGATAAGATTTAGTGCAGGACTGCTATATTAGAAGGTATGTGTTTTCACTGGTGTATCTAATGGACTGTGCCCTTTGGATTACCATAACTACCTCAATTCCATCAGTTTCTGTATTAAGGGCTAAACAAGTCAGTTCGGAGTGAGACATCACTGACTATGCAAAATGCTGGATTTTCCAGATAAAGAATAATTTAAAGTACAATTAATCCTGAGGGGAACGTGAACAGAACTTTCACCGGGTTAAAAAATGTCTGCATAGGCTAATTTGCCAAATGTATGGAAGCCCAAATGCGCCAAAATAATACACAAATAAATTCTTAGAGTTAACAATGATAAATTGCAGAAAAATTGCAAAATCTATTATTTATTTTTTTTACGCCTGATGATTACGTTTCTGTCTAAACAAATGCAGCATCGAGGCTTCCGTCTCTAATCTCTAATCCATAAGGGTCGATAAAGGTCAGTGTGTAACCAAGCTTGCCACCTACATCAAGTCTCATTATGGAAATATGCAGTAGCGTGTACGAAGTGTCAATCTGGAGGGTCGCCTCTACGTCAGCTGTCACGATTGAAGGGCAGACCGAGGGGGAGGAGTGGAGGGGAGGTGGTGGGCAGAGTGGGAGGAGAAAAGGGGAGGGAACCCAGAGAGGCAAACTGTCCTTAATTTGTTTAAGCCTCGGATTTTGGGATTACCTTTGGCAATTAATCTCGTTACACTGCTGCGTGCGGCGACGGCGAGACGAGGGATGAACATGTATACGACTGCAGCTACTGACAGCTGGAGGTCCTTAAAGCAAAAGTCCTTAAAGAATAAGGCATGATTACCGCGAACTGAGCTTTTACTTCACTTCTTTTTTGTAATTGCTTTTCTCCACGGTGACAGAGGCAGAAGGTAAACCCACCTCTTTGTAACCTTATATACACACCTTTTAAAGTCTTAATGAGTTAAATTCAAAGGATTTCTCATCAAAGGCTAATACTGAGGAGAAGTCCCTCTGGTGGGACGGTTTCGGTCAGCGGGCCGTATGTTTGACACCCCTGCTCTAGAGCTAGCCTTGTAGTTGTATCAAATAAATAACCTTACTTTAATTTGTTACCAAGTGAAATCAAAGAATGTTTTCTCATCTGATGAGCGTCTAGAATAACACCGACGGCCTTGTTCTTTCGTTATGCCTTCCAACATTAACTCGATCGTCCATTAGCTTAGTCAGACTGTTAGCGTTAGCCTTGGTAGCCTCGGTAGTATCCAATCAACAAACGTTTACGCGAGTTCCCCATCTGGGTTCACCTGGCGCTATCATCCTGGTAGGAACTAAACTCATGGACGTTTGATTTGCCAATCAACCAAATCAGTCACTCCCATTGGTCGTTGCCTGAAAAGTTGCAACAATTTCAACTTGGTAACTACTACTTTGTGCTGCTAAGGATTTTATTTTAGATCATTTTTTTTTGCCAACTCATGATCTCTTGATGCCACATCGTCACTAGCCTCTTCTAGAGTGTGCTCCCATTTAAGGCTCTTGACTTTATTGAAGTAATTCCATTTCATGCAAAATTATGCTTCTTTATTCATATAAAGGTACTTGTTTAATACAAGACACTGAAGACGAACTAATCTGCAGCCACAGTTTTGAATTGAGCTCTTACATTTGAAGCTTTTTCCGTTGTTTTGCAGCTGCTTTTACTTTTTCCTCTTACACATCTGATGAGCTTGACAGAATAAAGCTTGAAGCCGAGGACAGAGCGAGTGTTCAGAGTCAGTGGAGTGAGACAAGAGGATTAAAGAGATTACCGCCAGGTGGAAGGCCAAAGAGGATGAAGTTCGTGAAAGGACACATTTGAAAAAGAGAAAAAGTATCGGGGGGGGGAAGATATATCTCTGAGCAAAAGCAGCTTCGAATGTGAACGTGTGGATTTAACTATGTAAATGCACACAGAGCTTTGTCTATTAAATCACGTTCTTTTGTTTAAAATTTTTGCAGCGCAACAATGCGACTAGTCAACGAGGCGGGGGTGCGACTCCGCCGGGCGGCTGAGGAGGAGAAGGAGCCGCCGCCTCCTCCAGCCCCATCACACCACAACACCCACCAGTTTGCCAGCATGAAGAACAAGTTCTTCAACGAGCTCACACACCTGCCAAGTAAGAACTACTAAGAACCCACTGTTTCATATCACACCCTCATAAACATCCCGTCATCTCATTTTCAATCATTCTTCTTTTTTTAATCCTGTCCTCTCTCATCTCTTCATGTCACCACCCTCACCACACTGTGCTCTTCAAGATCATAAACTAAAGAGTAAGTCCGTCTCGTGTCTCGAACCTTTTCCCATCTTTCCTCCCTCCAAAGCGTTTCATATGTCGCGTTCTTCTTGTACAGCTGCTGGCAAAAAAAAATAAGTAGTAGTACTGAGTATTATTAAGTACAATTAATCCAGAGGGGAACGTGAACAGAACATTCCCTGGGTTAAAAAATGTCTGTATAGGCTAATTTGCTAAATATAGGCTATGGAAGCCCAAATGCGCCAAAATAATACAAAAATAAATTCTTAAGAGTTACGAATAATTAAAAAAAATATATTATTTCTTATGTAAACTTTATAAGACAATAAGTAAAAAATTTAAATTGTTGAGTTATGTGAGAAGGTGTGCTAACAGTCTACAACCATGCTAGTAGTTTTACAAGGCTGCGCTTTAAGCTAAATGCTAACATGCTGATTTAAAGCTATCTTTACTTTCTTTGTTTATTCAGTTCGTATGCCAATACTTGGTAATGGGCATTATTTAAATTACTGCTGAGCTTATACTAGGGATGCAAGCTAGACCTGATGCTAGCCTCCTCACCCAGTTAGCATCACCACCACTGTTTTTCTAAAAACGACCCTTCTCCTTCCTCTCGCTTTCTCCAGTGCCCATGTGGGCCGTGGGTGCCATCGTGGTGGTGGTCCTTGCCCTCGTCGCCTGCATGGGCTTCTGCATCTACAAGAAGTGCATCAACAAGGGCAAGAAGCCCAAGAAGGTCCGCGAGAGGAAAGGAGGACGGGGGCGCAGGAAGAAGGATAAGGATGGGGAGGATGGAGACGAGAAGAAGGTGAGCAAAGATATGGAAGAGGAGTTCTCTGGTTTGTACAGACCTGGGCTTCTTCTGCAAGACTTTTCTGGCTGTGATACATGTGTGGTTCTAGTTTTTTTTGTGGGCGTGTCCCACTCTGTTGGCACTAGAAGGACCCATTGGCAGCTTCTCTGGTTGGTGGTTAATATTAGTGTCTAGAATGAATCAACTGTAGAGCAACATGATTCAGGAGGGGGCAGATGGTTTGTAGCTTTTCCTAGCTTCCTAACTGCGCCAGCTCTTCTGGTTTCCCCTTTCGACACTACTGCCACCTATTGGTACAGAACACATGGCTATTTGCTATTCAATTCAATTCAATTTTATTTATATAGCGTCAATAACAATACAAATCGTCTCAAGACGCTTTACAAAAACCCGGCCTGAAACCCCCAGAGCAAGCCTGAAGGCAACAGTGGCAAGGAAAAACTCCCTTTTAACAGGAAGAAACCTCGAGCAGAACCCAGCTCATATGGAGGGACCCATCTGCCTAAGGCCAGCCGGGTACAGACAGAAGAAAGAGAGAAGAGAACAGCAAAGAGAGAAGAGCGACATGATACAAACTGATGTTTGTGGTGTGTTCAACTGCAACTTATCACAATCGTTCCTGGTCGCTGCTAGTTTTGTTTAGCAAGCATGAAAACTGGTATTGTGCTGTTTATCCACGTCCTCATAGTAAGTAAACGTGTAGCCTTTAGTATTAGCTTAGCTTAGCACAAAGATTGGCAACGGGGAAAAAAACAAAGCAAAACAAAGTTGCAGTGTAGCTTATTGCAATCTTTGTGCTAAGCTAAGTACCATATTTAATGTAGTGACATGAGATTTCAGCCCTTGGACAGAAACCAAATGATGCTGAAATATCCCTTTTAGTAGCAGGTCCTCGGCTTTCTACTCCCTCCACACGTCAACAGATGGAGTTCGCTGCAACAAGAGCTTCACTTGTTTTTTATTTTTTTGGTATCTGATTGTAATCACTGCTTAACTGTCCCCAGCTGTTCAGCTTTTATCCAGGTCGAGACGAGTATTGGCCGGAATCACAGCTTAAACTTGACACAACCTCTGTAGTGTGACCAGGGTAGACGTAATGAAACGTAATGAAACGCTGCCGCCATTTTGTGATCGGACAAAGTTTATAGTTTGTAAAAGTCTTTGGGTTAGTGCCGCTTTATCTCGATGCACACAGTTCCTAATATTCACAAAACAGAAGGGACTGGAAATGCACATTGGTTTGCATTCTCTTAAGTTCTTGTAATTTAGTTGATAAGAGTTTGTAATTTTATAATATGTCTGAGGAAAATGTTGATATTCCCAATGGCCTTCATCCTTTCTCGTTTCATACATTAAGTTAGCATGCTAAACTATTTGCCTTAGTGGCTTCTGGATGCCAACTTGCAGCGGTGTTCTCACGATTTAAAGCTGAAATTACTCCTTGAACAGTTTCTGATATTCCCTGTGAAGGTTCTCAGTCATCCAGGTCATGGTATTTATCAAAAAAATATTAAAGAAACACAGCTGGACTTGTAGAGTTTCTTGAAGATGTTTCATCCAAGTAGCTTCTTCAGTTCCAAAGGACTGGTGTGAAGTTGGGGGTTTAAATAGGAACATCTGTCCCGTCTCACACATTTGAAGGCAGCAATTATTTGGGCATTTCTGGAATTATGATCCTGTGAGCCGATGACAACACTGTGTGAATTACAGGAAGGAGAAGACGGGAAGGAAGAGGAGGAGAAGGAGTCCTTAGGCAAACTGGAGTACTCACTGGACTATAGCTTTACTGATAACCAGGTAGGTGCACTCACACGACCTCACTAGAACTTAGGAAACCAACATCTTTTTAAATAACTGCTTCCTCCTCCACTTCCAGCTGGTAGTGGGCATCCTCCAAGCTCAGGACCTCCCAGCCATGGACATGGGTGGGACATCAGATCCCTACGTCAAAGTCTACATGCTGCCGGACAAGAAGAAGAAGTTTGAGACCAAAGTCCAGCGCAAGAACCTCTGCCCTGTCTTCAATGAGACCTTCACCTTTAAGGTCTGTACGCTGAAACTGTTCAGTCCTGCCGTCAGATGCAGTTGAAACTTTAAGATTTTCTTTCTCTCTAGATTCCCTACAGTGAGTTGGGTGGCCAGACTCTGGTGCTGCAAGTATTTGACTTTGACCGATTCGGTAAACACGACGTCATCGGCGAAATCAAGATCCCGATGAACTCTATAGACCTTGGACAGCCAATACACGAATGGAAGGATCTGGTCGGAGGAGAAAAAGAGGAGGTACTTTTTTTTTTATCTATCCACCAAGACAAGCGAAATTTAAACCGATATATCAAATGTTTTAAATATAATTTTTTGTGCCCCTGACAGCAAGAGAAACTGGGCGATATCTGTATTTCCCTTCGGTACGTCCCCACGGCCGGTAAACTAACGATCAACATCATGGAGGCCAAGAATCTGAAGAAGATGGACGTCGGAGGACTGTCAGGTGAAGACGCATACCTGAATTGCATGCTCACTCAAAATATTGAGATTTTAGTCGATGGCTCAGCTAAACTACATATCGTATCGCTCTCTCAGATCCCTTCGTTAAGGTGGTGCTGCAGCACAACGGCAAGCGACTCAAAAAGAAGAAGACGTCGGTCAAACAAAACACTCTGAATCCTTACTTCAATGAGAGCTTCAGCTTCGAGATCCCCTTCTCCCAGATCCAGGTTTGTACACATCTTAGTTTCACCACTTGCTGTTTATAGCGGGGAGCTGAATCGATTGGTTGTGGGCATGAACTTTGTACATGATCCCTTACTTTCCATGGATACTAGAACCAAGGTTGTTGGTTGATGTGATTCAGATTGATACAGATGTTGATGTAAGAAACGAATGCCATTTCCACAATTTTCATCTTTAGGGCTAATTAGCAAATGTTAGCATGCTAAAACGCTAAGCTAGGAATGCTAACATGCTCAAATATGACGTGATACACATGATACCTTCTAAACATGTTAGGATTGTCTTTTTGAAAAGGTCAGCATGTAAGCGTTAGCATTCAGCTGATCTATCTTCTAAGTATCGCCTCACCGAGCTGTTAGCATGTTCTCTTCAAAAATCCAGCAACTGTAATCCATCGGGATTCAAATTCTAAATAAAGCTTATTCACACTTTCACTTCTGAAACTAACCCTCCTCTTTCTCCACACACAGAAACTCCAGGTGCTGATCACCGTGTACGACTACGACAAGCTGGGCAGCAACGACCCCATCGGCAAGTGCTGGATCGGCTACGGCGCCTCGGGCGTCGGGCTGCGCCACTGGTCCGACATGCTGGCCAACCCCAGACGTCCCGTGGCCCAGTGGCACACGCTGCTGCCCGAGGAGGAGCTGGATGCAGCTCTGAAGGCCCCCATCCGCTAAAAAACGCTAATTTTTTTAACCTTCTTATTGTCCTCCGGGTCAAATTTGACCCGTCTCGAATGTTTCTATATCACGTAATTTGATATAAATGTGGTTCTACTGCCCCTGGAGTCCCGAAAAGAAGTGTCCAAGTTGAGATTAAGTTGGAACACAGAATTAGGTAATATATTTTATTTTAGGCTTTATAAATAGTCAAACACACCAGATCAGTTTGGACCCTGGAGGACAAAACTTGCGTCGGGAAGACAATACAAGGTGTTTCGGATTTAAACTCTTTGTATGACTAAATGTGTGCTTTATATTGTATTGAATATATACCATAGACGTGCTACGGGAGCACACGTTTATTCATACAGAGAGAAGATGATTGCAAACTCAAACTGCACACTTTCACTGAAAGACTTACTAATTAAATGACCCACAATACAAAGTGGTACTCCCATAATTCAGAAATGCCCTCCCATAAAGTTGGAAAGTTAAGCATATCTCAAAAATACCACCAATTCATTCATTGAAATACTGCACACATTTCCCAGAATCCCTTTTGCTTCCTGTTAGCCACAAAACAGCAACAAGACCGCTGCACGCCTCAGCTCGCACGACAACTAACAAGCTAATCTGCAAGCAACGGCTGAGCAGACTATGGCACTAGCACCTAATAAACCGCGCTGACCGTGTGGTTGTTTTATTTAGTTTAACTTCGACAATCGGTTTCTGAGGTCATGGTGAACTCAAGGGAAAATGTGTGTAGTAGAACTGTAGAAACTGGAATCTGGATTTATTTGTTCACGTCTCATAGCGCGAGTAGACAAGCTAGCAAGGCTGCAAAAAAAGCTAGCCTTCGAAGCTTGATGCCTTCAATGATCTCTTGAGAGGGTGTCCCTAATGTTTTGTCCTTTCTACTGTTGCTGAGCTGAACTGTGTTTTCTTCTTCCTCACGTTCTTCCTTCGTTCACCTGCTCTTCCAAACCGTCTTACATTTTTTTTCCCCCCAGTATCTCTCGTATCTATGGTAGTTGCGTTGTTTTTACTGATTGTCAATGTGTCTCTTTGTGGCTCAATCTGTGTTTGGATGATGACATCTTGTTTGCAGTGTGTGGTGAGTGTGCGTATCGATGCATGTGTGTGTGTGTGTTATACTGTGCATCATTTAAAAAAAAGCCATTTGCGGTTTCACGTATTGTATTATATTATATTATGTGATTGTAAATAAATAGCTGGATAAATAAAAGTGGTTTGGTGGGTGTGTACACTCGCAGGCTTTAATACGGATTATTTAGGACTGGATGCATCACAGCATTTTATAAACAATGACCAATTTATCACATATCATGCTTCAGAATGGGATTATTGCCTCTAATTCAATCAGTGGGATTAATTTTCCAAAGTGAACTAATCCATATAATTATTGCAGCCATTTGTCCCAGTAATCCAGTTATAAAGGTGGAGTTTTTTTCTTTTTTTTTTTCCTCTCATATCCCAAAGTAGGGAAACTGTCACTGTTGATTTCATGTTGAGGTCATGCATACGTATGCGTGTCCTGTTGAGGCCAGTGAAAGACTGGATTAACAGTTCGTCCTCTTTAGTCCTTGTCTCTCATGCAGTGAGCCAAACATGTGAGGAAGGAATTAGTGATGGACGGGGCGGGGGAGGGGTAGGGGGGTTGTGCACAGGAAACATAATCACCGCAGACAGGAGATGTGAACTAGGTAAAAAAAAATTTTTAAAAAAAATGTGTTCCCTGATCAAATAAAAGCACAGATAATACACAATCTGCCACAACATTATGATCACTGACAGGAGAAGTCAATAACCTTGACCATTCAATTGTGACAATTCAGTGTTCTTCTGGGAAACTTTTGGACCTGGCATTAGTTGGTGTGGATGTTACTTAGACATGTAGCACCCACCTAGACCAGACCAGGCACCCCCACCAGACCAGGCACCCCCACCAGACCAGGCACCCCCACCCCGTAGCAATGACACTCCTTGATGGCAGCAGCCAACCCCAGCAGGATGCAACCACAAAAATGCTTTAGGAACAACTAAAAAAAAACGTGAAGTTGACCTGGCCTCCAAATTCACAAGATCCCAAACTGATCAAGGCCCCTCCCCTCAACCCATAGCACCCAAAGCCCCCCCACTAACAACATCCATGTTGCCAGACTCCACAGGACACCCTCAGAAGGCCCATGTCCATTCTCTGATGAGTCACAACTGTTTTGGAGGCACAATTGCTGTACACAATATTAGGAAGGTGGTCATAATGTTATGCCTGGTCGGTGTATGCCGCTGAAGTGATATTGAGACAATTAAGTGCCAAGAAAATGTTCCACAATAATAAGGTATAAAACCATTACTGTGTCTTTATGTATCTGGTAACAGGTGGATGTGATTGTAAAAGAAATCACAATATCTCATTCATAATCAAGGGACCAAATACTGGTCCCAGGACCCATATAAACAGCGCTATTGCAGGAATTTAATAATAAATTAAGAGAAAACAACATCAAAACTGACTTCGGCCACAACCCAAAGACAAAAGATTGGTCACAAAATTGCTGTCAAGGGGTTAGCGGGTAATGGGGTAGGACCCAAATGCAGGACTGAGTGGAATGAGGCAGGAGTTGGCACAAAATGTTTTTAATAAATAAAAATGTCAAAAAAGAAAGCACCACAGAGACGGTCAGGTAATCTGAACATGACAAGACGAAACTACTAGGAGACATGAATACAGGAAGGTGACAAGTACGACACGACAGAGAACAAAGGAGAAGGCAGGGCTATATATACACACAAGTGGGCAGAGGGGTGACGAGACACAGGTGAGACTAATCAGGGCGGAGCACACAAGGAGAAACCAATGAATCAATCAAAAAGGGGGAAAACACAGAAAGTAACAGGAAACCAAGCTCAATACAAAACCACAAGTAAGCTTAACACAGAATCATGACATAATAATCTGATATATTGCATAGGTGAAAAACCCAATTGCAACATAACGTGGAACCAGTATCAAAGAGTCAGTTATTGACTTGTCGTCGTTGACGGACCAAAGAATTCTGAATTATACCAGTGAATTCTAAAAGAAAATGTCAGGACACCTGTCCATGAGCTGAATCTGAAGAGAAACAGAGTCATGCAGCAACACAACAAGCCCAAGAACACAAAAACCGTTCTTTTGTGGTTCTACAAAAGAACGGTTAAAGAAGAACAAGATGAATGTTTAGGAACGGCCGAGTCAAAGTCCTCACCTTAAAGGGGAACTACTGTTTTTTACAACCTGGACCTTATTTCTGGCATAAAACACAATTGTTTACTCACCCATATAACTTTTGTGTAAATTGCAGTCAGTCGGGAGATATTTAGATCTGAGTATATCCGTATAGTGGGAGTGACTGGGGCACCGAAACACAGCCTGTCGCACCCGGATGACATCGTCCAGGTAACTCCAGACTCAACGGGGAATAGCACTAGCGTACGATAGCAAAATATTGGTGAAATGAACGAGTTTCACGGCAGATAATGCGTTATTTAGAGGCTGCGTTTCGGTGCCCCAGTCACTTCCACTACTATCTAAATATCTCCCGACAGACTGCAGATTACACCGAAGTTATATGGGTGAGTAAACGACCGTATTTTATGCCAGAAATAAGGTCCAGGTTGTAAAACACTGTAGCTCCCCTTTAATCCAATAGAAATGTTGTGGAAGTACCTGAAGCAAGCAGTTCATGTGAGAGAAACCCACCAACATCTCTGAAGAACTAAAGCAGCTAAAATTTGCGCAAGTCGCTGTTGATGACGGATCAGCAGTTACCGGAAACATTTAGTTGCCATTATTGCTGCACTAGTCGGTTCACATACTTTTGCAACTCACAAATGTATACAAATGACTAATTTTCTTGAAAAAAAGAACACACAAGTAGAATATCTGCAATCACATTGCGATCACAATTCCTGTGTATCACTAACTGAGAGGTTCCTGGATCCATCAGAGTGCAGTGCCGGCATTAAGCCACCCGAAGGAGCACTTTATTTACTTTGTGCTCGAGCTGATGGCGACATCACTAAAACACGAGCACTAAAACATAATATAAACCAGTGTTTCTAGTAACACAAATCTGGCGTACCACCACCCTTCCCCCCAACCTTTTTAGCAAGTCCAAACATTTTATCTCCCATCGTGCTCGCTTCGTATAGCTTCAGTTATTTCCCAGATCGTGGGAGAGGGTGTACGCTCCGCTTGCCGGCAGCTGCGATGAACTCTGATTAATCTGAGGCCACATGTTTGTGACAGGTCTTACATAACAATACATAGCAGTTGTCAGCGGATGCATGGAGGGATGTCTGTGCATGAACTGAACATTACCGCCAACGTGGTAGCAGCGGAATGTTGAACCCCATCGCCCCCATTCAGAGCACGTATACATTTAATGTTGGCAGGTTGCCACCAGACTAAATACCCAGATGTCTAGCGTAGACACGCAAGCATCATGCAGCAGAGAGGGGACAAGAGGGTACTTGTCATGGCTTTTGTGTTTAGCTCAAAGGGTCTAGCCAGTCCTATCACTAAACTAAACCGCCCTCTCTGTTTGTGGTACTTATCTATATTCAGGTTCATATTTCTCTGGCAACCGCCGAACCTGGACCCGCACAAGCATTATCTATAGAATCAGTTATACATTTGTGTTTTGCACAGATACGGACCAAAGAATGCCATATGACATAACTCTTCGAGTCACAGGAGTTATGGTGGTGGCCAAGAACTTGCAGTGAAATTAGATCCTGCAAAAGAATTCCGCGGTCCACAAGCAGGAGAACAAATGAAACCCAAATGTTGTAATTTTAACCTGAAGGGACCTGCAGCTGCTACTGTTTTGTGGATGAGCGGTAAACTCTTTTTGTATGTTATTCAAGAAAACCCTTTAATGAAAACTCATTCTGTATATCTACTCCTGTCTCTATTTCTTGTACATTTGTTCACATGCAAATCTTGTAAAAATTTTTCACATAATACTTTATTTTGTTTTACAAAATATTTACTATTTTTATTTTAAATTTTTATTATTTTGTATTTATTATTTTTATTTTTTCCTTCCTATGTATATTATATTTACTTCTGTCTCTATTTCTTGTGCATTTCTTCGTATGCAAATTTTGTAAATTTTTTTGCTTATACCGTTTTATTTTATTTTACAAAATTTTTACTATTTTTAATTTTAATTTTATTTATAATTTTTTATTTTTTATTATTTTTATTATTTTATAAATTTACTCCTGTCTCTATTTCTTGTACATTTCTTCATATGCAAATTTTGTACATTTTTTTATTTTAATTTTAAGTTTAATTTACATTTTTTTATTATTTAACTAGTTTCACTTATTTTTCTTTTTACTCGTGGTTCTCAGGAGTATTTCTTATGTGCAACTGAGCTACTGTGAGCAATAAAGTCTGTCTAAGCCTAAGTCTAATGGAAAGCTGTTTTTTTTCTTAAACCATTATCACATATTAAGCATAATTTTATATTTATTTGCCGGTATAACTCACCTGGGTGGCCCTCAATGAAATCCCTTTGCGACCAACACGGCTAAGCGAATTGATTTATATGCGAACGAGGCTAAACTCAAAATCCCAACGACAACAGACGTCACAACAAGTCAACATTTAGCGCATGTAGTTTTATTATCAACATAGAATATCAATCAACATTCGTCACAAAAGGATGTGTCACTAGAGGACCGTGGAGAATAAATGTCTGACTCCTCCTGTGATTCCTTTTTTTTTTTTTACCACCTTATCTATGGTTTAGTTATCTCCACTTTATTTCCAGCGTCCGCCCACCTTTCCTTTGCCATGGACCTTTTTGCTGTGGGGAGAAGATTAGGCGAATAAGAGAAGTGAAAATATGCGCGAGGACGGGAAGACAAAAATAAAGTTATCTACTCACAATTTCTGAGCATGTTGGATTCTGTTAAGCAGCACAGTGATCTGCGGGACACACAGAGAAAGAAATCTGATGAGATTTACATCTACGTACAGTATACAAAACAACGGGAGCTTTGAACGACCCCACGAGAGGCTTAAAAAACCTTAAACCAAAGATGCTTTTTGGTGTAAAACCAATGCAGTCGCAGTGCTACCTCGTATCTCTGGTGTTTCATGTACTCCATGTGGTCGAACTTCTCAGATTCCAGCTGGTAGATCCAGTTCCACATTTCTTGAGCCCGTTGCCTTAGAAACACAAAACAGGAAGTCAGAAGAAGAGGACCGCTCGTTTTGGCGTCGTCACAGCTAGACACAACATGTTGGCGCTACCGGCGGCAAAAGTCGGCCAAGCTGCTTCGCTGTCGGCAAGTCGCAGCTGAAGTTTTTGGATCATCTGTTTAAAAATGAATTGGTGACTGATACACCGATCAGGCATAACATTATGACCACCTTCCTAATATTGTGTAGGTCTCCCTTGTTGCCTCCAAAACAGTTGTGACTCATCAGAGAATGAACATGGGCCTTCTGAGGGTGTCCTGTGGTGTCTGGCTGCAGGTCCTATGGCTTGAGTGGAGGGGCCTCTGTGGATCATCCCACAGATACTCTATCAGTTTGGGATCTAGTGAATTTGGAGGCCAGGTCAACACCTTGTGCTGTTCTTCATGTTTTTTTGAGTTGTTCCTAAACTGTTGGGGATGGCTGCTGCCACCCAGGAGTGTCATTGCTATGGGGTGGGGGTGCCTGGTCTGGTCTAGGTGGGTGCTACATGTCTAAGTAACATCCACAACAATGAATGCCAGGTCCAGAAGTTTCCTACTAGAGCACCGCATTGTCAGAAGATGGTCAATGTTATTTACATCTCCTGTCAGTGGTCATAGTGTTGTGGCTGATCGGTGTATGTTCTAACGGTACAACATTATTGCTTGGCCGTCTAATATTGGAAGGAACTCACTTGAGCCCGTCCTCCCTCATATTGTCGATCCCTAGCGGCTGTCGTCGGTCGGCCAGAGTCCTCTTCTTGATCTCTCGGCCCGTAAGGCGCTTGCCCTTCCTCGACTCGGCCTGGGAAAGAACACACACAGCCCACGGTCAGTTCCTCTCTATCACCTTCGCCATCATCAACATCTCCACAGCTGGACACACAGCTGGATGTCCGACCTTAGCCAGGAAGCCTCCGAAGTTTGCTCCCATGCCAGTCAACACTTTCTTCTTCTTGGCGTCGTCGTCAGCCTTCTTCTTGGCCTCCTCTTCTTCTTTTCTGTGACGCTCTTCCTGCCAGATGGACATAAGAACAGAAAAACATTTCAAGCAACGCGGCTCGGGTGGTACAAATACACAAAGAAAATAAAGTAAATATAATGAAGCGCAATGTATATATTCTCCAAATAGGCCTGTTGCCGACTGATGAGACTAGAGAGGTATTTCATGAGCGTTTGTTACCGCAATCCTGTTCTGCCTGTCCTTCTCCTTCTCTGCTCTGTCCCTCTGGATCTCAGCTCTCTCCGACCGACGGTGCTCCTGATGAAAAACAAAGTGAAAAAAACAAACAAGAAAGTAGATTTAAGGACTCTGGCTAGTTTCCATTTGCATCACTAAGGTGCCTACAGTCCTGTTTAACATCTTGCTATGAAGGATCAAAGTGAACTTGCAATTCTCTCCTTGAGGCTGATAAGTTCTTCCTCGTCCTTCTTCCTCTGCTCGAAGTGTACGTCGATCAGAGTGTGCAGCTCCAGTAAGTCCTTCTCCATACGCTTTCTGTGGATGTCCTGTTTGGAACAATGGCAGAGATAGATATCAGTATCACCTCCTGGGTCCCGAGAGAAAGTCACACTGACATACGATGTGTTAACCATTGGTCTTGACCATTGTTCTTGATCTTCTGGGTATTCAAAGGTAGGTGAATTGTTACGTGCCCAGATGTTGATTAGCTGTTACAAGCAGTTTAGGCTTTTGTGTCAATTTGACGCCGTAGCTATGGCAACAGCCCAGACCCTATACGCAGACCCTAGCACCGTAGCCTGAGTTAACCTTTCCTCAATGTGTTCCATCTTTAAAACAATCAATTCAATCAATCAAATTGTGGAAATGGTGAAGCAGTCGGAAATAGTAAAGCAGAAACACGCTACTACTAAGCGGACAAAAAGGTTAGCAAGACCAATCACCGCAATAGCTACAGCACTAGGGTCTGCGTAAGGAGTCTGCATTGTCGTTGTCGTAGTCGCCATAGCCGTGTCAACTTGACGCAGAAGTACAAACTGCCTATAACTAACTATAACTTGGTCCACTGGTAATAGCGTGCTTCCGCTTTTGTATTTCTGTCTGATTCTCCATCTCTGCAATGTTCGAATCGTTGATTGTTTTGGATCAATAAAGATGGAACACATCGAGGAAAGGTTAACTGAGGAGGTTCAGCAATACAAACATTTATATGACTCGTCTTAGGAAAAATTTTGGCGAAAGTTTCAGTCGCCATTGTTGAGAGTGAAGCAGAAAACAAAAATTAACCCAACTGGTAAAAAAGACACAGCGCCAACTAGTGTTTGGGTGGCGTTGTTACAGAGCCAGCCAGACTGACGAGGCACAAGCATAAATGGCTACGTATGTAGGTTACAGCATCTATGTTCCGCAGTACTATAAATGAGTCTTTACAGATACAGTTGTGTGTCATCAGCATATAAATGTTTATTTTTGTTGAAGGTGCAGCTACTTTGAACAACTTAACAAACTGTTTTAGATACAGGTACTGCAGATAAAAACTGGTTGTGGTTGTGAGATGATTAACGGACAAAGGTTGATGTTTTTTGGAACAAAAAATGTTAAGTTTTTTTACTTTTTCTTCTAAGCTTTGATTTCTTTTTGGTGAGATTTTGCACCATTAAAGCATTTAGTTCTCATGATCTTGTGTTTTGGTACCTTTTTGTTATCCAGTTTGGTTTCCTGCTTTGTTTTTAAATAAATTAATTGATTCCATCTAGTAACTAGTAAAGTTAACAGCAAAGAAATGTGCAGTTGAGACGAAAATGGTCCAAGTACTAATCCCTGTGGAACTCCGAATTCTTTGGACGAATGACAACCACTGGAAGAAGAGAAATTTAAAAGTTTGTTGAGGTTAAGACCAATTTTCGGCCTTTCTGATGATGGGTGACGGATGATTTATGGCTCAGCTGCAAAATCTCAATTTCCCACTTACATCGAAATCCACTCTCTCCCCCTCAGGAATCTTTGGAGGAGCAAGTTGGGGAACCATCGGCCTTGGGAAAAATGGAAGGACAAAACATCAATAAATTACACAACATTTTTTGGACAGAAAGACTTTTACCACTACAAATCTCAGAAGAGACGGTGATTGAACCTACTTGGGCTTGGGACGCTCCTCCTCTGTAGAGAAAAGAGACGAAATCAATTTAAATGTTTTCCACAGGTGTGTGACAAGTACAAATGTTAATATAATAATTAGAATGGCTGAAAATACGGCAAGCACGGGACTGAGAAAATAAAACACAATTATTAGTTGTGACAAGGAAATGTTATTAATCCCGGGACATTATCACTTATATTAAATCTGAAATGTTCTCCTAAAACGGTGTCTGTAAAGTAATAATTTAGAAGATTTAATTACTAATAAGTATTGCTTTTAATATTCTTTTTGTTAAAAGAGTTGAGTCCAGTGAGATTTGTAAATGTACATCTCATTTTAATATGTTAGATAATTAATTTGGCGTGCTGTTTGGGTACCACTTCTCACCTTCCTCCTGGGCATCTTGATCTGACGGAGCAGGCACATGAAGACAGGATGAAAGACGGAGGCGTGGAAACAAAATTAGACAATGGGATGACAAAAGAGGTGTCAAGGGATGCAAGGGAAAGAAGAAATGGAAATAGAGGGAGGGGAGGAAGAGTGGGTGAAGGTTGGAAAAAGGAGAAAGAATGTGAAAGTAACACATAAAAATATAAAAAATATAGAGAGGCACAAATGTGAAAAAAAATAAAGTACAAAATGAAAGGACAGAGGGAAAAAAGGTGACGACAGAAGGAGAGAAATGAATGAAATGATTGGAAGAAGCTTCAGTTAATATCTGAAAACAGAAATAGTTTGACATTTTGGAATACACTCAGCACCCGGCAGTTCAGAGGTCTTGGTAGCTATTAGCTATGTCCAGCTGTTTTGGGCTAGGCTAAGCTAAGAGCTAACTGGCGGCTGAATGCAGCCTTTTACCAAAAACAAAGCAAGATATGTTCCAAAATGTTGAGCTATTTCTAACAGAACTGCCATTTCCCATCATGCAAATGGTTCCACCCACTGTGGTTGCAGGGAAATGTAGTTTTGTTGAACGTTTCTGTGCACATAGAGACAAAAACAGGGGTTTTACTCCTTCATTAAACATTCTTTGGGGGGAAATTAATTAACTGTTACTGTAATGGGCGGGGCTAAAGACCCACAAGCTAACCAGCAAAGTTTGGACAAGTTTGACTCTGAAATACAAACTGTGGAGGATGGAAGGATACAGTATGGTCTTTCTCTAAATAGAACTGGAGGTTTCCGCACAAGGTACCGCCTGATGTGTCCTCAACAACGTTACTCGTCTGCCGATTCTAATTCTTGGTCTAAAACATGAACTCTTGTCCACTGAGGTTTAAACCCACAGAGAATGTCTTGCAGGAGTAAAACACATCTGGTATATGATCGCAGATTGCATATATTCAACAGATGCACAGGCAGAAATGAATTCAAACATTGCACAACTTAAAGGCAAAACATATTAGCTGCATATGATGTGTAAAAGTGACACTGGTGAAGATGTGCCATCTCCTTACCTTGGTACTCTTGAATCTCTGATAGGCCGCATCAGCACAGTGTCAGCCAATGGGAGAGCAGGATAGAGATGAAGTTGACAGGTCAGTTAGTGCCACTTAAAGGGGAACTACTGTTTTTTACAAACCTGGACCTTATTTCTGGCATAAAATACGATCGTTTACTCACCCATATAGCTTTTGTGTAATTTGTAGTTGTTCGGGAGATATTTACATCCACGTATATCCATATAGTGGGAGTGACTGGGGCACCGAAACAAAGCCTCTAAATAATGCATTATCTGCCGCGAAACTCGTTCATTTCACCGATAGTTTGTTATGATACGCTAGTGCTATTCCCCGTTGAGTCCAGAGTTACCTGTTATCATCATTTGCTACTGCTAGTTTTTTGCAACGTGGCTGAATATTTTTCCGATTCTGAGGTTGTTGACGAACCATAGCAGTAGCAAATTACAGGTAAACAAGCCAACCGTCGTGGATGTGCACGACGCTCAGAGATGACATCATCCAGGTCAGAAGACATCATCCGGAGTTTGTAGATCTACAAACCCCGGATGATGATAACAGGTAACTCTGGACTCAATGGGGAATATCACTAGCGTACGATAACAAAATATTGGTGAAATGAGTTTCGCGGCAGATAATGCGTTATTTAGAGGCTGTGTTCCGGTGCCCCAGTCACTCCCACTATATAGATATATGCGGATGTAAATATATAAACATCTCCCCAATGACTACAAATTACACAAAAGTTATATGGGAGAGTAAACAATCATATTTGAAGCCAGAAATAAGGTCCGGGTTGTAAAAAACAGTAGTTCCCCTTTAACTGTGTCTTTAGACAAAACAACAAATCTTATGTAATATGCAGTGCAGTTTTCCCCAGCTAACCTCCATCTTCCTCCACTACCACGTTCTCCTCCGCCTCCTCGGGCTCAGCTTCCTGTTCCTCCTCAGCCTCTGGAAGAATAAAAGAAAAAGATATATGAGAAGTCAGATAGGAGCACATCTGAGCAGATAATGTGTGTTTAGTAAATATGGACGCTCAGGTATGCTTACCCTCCGTCTGCTCCCTAGAGAGAAGAAATAAAGGAAAACATGTCATTTAAATGCCACAGTTGATGGACTGATAATGAAATAAAGTGACGTTAAAGGATGAGCTGTGATGGATTGGGTTCCACTCACTCGTATTCTTCTTCTACGTCTGACATGGCTGAAACAAAGAGAGACAAAGAGACTGACTGATGGCTCAAGGGAAGAGATGCGCATTACATTTACGGTTTCCACCTTCTCAAACAATTCTACCTGCTGAGTTCCCTCTGCAGTTGCCAAGAACAAGGTACCAGCTTGATTTACCGTCACATGTCACTTCGTAGGGTGACACGTGATACGACTTAACCCGATGTGCAGAAATGTAACCAGCAACGTTGGCAATGAAAGCAATAACCGCCATTCCTAATTTGTCCACTAGGGGTGGCACTGAGCGATATGCACAGGTGTAAGTGTTTTCACTTGTGTAACCCCTCCCCCATGGCATAAGGCACTGTGTGGACCGGTTGCACAAGTTTGTACACACTTTTATCATATGTCCCAACCTCCCATAGTCTAGGTAAATGCATTTTGCAAAAGTGTGTAACATGTTTAGTCTTGCTGATCTGACATTAAACCGCAGTGCCAGGACTTCTGCTTCATGGAGGAGGGAGTCTTTCAAAGTCAAAGCACGAAGTGGTAAATAATGGAAGAGCTTTTGTGAACTAGTCTGTATTAAAACTAGATCAAATCGTCAGAAATATATAAACCCTACAACTAACAGCTGAGTATTTTGTGTAGCCTCGTTACACTTTCGTCAAAACTGAAATACGTTTTGTTTTGGTTTAGTGTGGAAGAAGCAGCCAACTGACCAACTATTCCATTGGCTTCATATTTGTAAATCTGAAAGAGTGAGTTCCTCACAACCCGCAAACCTCTCACTGAATGTTGGACATTTCAACTTGGAGGTCAATGGAGATCGACTCACTTTTAGAGCCAGCCTCTAGTGTACCTATGAGGAACTGCAGCCTGTGGCAGGTTTGCACAGCCACCACAAGGCCAGTGCAGCCGCAAAGGGACATAACAGTGGTTTGAATTGAAATGTCCAGGCAACTAACAGATGATATACAATAAAATCTGCTGCAGTTACTCGTGTTCCCCTCATGATTCACTTCAACAACGATGGATACCCCTGTTCTCACAATGTAACAGACATTCAGTCATTCATCTCCAATGTCTCTCTAGGTACAAGTGAGTCATCCTGATGAGATCACGGGTGGCCATAGTGTCTGTCCTCCTGCGATTAATCACTTTGGTGATAAAAGAAACACACGACGCTCGCCGAGATGTTTCTGTCTATAAATTGTCCGTCCGAGCTGAGCTGCCATTGTCCCGACATTAAACCACATACAGACATTCACAGTGGGTGTGCGCTGACACCGTCCTGGCAACGGACGCCCGGGAGATTGATGAGGTGTCAACAGGTGAGAATGTGGCAGGGGTGAAAGACATAAAGACCGGGAGAGATATGGTTTCTCTCACTTTCTAGTGTCCCCTCTCTATCTTCCTCTCCACCTTTGTCCTCTAGGGCAGAACTGTCAAATATACGGCGCGTGGGTCAAAAACCACCCCCCAGAGGGTTCAATCTAGCCCATAAAAATAACTGATATTCCCAATTCGTCCACTAGGGGCAGCACTGTTTTGGTAAGAGTGGCGGATGTAACACGACACAGAGACCTAGAACTAAAAGCAGTGTGCAGAAATTTTACTTATTTTTCTCAAAAAAATTCAGGTTGTTGATTAAACAATTTATAAAAGGATAGTTCATTAAATGTAAACATTTTCATAATGTACTTGCACTTTTTTGGTGTCAAACATACAGCCTGTGGGCCCACAACTGACCCGCCATTGGGGTCCAATCTGGCCCTGCTTCATGAAATTATATAAAATGCATTAACTGCAATTTTTCAACAAAAATAACTGCTATTCCTAATTCGTCCACTGGGGACAACCCTGTTTTGGTAAGAGTTGCGGACATAACACGACAATGAGACCAGGAACTAAACGCGCAATGTGCAGAAATTTTACTTATTTATTTTACTTATTTTTCTCAAGACAAAAACCTGGGGTGTCAAACATACGGCCTTTGAGCCCAAAACCAGCCTGACAGAGGATCCAATCTGGCTCACGGGATGAAATTACACAGAAGTCATTAACTGCAATTAATTCAATAAATAGAACTGCTATTTCTAATTCGTCCACTAGTGGCGGCACTGTTTAAGTAAGAGTTGCAGTCATGACACGACACCGAGACCCAGAATTAAACAGTAGATGAAGGCAAAGCACCAAAATTTTACTTATTTTTGTAAGGAAATTTCAGGTTGTTCATAAAATGTTTTGTAAAAGGGTAGTTTATTAAATGTAAACATTTTCAGAATGTACTTGTACTTCTTTGCAGTAAAACAAGGATGTGAAACATAGGGTGTGGACCCAAA